>NW_027288789.1:1200000-1800000 GCF_037038585.1 Patagioenas fasciata | reverse complement strand
GGTAGAAAATATAAATCAAAGAAACGTCCTTTGGCCTAGCCTTGCCTTGCCTTGCCTTATTTCCTTCTCATCCTGTTCTCTGTCCCAGCCTCTCTCACTAAGCCCTTGTCTGGCTGCATGTCTCTTCTTTCCTCTCTCCTTTTCTCAAACTCTCCTGCTTCCTGGCTTTCGTCTTTCAATTCCTCCATTTCAGTCCTGCAGCCCCGCACTACTTTTTCCTCTTGCCTCCCTTTGGCCTGCTCCCTTGGCTTTCTCCCTCTCTTCCATATCCTTCTTCCCGACTTGTCTCTTGGAGACTTTTGGCCACTTTGGACCCAAGTCTGGGCATGTTTTGGAAACTTTTCAGAGGCCTCGCTGGTGACACGGGGGACAGCAGGCAGTGACAGGCCCGGGGCTGACAGGCTCCCCCTCCCCTAGCGGGCGCTCGGCTGCCACACCCAGCTGACGTAGAACCTTTGTCACAATGCCCGCTACCGTGGTGAGGATGCGGGCACTCTGCAGGTGACAGGGACCCAGCAGGACTTGCTGTCAGCTCAGCAATTGCTCAGTTCCCCAAAGAAGCTGAATTCTGCAAATTGCTGCTTTTGCTCTTGAAATGATGTCATCAGGTGGGTGTTTTGGTGTAATACACTGAAAACCAGAGCAGAAATGCTGAAATATTCCCATGATATGCATGGTCTCTGCACCAAACCACCATGTCTGAGCCTAAGTATGTCTGCCGCTTGTTCTTTTGTACTGCCAGCTGATTGTGGAAGTACAGTATAAAAACTATCTTTATGGAGAGATCTTTGTGGTTTAGGCTTAGTCTAAGTGTCTCAAGTAGCCGGGGTTTTTGTTTGGGCCTAATCCATATGGTCTGATGGCTTTCCTCTCATCTCAAGATGAATGTGGTAGAAAATATAAATCAAAGAAACGTCCTTTGGCCTAGCCTTGCCTTGCCTTATTTCCTTCTCATCCTGTTCTCTGTCCCAGCCTCTCTCACTAAGCCCTCGTCTGGCTGCATGTCTCTTCTTTCCTCTCTCCTTTTCTCAAACTCTCCTGCTTCCTGGCTTTCGTCTTTCAATTCCTCCATTTCAGTCCTGCAGCCCGGCACTACTTTTTTCTCTTGCCTCCCTTTGGCCTGCTCCCTTGGCTTTCTCCCTCTCTTCCATATCCTTCTTCCCGACTTGTCTCTTGGAGACTTTTGGCCACTTTGGACCCAAGTCTGGGCATGTTTTGGAAACTTTTCAGAGGCCTCGCTGGTGACAGGGGGGACAGCAGGCAGTGACAGGCCCGGGGCTGACAGGCTTCCCCTCCCCTAGCGAGCGCTCGGCTGCCACACCCAGCTGACGTAGAACCTTTGTCACAATGCCCGCTACCGTGGTGAGGATGCAGGCACTCTGCAGGTGACAGGGACCCAGCAGGACTTGCTGTCAGCTCAGCAATTGCTCAGTTCCCCAAAGAAGCTGAATTCTGCAAATTGCTGCTTTTGCTCTTGAAATGATGTCATCAGGTGGGTGTTTTGGTGTAATACACTGAAAACCAGAGCAGAAATGCTGAAATATTCCCATGATATGCATGGTCTCTGCACCAAACCACCATGAGTCAGCCTAAGTACGTCTGCCGCTTGTTCTTTTGTACTGCCAGCTGATTGTGGAAGTACAGTATAAAAACCATCTTTATGGAGAGATCTTTCTGGTTTAGGCTTAGTCTAAGTGTCTCAAGTAGCCGGGGCTTTTGTTTGGGCCTAATCCATAACGTCTGATGGCTTTCCTCTCATCTCAAGATGAATGTGGTAGAAAATATAAATCAAAGAAACGTCCTTTGGCCTAGCCTTGCCTTGCCTTGCCTTATTTCCTTCTCATCCTGTTCTCTGTCCCAGCCTCTCTCACTAAGCCCTTGTCTGGCTGCATGTCTCTTCTTTCCTCTCTCCTTTTCTCAAACTCTCGTGCTTCCTGGCTTTCGTCTTTCAATTCCTCCAATTCAGTCCTGCAGCCCGGCACTACTTTTTCCTCTTGCCTCCCTTGGGCCTGCTCGCTTGGCTTTCTCCCTCTCTTCCATATCCTTCTTCCCGACTTGTCTCTTGGAGACTTTTGGCCACTTTGGACCCAAGTCTGGGCATGTTTTGGAAACTTTTCAGAGGCCTCGCTGGTGACAGGGGGGACAGCAGGCAGTGACAGGCCCGGGGCTGACAGGCTTCCCTTCCCCTAGCGGGCGTTCCGCTGCCACACCCAGCTGACATAGAACCTTTGTCACAATGCCCGCTACTGTGGTGAGGATGCGGGCACTCTGCAGGTGACAGGGACCCAGCAGGACTTGCTGTCAGCTCAGCAATTGCTCAGTTCCCCAAAGAAGTTGAATTTTGCAAATTGCTGCTTTGCTCTTGAAATGATGTCATCAGGTGGGTGTTTTGGTGTAATACACTGAAAACCAGAGCAGAAATGCTGAAATATTCCCATGATATGCATGGTCTCTGCACCAAACCACCATGTCTCAGCCTAAGTATGTCTGTTGCTTGTTCTTTTGTACTGCCAGCTGATTGTGGAAGTACAGTATAAAAACCATCTTTATGGAGAGATCTTTCTGGTTTAGGCTTAGACTAAGTGTCTCAAGTAGCCGGGGCTTTTGTTTGGGCCTAATCCATACGGTCTGATGGCTTTCCTCTCATCTCAAGATGAATGTGGTAGAAAATATAAATCAAAGAAACGTCCTTTGGCCTAGCCTTGCCTTGCCTTATTTCCTTCTCATCCTGTTCTCTGTCCCAGCCTCTCTCACTAAGCCCTCGTCTGGCTGCATGTCTCTTCTTTCCTCTCTCCTTTTCTCAAACTCTCCTGCTTCCTGGCTTTCGTCTTTCAATTCCTCCATTTCAGTCCTGCAGCCCAGCACTACTTTTTTCTCTTGCCTCCCTTTGGCCTGCTCCCTTGGCTTTCTCCCTCTGTTCCATATTCTTCTTCCCGACTTGTCTCTTGGAGACTTTTGGCCACTTTGCACCCAAGTCTGGGGATGTTTTGGAAACTTTTCAGAGGCCTCGCTGGTGACAGGGGGGACAGCAGGCAGTGACAGGCCCGGGGCTGACAGGCTCCCCCTCCCCTAGCGGGCGCTCGGCTGCCACACCCAGCTGACATAGAACCTTTGTCACAATGCCCGCTACCGTGGTGAGGATGCGGGCACTCTGCAGGTGACAGGGACCCAGCAGGACTTGCTGTCAGCTCAGCAATTGCTCAGTTCCCCAAAGAAGCTGAATTCTGCAAATTGCTGCTTTTGCTCTTGAAATGATGTCATCAGGTGGGTGTTTTGGTGTAATACACTGAAAACCAGAGCAGAAATGCTGAAATATTCCCATGATATGCATGGTCTCTGCACCAAACCACCATGACTCAGCCTAAGTACATCTGCCGCTTGTTCTTTTGTACTGCCAGCTGATTGTGAAAGTACAGTATAAAAACCATCTTTATGGTAAGATCTTTGTGGTTTAGACTTAGTCTAAGTGTCTCAAGTAGCCGGGGCTTTTGTTTGGGCCTAATCCATAAGGTCTGATGGCTTTCCTCCTCATCTCGATATGAATGTGGTAGAAAATATAAATCAAGGAAATCTCGTTTGGCCTAGCCTTGCCTTGCCTTGCCTTGCCTTATTTCCTTCTCATCCTGTTCTCTGTCCCAGCCTCTCTCACTAACCCCTCGTCTGGCTGCATGTCTCTTCTTTCCTCTCTCCTTTTCTCAAACTCTCCTGCTTCCTGGCTTTCGTCTTTCAATTCCTCCATTTCAGTCCTGCAACCCGGCACTACTTTTTTCTCTTGCCTCCCTTGGGCCTGCTCCCTTGGCTTTCTCCCTCTCTTCCATATCCTTCTTCCTGACTTGTCTCTTGGAGACTTTTGGCCACTTTGGACCCAAGTCTGGGCATGTTTTGGAAACTTTTCAGAGGCCTCGCTGGTGACAGGGGGGACAGCAGGCAGTGACAGGCCCGGGGCTGACAGGCTCCCCCTCCCCTAGCGGGCGCTCGGCTGCCACACCCAGCTGACATAGAACCTTTGTCACAATGCTCGCTACCGTGGTGAGGATGCGGGCACTCTGCAGGTGACAGGGACCCAGCAGGACTTGCTGTCAGCTCAGCAATTGCTCAGTTCCCCAAAGAAGATGAGTTTTGCAAATTGCTGCTTTGCTCTTGAAATGATGTCATCAGGTGGGTGTTTTGGTGTAATACACTGAAAACCAGAGCAGAAATGCTGAAATATTCCCATGATATGCATGGTCTCTGCACCAAACCACCATGACTCAGCCTAAGTATGTCTGCCGCTTGTTCTTTTGTAATGCCAGCTGATTGTGGAAGTACAGTATAAAAACCATCTTTATGGAGAGATCTTTGTGGTTTAGGCTTAGTCTAAGTGTCTCAAGTAGCTGGGGCTTTTGTTTGGGCCTAGTCCATAAGGTCTCATGGCTTTCCTCTCATCTCAAGATGAATGTGGTAGAAAATAAAAATCAAAGAAACGTCCTTTGGCCTAGCCTTGCCTTGCCTTATTTCCTTCTCATCCTGTTCTCTGTCCCAGCCTCTCTCACTAAGCCCTCGTCTGGCTGCATGTCTCTTCTTTCCTCTCTCCTTTTCTCAAACTCTCCTGCTTCCTGGCTTTCGTCTTTCAATTCCTCCATTTCAGTCCTGCAGCCCAGCACTACTTTTTTCTCTTGCCTCCCTTTGGCCTGCTCCCTTGGCTTTCTCCCTCTGTTCCATATTCTTCTTCCCGACTTGTCTCTTGGAGACTTTTGGCCACTTTGGAGCCAAGTCTGGGGATGTTTTGGAAACTTTTCAGAGGCCTCGCTGGTGACACGGGGGACAGCAGGCAGTGACAGGCCCGGGGCTGACAGGCTCCCCCTCCCCTAGCGGGCGCTCGGCTGCCACACCCAGCTGACATAGAACCTTTGTCACAATGCCCGCTACCGTGGTGAGGATGCGGGCACTCTGCAGGTGACAGGGACCCAGCAGGACTTGCTGTCAGCTCAGCAATTGCTCAGTTCCCCAAAGAAGCTGAATTCTGCAAATTGCTGCTTTTGCTCTTGAAATGATGTCATCAGGTGGGTGTTTTGGTGTAATACACTGAAAACGAGAGCAGAAATGCTGAAATATTCCCATGATATGCATGGTCTCTGCACCAAACCACCATGACTCAGCCTAAGTACATCTGCCGCTTGTTCTTTTGTACTGCCAGCTGATTGTGAAAGTACAGTATAAAAACCATCTTTATGGGAAGATCTTTGTGGTTTAGACTTAGTCTAAGTGTCTCAAGTAGCCGGGGCTTTTGTTTGGGCCTAATCCATAAGGTCTGATGGCTTTCCTCCTCATCTCGATATGAATGTGGTAGAAAATATAAATCAAGGAAATCTCGTTTGGCCTAGCCTTGCCTTGCCTTGCCTTGCCTTATTTCCTTCTCATCCTGTTCTCTGTCCCAGCCTCTCTCACTAAGCCCTCGTCTGGCTGCATGTCTCTTCTTTCCTCTCTCCTTTTCTCAAACTCTCCTGCTTCCTGGCTTTCGTCTTTCAATTCCTCCATTTCAGTCCTGCAACCCGGCACTACTTTTTTCTCTTGCCTCCCTTGGGCCTGCTCCCTTGGCTTTCTCCCTCTCTTCCATATCCTTCTTCCTGACTTGTCTCTTGGAGACTTTTGGCCACTTTGGACCCAAGTCTGGGCATGTTTTGGAAACTTTTCAGAGGCCTCGCTGGTGACAGGGGGGACAGCAGGCAGTGACAGGCCCGGGGCTGACAGGCTCCCCCTCCCCTAGCGGGCGCTCGGCTGCCACACCCAGCTGACATAGAACCTTTGTCACAATGCTCGCTACCGTGGTGAGGATGCGGGCACTCTGCAGGTGACAGGGACCCAGCAGGACTTGCTGTCAGCTCAGCAATTGCTCAGTTCCCCAAAGAAGTTGAGTTTTGCAAATTGCTGCTTTGCTCTTGAAATGATGTCATCAGGTGGGTGTTTTGGTGTAATACACTGAAAACCAGAGCAGAAATGCTGAAATATTCCCATGATATGAATCGTCTCTGCACCAAACCACTATGACTCAGCCTAAGTATGTCTGCCGCTTGTTCTTTTGTACTGCCAGCTGATTGTGGAAGTACAGTATAAAAACCATCTTTATGGAGAGATCTTTGTGGTTTAGGCTTAGTCTAAGTGTCTCAAGTAGCCGGGGCTTTTGTTTGGGCCTAGTCCATAAGGTCTCATGGCTTTCCTCTCATCTCAAGATGAATGTGGTAGAAAATATAAATCAAAGAAACGTCCTTTGGCCTAGCCTTGCCTTGCCTTATTTCCTTCTCATCCTGTTCTCTGTCCCAGCCTCTCTCACTAAGCCCTCGTCTGGCTGCATGTCTCTTCTTTCCTCTCTCCTTTTCTCAAACTCTCCTGTTTCCTGGCTTTCGTCTTTCAATTCCTCCATTTCATTCCTGCAGCCCCGCACTACTTTTTCCTCTTGCCTCCCTCTGGCCTGCTCCCTTGGCTTTCTCCCTCTGTTCCATATCCTTCTTCCCGACTTGTCTCTTGGGGACTTTTGGCCACATTGGACCCAAGTCTGGGCATGTTTTGGAAACTTTTCAGAGGCCTCGCTGGTGACAGGGGGGACAGCAGGCAGTGACAGGCCCGGGGCTGACAGGCTCCCCCTCCCCTAGCGGGCGCTCCGCTGCCACACCCAGCTGACATAGAACCTTTGTCACAATGCCCGCTACCGTGGTGAGGATGCGGGCACTCTGCGGATGACAGGGACCCAGCAGGACTTGCTGTCAGCTCAGCAATTGCTCAGTTCCCCAAAGAAGTTGAATTTTGCAAATTGCTGCTTTGCTCTTGAAATGATGTCATCAGGTGGGTGTTTTGGTGTAATACACTGAAAACCAGAGCAGAAATGCTGAAATATTCCCATGATATGCATGGTCTCTGCAGCAAACCACCATGTCTCAGCCTAAGTATGTCTGTTGCTTGTTCTTTTGTACTGCCAGCTGATTGTGGAAGTACAGTATAAAAACCATCTTTATGGAGAGATCTTTCTGGTTTAGGCTTAGTCTAAGTGTCTCAAGTAGCCGGGGCTTTTGTTTGGGCCTAATCCATACGGTCTGATGGCTTTCCTCTCATCTCAAGATGAATGTGGTAGAAAATATAAATCAAAGAAACGTCCTTTGGCCTAGCATTGCCTTGCCTTGCCTTGCCTTATTTCCTTCTCATCCTGTTCTCTGTCCCAGCCTCTCTCACTAAGCCCTCGTCTGGCTGCATGTCTCTTCTTCCCTCTCTCCTTTTCTCAAACTCTCCTGCTTCCTGGCTTTCGTCTTTCAATTCCTCCATTTCAGTCCTGCAGCCCGGCCCTACTGTTTTCTCTTGCCTCCCTTTGGCCTGCTCCCTTGGCTTTCTCCCTCTCTTCCATATCCTTCTTCCCGACTTGTCTCTTGGAGACTTTTGGCCACTTTGGAGCCAAGTCTGGGCATGTTTTGGAAACTTTTCAGAGGCCTCGCTGGTGACACGGGGGACAGCAGGCAGTGACAGGCCCGGGGCTGACAGGCTCCCCCTCCCCTAGCTGGCGCTCCGCTACCACACCCAGCTGACATAGAACCTTTGTCACAATGCCCGCTACTGTGGTGAGGATGCGGGCACTCTGCAGGTGACAGGGACCCAGCAGGACTTGCTGTCAGCTCAGCAATTGCTCAGTTCCCCAAAGAAGTTGAATTTTGCAAATTGCTGCTTTGCTCTTGAAATGATGTCATCAGGTGGGTGTTTTGGTGTAATACACTGAAAACCAGAGCAGAAATGCTGAAATATTCCCATGATATGCATGGTCTCTGCACCAAACCACCATGACTCAGCCTAAGTATGTCTGCCGCTTGTTCTTTTGTACTGCCAGCTGATTGTGGAAGTACAGTATAAAAACCATCTTTATGGAGAGATCTTTCTGGTTTAGGCTTAGTCTAAGTGTCTCAAGTAGCCGGGGCTTTTGTTTGGGCCTAATCCATAATGTCTGATGGCTTTCCTCTCATCTCAAGATAAATGTGGTAGAAAATATAAATCAAAGAAACGTCCTTTGGCCTAGCCTTGCCTTACCTTGCCTTATTTCCTTCTCATCCTGTTCTCTGTCCCAGCCTCTCTCACTAAGCCCTCGTCTGGCTGCATGTCTCTTCTTCCCTCTCTCCTTTTCTCAAACTCTCCTGCTTCCTGGCTTTCGTCTTTCAATTCCTCCATTTCAGTCCTGCAGTCCGGCCATACTGTTTTCTCTTGCCTCCCTTTGGCCTGCTCCCTTGGCTTTCTCCCTCTCTTCCATATCCTTCTTCCCGACTTGTCTCTTGGAGACTTTTGGCCACTTTGGAGCCAAGTCTGGGCATGTTTTGGAAACTTTTCAGAGGCCTCGCTGGTGACACGGGGGACAGCAGGCAGTGACAGGCCCGGGGCTGACAGGCTCCCCCTCCCCTAGCTGGCGCTCCGCTACCACACCCAGCTGACATAGAACCTTTGTTACAATGCCCGCTACTGTGGTGAGGATGCGGGCACTCTGCAGGTGACAGGGACCCAGCAGGACTTGCTGTCAGCTCAGCAATTGCTCAGTTCCCCAAAGAAGTTGAATTTTGCAAATTGCTGCTTTGCTCTTGAAATGATGTCATCAGGTGGGTGTTTTGGTGTAATACACTGAAAACCAGAGCAGAAATGCTGAAATATTCCCATGATATGCATGGTCTCTGCACCAAACCACCATGACTCAGCCTAAGTATGTCTGCCGCTTGTTCTTTTGTACTGCCAGCTGATTGTGGAAGTACAGTATAAAAACCATCTTTATGGAGAGATCTTTCTGGTTTAGGCTTAGTCTAAGTGTCTCAAGTAGCCGGGGCTTTTGTTTGGGCCTAGTCCATAAGGTCTCATGGCTTTCCTCTCATCTCAAGATGAATGTGGTAGAAAATAAAAATCAAAGAAACGTCCTTTGACCTAGCCTTGCCTTGCCTTATTTCCTTCTCATCCTGTTCTCTGTCCCAGCCTCTCTCACTAAGCCCTCGTCTGGCTGCATGTCTCTTCTTTCCTCTCTCCTTTTCTCAAACTCTCCTGCTTCCTGGCTTTCGTCTTTCAATTCCTCCATTTCAGTCCTGCAGCCCGGCACTACTTTTTTCTCTTGCCTCCCTTGGGCCTGCTCCCTTGGCTTTCTCCCTCTCTTCCATATCCTTCTTCCCGACTTGTCTCTTGGAGACTTTTGGCCACTTTGCACCCAAGTCTGGGCATGTTTTGGAAACTTTTCAGAGGCCTCGCTGGTGACACGGGGGACAGCAGGCAGTGACAGGCCCGGGGCTGACAGGCTTCCCCTCCCCTAGCGAGCGCTCGGCTGCCAGACCCAGCTGACGTAGAACCTTTGTCACAAGGCCCGCTACCGTGGTGAGGATGCGGGCACTCTGCAGGTGACAGGGACCCAGCAGGACTTGCTGTCAGCTCAGCAATTGCTCAGTTCCCCAAAGAAGCTGAATTCTGCAAATTGCTGCTTTTGCTCTTGAAATGATGTCATCAGGTGGGTGTTTTGGTGTAATACACTGAAACCAGAGCAGAAATGCTGAAATATTCCCATGATATGCATGGTCTCTGCACCAAACCACCATGACTCAGCCTAAGTATGTCTGCCGCTTGTTCTTTTGTACTGCCAGCTGATTGTGGAAGTACAGTATAAAAACCATCTTTATGGAGAGATCTTTGTGGTTTAGGCTTAGTCTAAGTGTCTCAAGTAGCCGGGGCTTTTGTTTGGGCCTAATCCATAACGTCTGATGGCTTTCCTCTCATCTCAAGATGAATGTGGTAGAAAATATAAATCAAAGAAACGTCCTTTGGCCTAGCCTTGCCTTGCCTTGCCTTGCCTTATTTCCTTCTCATCCTGTTCTCTGTCCCAGCCTCTCTCACTAAGCCCTCGTCTGGCTGCATGTCTCTTCTTTCCTCTCTCCTTTTCTCAAACTCTCCTGCTTCCTGGCTTTCGTCTTTCAATTCCTCCATTTCAGTCCTGCAGCCCAGCACTACTTTTTTCTCTTGCCTCCCCTTGGCCTGCTCCCTTGGCTTTCTCCCTCTGTTCCATATTCTTCTTCCCGACTTGTCTCTTGGAGACTTTTGGCCACTTTGCACCCAAGTCTGGGGATGTTTTGGAAACTTTTCAGAGGCCTCGCTGGTGACAGGGGGGACAGCAGGCAGTGACAGGCCCGGGGCTGACAGGCTCCCCCTCCCCTAGCGGGCGCTCCGCTGCCACACCCAGCTGACATAGAACCTTTGTCACAATGCCCGCTACCGTGGTGAGGATGCGGGCACTCTGCAGGTGACAGGGACCCAGCAGGACTTGCTGTCAGCTCAGCAATTGCTCAGTTCCCCAAAGAAGCTGAATTCTGCAAATTGCTGCTTTTGCTCTTGAAATGATGTCATCAGGTGGGTGTTTTGGTGTAATACACTGAAAACCAGAGCAGAAATGCTGAAATATTCCCATGATATGCATGGTCTCTGCACCAAACCACCATGACTCAGCCTAAGTACATCTGCCGCTTGTTCTTTTGTACTGCCAGCTGATTGTGGAAGTACAGTATAAAAACCATCTTTATGGTAAGATCTTTTTGGTTTAGACTTAGTCTAAGTGTCTCAAGTAGCCGGGGCTTTTGTTTGGGCCTAGTCCATAAGGTCTCATGGCTTTCCTCTCATCTCAAGATGAATGTGGTAGAAAATAAAAATCAAAAAAACATCCTTTGGCCTAGCCTTGCCTTGCCTTATTTCCTTCTCATCCTGTTCTCTGTCCCAGCCTCTCTCACTAAGCCCTCGTCTGGCTGCATGTCTCTTCTTTCCTCTCTCCTTTTCTCAGACTCTCCTGCTTCCTGGCTTTCCTCTTTCAATTCCTCCATTTCAGTCCTGCAGCCCCGCACTACTTTTTTCTCTTGCCTCCCTTTGGCCTGCTCCCTTGGCTTTCTCCCTCTGTTCCATATCCTTCTTCCCGACTTGTCTCTTGGAGACTTTTGGACACTTTGGAGCCAAGTCTGAGCATGTTTTGGAAACTTTTCAGAGGCCTCGCTGGTGACACGGGGGACAGCAGGCAGTGACAGGCCCGGGGCTGACAGGCTCCCCCTCCCCTAGCGGGCGTTCGGCTGCCACACCCAGCTGACATAGAACCTTTGTCACAATGCCCGCTACTGTGGTGAGGATGCGGGCACTCTGTAGGTGACAGGGACCCAGCAGGACTTGCTGTCAGCTCAGCAATTGCTCAGTTCCCCAAAGAAGTTGAATTTTGCAAATTGCTGCTTTGCTCTTGAAATGATGTCATCAGGTGGGTGTTTTGGTGTAATACACCGAAAACCAGAGCAGAAATGCTGAAATATTCCCATGATATGCATGGTCTCTGCACCAAACCACCATGACTCAGCCTAAGTACATCTGCCGCTTGTTCTTTTGTACTGCCAGCTGATTGTGGAAGTACAGTATAAAAACCATCTTTATGGTAAGATCTTTTTGGTTTAGACTTAGTCTAAGTGTCTCAAGTAGCCGGGGCTTTTGTTTGGGCCTAATCCATAAGGTCTGATGGCTTTCCTCCTCATCTCGATATGAATGTGGTAGAAAATATAAATCAAGGAAACCTCGTTTGGCCTAGCCTTGCCTTGCCTTGCCTTGCCTTATTTCCTTCTCATCCTGTTCTCTGTCCCAGCCTCTCTCACTAAGCCCTCGTGTGGCTGCATGTCTCTTCTTTCCTCTCTCCTTTTCTCAAACTCTCCTGCTTCCTGGCTTTCGTCTTTCAATTCCTCCATTTCAGTCCTGCAACCCGGCACTACTTTTTTCTCTTGCCTCCCTTGGGCCTGCTCCCTTGGCTTTCTCCCTCTCTTCCATATCCTTCTTCCTGACTTGTCTCTTGGAGACTTTTGGCCACTTTGGACCCAAGTCTGGGCATGTTTTGGAAACTTTTCAGAGGCCTCGCTGGTGACAGGGGGGACAGCAGGCAGTGACAGGCCCGGGGCTGACAGGCTCCCCCTCCCCTAGTGGGCGCTCCGCTGCCACACCCAGCTGACATAGAACCTTTGTCACAATGCCCGCTACCGTGGTGAGGATGCGGGCACTCTGCAGGTGACAGGGACCCAGCAGGACTTGCTGTCAGCTCAGCAATTGCTCAGTTCCCCAAAGAAGCTGAATTCTGCAAATTGCTGCTTTTGCTCTTGAAATGATGTCAATAGGTGGGTGTTTTGGTGTAATACACTGAAAACCAGAGCAGAAATGCTGAAATATTCCCATGATATGCATGGTCTCTGCACCAAACCACCATGACTCAGCCTAAGTACATCTGCCGCTTGTTCTTTTGTACTGCCAGCTGATTGTGAAAGTACAGTATAAAAACCATCTTTATGGTAAGATCTTTGTGGTTTAGACTTAGTCTAAGTGTCTCAAGTAGCCGGGGCTTTTGTTTGGGCCTAATCCATAAGGTCTGATGGCTTTCCTCCTCATCTCGATATGAATGTGGTAGAAAATATAAATCAAGGAAATCTCGTTTGGCCTAGCCTTGCCTTGCCTTATTTCCTTCTCATCCTGTTCTCTGTCCCAGCCTCTCTCACTAAGCCCTCGTCTGGCTGCATGTCTCTTCTTTCCTCTCTCCTTTTCTCAAACTCTCCTGCTTCCTGGATTTCCTCTTTCAATTCCTCCATTTCAGTCCTGCAACCCGGCACTACTTTTTTCTCTTGCCTCCCTTTGGCCTGCTCCCTTGGCTTTTTCCCTCTCTTCCATATCCTTCTTCCTGACTTGTCTCTTGGAGACTTTTGGCCACTTTGGAGCCAAGTCTGGGCATGTTTTGGAAACTTTTCAGAGGCCTCGCTGGTGACAGGGGGGACAGCAGGCAGTGACAGGCCCGGGGCTGACAGGCTCCCCCTCCCCTAGCGGGCGCTCGGCTGCCACACCCAGCTGACATAGAACCTTTGTCACAATGCTCGCTACCGTGGTGAGGATGCGGGCACTCTGCAGGTGACAGGGACCCAGCAGGACTTGCTGTCAGCTCAGCAATTGCTCAGTTCCCCAAAGAAGTTGAGTTTTGCAAATTGCTGCTTTGCTCTTGAAATGATGTCATCAGGTGGGTGTTTTGGTGTAATACACTGAAAACCAGAGCAGAAATGCTGAAATATTCCCATGATATGCATGGTCTCTGCACCAAACCACCATGACTCAGCCTAAGTATGTCTGCCGCTTGTTCTTTTGTACTGCCAGCTGATTGTGGAAGTACAGTATAAAAACCATCTTTATGGAGAGATCTTTCTGGTTTAGGCTTAGTCTAAGTGTCTCAAGTAGCCGGGGCTTTTGTTTGGGCCTAGTCCATAAGGTCTCATGGCTTTCCTCTCATCTCAAGATGAATGTGGTAGAAAATATAAATCAAAGAAACGTCCTTTGGCCTAGCCTTGCCTTGCCTTATTTCCTTCTCATCCTGTTCTCTGTCCCAGCCTCTCTCACTAAGCCCTCGTCTGGCTGCATGTCTCTTCTTTCCTCTCTCCTTTTCTCAAACTCTCCTGCTTCCTGGCTTTCGTCTTTCAATTCCTCCATTTCATTCCTGCAGCCCCTCACTAGTTTTTCCTCTTGCCTCCCTTGGGCATGCTCCCTTGGCTTTCTCCCTCTGTTCCATATCCTTCTTCCCGACTTGTCTCTTGGGGACTTTTGGCCACATTGGACCCAAGTCTGGGCATGTTTTGGAAACTTTTCAGAGGCCTCGCTGGTGATAGGGGGGACAGCAGGCAGTGACAGGCCCGGGGCTGACAGGCTCCCCCTCCCCTAGCGGGCGCTCCGCTGCCACACCCAGCTGACATAGAACCTTTGTCACAATGCCCGCTACTGTGGTGAGGATGCGGGCACTCTGCAGGTGACAGGGACCCAGCAGGACTTGCTGTCAGCTCAGCAATTGCTCAGTTCCCCAAAGAAGTTGAATTTTGCAAATTGCTGCTTTGCTCTTGAAATGATGTCATCAGGTGGGTGTTTTGGTGTAATACACTGAAAACCAGAGCAGAAATGCTGAAATATTCCCATGATATGCATGGTCTCTGCACCAAACCACCATGACTCAGCCTAAGTACATCTACCGCTTGTTCTTTTGTACTGCCAGCTGATTGTGAAAGTACAGTATAAAAACCATCTTTATGGTAAGATCTTTGTGATTTAGACTTAGTCTAAGTGTCTCAAGTAGCCGGGGCTTTTGTTTGGGCCTAATCCATAAGGTCTGATGGCTTTCCTCCTCATCTCAAGATGAATGTGGTAGAAAATATAAATCAGGGAAACCTCGTTTGGCCGAGCCTTGCCTTGCCTTGCCTTGCCTTATTTCCTTCTCATCCTGTTCTCTGTCCCAGCCTCTCTCACTAAGCCCTCGTCTGGCTGCATGTCTCTTCTTTCCTCTCTCCTTTTCTCAAACTCTCCTGCTTCCTGGCTTTCGTCTTTCAATTCCTCCATTTCATTCCTGCAGCCCCTCACTACTTTTTCCTCTTGCCTCCCTTGGGCCTGCTCCCTTGGCTTTCTCCCTCTCTTCCATATCCTTCTTCCCGACTTGTCTCTTGGAGACTTTTGGCCACTTTGGACCCAAGTCTGGGCATGTTTTGGAAACTTTTCAGAGGCCTCGCTGGTGACACGGGGGACAGCAGGCAGTGACAGGCCCGGGGCTGACAGGCTCCCCCTCCCCTAGCGGGCGCTCGGCTGCCACACCCAGCTGACATAGAACCTTTGTCACAATGCCCGCTACCGTGGTGAGGATGCGGGCACTCTGCAGGTGACAGGGACCCAGCAGGACTTGCTGTCAGCTCAGCAATTGCTCAGTTCCCCAAAGAAGCTGAATTCTGCAAATTGCTGCTTTTGCTCTTGAAATGATGTCATCAGGTGGGTGTTTTGGTGTAATACACTGAAAACCAGAGCAGAAATGCTGAAATATTCCCATGATAAGCATGGTCTCTGCACCAAACCACCATGTCTCAGCCTAAGTATGTCTGCCGCTTGTTCTTTTGTACTGCCAGCTGATTGTGGAAGTACAGTATAAAAACCATCTTTATGGAGAGATCTTTCTGGTTTAGGCTTAGTCTAAGTGTCTCAAGTAGCCGGGGCTTTTGTTTGGGCCTAATCCATAACGTCTGATGGCTTTCCTCTCATCTCAAGATGAATGTGGTAGAAAATATAAATCAAAGAAACGTCCTTTGGCCTAGCCTTGCCTTGCCTTGCCTTATTTCCTTCTCATCCTGTTCTCTGTCCCAGCCTCTCTCACTAAGCCCTCGTCTGGCTGCATGTCTCTTCTTTCCTCTCTCCTTTTCTCAAACTCTCCTGCTTCCTGGCTTTCGTCTTTCAATTCCTCCATTTCAGTCCTGCAACCCGGCACTACTTTTTTCTCTTGCCTCCCTTTGGCCTGCTCCCTTGGCTTTCTCCCTCTCTTCCATATCCTTCTTCCTGACTTGTCTCTTGGAGACTTTTGGCCACTTTGGACCCAAGTCTGGGCATGTTTTGGAAACTTTTCAGAGGCCTCGCTGGTGACAGGGGGGACAGCAGGCAGTGACAGGCCCGGGGCTGACAGGCTCCCCCTCCCCTAGCGGGCGCTCCGCTGCCACACCCAGCTGACATAGAACCTTTGTCACAATGCTCGCTACCGTGGTGAGGATGCGGGCACTCTGCAGGTGACAGGGACCCAGCAGGACTTGCTGTCAGCTCAGCAATTGCTCAGTTCCCCAAAGAAGTTGAGTTTTGCAAATTGCTGCTTTGCTCTTGAAATGATGTCATCAGGTGGGTGTTTTGGTGTAATACACTGAAAACCAGAGCAGAAATGCTGAAATATTCCCATGATATGCATGGTCTCTGCACCAAACCACCATGACTCAGCCTAAGTACATCTGCCGCTTGTTCTTTTGTACTGCCAGCTGATTGTGGAAGTACAGTATAAAAACCATCTTTATGGTAAGATCTTTTTGGTTTAGACTTAGTCTAAGTGTCTCAAGTAGCCGGGGCTTTTGTTTGGGCCTAATCCATAAGGTCTGATGGCTTTCCTCCTCATCTCGATATGAATGTGGTAGAAAATATAAATCAAGGAAACCTCGTTTGGCCTAGCCTTGCCTTGCCTTGCCTTGCCTTATTTCCTTCTCATCCTGTTCTCTGTCCCAGCCTCTCTCACTAAGCCCTCGTGTGGCTGCATGTCTCTTCTTTCCTCTCTCCTTTTCTCAAACTCTCCTGCTTCCTGGCTTTCGTCTTTCAATTCCTCCATTTCAGTCCTGCAACCCGGCACTACTTTTTTCTCTTGCCTCCCTTGGGCCTGCTCCCTTGGCTTTCTCCCTCTCTTCCATATCCTTCTTCCTGACTTGTCTCTTGGAGACTTTTGGCCACTTTGGACCCAAGTCTGGGCATGTTTTGGAAACTTTTCAGAGGCCTCGCTGGTGACAGGGGGGACAGCAGGCAGTGACAGGCCCGGGGCTGACAGGCTCCCCCTCCCCTAGTGGGCGCTCCGCTGCCACACCCAGCTGACATAGAACCTTTGTCACAATGCCCGCTACCGTGGTGAGGATGCGGGCACTCTGCAGGTGACAGGGACCCAGCAGGACTTGCTGTCAGCTCAGCAATTGCTCAGTTCCCCAAAGAAGCTGAATTCTGCAAATTGCTGCTTTTGCTCTTGAAATGATGTCAATAGGTGGGTGTTTTGGTGTAATACACTGAAAACCAGAGCAGAAATGCTGAAATATTCCCATGATATGCATGGTCTCTGCACCAAACCACCATGACTCAGCCTAAGTACATCTGCCGCTTGTTCTTTTGTACTGCCAGCTGATTGTGAAAGTACAGTATAAAAACCATCTTTATGGTAAGATCTTTGTGGTTTAGACTTAGTCTAAGTGTCTCAAGTAGCCGGGGCTTTTGTTTGGGCCTAATCCATAAGGTCTGATGGCTTTCCTCCTCATCTCGATATGAATGTGGTAGAAAATATAAATCAAGGAAATCTCGTTTGGCCTAGCCTTGCCTTGCCTTATTTCCTTCTCATCCTGTTCTCTGTCCCAGCCTCTCTCACTAAGCCCTCGTCTGGCTGCATGTCTCTTCTTTCCTCTCTCCTTTTCTCAAACTCTCCTGCTTCCTGGATTTCCTCTTTCAATTCCTCCATTTCAGTCCTGCAACCCGGCACTACTTTTTTCTCTTGCCTCCCTTTGGCCTGCTCCCTTGGCTTTTTCCCTCTCTTCCATATCCTTCTTCCTGACTTGTCTCTTGGAGACTTTTGGCCACTTTGGAGCCAAGTCTGGGCATGTTTTGGAAACTTTTCAGAGGCCTCGCTGGTGACAGGGGGGACAGCAGGCAGTGACAGGCCCGGGGCTGACAGGCTCCCCCTCCCCTAGCGGGCGCTCGGCTGCCACACCCAGCTGACATAGAACCTTTGTCACAATGCTCGCTACCGTGGTGAGGATGCGGGCACTCTGCAGGTGACAGGGACCCAGCAGGACTTGCTGTCAGCTCAGCAATTGCTCAGTTCCCCAAAGAAGTTGAGTTTTGCAAATTGCTGCTTTGCTCTTGAAATGATGTCATCAGGTGGGTGTTTTGGTGTAATACACTGAAAACCAGAGCAGAAATGCTGAAATATTCCCATGATATGCATGGTCTCTGCACCAAACCACCATGACTCAGCCTAAGTATGTCTGCCGCTTGTTCTTTTGTACTGCCAGCTGATTGTGGAAGTACAGTATAAAAACCATCTTTATGGAGAGATCTTTCTGGTTTAGGCTTAGTCTAAGTGTCTCAAGTAGCCGGGGCTTTTGTTTGGGCCTAGTCCATAAGGTCTCATGGCTTTCCTCTCATCTCAAGATGAATGTGGTAGAAAATATAAATCAAAGAAACGTCCTTTGGCCTAGCCTTGCCTTGCCTTATTTCCTTCTCATCCTGTTCTCTGTCCCAGCCTCTCTCACTAAGCCCTCGTCTGGCTGCATGTCTCTTCTTTCCTCTCTCCTTTTCTCAAACTCTCCTGCTTCCTGGCTTTCGTCTTTCAATTCCTCCATTTCATTCCTGCAGCCCCTCACTAGTTTTTCCTCTTGCCTCCCTTGGGCATGCTCCCTTGGCTTTCTCCCTCTGTTCCATATCCTTCTTCCCGACTTGTCTCTTGGGGACTTTTGGCCACATTGGACCCAAGTCTGGGCATGTTTTGGAAACTTTTCAGAGGCCTCGCTGGTGATAGGGGGGACAGCAGGCAGTGACAGGCCCGGGGCTGACAGGCTCCCCCTCCCCTAGCGGGCGCTCCGCTGCCACACCCAGCTGACATAGAACCTTTGTCACAATGCCCGCTACTGTGGTGAGGATGCGGGCACTCTGCAGGTGACAGGGACCCAGCAGGACTTGCTGTCAGCTCAGCAATTGCTCAGTTCCCCAAAGAAGTTGAATTTTGCAAATTGCTGCTTTGCTCTTGAAATGATGTCATCAGGTGGGTGTTTTGGTGTAATACACTGAAAACCAGAGCAGAAATGCTGAAATATTCCCATGATATGCATGGTCTCTGCACCAAACCACCATGACTCAGCCTAAGTACATCTACCGCTTGTTCTTTTGTACTGCCAGCTGATTGTGAAAGTACAGTATAAAAACCATCTTTATGGTAAGATCTTTGTGATTTAGACTTAGTCTAAGTGTCTCAAGTAGCCGGGGCTTTTGTTTGGGCCTAATCCATAAGGTCTGATGGCTTTCCTCCTCATCTCAAGATGAATGTGGTAGAAAATATAAATCAGGGAAACCTCGTTTGGCCTAGCCTTGCCTTGCCTTGCCTTGCCTTATTTCCTTCTCATCCTGTTCTCTGTCCCAGCCTCTCTCACTAAGCCCTCGTCTGGCTGCATGTCTCTTCTTTCCTCTCTCCTTTTCTCAAACTCTCCTGCTTCCTGGCTTTCGTCTTTCAATTCCTCCATTTCATTCCTGCAGCCCCTCACTACTTTTTCCTCTTGCCTCCCTTGGGCCTGCTCCCTTGGCTTTCTCCCTCTCTTCCATATCCTTCTTCCCGACTTGTCTCTTGGAGACTTTTGGCCACTTTGGACCCAAGTCTGGGCATGTTTTGGAAACTTTTCAGAGGCCTCGCTGGTGACACGGGGGACAGCAGGCAGTGACAGGCCCGGGGCTGACAGGCTCCCCCTCCCCTAGCGGGCGCTCGGCTGCCACACCCAGCTGACATAGAACCTTTGTCACAATGCCCGCTACCGTGGTGAGGATGCGGGCACTCTGCAGGTGACAGGGACCCAGCAGGACTTGCTGTCAGCTCAGCAATTGCTCAGTTCCCCAAAGAAGCTGAATTCTGCAAATTGCTGCTTTTGCTCTTGAAATGATGTCATCAGGTGGGTGTTTTGGTGTAATACACTGAAAACCAGAGCAGAAATGCTGAAATATTCCCATGATAAGCATGGTCTCTGCACCAAACCACCATGTCTCAGCCTAAGTATGTCTGCCGCTTGTTCTTTTGTACTGCCAGCTGATTGTGGAAGTACAGTATAAAAACCATCTTTATGGAGAGATCTTTCTGGTTTAGGCTTAGTCTAAGTGTCTCAAGTAGCCGGGGCTTTTGTTTGGGCCTAATCCATAACGTCTGATGGCTTTCCTCTCATCTCAAGATGAATGTGGTAGAAAATATAAATCAAAGAAACGTCCTTTGGCCTAGCCTTGCCTTGCCTTGCCTTATTTCCTTCTCATCCTGTTCTCTGTCCCAGCCTCTCTCACTAAGCCCTCGTCTGGCTGCATGTCTCTTCTTTCCTCTCTCCTTTTCTCAAACTCTCCTGCTTCCTGGCTTTCGTCTTTCAATTCCTCCATTTCAGTCCTGCAACCCGGCACTACTTTTTTCTCTTGCCTCCCTTTGGCCTGCTCCCTTGGCTTTCTCCCTCTCTTCCATATCCTTCTTCCTGACTTGTCTCTTGGAGACTTTTGGCCACTTTGGACCCAAGTCTGGGCATGTTTTGGAAACTTTTCAGAGGCCTCGCTGGTGACAGGGGGGACAGCAGGCAGTGACAGGCCCGGGGCTGACAGGCTCCCCCTCCCCTAGCGGGCGCTCCGCTGCCACACCCAGCTGACATAGAACCTTTGTCACAATGCTCGCTACCGTGGTGAGGATGCGGGCACTCTGCAGGTGACAGGGACCCAGCAGGACTTGCTGTCAGCTCAGCAATTGCTCAGTTCCCCAAAGAAGTTGAGTTTTGCAAATTGCTGCTTTGCTCTTGAAATGATGTCATCAGGTGGGTGTTTTGGTGTAATACACTGAAAACCAGAGCAGAAATGCTGAAATATTCCCATGATATGCATGGTCTCTGCACCAAACCACCATGACTCAGCCTAAGTATGTCTGCCGCTTGTTCTTTTGTACTGCCAGCTGATTGTGGAAGTACAGTATAAAAACCATCTTTATGGAGAGATCTTTGTGGTTTAGGCTTAGTCTAAGTGTCTCAAGTAGCCGGGGCTTTTGTTTGGGCCTAGTCCATAAGGTCTCATGGCTTTCCTCTCATCTCAAGATGAATGTGGTAGAAAATATAAATCAAAGAAACGTCCTTTGGCCTAGCCTTGCCTTGCCTTATTTCCTTCTCATCCTGTTCTCTGTCCCAGCCTCTCTCACTAAGCCCTCGTCTGGCTGCATGTCTCTTCTTTCCTCTCTCCTTTTCTCAAACTCTCCTGCTTCCTGGCTTTCGTCTTTCAATTCCTCCATTTCATTCCTGCAGCCCCTCACTAGTTTTTCCTCTTGCCTCCCTTGGGCATGCTCCCTTGGCTTTCTCCCTCTGTTCCATATCCTTCTTCCCGACTTGTCTCTTGGGGACTTTTGGCCACATTGGACCCAAGTCTGGGCATGTTTTGGAAACTTTTCAGAGGCCTCGCTGGTGATAGGGGGGACAGCAGGCAGTGACAGGCAAGGGGCTGACAGGCTCCCCCTCCCCTAGCGGGCGCTCCGCTGCCACACCCAGCTGACATAGAACCTTTGTCACAATGCCCGCTACTGTGGTGAGGATGCGGGCACTCTGCAGGTGACAGGGACCCAGCAGGACTTGCTGTCAGCTCAGCAATTGCTCAGTTCCCCAAAGAAGTTGAATTTTGCAAATTGCTGCTTTGCTCTTGAAATGATGTCATCAGGTGGGTGTTTTGGTGTAATACACTGAAAACCAGAGCAGAAATGCTGAAATATTCCCATGATATGCATGGTCTCTGCACCAAACCACCATGACTCAGCCTAAGTACATCTACCGCTTGTTCTTTTGTACTGCCAGCTGATTGTGAAAGTACAGTATAAAAACCATCTTTATGGTAAGATCTTTGTGATTTAGACTTAGTCTAAGTGTCTCAAGTAGCCGGGGCTTTTGTTTGGGCCTAATCCATAAGGTCTGATGGCTTTCCTCCTCATCTCAAGATGAATGTGGTAGAAAATATAAATCAGGGAAACCTCGTTTGGCCTAGCCTTGCCTTGCCTTGCCTTGCCTTATTTCCTTCTCATCCTGTTCTCTGTCCCAGCCTCTCTCACTAAGCCCTCGTCTGGCTGCATGTCTCTTCTTTCCTCTCTCCTTTTCTCAAACTCTCCTGCTTCCTGGCTTTCGTCTTTCAATTCCTCCATTTCATTCCTGCAGCCCCTCACTACTTTTTCCTCTTGCCTCCCTTGGGCCTGCTCCCTTGGCTTTCTCCCTCTCTTCCATATCCTTCTTCCCGACTTGTCTCTTGGAGACTTTTGGCCACTTTGGAGCCAAGTCTGGGCATGTTTTGGAAACTTTTCAGAGGCCTCGCTGGTGACACGGGGGACAGCAGGCAGTGACAGGCCCGGGGCTGACAGGCTCCCCCTCCCCTAGCGGGCGCTCGGCTGCCACACCCAGCTGACATAGAACCTTTGTCACAATGCCCGCTACCGTGGTGAGGATGCGGGCACTCTGCAGGTGACAGGGACCCAGCAGGACTTGCTGTCAGCTCAGCAATTGCTCAGTTCCCCAAAGAAGCTGAATTCTGCAAATTGCTGCTTTTGCTCTTGAAATGATGTCATCAGGTGGGTGTTTTGGTGTAATACACTGAAAACCAGAGCAGAAATGCTGAAATATTCCCATGATAAGCATGGTCTCTGCACCAAACCACCATGTCTCAGCCTAAGTATGTCTGCCGCTTGTTCTTTTGTACTGCCAGCTGATTGTGGAAGTACAGTATAAAAACCATCTTTATGGAGAGATCTTTCTGGTTTAGGCTTAGTCTAAGTGTCTCAAGTAGCCGGGGCTTTTGTTTGGGCCTAATCCATAACGTCTGATGGCTTTCCTCTCATCTCAAGATGAATGTGGTAGAAAATATAAATCAAAGAAACGTCCTTTGGCCTAGCCTTGCCTTGCCTTGCCTTATTTCCTTCTCATCCTGTTCTCTGTCCCAGCCTCTCTCACTAACCCCTCGTCTGGCTGCATGTCTCTTCTTTCCTCTCTCCTTTTCTCAAACTCTCCTGCTTCCTGGCTTTCGTCTTTCAATTCCTCCATTTCAGTCCTGCAACCCGGCACTACTTTTTTCTCTTGCCTCCCTTGGGCCTGCTCCCTTGGCTTTCTCCCTCTCTTCCATATCCTTCTTCCTGACTTGTCTCTTGGAGACTTTTGGCCACTTTGGACCCAAGTCTGGGCATGTTTTGGAAACTTTTCAGAGGCCTCGCTGGTGACAGGGGGGACAGCAGGCAGTGACAGGCCCGGGGCTGACAGGCTCCCCCTCCCCTAGCGGGCGCTCCGCTGCCACACCCAGCTGACATAGAACCTTTGTCACAATGCTCGCTACCGTGGTGAGGATGCGGGCACTCTGCAGGTGACAGGGACCCAGCAGGACTTGCTGTCAGCTCAGCAATTGCTCAGTTCCCCAAAGAAGTTGAGTTTTGCAAATTGCTGCTTTGCTCTTGAAATGATGTCATCAGGTGGGTGTTTTGGTGTAATACACTGAAAACCAGAGCAGAAATGCTGAAATATTCCCATGATATGCATGGTCTCTGCACCAAACCACCATGACTCAGCCTAAGTATGTCTGCCGCTTGTTCTTTTGTACTGCCAGCTGATTGTGGAAGTACAGTATAAAAACCATCTTTATGGAGAGATCTTTGTGGTTTAGGCTTAGTCTAAGTGTCTCAAGTAGCCGGGGCTTTTGTTTGGGCCTAGTCCATAAGGTCTCATGGCTTTCCTCTCATCTCAAGATGAATGTGGTAGAAAATATAAATCAAAGAAACGTCCTTTGGCCTAGCCTTGCCTTGCCTTATTTCCTTCTCATCCTGTTCTCTGTCCCAGCCTCTCTCACTAAGCCCTCGTCTGGCTGCATGTCTCTTCTTTCCTCTCTCCTTTTCTCAAACTCTCCTGCTTCCTGGCTTTCGTCTTTCAATTCCTCCATTTCATTCCTGCAGCCCCTCACTAGTTTTTCCTCTTGCCTCCCTTGGGCATGCTCCCTTGGCTTTCTCCCTCTGTTCCATATCCTTCTTCCCGACTTGTCTCTTGGGGACTTTTGGCCACATTGGACCCAAGTCTGGGCATGTTTTGGAAACTTTTCAGAGGCCTCGCTGGTGATAGGGGGGACAGCAGGCAGTGACAGGCAAGGGGCTGACAGGCTCCCCCTCCCCTAGCGGGCGCTCCGCTGCCACACCCAGCTGACATAGAACCTTTGTCACAATGCCCGCTACTGTGGTGAGGATGCGGGCACTCTGCAGGTGACAGGGACCCAGCAGGACTTGCTGTCAGCTCAGCAATTGCTCAGTTCCCCAAAGAAGTTGAATTTTGCAAATTGCTGCTTTGCTCTTGAAATGATGTCATCAGGTGGGTGTTTTGGTGTAATACACTGAAAACCAGAGCAGAAATGCTGAAATATTCCCATGATATGCATGGTCTCTGCACCAAACCACCATGACTCAGCCTAAGTACATCTACCGCTTGTTCTTTTGTACTGCCAGCTGATTGTGAAAGTACAGTATAAAAACCATCTTTATGGTAAGATCTTTGTGATTTAGACTTAGTCTAAGTGTCTCAAGTAGCCGGGGCTTTTGTTTGGGCCTAATCCATAAGGTCTGATGGCTTTCCTCCTCATCTCAAGATGAATGTGGTAGAAAATATAAATCAGGGAAACCTCGTTTGGCCTAGCCTTGCCTTGCCTTGCCTTGCCTTATTTCCTTCTCATCCTGTTCTCTGTCCCAGCCTCTCTCACTAAGCCCTCGTCTGGCTGCATGTCTCTTCTTTCCTCTCTCCTTTTCTCAAACTCTCCTGCTTCCTGGCTTTCGTCTTTCAATTCCTCCATTTCATTCCTGCAGCCCCTCACTACTTTTTCCTCTTGCCTCCCTTGGGCCTGCTCCCTTGGCTTTCTCCCTCTCTTCCATATCCTTCTTCCCGACTTGTCTCTTGGAGACTTTTGGCCACTTTGGAGCCAAGTCTGGGCATGTTTTGGAAACTTTTCAGAGGCCTCGCTGGTGACACGGGGGACAGCAGGCAGTGACAGGCCCGGGGCTGACAGGCTCCCCCTCCCCTAGCGGGCGCTCGGCTGCCACACCCAGCTGACATAGAACCTTTGTCACAATGCCCGCTACCGTGGTGAGGATGCGGGCACTCTGCAGGTGACAGGGACCCAGCAGGACTTGCTGTCAGCTCAGCAATTGCTCAGTTCCCCAAAGAAGCTGAATTCTGCAAATTGCTGCTTTTGCTCTTGAAATGATGTCATCAGGTGGGTGTTTTGGTGTAATACACTGAAAACCAGAGCAGAAATGCTGAAATATTCCCATGATAAGCATGGTCTCTGCACCAAACCACCATGTCTCAGCCTAAGTATGTCTGCCGCTTGTTCTTTTGTACTGCCAGCTGATTGTGGAAGTACAGTATAAAAACCATCTTTATGGAGAGATCTTTCTGGTTTAGGCTTAGTCTAAGTGTCTCAAGTAGCCGGGGCTTTTGTTTGGGCCTAATCCATAACGTCTGATGGCTTTCCTCTCATCTCAAGATGAATGTGGTAGAAAATATAAATCAAAGAAACGTCCTTTGGCCTAGCCTTGCCTTGCCTTGCCTTATTTCCTTCTCATCCTGTTCTCTGTCCCAGCCTCTCTCACTAAGCCCTCGTCTGGCTGCATGTCTCTTCTTTCCTCTCTCCTTTTCTCAAACTCTCCTGCTTCCTGGCTTTCGTCTTTCAATTCCTCCATTTCAGTCCTGCAACCCGGCACTACTTTTTTCTCTTGCCTCCCTTGGGCCTGCTCCCTTGGCTTTCTCCCTCTCTTCCATATCCTTCTTCCTGACTTGTCTCTTGGAGACTTTTGGCCACTTTGGACCCAAGTCTGGGCATGTTTTGGAAACTTTTCAGAGGCCTCGCTGGTGACAGGGGGGACAGCAGGCAGTGACAGGCCCGGGGCTGACAGGCTCCCCCTCCCCTAGCGGGCGCTCCGCTGCCACACCCAGCTGACATAGAACCTTTGTCACAATGCTCGCTACCGTGGTGAGGATGCGGGCACTCTGCAGGTGACAGGGACCCAGCAGGACTTGCTGTCAGCTCAGCAATTGCTCAGTTCCCCAAAGAAGTTGAGTTTTGCAAATTGCTGCTTTGCTCTTGAAATGATGTCATCAGGTGGGTGTTTTGGTGTAATACACTGAAAACCAGAGCAGAAATGCTGAAATATTCCCATGATATGCATGGTCTCTGCACCAAACCACCATGACTCAGCCTAAGTATGTCTGCCGCTTGTTCTTTTGTACTGCCAGCTGATTGTGGAAGTACAGTATAAAAACCATCTTTATGGAGAGATCTTTGTGGTTTAGGCTTAGTCTAAGTGTCTCAAGTAGCCGGGGCTTTTGTTTGGGCCTAGTCCATAAGGTCTCATGGCTTTCCTCTCATCTCAAGATGAATGTGGTAGAAAATATAAATCAAAGAAACGTCCTTTGGCCTAGCCTTGCCTTGCCTTATTTCCTTCTCATCCTGTTCTCTGTCCCAGCCTCTCTCACTAAGCCCTCGTCTGGCTGCATGTCTCTTCTTTCCTCTCTCCTTTTCTCAAACTCTCCTGCTTCCTGGCTTTCGTCTTTCAATTCCTCCATTTCATTCCTGCAGCCCCTCACTAGTTTTTCCTCTTGCCTCCCTTGGGCATGCTCCCTTGGCTTTCTCCCTCTGTTCCATATCCTTCTTCCCGACTTGTCTCTTGGGGACTTTTGGCCACATTGGACCCAAGTCTGGGCATGTTTTGGAAACTTTTCAGAGGCCTCGCTGGTGATAGGGGGGACAGCAGGCAGTGACAGGCAAGGGGCTGACAGGCTCCCCCTCCCCTAGCGGGCGCTCCGCTGCCACACCCAGCTGACATAGAACCTTTGTCACAATGCCCGCTACTGTGGTGAGGATGCGGGCACTCTGCAGGTGACAGGGACCCAGCAGGACTTGCTGTCAGCTCAGCAATTGCTCAGTTCCCCAAAGAAGTTGAATTTTGCAAATTGCTGCTTTGCTCTTGAAATGATGTCATCAGGTGGGTGTTTTGGTGTAATACACTGAAAACCAGAGCAGAAATGCTGAAATATTCCCATGATATGCATGGTCTCTGCACCAAACCACCATGACTCAGCCTAAGTACATCTACCGCTTGTTCTTTTGTACTGCCAGCTGATTGTGAAAGTACAGTATAAAAACCATCTTTATGGTAAGATCTTTGTGATTTAGACTTAGTCTAAGTGTCTCAAGTAGCCGGGGCTTTTGTTTGGGCCTAATCCATAAGGTCTGATGGCTTTCCTCCTCATCTCAAGATGAATGTGGTAGAAAATATAAATCAGGGAAACCTCGTTTGGCCTAGCCTTGCCTTGCCTTGCCTTGCCTTATTTCCTTCTCATCCTGTTCTCTGTCCCAGCCTCTCTCACTAAGCCCTCGTCTGGCTGCATGTCTCTTCTTTCCTCTCTCCTTTTCTCAAACTCTCCTGCTTCCTGGCTTTCGTCTTTCAATTCCTCCATTTCATTCCTGCAGCCCCTCACTACTTTTTCCTCTTGCCTCCCTTGGGCCTGCTCCCTTGGCTTTCTCCCTCTCTTCCATATCCTTCTTCCCGACTTGTCTCTTGGAGACTTTTGGCCACTTTGGACCCAAGTCTGGGCATGTTTTGGAAACTTTTCAGAGGCCTCGCTGGTGACACGGGGGACAGCAGGCAGTGACAGGCCCGGGGCTGACAGGCTTCCCCTCCCCTAGCGAGCGCTCGGCTGCCAGACCCAGCTGACGTAGAACCTTTGTCACAATGCCCGCTACCGTGGTGAGGATGCGGGCACTCTGCAGGTGACAGGGACCCAGCAGGACTTGCTGTCAGCTCAGCAATTGCTCAGTTCCCCAAAGAAGCTGAATTCTGCAAATTGCTGCTTTTGCTCTTGAAATGATGTCATCAGGTGGGTGTTTTGGTGTAATACACTGAACACCAGAGCAGAAATGCTGAAATATTCCCATGATAAGCATGGTCTCTGCACCAAACCACCATGTCTCAGCCTAAGTATGTCTGCCGCTTGTTCTTTTGTACTGCCAGCTGATTGTGGAAGTACAGTATAAAAACCATCTTTATGGAGAGATCTTTCTGGTTTAGGCTTAGTCTAAGTGTCTCAAGTAGCCGGGGCTTTTGTTTGGGCCTAATCCATAACGTCTGATGGCTTTCCTCTCATCTCAAGATGAATGTGGTAGAAAATATAAATCAAAGAAACGTCCTTTGGCCTAGCCTTGCCTTGCCTTGCCTTATTTCCTTCTCATCCTGTTCTCTGTCCCAGCCTCTCTCACTAAGCCCTCGTCTGGCTGCATGTCTCTTCTTTCCTCTCTCCTTTTCTCAAACTCTCCTGCTTCCTGGCTTTCGTCTTTCAATTCCTCCATTTCATTCCTGCAGCCCTGCACTACTTTTTCCTCTTGTCTCCCTTTGGCCTGCTCTCTTGGCTTTCTCCCTCTCTTCCATATCCTTCTTCCCGACTTGTTTCTTGGAGACTTTTGGCCACTTTGGACCCAAGTCTGGGCATGTTTTGGAAACTTTTCAGAGGCCTCGCTGGTGACAGGGGGGACAGCAGGCAGTGACAGGCCCGGGGCTGACAGGCTCCCCCTCGCCTAGCGGGCGCTCGGCTGCCACACCCAGCTGACATAGAACCTTTGTCACAATGCCCGCTACTGTGGTGAGGATGCGGGCACTCTGTAGGTGATAGGGACCCAGCAGGACTTGCTGTCAGCTCAGCAATTGCTCAGTTCCCCAAAGAAGTTGAATTTTGCAAATTGCTGCTTTGCTCTTGAAATGATGTCATCAGGTGGGTGTTTTGGTGTAATACACCGAAAACCAGAGCAGAAATGCTGAAATATTCCCATGATATGCATGGTCTCTGCACCAAACCACCATGACTCAGCCTAAGTACATCTGCCGCTTGTTCTTTTGTACTGCCAGCTGATTGTGGAAGTACAGTATAAAAACCATCTTTATGGTAAGATCTTTTTGGTTTAGACTTAGTCTAAGTGTCTCAAGTAGCCGGGGCTTTTGTTTGGGCCTAATCCATAAGGTCTGATGGCTTTCCTCCTCATCTCGATATGAATGTGGTAGAAAATATAAATCAAGGAAACCTCGTTTGGCCTAGCCTTGCCTTGCCTTGCCTTGCCTTATTTCCTTCTCATCCTGTTCTCTGTCCCAGCCTCTCTCACTAAGCCCTCGTCTGGCTGCATGTCTCTTCTTTCCTCTCTCCTTTTCTCAAACTCTCCTGCTTCCTGGCTTTCGTCTTTCAATTCCTCCATTTCAGTCCTGCAACCCGGCACTACTTTTTTCTCTTGCCTCCCTTGGGCCTGCTCCCTTGGCTTTCTCCCTCTCTTCCATATCCTTCTTCCTGACTTGTCTCTTGGAGACTTTTGGCCACTTTGGACCCAAGTCTGGGCATGTTTTGGAAACTTTTCAGAGGCCTCGCTGGTGACAGGGGGGACAGCAGGCAGTGACAGGCCCGGGGCTGACAGGCTCCCCCTCCCCTAGCGGGCGCTCCGCTGCCACACCCAGCTGACATAGAACCTTTGTCACAATGCTCGCTACCGTGGTGAGGATGCGGGCACTCTGCAGGTGACAGGGACCCAGCAGGACTTGCTGTCAGCTCAGCAATTGCTCAGTTCCCCAAAGAAGTTGAGTTTTGCAAATTGCTGCTTTGCTCTTGAAATGATGTCATCAGGTGGGTGTTTTGGTGTAATACACTGAAAACCAGAGCAGAAATGCTGAAATATTCCCATGATATGCATGGTCTCTGCACCAAACCACCATGACTCAGCCTAAGTATGTCTGCCGTTTGTTCTTTTGTACTGCCAGCTGATTGTGGAAGTACAGTATAAAAACCATCTTTATGGAGAGATCTTTGTGGTTTAGGCTTAGTCTAAGTGTCTCAAGTAGCCGGGGCTTTTGTTTGGGCCTAGTCCATAAGGTCTCATGGCTTTCCTCTCATCTCAAGATGAATGTGGTAGAAAATATAAATCAAAGAAACGTCCTTTGGCCTAGCCTTGCCTTGCCTTATTTCCTTCTCATCCTGTTCTCTGTCCCAGCCTCTCTCACTAAGCCCTCGTCTGGCTGCATGTCTCTTCTTTCCTCTCTCCTTTTCTCAAACTCTCCTGCTTCCTGGCTTTCGTCTTTCAATTCCTCCATTTCATTCCTGCAGCCCCTCACTACTTTTTCCTCTTGCCTCCCTTGGGCCTGCTCCCTTGGCTTTCTCCCTCTCTTCCATATCCTTCTTCCCGACTTGTCTCTTGGAGACTTTTGGCCACTTTGGACCCAAGTCTGGGCATGTTTTGGAAACTTTTCAGAGGCCTCGCTGGTGACACGGGGGACAGCAGGCAGTGACAGGCCCGGGGCTGACAGGCTTCCCCTCCCCTAGCGAGCGCTCGGCTGCCAGACCCAGCTGACGTAGAACCTTTGTCACAATGCCCGCTACCGTGGTGAGGATGCGGGCACTCTGCAGGTGACAGGGACCCAGCAGGACTTGCTGTCAGCTCAGCAATTGCTCAGTTCCCCAAAGAAGCTGAATTCTGCAAATTGCTGCTTTTGCTCTTGAAATGATGTCATCAGGTGGGTGTTTTGGTGTAATACACTGAACACCAGAGCAGAAATGCTGAAATATTCCCATGATAAGCATGGTCTCTGCACCAAACCACCATGTCTCAGCCTAAGTATGTCTGCCGCTTGTTCTTTTGTACTGCCAGCTGATTGTGGAAGTACAGTATAAAAACCATCTTTATGGAGAGATCTTTCTGGTTTAGGCTTAGTCTAAGTGTCTCAAGTAGCCGGGGCTTTTGTTTGGGCCTAATCCATAACGTCTGATGGCTTTCCTCTCATCTCAAGATGAATGTGGTAGAAAATATAAATCAAAGAAACGTCCTTTGGCCTAGCCTTGCCTTGCCTTGCCTTATTTCCTTCTCATCCTGTTCTCTGTCCCAGCCTCTCTCACTAAGCCCTCGTCTGGCTGCATGTCTCTTCTTTCCTCTCTCCTTTTCTCAAACTCTCCTGCTTCCTGGCTTTCGTCTTTCAATTCCTCCATTTCATTCCTGCAGCCCTGCACTACTTTTTCCTCTTGTCTCCCTTTGGCCTGCTCTCTTGGCTTTCTCCCTCTCTTCCATATCCTTCTTCCCGACTTGTTTCTTGGAGACTTTTGGCCACTTTGGACCCAAGTCTGGGCATGTTTTGGAAACTTTTCAGAGGCCTCGCTGGTGACAGGGGGGACAGCAGGCAGTGACAGGCCCGGGGCTGACAGGCTCCCCCTCGCCTAGCGGGCGCTCGGCTGCCACACCCAGCTGACATAGAACCTTTGTCACAATGCCCGCTACTGTGGTGAGGATGCGGGCACTCTGTAGGTGACAGGGACCCAGCAGGACTTGCTGTCAGCTCAGCAATTGCTCAGTTCCCCAAAGAAGTTGAATTTTGCAAATTGCTGCTTTGCTCTTGAAATGATGTCATCAGGTGGGTGTTTTGGTGTAATACACCGAAAACCAGAGCAGAAATGCTGAAATATTCCCATGATATGCATGGTCTCTGCACCAAACCACCATGACTCAGCCTAAGTACATCTGCCGCTTGTTCTTTTGTACTGCCAGCTGATTGTGGAAGTACAGTATAAAAACCATCTTTATGGTAAGATCTTTTTGGTTTAGACTTAGTCTAAGTGTCTCAAGTAGCCGGGGCTTTTGTTTGGGCCTAATCCATAAGGTCTGATGGCTTTCCTCCTCATCTCGATATGAATGTGGTAGAAAATATAAATCAAGGAAACCTCGTTTGGCCTAGCCTTGCCTTGCCTTGCCTTGCCTTATTTCCTTCTCATCCTGTTCTCTGTCCCAGCCTCTCTCACTAAGCCCTCGTCTGGCTGCATGTCTCTTCTTTCCTCTCTCCTTTTCTCAAACTCTCCTGCTTCCTGGCTTTCGTCTTTCAATTCCTCCATTTCAGTCCTGCAACCCGGCACTACTTTTTTCTCTTGCCTCCCTTGGGCCTGCTCCCTTGGCTTTCTCCCTCTCTTCCATATCCTTCTTCCTGACTTGTCTCTTGGAGACTTTTGGCCACTTTGGACCCAAGTCTGGGCATGTTTTGGAAACTTTTCAGAGGCCTCGCTGGTGACAGGGGGGACAGCAGGCAGTGACAGGCCCGGGGCTGACAGGCTCCCCCTCCCCTAGCGGGCGCTCGGCTGCCACACCCAGCTGACATAGAACCTTTGTCACAATGCTCGCTACCGTGGTGAGGATGCGGGCACTCTGCAGGTGACAGGGACCCAGCAGGACTTGCTGTCAGCTCAGCAATTGCTCAGTTCCCCAAAGAAGTTGAGTTTTGCAAATTGCTGCTTTGCTCTTGAAATGATGTCATCAGGTGGGTGTTTTGGTGTAATACACTGAAAACCAGAGCAGAAATGCTGAAATATTCCCATGATATGCATGGTCTCTGCACCAAACCACCATGACTCAGCCTAAGTATGTCTGCCGCTTGTTCTTTTGTAATGCCAGCTGATTGTGGAAGTACAGTATAAAAACCATCTTTATGGAGAGATCTTTGTGGTTTAGGCTTAGTCTAAGTGTCTCAAGTAGCCGGGGCTTTTGTTTGGGCCTAGTCCATAAGGTCTCATGGCTTTCCTCTCATCTCAAGATGAATGTGGTAGAAAATAAAAATCAAAGAAACGTCCTTTGGCCTAGCCTTGCCTTGCCTTATTTCCTTCTCATCCTGTTCTCTGTCCCAGCCTCTCTCACTAACCCCTCGTCTGGCTGCATGTCTCTTCTTTCCTCTCTCCTTTTCTCAAACTCTCCTGCTTCCTGGCTTTCGTCTTTCAATTCCTCCATTTCATTCCTGCAGCCCCTCACTAGTTTTTCCTCTTGCCTCCCTTGGGCATGCTCCCTTGGCTTTCTCCCTCTGTTCCATATCCTTCTTCCCGACTTGTCTCTTGGGGACTTTTGGCCACATTGGACCCAAGTCTGGGCATGTTTTGGAAACTTTTCAGAGGCCTCGCTGGTGATAGGGGGGACAGCAGGCAGTGACAGGCCCGGGGCTGACAGGCTCCCCCTCCCCTAGCGGGCGCTCGGCTGCCACACCCAGCTGACATAGAACCTTTGTCACAATGCCCGCTACTGTGGTGAGGATGCGGGCACTCTGCAGGTGACAGGGACCCAGCAGGACTTGCTGTCAGCTCAGCAATTGCTCAGTTCCCCAAAGAAGTTGAATTTTGCAAATTGCTGCTTTGCTCTTGAAATGATGTCATCAGGTGGGTGTTTTGGTGTAATACACTGAAAACCAGAGCAGAAATGCTGAAATATTCCCATGATATGCATGGTCTCTGCACCAAACCACCATGACTCAGCCTAAGTACATCTGCCGCTTGTTCTTTTGTACTGCCAGCTGATTGTGAAAGTACAGTATAAAAACCATCTTTATGGTAAGATCTTTGTGGTTTAGACTTAGTCTAAGTGTCTCAAGTAGCCGGGGCTTTTGTTTGGGCCTAATCCATAAGGTCTGATGGCTTTCCTCCTCATCTCAAGATGAATGTGGTAGAAAATATAAATCAGGGAAACCTCGTTTGGCCTAGCCTTGCCTTGCCTTGCCTTGCCTTATTTCCTTCTCATCCTGTTCTCTGTCTCAGCCTCTCTCACTAAGCCCTCATCTGGCTGCATGTCTCTTCTTTCCTCTCTCCTTTTCTCAAACTCTCCTGCTTCCTGGCTTTCGTCTTTCAATTCCTCCATTTCATTCCTGCAGCCCCTCACTACTTTTTCCTCTTGCCTCCCTTGGGCCTGCTCCCTTGGCTTTCTCCCTCTCTTCCATATCCTTCTTCCCGACTTGTCTCTTGGAGACTTTTGGCCACTTTGGACCCAAGTCTGGGCATGTTTTGGAAACTTTTCAGAGGCCTCGCTGGTGACACGGGGGACAGCAGGCAGTGACAGGCCCGGGGCTGACAGGCTCCCCCTCCCCTAGCGGGCGCTCGGCTGCCACACCCAGCTGACATAGAACCTTTGTCACAATGCCCGCTACCGTGGTGAGGATGCGGGCACTCTGCAGGTGACAGGGACCCAGCAGGACTTGCTGTCAGCTCAGCAATTGCTCAGTTCCCCAAAGAAGCTGAATTCTGCAAATTGCTGCTTTTGCTCTTGAAATGATGTCATCAGGTGGGTGTTTTGGTGTAATACACTGAAAACCAGAGCAGAAATGCTGAAATATTCCCATGATAAGCATGGTCTCTGCACCAAACCACCATGTCTCAGCCTAAGTATGTCTGCCGCTTGTTCTTTTGTACTGCCAGCTGATTGTGGAAGTACAGTATAAAAACCATCTTTATGGAGAGATCTTTCTGGTTTAGGCTTAGTCTAAGTGTCTCAAGTAGCCGGGGCTTTTGTTTGGGCCTAATCCATAACGTCTGATGGCTTTCCTCTCATCTCAAGATGAATGTGGTAGAAAATATAAATCAAAGAAACGTCCTTTGGCCTAGCCTTGCCTTGCCTTGCCTTATTTCCTTCTCATCCTGTTCTCTGTCCCAGCCTCTCTCACTAAGCCCTCGTCTGGCTGCATGTCTCTTCTTTCCTCTCTCCTTTTCTCAAACTCTCCTGCTTCCTGGCTTTCGTCTTTCAATTCCTCCATTTCATTCCTGCAGCCCGGCACTACTTTTTCCTCTTGTCTCCCTTTGGCCTGCTCTCTTGGCTTTCTCCCTCTCTTCCATATCCTTCTTCCCGACTTGTCTCTTGGAGACTTTTGGCCACTTTGGACCCAAGTCTGGGCATGTTTTGGAAACTTTTCAGAGGCCTCGCTGGTGACAGGGGGGACAGCAGGCAGTGACAGGCCCGGGGCTGACAGGCTCCCCCTCCCCTAGCGGGCGCTCGGCTGCCACACCCAGCTGACATAGAACCTTTGTCACAATGCCCGCTACTGTGGTGAGGATGCGGGCACTCTGTAGGTGACAGGGACCCAGCAGGACTTGCTGTCAGCTCAGCAATTGCTCAGTTCCCCAAAGAAGCTGAATTCTGCAAATTGCTGCTTTTGCTCTTGAAATGATGTCATCAGGTGGGTGTTTTGGTGTAATACACTGAAAACCAGAGCAGAAATGCTGAAATATTCCCATGATATGCATGGTCTCTGCACCAAACCACCATGACTCAGCCTAAGTACATCTGCCGCTTGTTCTTTTGTACTGCCAGCTGATTGTGAAAGTACAGTATAAAAACCATCTTTATGGTAAGATCTTTGTGGTTTAGACTTAGTCTAAGTTTCTCAAGTAGCCGGGGCTTTTGTTTGGGCCTAATCCATAAGGTCTGATGGCTTTCCTCCTCATCTCGATATGAATGTGGTAGAAAATATAAATCAAGGAAATCTCGTTTGGCCTAGCCTTGCCTTGCCTTATTTCCTTCTCATCCTGTTCTCTGTCCCAGCCTCTCTCACTAAGCCCTCGTCTGGCTGCATGTCTCTTCTTTCCTCTCTCCTTTTCTCAAACTCTCCTGCTTCCTGGCTTTCGTCTTTCAATTCCTCCATTTCAGTCCTGCAACCCGGCACTACTTTTTTCTCTTGCCTCCCTTTGGCCTGCTCCCTTGGCTTTCTCCCTCTCTTCCATATCCTTCTTCCTGACTTGTCTCTTGGAGACTTTTGGCCACTTTGGACCCAAGTCTGGGCATGTTTTGGAAACTTTTCAGAGGCCTCGCTGGTGACAGGGGGGACAGCAGGCAGTGACAGGCCCGGGGCTGACAGGCTCCCCCTCCCCTAGCGGGCGCTCGGCTGCCACACCCAGCTGACATAGAACCTTTGTCACAATGCTCGCTACCGTGGTGAGGATGCGGGCACTCTGCAGGTGACAGGGACCCAGCAGGACTTGCTGTCAGCTCAGCAATTGCTCAGTTCCCCAAAGAAGTTGAGTTTTGCAAATTGCTGCTTTGCTCTTGAAATGATGTCATCAGGTGGGTGTTTTGGTGTAATACACTGAAAACCAGAGCAGAAATGCTGAAATATTCCCATGATATGCATGGTCTCTGCACCAAACCACCATGTCTCAGCCTAAGTATGTCTGCCGCTTGTTCTTTTGTACTGCCAGCTGATTGTGGAAGTACAGTATAAAAACCATCTTTATGGAGAGATCTTTGTGGTTTAGGCTTAGTCTAAGTGTCTCAAGTAGCCGGGGCTTTTGTTTGGGCCTAGTCCATAAGGTCTCATGGCTTTCCTCTCATCTCAAGATGAATGTGGTAGAAAATATAAATCAAAGAAACGTCCTTTGGCCTAGCCTTGCCTTGCCTTATTTCCTTCTCATCCTGTTCTCTGTCCCAGCCTCTCTCACTAAGCCCTCGTCTGGCTGCATGTCTCTTCTTTCCTCTCTCCTTTTCTCAAACTCTCCTGCTTCCTGGCTTTCGTCTTTCAATTCCTCCATTTCATTCCTGCAGCCCCTCACTAGTTTTTCCTCTTGCCTCCCTTGGGCATGCTCCCTTGGCTTTCTCCCTCTGTTTCATATCCTTCTTCCCGACTTGTCTCTTGGGGACTTTTGGCCACATTGGACCCAAGTCTGGGCATGTTTTGGAAACTTTTCAGAGGCCTCGCTGGTGATAGGGGGGACAGCAGGCAGTGACAGGCCCGGGGCTGACAGGCTCCCCCTCCCCTAGCGGGCGCTCCGCTGCCACACCCAGCTGACATAGAACCTTTGTCACAATGCCCGCTACTGTGGTGAGGATGCGGGCACTCTGCAGGTGACAGGGACCCAGCAGGACTTGCTGTCAGCTCAGCAATTGCTCAGTTCCCCAAAGAAGTTGAATTTTGCAAATTGCTGCTTTGCTCTTGAAATGATGTCATCAGGTGGGTGTTTTGGTGTAATACACTGAAAACCAGAGCAGAAATGCTGAAATATTCCCATGATATGCATGGTCTCTGCACCAAACCACCATGACTCAGCCTAAGTACATCTGCCGCTTGTTCTTTTGTACTGCCAGCTGATTGTGAAAGTACAGTATAAAAACCATCTTTATGGTAAGATCTTTGTGGTTTAGACTTAGTCTAAGTGTGTCAAGTAGCCGGGGCTTTTGTTTGGGCCTAATCCATAAGGTCTGATGGCTTTCCTCCTCATCTCAAGATGAATGTGGTAGAAAATATAAATCAGGGAAACCTCGTTTGGCCTAGCCTTGCCTTGCCTTGCCTTGCCTTATTTCCTTCTCATCCTGTTCTCTGTCTCAGCCTCTCTCACTAAGCCCTCGTCTGGCTGCATGTCTCTTCTTTCCTCTCTCCTTTTCTCAAACTCTCCTGCTTCCTGGCTTTCGTCTTTCAATTCCTCCATTTCATTCCTGCAGCCCCTCACTACTTTTTCCTCTTGCCTCCCTTGGGCCTGCTCCCTTGGCTTTCTCCCTCTCTTCCATATCCTTCTTCCCGACTTGTCTCTTGGAGACTTTTGGCCACTTTGGACCCAAGTCTGGGCATGTTTTGGAAACTTTTCAGAGGCCTCGCTGGTGACACGGGGGACAGCAGGCAGTGACAGGCCCGGGGCTGACAGGCTCCCCCTCCCCTAGCGGGCGCTCGGCTGCCACACCCAGCTGACATAGAACCTTTGTCACAATGCCCGCTACCGTGGTGAGGATGCGGGCACTCTGCAGGTGACAGGGACCCAGCAGGACTTGCTGTCAGCTCAGCAATTGCTCAGTTCCCCAAAGAAGCTGAATTCTGCAAATTGCTGCTTTTGCTCTTGAAATGATGTCATCAGGTGGGTGTTTTGGTGTAATACACTGAAAACCAGAGCAGAAATGCTGAAATATTCCCATGATAAGCATGGTCTCTGCACCAAACCACCATGTCTCAGCCTAAGTATGTCTGCCGCTTGTTCTTTTGTACTGCCAGCTGATTGTGGAAGTACAGTATAAAAACCATCTTTATGGAGAGATCTTTCTGGTTTAGGCTTAGTCTAAGTGTCTCAAGTAGCCGGGGCTTTTGTTTGGGCCTAATCCATAACGTCTGATGGCTTTCCTCTCATCTCAAGATGAATGTGGTAGAAAATATAAATCAAAGAAACGTCCTTTGGCCTAGCCTTGCCTTGCCTTGCCTTATTTCCTTCTCATCCTGTTCTCTGTCCCAGCCTCTCTCACTAAGCCCTCGTCTGGCTGCATGTCTCTTCTTTCCTCTCTCCTTTTCTCAAACTCTCCTGCTTCCTGGCTTTCGTCTTTCAATTCCTCCATTTCATTCCTGCAGCCCGGCACTACTTTTTCCTCTTGTCTCCCTTTGGCCTGCTCTCTTGGCTTTCTCCCTCTCTTCCATATCCTTCTTCCCGACTTGTCTCTTGGAGACTTTTGGCCACTTTGGACCCAAGTCTGGGCATGTTTTGGAAACTTTTCAGAGGCCTCGCTGGTGACAGGGGGGACAGCAGGCAGTGACAGGCCCGGGGCTGACAGGCTCCCCCTCCCCTAGCGGGCGCTCGGCTGCCACACCCAGCTGACATAGAACCTTTGTCACAATGCCCGCTACTGTGGTGAGGATGCGGGCACTCTGTAGGTGACAGGGACCCAGCAGGACTTGCTGTCAGCTCAGCAATTGCTCAGTTCCCCAAAGAAGCTGAATTCTGCAAATTGCTGCTTTTGCTCTTGAAATGATGTCATCAGGTGGGTGTTTTGGTGTAATACACTGAAAACCAGAGCAGAAATGCTGAAATATTCCCATGATATGCATGGTCTCTGCACCAAACCACCATGACTCAGCCTAAGTACATCTGCCGCTTGTTCTTTTGTACTGCCAGCTGATTGTGAAAGTACAGTATAAAAACCATCTTTATGGTAAGATCTTTGTGGTTTAGACTTAGTCTAAGTTTCTCAAGTAGCCGGGGCTTTTGTTTGGGCCTAATCCATAAGGTCTGATGGCTTTCCTCCTCATCTCGATATGAATGTGGTAGAAAATATAAATCAAGGAAATCTCGTTTGGCCTAGCCTTGCCTTGCCTTATTTCCTTCTCATCCTGTTCTCTGTCCCAGCCTCTCTCACTAAGCCCTCGTCTGGCTGCATGTCTCTTCTTTCCTCTCTCCTTTTCTCAAACTCTCCTGCTTCCTGGCTTTCGTCTTTCAATTCCTCCATTTCAGTCCTGCAACCCGGCACTACTTTTTTCTCTTGCCTCCCTTTGGCCTGCTCCCTTGGCTTTCTCCCTCTCTTCCATATCCTTCTTCCTGACTTGTCTCTTGGAGACTTTTGGCCACTTTGGACCCAAGTCTGGGCATGTTTTGGAAACTTTTCAGAGGCCTCGCTGGTGACAGGGGGGACAGCAGGCAGTGACAGGCCCGGGGCTGACAGGCTCCCCCTCCCCTAGCGGGCGCTCGGCTGCCACACCCAGCTGACATAGAACCTTTGTCACAATGCTCGCTACCGTGGTGAGGATGCGGGCACTCTGCAGGTGACAGGGACCCAGCAGGACTTGCTGTCAGCTCAGCAATTGCTCAGTTCCCCAAAGAAGTTGAGTTTTGCAAATTGCTGCTTTGCTCTTGAAATGATGTCATCAGGTGGGTGTTTTGGTGTAATACACTGAAAACCAGAGCAGAAATGCTGAAATATTCCCATGATATGCATGGTCTCTGCACCAAACCACCATGACTCAGCCTAAGTATGTCTGCCGCTTGTTCTTTTGTACTGCCAGCTGATTGTGGAAGTACAGTATAAAAACCATCTTTATGGAGAGATCTTTGTGGTTTAGGCTTAGTCTAAGTGTCTCAAGTAGCCGGGGCTTTTGTTTGGGCCTAGTCCATAAGGTCTCATGGCTTTCCTCTCATCTCAAGATGAATGTGGTAGAAAATATAAATCAAAGAAACGTCCTTTGGCCTAGCCTTGCCTTGCCTTATTTCCTTCTCATCCTGTTCTCTGTCCCAGCCTCTCTCACTAAGCCCTCGTCTGGCTGCATGTCTCTTCTTTCCTCTCTCCTTTTCTCAAACTCTCCTGCTTCCTGGCTTTCGTCTTTCAATTCCTCCATTTCATTCCTGCAGCCCCTCACTAGTTTTTCCTCTTGCCTCCCTTGGGCATGCTCCCTTGGCTTTCTCCCTCTGTTCCATATCCTTCTTCCCGACTTGTCTCTTGGGGACTTTTGGCCACATTGGACCCAAGTCTGGGCATGTTTTGGAAACTTTTCAGAGGCCTCGCTGGTGATAGGGGGGACAGCAGGCAGTGACAGGCCCGGGGCTGACAGGCTCCCCCTCCCCTAGCGGGCGCTCCGCTGCCACACCCAGCTGACATAGAACCTTTGTCACAATGCCCGCTACTGTGGTGAGGATGCGGGCACTCTGCAGGTGACAGGGACCCAGCAGGACTTGCTGTCAGCTCAGCAATTGCTCAGTTCCCCAAAGAAGTTGAATTTTGCAAATTGCTGCTTTGCTCTTGAAATGATGTCATCAGGTGGGTGTTTTGGTGTAATACACTGAAAACCAGAGCAGAAATGCTGAAATATTCCCATGATATGCATGGTCTCTGCACCAAACCACCATGACTCAGCCTAAGTACATCTGCCGCTTGTTCTTTTGTACTGCCAGCTGATTGTGAAAGTACAGTATAAAAACCATCTTTATGGTAAGATCTTTGTGGTTTAGACTTAGTCTAAGTGTCTCAAGTAGCCGGGGCTTTTGTTTGGGCCTAATCCATAAGGTCTGATGGCTTTCCTCCTCATCTCAAGATGAATGTGGTAGAAAATATAAATCAGGGAAACCTCGTTTGGCCTAGCCTTGCCTTGCCTTGCCTTGCCTTATTTCCTTCTCATCCTGTTCTCTGTCTCAGCCTCTCTCACTAAGCCCTCGTCTGGCTGCATGTCTCTTCTTTCCTCTCTCCTTTTCTCAAACTCTCCTGCTTCCTGGCTTTCGTCTTTCAATTCCTCCATTTCATTCCTGCAGCCCCTCACTACTTTTTCCTCTTGCCTCCCTTGGGCCTGCTCCCTTGGCTTTCTCCCTCTCTTCCATATCCTTCTTCCCGACTTGTCTCTTGGAGACTTTTGGCCACTTTGGACCCAAGTCTGGGCATGTTTTGGAAACTTTTCAGAGGCCTCGCTGGTGACACGGGGGACAGCAGGCAGTGACAGGCCCGGGGCTGACAGGCTCCCCCTCCCCTAGCGGGCGCTCGGCTGCCACACCCAGCTGACATAGAACCTTTGTCACAATGCCCGCTACCGTGGTGAGGATGCGGGCACTCTGCAGGTGACAGGGACCCAGCAGGACTTGCTGTCAGCTCAGCAATTGCTCAGTTCCCCAAAGAAGCTGAATTCTGCAAATTGCTGCTTTTGCTCTTGAAATGATGTCATCAGGTGGGTGTTTTGGTGTAATACACTGAAAACCAGAGCAGAAATGCTGAAATATTCCCATGATAAGCATGGTCTCTGCACCAAACCACCATGTCTCAGCCTAAGTATGTCTGCCGCTTGTTCTTTTGTACTGCCAGCTGATTGTGGAAGTACAGTATAAAAACCATCTTTATGGAGAGATCTTTCTGGTTTAGGCTTAGTCTAAGTGTCTCAAGTAGCCGGGGCTTTTGTTTGGGCCTAATCCATAACGTCTGATGGCTTTCCTCTCATCTCAAGATGAATGTGGTAGAAAATATAAATCAAAGAAACGTCCTTTGGCCTAGCCTTGCCTTGCCTTGCCTTATTTCCTTCTCATCCTGTTCTCTGTCCCAGCCTCTCTCACTAAGCCCTCGTCTGGCTGCATGTCTCTTCTTTCCTCTCTCCTTTTCTCAAACTCTCCTGCTTCCTGGCTTTCGTCTTTCAATTCCTCCATTTCATTCCTGCAGCCCGGCACTACTTTTTCCTCTTGTCTCCCTTTGGCCTGCTCTCTTGGCTTTCTCCCTCTCTTCCATATCCTTCTTCCCGACTTGTCTCTTGGAGACTTTTGGCCACTTTGGACCCAAGTCTGGGCATGTTTTGGAAACTTTTCAGAGGCCTCGCTGGTGACAGGGGGGACAGCAGGCAGTGACAGGCCCGGGGCTGACAGGCTACCCCTCCCCTAGCGGGCGCTCGGCTGCCACACCCAGCTGACATAGAACCTTTGTCACAATGCCCGCTACTGTGGTGAGGATGCGGGCACTCTGTAGGTGACAGGGACCCAGCAGGACTTGCTGTCAGCTCAGCAGTTGCTCAGTTCCCCAAAGAAGTTGAATTTTGCAAATTGCTGCTTTGCTCTTGAAATGATGTCATCAGGTGGGTGTTTTGGTGTAATACACCGAAAACCAGAGCAGAAATGCTAAAATATTCCCATGATATGCATGGTCTCTGCACCAAACCACCATGACTCAGCCTAAGTACATCTGCCGCTTGTTCTTTTGTACTGCCAGCTGATTGTGAAAGTACAGTATAAAAACCATCTTTATGGTAAGATCTTTGTGGTTTAGACTTAGTCTAAGTGTCTCAAGTAGCCGGGGCTTTTGTTTGGGCCTAATCCATAAGGTCTGATGGCTTTCCTCTCATCTCAAGATGAATGTGGTAGAAAATATGAATCAAAGAAACGTCCTTTGGCCTAGCCTTGCCTTGCCTTGCCTTATTTCCTTCTCATCCTGTTCTCTGTCCCAGCCTCTCTCACTAACCCCTCGTCTGGCTGCATGTCTCTTCTTTCCTCTCTCCTTTTCTCAAACTCTCCTGCTTCCTGGCTTTCGTCTTTCAATTCCTCCATTTCATTCCTGCAGCCTGGCACTACATTTTCCTCTTGTCTCCCTTTGGCCTGCTCTCTTGGCTTTCTCCCTCTCTTCCATATCCTTCTTCCCGACTTGTTTCTTGGAGACTTTTGGCCACTTTGGACCCAAGTCTGGGCATGTTTTGGAAACTTTTCAGAGGCCTCGCTGGTGACAGGGGGACAGCAGGCAGTGACAGGGCCGGGGGTGACAGGCTCCCCCTCCCCTAGCGGGCGCTCTGCTGCCACACCCAGCTGACATAGAACCTTTGTCACAATAACCGCTACCGTGGTGAGGATGCGGGCACTCTGCAGGTGACAGGGACCTAGCAGGACTTGCTGTCAGCTCAGCAATTGCTCAGTTCCCCAAAGAAGCTGAATTCTGCAAATTGCTGCTTTTGCTCTTGAAATGATGTCATCAGGTGGGTGTTTTGGTGTAATACACTGAAAACCAGAGCAGAAATGCTGAAATATTCCCATGATAAGCATGATCTCTGCACCAAACAACCATGTCTCAGCCTAAGTATGTCTGCCGCTTGTTCTTTTGTACTGCCAGCTGATTGTGGAAGTACAGTATAAAAACCATCTTTATGGAGAGATCTTTCTGGTTTAGGCTTGGTCTAAGTGTCTCAAGTAGCCGGGGCTTTTGTTTGGGCCTAATCCATAACGTCTGATGGCTTTCCTCTCATCTCAAGATGAATGTGGTAGAAAATATAAATCAGGGAAACCTCGTTTGGCCTAGCCTTGCCTTGCCTTGCCTTGCCTTATTTCCTTCTCATCCTGTTCTCTGTCCCAGCCTCTCTCACTAAGCCCTCATCTGGCTGCATGTCTCTTCTTTCCTCTCTCCTTTTCTCAAACTCTCCTGCTTCCTGGCTTTCGTCTTTCAATTCCTCCATTTCATTCCTGCAGCCCCTCACTACTTTTTCCTCTTGCCTCCCTTGGGCCTGCTCCCTTGGCTTTCTCCCTCTGTTCCATATCCTTCTTCCCGACTTGTCTCTTGGAGACTTTTGGCCACTTTGGACCCAAGTCTGGGCATGTTTTGGAAACTTTTCAGAGGCCTCGCTGGTGACACGGGGGACAGCAGGCAGTGACAGGCCCGGGGCTGACAGGCTCCCCCTCCCCTAGCGGGCGCTCGGCTGCCACACCCAGCTGACATAGAACCTTTGTCACAATGCCCGCTACCGTGGTGAGGATGCGGGCACTCTGCAGGTGACAGGGACCCAGCAGGACTTGCTGTCAGCTCAGCAATTGCTCAGTTCCCCAAAGAAGCTGAATTCTGCAAATTGCTGCTTTTGCTCTTGAAATGATGTCATCAGGTGGGTGTTTTGGTGTAATACACTGAAAACCAGAGCAGAAATGCTGAAATATTCCCATGATAAGCATGGTCTCTGCACCAAACCACCATGTCTCAGCCTAAGTATGTCTGCCGCTTGTTCTTTTGTACTGCCAGCTGATTGTGGAAGTACAGTATAAAAACCATCTTTATGGAGAGATCTTTCTGGTTTAGGCTTAGTCTAAGTGTCTCAAGTAGCCGGGGCTTTTGTTTGGGCCTAATCCATAACGTCTGATGGCTTTCCTCTCATCTCAAGATGAATGTGGTAGAAAATATAAATCAAAGAAACGTCCTTTGGCCTAGCCTTGCCTTGCCTTGGCTTATTTCCTTCTCATCCTGTTCTCTGTCCCAGCCTCTCTCACTAAGCCCTCGTCTGGCTGCATGTCTCTTCTTTCCTCTCTCCTTTTCTCAAACTCTCCTGCTTCCTGGCTTTCCTCTTTCAATTCCTCCATTTCAGTCCTGCAGCCCGGCACTACTTTTTTCTCTTGCCTCCCTTTGGCCTGCTCCCTTGGCTTTCTCCCTCTCTTCCATATCCTTCTTCCCGACTTGTCTCTTGGAGACTTTTGGCCACTTTGGACCCAAGTCTGGGCATGTTTTGGAAACTTTTCAGAAGCCTCGCTGGTGACAGGGGGGACAGCAGGCAGTGACAGGCCCGGGGCTGACAGGCTCCCCCTCCCCTAGCGGGCGCTCGGCTGCCACACCCAGCTGACATAGAACCTTTGTCACAATGCCCGCTACTGTGGTGAGGATGCGGGCACTCTGTAGGTGACAGGGACCCAGCAGGACTTGCTGTCAGCTCAGCAATTGCTCAGTTCCCCAAAGAAGTTGAATTTTGCAAATTGCTCCTTTGCTCTTGAAATGATGTCATCAGGTGGGTGTTTTGGTGTAATACACTGAAAACCAGAGCAGAAATGCTGAAATATTCCCATTATATGCATGGTCTCTGCACCAAACCACCATGACTCAGCCTAAGTACATCTGCCGCTTGTTCTTTTGTACTGCCAGCTGATTGTGAAAGTACAGTATAAAAACCATCTTTATGGTAAGATCTTTGTGGTTTAGACTTAGTCTAAGTGTCTCAAGTAGCCGGGGCTTTTGTTTGGGCCTAATCCATAAGGTCTGATGGCTTTCCTCCTCATCTCAAGATGAATGTGGTAGAAAATATAAATCAGAGAAACCTCGTTTGGCCTAGTCTTGCCTTACCTTGCCTTGCCTTATTTCCTTCTCATCCTGTTCTCTGTCCCAGCCTCTCTCACTAAGCCCTCGTCTGGCTGCATGTCTCTTCTTTCCTCTCTCCTTTTCTCAGACTCTCCTGCTTCCTGGCTTTCCTCTTTCAATTCCTCCATTTCAGTCCTGCAGCCCCGCACTACTTTTTTCTCTTGCCTCCCTTTGGCCTGCTCCCTTGGCTTTCTCCCTCTCTTCCATATCCTTCTTCCCGACTTGTCTCTTGGAGACTTTTGGCCACTTTGGAGCCAAGTCTGGGCATGTTTTGGAAACTTTTCAGAGGCCTCGCTGGTGACACGGGGGACAGCAGGCAGTGACAGGCCCGGGGCTGACAGGCTCCCCCTCCTTTAGTGGGCGCTCCGCTGCCACACCCAGCTGACATAGAACCTTTGTCACAATGCCCGCTACTGTGGTGAGGATGCGGGCACTCTGCAGGTGACAGGGACCCAGCAGGACTTGCTGTCAGCTCAGCAATTGCTCAGTTCCCCAAACAAGTTGAATTTTGCAAATTGCTGCTTTGCTCTTGAAATGATGTCATCAGGTGGGTGTTTTGGTGTAATACACTGAAAACCAGAGCAGAAATGCTGAAATATTCCCATGATATGCATGGTCTCTGCACCAAGCCACCATGACTCAGCCTAAGTACATCTACCGCTTGTTCTTTTGTACTGCCAGCTGATTGTGAAAGTACAGTATAAAAACCATCTTTATGGTAAGATCTTTGTGGTTTAGACTTAGTCTAAGTGTGTCAAGTAGCCGGGGCTTTTGTTTGGGCCTAATCCATAAGGTCTGATGGCTTTCCTCCTCATCTCAAGATGAATGTGGTAGAAAATATAAATCAGGGAAACCTCGTTTGGCCTAGCCTTGCCTTGCCTTGCCTTGCCTTATTTCCTTCTCATCCTGTTCTCTGTCCCAGCCTCTCTCACTAACCCCTCGTCTTGCTGCATGTCTCTTCTTTCCTCTCTCCTTTTCTCAAACTCTCCTGCTTCCTGGCTTTCGTCTTTCAATTCCTCCATTTCATTCCTGCAGCCCCTCACTAGTTTTTCCTCTTGCCTCCGTTGGGCCTGCTCCCTTGGCTTTCTCCCTCTCTTCCATATCCTTCTTCCCGACTTGTCTCTTGGAGTCTTTTGGACAATTTGGACCCAAGTCTGGGCATGTTTTGGAAACTTTTCAGAGGCCTCGCTGGTGCCAGGGGGGACAGCAGGCAGTGACAGGCCCGGGGCTGACAGGCTAGCCCTCCCCTAGCGGGCGCTCGGCTGCCACACCCAGCTGACATAGAACCTTTGTCACAATGCCCGCTACCGTGGTGAGGATGCGGGCACTCTGCAGGTGACAGGGACCCAGCAGGACTTGCTGTCAGCTCAGCAATTGCTCAGTTCCCCAAAGAAGCTGAATTCTGCAAATTGCTGCTTTTGCTCTTGAAATGATGTCATCAGGTGGGTGTTTTGGTGTAATACACTGAAAACCAGAGCAGAAATGCTGAAATATTCCCATGATAAGCATGGTCTCTGCACCAAACCACCATGTCTCAGCCTAAGTATGTCTGCCGCTTGTTCTTTTGTACTGCCAGCTGATTGTGGAAGTACAGTATTAAAACAATCTTTATGGAGAGATCTTTCTGGTTTAGGCTTAGTCTAAGTGTCTCAAGTAGCCGGAGCTTTTGTTTGGGCCTAATCCATAACGTCTGATGGCTTTCCTCTCATCTCAAGATGAATGTGGTAGAAAATATAAATCAAAGAAACGTCCTTTGGCCTAGCCTTGCCTTGCCTTGCCTTATTTCCTTCTCATCCTGTTCTCTGTCCCAGCCTCTCTCACTAAGCCCTCGTCTGGCTGCATGTCTCTTCTTTCCTCTCTCCTTTTCTCAAACTCTCCTGCTTCCTGGCTTTCGTCTTTCAATTCCTCCATTTCAGTCCTGCAGCCCGGCACTACTTTTTTCTCTTGCCTCCCTTTGGCCTGCTCCCTTGGCTTTCTCCCTCTCTTCCATATCCTTCTTCCCGACTTGTCTCTTGGAGACTTTTGGCCACTTTGGACCCAAGTCTGGGCATGTTTTGGAAACTTTTCAGAGGCCTCGCTGCTGACAGGGGGACAGCAGGCAGTGACAGGCCCGGGGCAGACAGGCTCCCCCTCCCCTAGCGGGCGCTCGGCTGCCACACCCAGCTGACATAGAACCTTTGTCACAATGCCCGCTACTGTGGTGAGGATGCGGGCACTCTGTAGGTGACAGGGACCCAGCAGGACTTGCTGTCAGCTCAGCAATTGCTCAGTTCCCCAAAGAAGTTGAATTTTGCAAATTGCTGCTTTGCTCTTGAAATGATGTCATCAGGTGGGTGTTTTGGTGTAATACACCGAAAACCAGAGCAGAAATGCTGAAATATTCCCATGATATGCATGGTCTCTGCACCAAACCACCATGACTCAGCCTAAGTACATCTGCCGCTTGTTCTTTTGTACTGCCAGCTGATTGTGAAAGTACAGTATAAAAACCATCTTTATGGTAAGATCTTTGTGGTTTAGACTTAGTCTAAGTGTGTCAAGTAGCCGGGGCTTTTGTTTGGGCCTAATCCATAAGGTCTGATGGCTTTCCTCCTCATCTCAAGATGAATGTGGTAGAAAATATAAATCAGGGAAACCTCGTTTGGCCTAGCCTTGCCTTGCCTTGCCTTGCCTTATTTCCTTCTCATCCTGTTCTCTGTCCCAGCCTCTCTCACTAACCCCTCGTCTGGCTGCATGTCTCTTCTTTCCTCTCTCCTTTTCTCAAACTCTCCTGCTTCCTGGCTTTCGTCTTTCAATTCCTCCATTTCATTCCTGCAGCCCCTCACTAGTTTTTCCTCTTGCCTCCGTTGGGCCTGCTCCCTTGGCTTTCTCCCTCTCTTCCATATCCTTCTTCCCGACTTGTCTCTTGGAGTCTTTTGGACAATTTGGACCCAAGTCTGGGCATGTTTTGGAAACTTTTCAGAGGCCTCGCTGGTGCCAGGGGGGACAGCAGGCAGTGACAGGCCCGGGGCTGACAGGCTAGCCCTCCCCTAGCGGGCGCTCGGCTGCCACACCCAGCTGACATAGAACCTTTGTCACAATGCCCGCTACCGTGGTGAGGATGCGGGCACTCTGCAGGTGACAGGGACCCAGCAGGACTTGCTGTCAGCTCAGCAATTGCTCAGTTCCCCAAAGAAGCTGAATTCTGCAAATTGCTGCTTTTGCTCTTGAAATGATGTCATCAGGTGGGTGTTTTGGTGTAATACACTGAAAACCAGAGCAGAAATGCTGAAATATTCCCATGATAAGCATGGTCTCTGCACCAAACCACCATGTCTCAGCCTAAGTATGTCTGCCGCTTGTTCTTTTGTACTGCCGGCTGATTGTGGAAGTACAGTATAAAAACCATCTTTATGGAGAGATCTTTCTGGTTTAGGCTTAGTCTAAGTGTCTCAAGTAGCCGGGGCTTTTGTTTGGGCCTAATCCATAACGTCTGATGGCTTTCCTCTCATCTCAAGATGAATGTGGTAGAAAATATAAATCAAAGAAACGTCCTTTGGCCTAGCCTTGCCTTGCCTTGCCTTGCCTTATTTCCTTCTCATCCTGTTCTCTGTCCCAGCCTCTCTCACTAAGCCCTCGTCTGGCTGCATGTCTCTTCTTTCCTCTCTCCTTTTCTCAAACTCTCCTGCTTCCTGGCTTTCCTCTTTCAATTCCTCCATTTCAGTCCTGCAGCCCGGCACTACTTTTTTCTCTTGCCTCCCTTTGGCCTGCTCCCTTGGCTTTCTCCCTCTCTTCCATATCCTTCTTCCCGACTTGTCTCTTGGAGACTTTTGGCCACTTTGGACCCAAGTCTGGGCATGTTTTGGTAACTCTTCAGAGGCCTCGCTGGTGACACGGGGGACAGCAGGCAGTGACAGGCCCGGGGCTGACAGGCTCCCCCTCCCCTAGCGGGCGCTCGGCTGCCACACCCAGCTGACATAGAACCTTTGTCACAATGCTCGCTACCGTGGTGAGGATGCGGGTACTCTGAGGTGACAGGGACCCAGCAGGACTTGCTGTCAGCTCAGCAATTGCTCAGTTCCCCAAAGAAGCTGAATTCTGCAAATTGCTGCTTTTGCTCTTGAAATGATATCATCAGGTGGGTGTTTTGGTGTAATACACTGAAAACCAGAGCAGAAATGCTGAAATATTCCCATGATATGCATGGTCTCTGCACCAAACCACCATGTCTCAGCCTAAGTATGTCTGCCGCTTGTTCTTTTGTACTGCCAGCTGATTGTGGAAGTACAGTATAAAAACCATCTTTATGGAGAGATCTTTCTGGTTTAGGGTAAGTCTAAGTGTCTCAAGTAGCCGGGGCTTTTGTTTGGGCCTAATCCATAAGGTCTGATGGCTTTCCTCCTCATCTCAAGATGAATGTGGTAGAAAATATAAATCAAAGAAACGTCCTTTGGCCTAGCCTTGCCTTGCCTTGCCTTATTTCCTTCTCATCCTGTTCTCTGTCCCAGCCTCTCTCACTAAGCCCTCGTCTGGCTGCATCTCTCTTCTTTCCTCTCTCCTTTTCTCAAACTCTCCTGCTTCCTGGCTTTCGTCTTTCAATTCCTCCATTTCAGTCCTGCAGCGCGGCACTACTTTTTCCTCTTGCCTCCCTTTGGCCTGCTCCATTGGCTTTCTCCCTCTGTTCCATATCCTTCTTCCCGACTTGTCTCTTGGAGACTTTTGGCCACTTTGGAGCCAAGTCTGGGCATGTTTTGGAAACTTTTCAGAGGCCTCGCTGGTGACAGGGGGGACAGCAGGCAGTGACAGGCCCGGGGCTGACAGGCTCCCCCTCCCCTAGCGGGCGCTCGGCTGCCACACCCAGCTGACATAGAACCTTTGTCACAATAACCGCTACCGTGGTGAGGATGCGGGCACTCTGCAGGTGACAGGGACCCAGCAGGACTTGCTGTCAGCTCAGCAATTGCTCAGTTCCCCTAAGAAGCTGAATTCTGCAAATTGCTGCTTTGCTCTTGAAATGATGTCATCAGGTGGGTGTTTGGGTGTAATACACTGAAAACCAGAGCAGAAATGCTGAAATATTCCCATGATATGCATGGTCTCTGCACCAAACCACCATGTCTCAGCCTAAGTATGTCTGCCGCTTGTTCTTTTGTACTGACAGAAGATTGTGGAAGTACAGTATAAAAACCATCTTTATGGAGAGATCTTTCTGTTTTAGGCTTAGTCTAAGTGTCTCAAGTAGCCGGGGCTTTTGTTTGGGCCTAATCCATAACGTCTGATGGCTTTCCTCCTCATCTCAAGATGAATGTGGTAGAAAATATAAATCAAAGAAACGTCCTTTGGCCTAGCCTTGCCTTGCCTTGCCTTATTTCCTTCTCATCCTGTTCTCTGTCCCAGCCTCTCTCACTAAGCCCTCGTCTGGCTGCATGTCTCTTCTTTCCTCTCTCCTTTTCTCAAACTCTCCTGCTTCCTGGCTTTCGTCTTTCAATTCCTCCATTTCAGTCCTGCAGCCCGGCACTACTTTTTTCTCTTGCCTCCCTTTGGCCTGCTCCCTTGGCTTTCTCCCTCTCTTCCATATCCTTCTTCCCGACTTGTCTCTTGGAGACTTTTGGCCACTTTGGACCCAAGTCTGGGCATGTTTTGGAAACTTTTCAGAGGCCTCGCTGCTGACAGGGGGACAGCAGGCAGTGACAGGCCCGGGGCAGACAGGCTCCCCCTCCCCTAGCGGGCGCTCGGCTGCCACACCCAGCTGACATAGAACCTTTGTCACAATGCCCGCTACTAGTGGTGAGGATGCGGGCACTCTGTAGGTGACAGGGACCCAGCAGGACTTGCTGTCAGCTCAGCAATTGCTCAGTTCCCCAAAGAAGTTGAATTTTGCAAATTGCTGCTTTGCTCTTGAAATGATGTCATCAGGTGGGTGTTTTGGTGTAATACACCGAAAACCAGAGCAGAAATGCTGAAATATTCCCATGATATGCATGGTCTCTGCACCAAACCACCATGACTCAGCCTAAGTACATCTGCCGCTTGTTCTTTTGTACTGCCAGCTGATTGTGAAAGTACAGTATAAAAACCATCTTTATGGTAAGATCTTTGTGGTTTAGACTTAGTCTAAGTGTGTCAAGTAGCCGGGGCTTTTGTTTGGGCCTAATCCATAAGGTCTGATGGCTTTCCTCCTCATCTCAAGATGAATGTGGTAGAAAATATAAATCAGGGAAACCTCGTTTGGCCTAGCCTTGCCTTGCCTTGCCTTGCCTTATTTCCTTCTCATCCTGTTCTCTGTCCCAGCCTCTCTCACTAACCCCTCGTCTGGCTGCATGTCTCTTCTTTCCTCTCTCCTTTTCTCAAACTCTCCTGCTTCCTGGCTTTCGTCTTTCAATTCCTCCATTTCATTCCTGCAGCCCCTCACTAGTTTTTCCTCCTGCCTCCGTTGGGCCTGCTCCCTTGGCTTTCTCCCTCTCTTCCATATCCTTCTTCCCGACTTGTCTCTTGGAGTCTTTTGGACAATTTGGACCCAAGTCTGGGCATGTTTTGGAAACTTTTCAGAGGCCTCGCTGGTGCCAGGGGGACAGCAGGCAGTGACAGGCCCGGGGCTGACAGGCTAGCCCTCCCCTAGCGGGCGCTCGGCTGCCACACCCAGCTGACATAGAACCTTTGTCACAATGCCCGCTACCGTGGTGAGGATGCGGGCACTCTGCAGGTGACAGGGACCCAGCAGGACTTGCTGTCAGCTCAGCAATTGCTCAGTTCCCCAAAGAAGCTGAATTCTGCAAATTGCTGCTTTTGCTCTTGAAATGATGTCATCAGGTGGGTGTTTTGGTGTAATACACTGAAAACCAGAGCAGAAATGCTGAAATATTCCCATGATAAGCATGGTCTCTGCACCAAACCACCATGTCTCAGCCTAAGTATGTCTGCCGCTTGTTCTTTTGTACTGCCGGCTGATTGTGGAAGTACAGTATAAAAACCATCTTTATGGAGAGATCTTTCTGGTTTAGGCTTAGTCTAAGTGTCTCAAGTAGCCGGGGCTTTTGTTTGGGCCTAATCCATAACGTCTGATGGCTTTCCTCTCATCTCAAGATGAATGTGGTAGAAAATATAAATCAAAGAAACGTCCTTTGGCCTAGCCTTGCCTTGCCTTGCCTTGCCTTATTTCCTTCTCATCCTGTTCTCTGTCCCAGCCTCTCTCACTAAGCCCTCGTCTGGCTGCATGTCTCTTCTTTCCTCTCTCCTTTTCTCAAACTCTCCTGCTTCCTGGCTTTCCTCTTTCAATTCCTCCATTTCAGTCCTGCAGCCCGGCACTACTTTTTTCTCTTGCCTCCCTTTGGCCTGCTCCCTTGGCTTTCTCCCTCTCTTCCATATCCTTCTTCCCGACTTGTCTCTTGGAGACTTTTGGCCACTTTGGACCCAAGTCTGGGCATGTTTTGGAAACTCTTCAGAGGCCTCGCTGGTGACACGGGGGACAGCAGGCAGTGACAGGCCCGGGGCTGACAGGCTCCCCCTCCCCTAGCGGGCGCTCGGCTGCCACACCCAGCTGACATAGAACCTTTGTCACAATGCCCGCTACCGTGGTGAGGATGCGGGTACTCTGAGGTGACAGGGACCCAGCAGGACTTGCTGTCAGCTCAGCAATTGCTCAGTTCCCCAAAGAAGCTGAATTCTGCAAATTGCTGCTTTTGCTCTTGAAATGATATCATCAGGTGGGTGTTTTGGTGTAATACACTGAAAACCAGAGCAGAAATGCTGAAATATTCCCATGATATGCATGGTCTCTGCACCAAACCACCATGTCTCAGCCTAAGTATGTCTGCCGCTTGTTCTTTTGTACTGCCAGCTGATTGTGGAAGTACAGTATAAAAACCATCTTTATGGAGAGATCTTTCTGGTTTAGGGTAAGTCTAAGTGTCTCAAGTAGCCGGGGCTTTTGTTTGGGCCTAATCCATAAGGTCTGATGGCTTTCCTCCTCATCTCAAGATGAATGTGGTAGAAAATATAAATCAAAGAAACGTCCTTTGGCCTAGCCTTGCCTTGCCTTGCCTTATTTCCTTCTCATCCTGTTCTCTGTCCCAGCCTCTCTCACTAAGCCCTCGTCTGCCTGCATCTCTCTTCTTTCCTCTCTCCTTTTCTCAAACTCTCCTGCTTCCTGGCTTTCGTCTTTCAATTCCTCCATTTCAGTCCTGCAGCGCGGCACTACTTTTTCCTCTTGCCTCCCTTTGGCCTGCTCCATTGGCTTTCTCCCTCTGTTCCATATCCTTCTTCCCGACTTGTCTCTTGGAGACTTTTGGCCACTTTGGAGCCAAGTCTGGGCATGTTTTGGAAACTTTTCAGAGGCCTCGCTGGTGACAGGGGGGACAGCAGGCAGTGACAGGCCCGGGGCTGACAGGCTCCCCCTCCCCTAGCGGGCGCTCGGCTGCCACACCCAGCTGACATAGAACCTTTGTCACAATAACCGCTACCGTGGTGAGGATGCGGGCACTCTGCAGGTGACAGGGACCCAGCAGGACTTGCTGTCAGCTCAGCAATTGCTCAGTTCCCCTAAGAAGCTGAATTCTGCAAATTGCTGCTTTGCTCTTGAAATGATGTCATCAGGTGGGTGTTTGGGTGTAATACACTGAAAACCAGAGCAGAAATGCTGAAATATTCCCATGATATGCATGGTCTCTGCACCAAACCACCATGTCTCAGCCTAAGTATGTCTGCCGCTTGTTCTTTTGTACTGACAGAAGATTGTGGAAGTACAGTATAAAAACCATCTTTATGGAGAGATCTTTCTGTTTTAGGCTTAGTCTAAGTGTCTCAAGTAGCCGGGGCTTTTGTTTGGGCCTAATCCATATGGTCTGATGGCTTTCCTCTCATCTCAAGATGAATGTGGTAGAAAATATAAATCAAAGAAACGTCCTTTGGCCTAGCCTTGCCTTGCCTTGCCTTATTTCCTTCTCATCCTGTTCTCTGTCCCAGCCTCTCTCACTAAGCCCTCGTCTGGCTGCATGTCTCTTCTTTCCTCTCTCCTTTTCTCAAACTCTCCTGCTTCCTGGCTTTCCTCTTTCAATTCCTCCATTTCAGTCCTGCAGCCCGGCACTACTTTTTTCTCTTGCCTCCCTTTGGCCTGCTCCCTTGGCTTTCTCCCTCTCTTCCATATCCTTTTCCCGACTTGTCTCTTGGAGACTTCTGGCCACTTTGGAGCCAAGTCTGGGCATGTTTTGGAAACTTTTCAGAGGCCTCGCTGGTGACAGGGGGGACAGCAGGCAGTGACAGGCCCGGGGCTGACAGGCTCCCCCTCCCCTAGCGGGCGCTCGGCTGCCACACCCAGCTGACGTAGAACCTTTGCAACAATGCCCGCTACCGTGGTGAGGATGCGGGCACTCTGCAGGTGACAGGGACCCAGCAGGACTTGCTGTCAGCTCAGCAATTGCTCAGTTCCCCAAAGAAGCTGATTTCTGCAAATTGCTGCTTTTGCTCTTGAAATGATGTCATCAGGTGGGTGTTTTGGTGTAATACACTGAAAACCAGAGCAGAATGCTGAAATATTCCCATGATATGCATGGTCTCTGCACCAATCCACCATGACTCAGCCTAAGTACATCTGCCGCTTGTTCTTTTGTACTGCCAGTTGATTGTGAAAGTACAGTATAAAAACCATCTTTAGGGTAAGATCTTTGTGGTTTAGACTTAGTCTAAGTGTCTCAAGTAGCCGGGGCTTTTGTTTGGGCCTAATCCATAAGGTCTGATGGCTTTCCTCCTCATCTCAAGATGAATGTGGTAGAAAATATAAATCAAGGAAACCTCGTTTGGCCTGGCCTAGCCTTGCCTTGCCTTGCCTTGCCTTATTTCCTTCTCATCCTGTTCTCTGTCCCAGCCTCTCTCACTAAGCCCTCGTCTGGCTGCATGTCTCTTCTTTCCTCTCTCCTTTTCTCAAACTCTCCTGCTTCCTGGCTTTCCTCTTTCAATTCCTCCATTTCAGTCCTGCAGCCCGGCACTACTTTTTTCTCTTGCCTCCCTTTGGCCTGCTCCCTTGGCTTTCTCCCTCTCTTCCATATCCTTCTTCCCGACTTGTCTCTTGGAGACTTTTGGCCACTTTGGACCCAAGTCTGGGCATGTTTTGGAAACTCTTCAGAGGCCTCGCTGGTGACACGGGGGACAGCAGGCAGTGACAGGCCCGGGGCTGACAGGCTCCCCCTCCCCTAGTGGGCGCTCGGCTGCCACACCCAGCTGACATAGAACCTTTGTCACAATGCCCGCTACCGTGGTGAGGATGCGGGTACTCTGAGGTGACAGGGACCCAGCAGGACTTGCTGTCAGCTCAGCAATTGCTCAGTTCCCCAAAGAAGCTGAATTCTGCAAATTGCTGCTTTTGCTCTTGAAATGATATCATCAGGTGGGTGTTTTGGTGTAATACACTGAAAACCAGAGCAGAAATGCTGAAATATTCCCATGATATGCATGGTCTCTGCACCAAACCACCATGTCTCAGCCTAAGTATGTCTGCCGCTTGTTCTTTTGTACTGCCAGCTGATTGTGGAAGTACAGTATAAAAACCATCTTTATGGAGAGATCTTTCTGGTTTAGGGTAAGTCTAAGTGTCTCAAGTAGCCGGGGCTTTTGTTTGGGCCTAATCCATAAGGTCTGATGGCTTTCCTCCTCATCTCAAGATGAATGTGGTAGAAAATATAAATCAAGGAAACCTCGTTTGGCCTAACCTTGCCTTGCCTTGCCTTATTTCATTCTCATCCTGTTCTCTGTCCCAGCCTCTCTCACTAAGCCCTCGTCTGCCTGCATCTCTCTTCTTTCCTCTCTCCTTTTCTCAAACTCTCCTGCTTCCTGGCTTTCGTCTTTCAATTCCTCCATTTCAGTCCTGCAGCCCGGCACTACTTTTTTCTCTTGCCTCCCTTTGGCCTGCTCCCTTGGCTTTCTCCCTCTCTTCCATATCCTTCTTCCCGACTTGTCTCTTGGAGACTTTTGGCCACTTTGCACCCAAGTCTGGGCATGTTTTGGAAACTTTTCAGAGGCCTCGCTGGTGACAGGGGGGACAGCAGGCAGTGACAGGCCCGGGGCTGACAGGCTCCCCCTCCCCTAGCGGGCGCTCGGCTGCCACACCCAGCTGACGTAGAACCTTTGTCACAATGCCCGCTACCGTGGTGAGGATGCGGGCACTCTGCAGGTGACAGGGACCCAGCAGGACTTGCTGTCAGCTCAGCAATTGCTCAGTTCCCCAAAGAAGCTGATTTCTGCAAATTGCTGCTTTTGCTCTTGAAATGATGTCATCAGGTGGGTGTTTTGGTGTAATACACTGAAAACCAGAGCAGAAATGCTGAAATATTCCCATGATATGCATGGTCTCTGCACCAATCCACCATGTCTCAGCCTAAGTACGTCTGCCGCTTGTTCTTTTGTACTGCCAGCTGATTGTGGAAGTACAGTATAAAAACCATCTTTATGGAGAGATCTTTCTGGTTTAGGCTTAGTCTAAGTGTCTCAAGTAGCCGGGGCTTTTGTTTGGGCCTAATCCATAAGGTCTGATGGCTTTCCTCCTCATCTCAAGATGAATGTGGTAGAAAATATAAATCAAGGAAACCTCGTTTGGCCTAGCCTTGCCTTGCCTTGCCTTATTTCCTTCTCATCCTGTTCTCTGTCCCAGCCTCTCTCACTAAGCCCTCGTCTGGCTGCATGTCTCTTCTTTCCTCTCTCCTTTTCTCAAACTCTCCTGCTTCCTGGCTTTCGTCTTTCAATTCCTCCATTTCAGTCCTGCAGCCCCGCACTACTTTTTCCTCTTGCCTCCCTTTGGCCTGCTCCATTGGCTTTCTCCCTCTGTTCCATATCCTTCTTCCCGACTTGTCTCTTGGAGACTTTTGGCCACTTTGGAGCCAAGTCTGGGCATGTTTTGGAAACTTTTCAGAGGCCTCGCTGGTGACAGGGGGGACAGCAGGCAGTGACAGGCCCGGGGCTGACAGGCTCCCCCTCCCCTAGCGGGCGCTCCGCTGCCACACCCAGCTGACATAGAACCTTTGTCACAATGCCCGCTACTGTGGTGAGGATGCGGGCACTCTGTAGGTGACAGGGACCCAGCAGGACTTGCTGTCAGCTCAGCAATTGCTCAGTTCCCCAAAGAAGTTGAATTTTGCAAATTGCTGCTTTGCTCTTGAAATGATGTCATCAGGTGGGTGTTTTGGTGTAATACACTGAAAACCAGAGCAGAAATGCTGAAATATTCCCATGATATGCATGGTCTCTGCACCAAACCACCATGACTCAGCCTAAGTACATCTGCCGCTTGTTCTTTTGTACTGCCAGCTGATTGTGAAAGTACAGTATAAAAACCATCTTTATGGTAAGATCTTTGTGGTTTAGACTTAGTCTAAGTGTCTCAAGTAGCCGGGGCTTTTGTTTGGGCCTAATCCATAAGGTCTGATGGCTTTCCTCCTCATCTCGATATGAATGTGGTAGAAAATATAAATCAAGGAAACCTCGTTTGGCCTGGCCTAGCCTTGCCTTGCCTTGCCTTGCCTTATTTCCTTCTCATCCTGTTCTCTGTCCCAGCCTCTCTCACTAAGCCCTCGTCTGGCTGCATGTCTCTTCTTTCCTCTCTCCTTTTCTCAAACTCTCCTGCTTCCTGGCTTTCGTCTTTCAATTCCTCCATTTCAGTCCTGCAGCCCGGCACTACTTTTTCCTCTTGCCTCCCTCTGGCCTGCTCCCTTGGCTTTCTCCCTCTCTTCCATATCCTTCTTCCCGACTTGTCTCTTGGAGACTTTTGGCCACTTTGGACCCAAGTCTGGGCATGTTTTGGAAACTCTTCAGAGGCCTCGCTGGTGACACGGGGGACAGCAGGCAGTGACAGGCCCGGGGCTGACAGGCTCCCCCTCCCCTAGCGGGCGCTCGGCTGCCACACCCAGCTGACATAGAACCTTTGTCACAATGCCCGCTACCGTGGTGAGGATGCGGGTACTCTGAGGTGACAGGGACCCAGCAGGACTTGCTGTCAGCTCAGCAATTGCTCAGTTCCCCAAAGAAGCTGAATTCTGCAAATTGCTGCTTTTGCTCTTGAAATGATGTCATCAGGTGGGTGTTTTGGTGTAATACACTGAAAACCAGAGCAGAAATGCTGAAATATTCCCATGATAAGCATGGTCTCTGCACCAAACCACCATGTCTCAGCCTAAGTATGTCTGCCGCTTGTTCTTTTGTACTGCCAGCTGATTGTGGAAGTACAGTATAAAAACCATCTTTATGGAGAGATCTTTCTGGTTTAGGCTTAGTCTAAGTGTCTCAAGTAGCCGGGGCTTTTGTTTGGGCCTAATCCATAAGGTCTGATGGCTTTCCTCCTCATCTCAAGATGAATGTGGTAGAAAATATAAATCAAGGAAACCTCGTTTGGCCTAGCCTTGCCTTGCCTTGCCTTATTTCCTTCTCATCCTGTTCTCTGTCCCAGCCTCTCTCACTAAGCCCTCGTCTGGCTGCATGTCTCTTCTTTCCTCTCTCCTTTTCTCAAACTCTCCTGCTTCCTGGCTTTCGTCTTTCAATTCCTCCATTTCAGTCCTGCAGCCCCGCACTACTTTTTCCTCTTGCCTCCCTTTGGCCTGCTCCATTGGCTTTCTCCCTCTGTTCCATATCCTTCTTCCCGACTTGTCTCTTGGAGACTTTTGGCCACTTTGCACCCAAGTCTGGGGATGTTTTGGAAACTTTTCAGAGGCCTCGCTGGTGACAGGGGGGACAGCAGGCAGTGACAGGCCCGGGGCTGACAGGCTCCCCCTCCCCTAGCGGGCGCTCGGCTGCCACACCCAGCTGACGTAGAACCTTTGTCACAATGCCCGCTACCGTGGGGAGGATGCGGGCACTCTGCAGGTGACAGGGACCCAGCAGGACTTGCTGTCAGCTCAGCAATTGCTCAGTTCCCCTAAGAAGCTGAATTCTGCAAATTGCTGCTTTTGCTCTTGAAATGATGTCATCAGGTGGGTGTTTTGGTGTAATACACTGAAAACCAGAGCAGAAATGCTGAAATATTCCCATGATATGCATGGTCTCTGCACCAATCCACCATGTCTCAGCCTAAGTACGTCTGCCGCTTGTTCTTTTGTACTGCCAGCTGATTGTGGAAGTACAGTATAAAAACCATCTTTATGGAGAGATCTTTCTGGTTTAGGCTTAGTCTAAGTGTCTCAAGTAGCCGGGGCTTTTGTTTGGGCCTAATCCATAAGGTCTGATGGCTTTCCTCCTCATCTCAAGATGAATGTGGTAGAAAATATAAATCAAGGAAACCTCGTTTGGCCTAGCCTTGCCTTGCCTTGCCTTATTTCCTTCTCATCCTGTTCTCTGTCCCAGCCTCTCTCACTAAGCCCTCGTCTGGCTGCATGTCTCTTCTTTCCTCTCTCCTTTTCTCAAACTCTCCTGCTTCCTGGCTTTCGTCTTTCAATTCCTCCATTTCAGTCCTGCAGCCCCGCACTACTTTTTCCTCTTGCCTCCCTTTGGCCTGCTCCATTGGCTTTCTCCCTCTGTTCCATATCCTTCTTCCCGACTTGTCTCTTGGAGACTTTTGGCCACTTTGGAGCCAAGTCTGGGCATGTTTTGGAAACTTTTCAGAGGCCTCGCTGGTGACAGGGGGGACAGCAGGCAGTGACAGGCCCGGGGCTGACAGGCTCCCCCTCCCCTAGCGGGCGCTCCGCTGCCACACCCAGCTGACATAGAACCTTTGTCACAATGCCCGCTACTGTGGTGAGGATGCGGGCACTCTGTAGGTGACAGGGACCCAGCAGGACTTGCTGTCAGCTCAGCAATTGCTCAGTTCCCCAAAGAAGTTGAATTTTGCAAATTGCTGCTTTGCTCTTGAAATGATGTCATCAGGTGGGTGTTTTGGTGTAATACACTGAAAACCAGAGCAGAAATGCTGAAATATTCCCATGATATGCATGGTCTCTGCACCAAACCACCATGACTCAGCCTAAGTACATCTGCCGCTTGTTCTTTTGTACTGCCAGCTGATTGTGAAAGTACAGTATAAAAACCATCTTTATGGTAAGATCTTTGTGGTTTAGACTTAGTCTAAGTGTCTCAAGTAGCCGGGGCTTTTGTTTGGGCCTAATCCATAAGGTCTGATGGCTTTCCTCCTCATCACAAGATGAATGTGGTAGAAAATATAAATCAGGGAAACCTCGTTTGGCCTAGCCTTGCCTTGCCTTTCCTTGCCTTATTTCCTTCTCATCCTGTTCTCTGTCCCAGCCTCTCTCACTAAGCCCTCGTCTGGCTGCATGTCTCTTCTTTCCTCTCTCCTTTTCTCAAACTCTCCTGCTTCCTGGCTTTCGTCTTTCAATTCCTCCATTTCATTCCTGCAGCCCCTCACTAGTTTTTCCTCTTGCCTCCCTTGGGCCTGCTCCCTTGGCTTTCTCCCTCTCTTCCATATCCTTCTTCCCAACTTGACTCTTGGAGACTTTTGGCCACTTTGGACCCAAGTCTGGGCATGTTTTGGAAACTTTTCAGAGGCCTCGTTGGTGACACGGGGGACAGCAGGCAGTGACAGGCCTGGGGCTGACAGGCTCCCCCTCCCCTAGCGGGCGCTCCGCTGCCACACCCAGCTGACATAGAACCTTTGTCACAATACCCGCTACCGTGGTGAGGATGCGGGCACTCTGCAGGTGACAGGGACCCAGCAGGACTTGCTGTCAGCTCAGCAATTGCTCAGTTCCCCAAAGAAGCTGAATTCTGCAAATTGCTGCTTTTGCTCTTGAAATGATGTCATCAGGTGGGTGTTTTGGTGTAATACACTGAAAACCAGAGCAGAAATGCTGAAATATTCCCATGATAAGCATGGTCTCTGCACCAAACCACCATGTCTCAGCCTAAGTATGTCTGCCGCTTGTTCTTTTGTACTGCCAGCTGATTGTGGAAGTACAGTATAAAAACCATCTTTATGGAGAGATCTTTCTGGTTTAGGCTTAGTCTAAGTGTCTCAAGTAGCCGGGGCTTTTGTTTGGGCCTAATCCATAAGGTCTGATGGCTTTCCTCCTCATCTCAAGATGAATGTGGTAGAAAATATAAATCAAGTAAACCTCGTTTGGCCTAGCCTTGCCTTGCCTTGCCTTGCCTTATTTCCTTCTCATCCTGTTCTCTGTCCCAGCCTCTCTCACTAACCCCTCGTCTGGCTGCATGTCTCTTCTTTCCTCTCTCCTTTTCTCAAACTCTCCTGCTTCCTGGCTTTCGTCTTTCAATTCCTCCATTTCATTCCTGCAGCCCCTCACTAGTTTTTCCTCTTGCCTCCCTTGGGCCTGCTCCCTTGGCTTTCTCCCTCTCTTCCATATCCTTCTTCCCGACTTGCCTCCTGGAGACTTTTGGCCACTTTGGACCCAAGTCTGGGCATGTTTTGGAAACTTTTCAGAGGCCTCGCTGGTGACAGGGGGGACAGCAGGCAGTGACAGGCCCGGGACTGACAGGCTAGCCCTCCCCTAGCGGGCGCTCGGCTGCCACACCCAGCTGACATAGAACCTTTGTCACAATGCCCGCTACCGTGGTGAGGATGCGGGCACTCTGCAGGTGACAGGGACCCAGCAGGACTTGCTGTCAGCTCAGCAATTGCTCAGTTCCCCTAAGAAGCTGAATTCTGCAAATTGCTGCTTTTGCTCTTGAAATGATGTCATCAGGTGGGTGTTTTGGTGTAATACACTGAAAACCAGAGCAGAAATGCTGAAATATTCCCATGATAAGCATGGTCTCTGCACCAAACCACCATGTCTCAGCCTAAGTATGTCTGCCGCTTGTTCTTTTGTACTGCCAGCTGATTGTGGAAGTACAGTATTAAAACAATCTTTATGGAAAGATCTTTCTGGTTTAGGCTTAGTGTAAGTGTCTCAAGTAGCCGGGGCTTTTGTTTGGGCCTAATCCATAACGTCTGATGGCTTTCCTCTCATGTCAAGATGAATGTGGTAGAAAATATAAATCAAAGAAATGTCCTTTGGCCTAGCCTTGCCTTGGCTTATTTCCTTCTCATCCTGTTCTCTGTCCCAGCCTCTCTCACTAAGCCCTCGTCTGGCTGCATGTCTCTTCTTTCCTCTCTCCTTTTCTCAAACTCTCCTGCTTCCTGGCTTTCGTCTTTCAATTCCTCCATTTCATTCCTGCAGCCGCTCACTAGTTTTTCCTCTTGCCTCCCTTGGGCCTGCTCCCTTGGCTTTCTCCCTCTGTTCCATATCCTTCTTCCCGACTTGACTCTTGGAGACTTTTGGCCACTTTGGACCCAAGTCTGGGCATGTTTTGGAAACTTTTCAGAGGCCTCGCTGGTGACACGGGGGACAGCAGGCAGTGACAGGCCTGGGGCTGACAGGCTCCCCCTCCCCTAGCGGGTGCTCCGCTGCCACACCCAGCTGACGTAGAACCTTTGTCACAATGCCCGCTACCGTGGTGAGGATGCGGGCACTCTGCAGGTGACAGGGACCCAGCAGGGCTTGCTGTCAGCTCAGCAATTGCTCAGTTCCCCAAAGAAGCTGAATTCTGCAAATTGCTGCTTTTGCTCTTGAAATGATGTCATCAGGTGGGTGTTTTGGTGTAATACACTGAAAACCAGAGCAGAAATGCTGAAATATTCCCATGATAAGCATGGTCTCTGCACCAAACCACCATGTCTCAGCCTAAGTATGTCTGCCGCTTGTTCTTTTGTACTGCCAGCTGATTGTGGAAGTACAGTATAAAAACCATCTTTATGGAGAGATCTTTCTGGTTTAGGCTTAGTCTAAGTGTCTCAAGTAGCCGGGGCTTTTGTTTGGGCCTAATCCATAAGGTCTGATGGCTTTCCTCCTCATCTCAAGATGAATGTGGTAGAAAATATAAATCAAGGAAACCTCGTTTGGCCTAGCCTTGCCTTGCCTTGCCTTATTTCCTTCTCATCCTGTTCTCTGTCCCAGCCTCTCTCACTAAGCCCTCGTCTGGCTGCATGTCTCTTCTTTCCTCTCTCCTTTTCTCAAACTCTCCTGCTTCCTGGCTTTCCTCTTTCAATTCCTCCATTTCAGTCCTGCAGCCCGGCACTACTTTTTTCTCTTGCCTCCCTTTGGCCTGCTCCCTTGGCTTTCTCCCTCTCTTCCATATCCTTCTTCCCGACTTGTCTCTTGGAGACTTTTGGCCACTTTGGACCCAAGTCTGGGGATGTTTTGGAAACTTTTCAGAGGCCTCGCTGGTGACAGGGGGGACAGCAGGCAGTGACAGGCCCGGGGCTGACAGGCTCCCCCTCCCCTAGCGGGCGCTCGGCTGCCACACCCAGCTGACATAGAACCTTTGTCACAATGCCCGCTACCGTGGTGAGGATGCGGGCACTCTGCAGGTGACAGGGACCCAGCAGGACTTGCTGTCAGCTCAGCAATTGCTCAGTTCCCCAAAGAAGCTGAATTCTGCAAATTGCTGCTTTTGCTCTTGAAATGATGTCATCAGGTGGGTGTTTTGGTGTAATACACTGAAAACCAGAGCAGAAATGCTGAAATATTCCCATGATAAGCATGGTCTCTGCACCAAACCACCATGTCTCAGCCTAAGTATGTCTGCCGCTTGTTCTTTTGTACTGCCAGCTGATTGTGGAAGTACAGTATTAAAACAATCTTTATGGAAAGATCTTTCTGGTTTAGGCTTAGTGTAAGTGTCTCAAGTAGCCGGGGCTTTTGTTTGGGCCTAATCCATAACGTCTGATGGCTTTCCTCTCATCTCAAGATGAATGTGGTAGAAAATATAAATCAAAGAAATGTCCTTTGGCCTAGCCTTGCCTTGGCTTATTTCCTTCTCATCCTGTTCTCTGTCCCAGCCTCTCTCACTAAGCCCTCGTCTGGCTGCATGTCTCTTCTTTCCTCTCTCCTTTTCTCAAACTCTCCTGCTTCCTGGCTTTCGTCTTTCAATTCCTCCATTTCATTCCTGCAGCCGCTCACTAGTTTTTCCTCTTGCCTCCCTTGGGCCTGCTCCCTTGGCTTTCTCCCTCTCTTCCATATCCTTCTTCCCGACTTGACTCTTGGAGACTTTTGGCCACTTTGGACCCAAGTCTGGGCATGTTTTGGAAACTTTTCAGAGGCCTCGCTGGTGACACGGGGGACAGCAGGCAGTGACAGGCCTGGGGCTGACAGGCTCCCCCTCCCCTAGCGGGTGCTCCGCTGCCACACCCAGCTGACGTAGAACCTTTGTCACAATGCCCGCTACCGTGGTGAGGATGCGGGCACTCTGCAGGTGACAGGGACCCAGCAGGGCTTGCTGTCAGCTCAGCAATTGCTCAGTTCCCCAAAGAAGCTGAATTCTGCAAATTGCTGCTTTTGCTCTTGAAATGATGTCATCAGGTGGGTGTTTTGGTGTAATACACTGAAAACCAGAGCAGAAATGCTGAAATATTCCCATGATAAGCATGGTCTCTGCACCAAACCACCATGTCTCAGCCTAAGTATGTCTGCCGCTTGTTCTTTTGTACTGCCAGCTGATTGTGGAAGTACAGTATAAAAACCATCTTTATGGAGAGATCTTTCTGGTTTAGGCTTAGTCTAAGTGTCTCAAGTAGCCGGGGCTTTTGTTTGGGCCTAATCCATAAGGTCTGATGGCTTTCCTCCTCATCTCAAGATGAATGTGGTAGAAAATATAAATCAAGGAAACCTCGTTTGGCCTAGCCTTGCCTTGCCTTGCCTTATTTCCTTCTCATCCTGTTCTCTGTCCCAGCCTCTCTCACTAAGCCCTCGTCTGGCTGCATGTCTCTTCTTTCCTCTCTCCTTTTCTCAAACTCTCCTGCTTCCTGGCTTTCGTCTTTCAATTCCTCCATTTCAGTCCTGCAGCCCGGCACTACTTTTTTCTCTTGCCTCCCTTTGGCCTGCTCCCTTGGCTTTCTCCCTCTCTTCCATATCCTTCTTCCCGACTTGTCTCTTGGAGACTTTTGGCCACTTTGGACCCAAGTCTGGGGATGTTTTGGAAACTTTTCAGAGGCCTCGCTGGTGACAGGGGGGACAGCAGGCAGTGACAGGCCCGGGGCTGACAGGCTCCCCCTCTCCTAGCGGGCGCTTAGCTGCCACACCCAGCTGACATAGAACCTTTGTCACAATGCCCGCTACTGTGGTGAGGATGCGGGCACTCTGCAGGTGACAGGGACCCAGCAGGACTTGCTGTCAGCTCAGCAATTGCTCAGTTCCCCAAAGAAGCTGAATTCTGCAAATTGCTGCTTTGCTCTTGAAATGATGTCATCAGGTGGGTGTTTTGGTGTAATACAGTAAAAACCAGAGCAGAAATGCTGAAATATTCCCATGATAAGCATGGTCTCTGCACCAAACCACCATGTCTCAGCCTAAGTATGTCTGCCGCTTGTTCTTTTGTACTGCCAGCTGATTGTGGAAGTACAGTATAAAAACCATCTTTATGGAGAGATCTTTCTGGTTTAGGCTTAGTCTAAGTGTCTCAAGTAGCCGGGGCTTTTGTTTGGGCCTAATCCATAAGGTCTGATGGCTTTCCTCCTCATCTCAAGATGAATGTGGTAGAAAATATAAATCAAGGAAACCTCGTTTGGCCTAGCCTTGCCTTGCCTTGCCTTATTTCCTTCTCATCCTGTTCTCTGTCCCAGCCTCTCTCACTAACCCCTCGTCTGGCTGCATGTCTCTTCTTTCCTCTCTCCTTTTCTCAAACTCTCCTGCTTCCTGGCTTTCGTCTTTCAATTCCTCCATTTCAGTCCTGCAGCCCGGCACTACTTTTTTCTCTTGCCTCCCTTTGGCCTGCTCCCTTGGCTTTCTCCCTCTCTTCCATATCCTTCTTCCCGACTTGTCTCTTGGAGACTTTTGGCCACTTTGGAGCCAAGTCTGGGCATGTTTTTGAAACTTTTCAGGTGCCTCGCTGCTGACAGGGGGACAGCAGGCAGTGACAGGCCCGGGGCTGACAGGCTCCCCCTCCCCTAGCGGGCGCTCGGCTGCCACACCCAGCTGACATAGAACCTTTGTCACAATGCCCGCTACTGTGGTGAGGATGCGGGCACTCTGTAGGTGACAGGGACCCAGCAGGACTTGCTGTCAGCTCAGTAATTGCTCAGTTCCCCAAAGAAGTTGAATTTTGCAAATTGCTGCTTTGCTCTTGAAATGATGTCATCAGGTGGGTGTTTTGGTGTAATACACTGAAAACCAGAGCAAAAATGCTGAAATATTCCCATGATATGCATGGTCTCTGCACCAAACCACCATGACTCAGCCTAAGTACATCTGCCGCTTGTTCTTTTGTACTGCCAGCTGATTGTGAAAGTACAGTATAAAAACCATCTTTATGGTAAGATCTTTGTGGTTTAGACTTAGTCTAAGTGTCTCAAGTAGCCGGGGCTTTTGTTTGGGCCTAATCCATATGGTCTGATGGCTTTCCTCCTCATCTCAAGATGAATGTGGTAGAAAATATAAATCAGGGAAACCTCGTTTGGCCTAGCATTGCCTTGCCTTGCCTTGCCTTATTTCCTTCTCATCCTGTTCTCTGTCCCAGCCTCTCTCACTAACCCCTCGTCTGGCTGCATGTCTCTTCTTTCCTCTCTCCTTTTCTCAAACTCTCCTGCTTCCTGGCTTTCGTCTTTCAATTCCTCCATTTCATTCCTGCAGCCCCTCACTAGTTTTTCCTCTTGCCTCCCTTGGGCCTGCTCCCTTGGCTTTCTCCCTCTCTTCCATATCCTTCTTCCCGACTTGCCTCTTGGAGACTTTTGGACACTTTGGACCCAAGTCTGGGCATGTTTTGGAAACTTTTCAGAGGCCTCGCTGGTGACAGGGGGGACAGCAGGCAGTGACAGGCCCGGGGCTGACAGGCTAGCCCTCCCCTAGCGGGCGCTCGGCTGCCACACCCAGCTGACATAGAACCTTTGTCACAATGCCCGCGACCGTGGTGAGGATGCGGGCACTCTGCAGGTGACAGGGACCCAGCAGGACTTGCTGTCAGCTCAGCAATTGCTCAGTTCCCCAAAGAAGCTGAATTCTGCAAATTGCTGCTTTTGCTCTTGAAATGATGTCATCAGGTGGGTGTTTTGGTGTAATACACTGAAAACCAGAGCAGAAATGCTGAAATATTCCCATGATAAGCATGGTCTCTGCACCAAACCACCATGTCTCAGCCTAAGTATGTCTGCCGCTTGTTCTTTTGTACTGCCAGCTGATTGTGGTTTTACAGTATTAAAACAATCTTTATGGAGAGATCTTTCTGGTTTAGGCTTAGTCTAAGTGTCTCAAGTAGCCGGGGCTTTTGTTTGGGCCTAATCCATAACGTCTGATGGCTTTCCTCCTCATCTCAAGATGAATGTGGTAGAAAATATAAATCAAGGAAACCTCGTTTGGCCTGGCCTAACCTTGCCTTGCCTTGCCTTGCCTTGCCTTATTTCCTTCTCATCCTGTTCTCTGTCCCAGCCTCTCTCACTAAGCCCTCGTCTGGCTGCATGTCTCTTCTTTCCTCTGTCCTTTTCTCAAACTCTCCTGCTTCCTGGCTTTCCTCTTTCAATTCCTCCATTTCAGTCCTGCAGCCCGGCACTACTTTTTTCTCTTGCCTCCCTTTGGCCTGCTCCCTGGCTTTCTCCCTCTCTTCCATATCCTTCTTCCCGACTTGTCTCTTGGAGACTTTTGGCCACTTTGGACCCAAGTCTGGGCATGTTTTGGAAACTTTTCAGAGGCCTCGCTGGTGACACGGGGGACAGCAGGCAGTGACAGGCCCGGGGCTGACAGGCTCCCCCTCCCCTAGCGGGCGCTCGGCTGCCATACCCAGCTGACATAGAACCTTTGTCACAATGCCCGCTACCGTGGTGAGGATGCGGGCACTCTGCAGGTGACAGGGACCCAGCAGGACTTGCTGTCAGCTCAGCAATTGCTCAGTTCCCCAAAGAAGCTGAATTCTGCAAATTGCTGCTTTTGCTCTTGAAATGATGTCATCAGGTGGGTGTTTTGGTGTAATACACTGAAAACCAGAGCAGAAATGCTGAAATATTCCCATGATAAGCATGGTCTCTGCACCAAACCACCATGTCTCAGCCTAAGTATGTCTGCCGCTTGTTCTTTTGTACTGCCAGCTGATTGTGGAAGTACAGTATAAAAACCATCTTTATGGAGAGATCTTTCTGGTTTAGGCTAAGTCTAAGTGTCTCAAGTAGCCGGGGCTTTTGTTTGGACCTAATTCATAAGGTCTGATGGCTTTCCTCTCATCTCAAGATGAATGTGGTAGAAAATATAAATCAAAGAAACGTCCTTTGGCCTAGCCTTGCCTTGCCTTGCCTTGCCTTATTTCCTTCTCATCCTGTTCTCTGTCCCAGCCTCTCTCACTAAGCCCTCGTCTGGCTGCATGTCTCTTCTTTCCTCTCTCCTTTTCTCAAACTCTCCTGCTTCCTGGCTTTCGTCTTTCAATTCCTCCATTTCAGTCCTGCAGCCCCCTCACTAGTTTTTCCTCTTGCCTCCCTTGGGCCTGCTCCCTTGGCTTTCTCCCTCTCTTCCATATCCTTCTTCCCGACTTGTCTCTTGGAGACTTTTGGCCACTTTGGACCCAAGTCTGGGCATGTTTTGGAAACTTTTCAGAGGCCTCGCTGGTGACAGGGGGGACAGCAGGCAGTGACAGGCCCGGGGCTGACAGGCTCCCCCTCCCCTAGCGGGCGCTCGGCTGCCACACCCAGCTGACGTAGAACCTTTGTCACAATGCCCGCTACTGTGGTGAGGATGCGGGCACTGTGCAGGTGGCAGGGACCCAGCAGGACTTGCTGTCAGCTCAGCAATTGCTCAGTTCCCCAAAGAAGCTGAATTCTGCAAATTGCTGCTTTTGCTCTTGAAATGATGTCATCAGGTGGGTGTTTTGGTGTAATACACTGAAAACCAGAGCAGAAATGCTGAAATATTCCCATGATATGCATGGTCTCTGCACCAAACCACCATGTCTCAGCCTCAGTATGTCTGCCACTTGTTCTTTTGTACTGCCAGCTGATTGTGGAAGTACAGTATAAAAACCATCTTTATGGAGAGATCTTTCTGGTTTAGGCTTAGTCTAAGTGTCTCAAGTAGCCGGGGCTTTTGTTTGGACCTAATCCATAAGGTCTGATGGCTTTCCTCTCATCTCAAGATGAATGTGGTAGAAAATATAAATCAAAGAAACGTCCTTTGGCCTAGCCTTGCCTTGCCTTGCCTTGCCTTATTTCCTTCTCATCCTGTTCTCTGTCCCAGCCTCTCTCACTAAGCCCTCGTCTGGCTGCATGTCTCTTCTTTCCTCTCTCCTTTTCTCAAACTCTCCTGCTTCCTGCCTTTCGTCTTTCAGTTCCTCCATTTCAGTCCTGCAGCCCAGCACTACTTTTTCCTCTTGCCTCCCTTTGTCCTGCTCCCTTGGCTTTCTCCCTCTATTCCATATCCTTCTTCACGACTTGTCTCTTGGAGACTTTTGGCCACTTTGGACTCAAGTCTGGGCATGTTTTGGAAACTTTTCAGAGGCCTCGCTGGTGACAGGGGGGACAGCAGGCAGTGACAGGCCCGGGGCTGACAGGCTCCCCCTCCCCTAGCGGGCGCTCGGCTGCCACACCCAGCTGACATAGAACCTTTGTCACAATGCCCGCTACTGTGGTGAGGATGCGGGCACTCTGCAGGTGGCAGGGACCCAGCAGGACTTGCTGTCAGCTCAGCAATTGCTCAGTTCCCCAAAGAAGCTGAATTCTGCAACTTGCTGCTTTTGCTCTTGAAATGATGTCATCAGGTGGGTGTTTTGGTGTAATACACTGAAAACCAGAGCAGAAATGCTGAAATATTCCCATGATATGCATGGTCTCTGCACCAAACCACCATGACTCAGCCTAAGTACATCTGCCGCTTGGTCTTTTGTACTGCCAGCTGATTCTGAAAGTACAGTATAAAAACCATCTTTATGGAGATATCTTTGTGGTTTAGACTTATTCTAAGTGTCTCAAGTAGCCGGGGCATTTGTTTGGGCCTAATCAATAAGGTCTGATGGCTTTCCTCCTCATCTCAAGATGAATGTGGTAGAAAATATAAACCAAGGAAACGTACTTTGGCCTAGCCTTGCCTTGCCTTGCCTTATTTCCTTCTCATCCTGTTCTCTGTCCCAGCCTCTCTCACTAAGCGCTCGTCTGGCTACATGTCTCTTCTTTCCTCTCTCCTTTTCTCAAACTCTCCTGCTTCCTGGATTTCCTCTTTCAATTCCTCCATTTCAGTCCTGCAGCCTGGCACTACTTTTTTCTCTTGCCTCCCTTTGGCCTGCTCCCTTGGCTTTCTCCCTCTGTTCCATATCCTTCTTCCCGACTTGTCTGTTGGAGACTTTTGGCCACTTTGGACCCAAGTCTGGGCATGTTTTAGAAACTTTTCAGAGGCCTCGCTGCTGACAGGGGGGACAGCAGGCAGTGAAAGGCCCGGGGCTGACAGGCTCCCTCTCCCCTAGCGGGCGCTCGGCTGCCACACCCAGCTGACATAGAACCTTTGTCACAATGCCCGCTACTGTGGTGAGGATGCGGGCACTCTGCAGGTGGCAGGGACCCAGCAGGACTTGCTGTCAGCTCAGCAATTGCTCAGTTCCCCTAAGAAGCTGAATTCTGCAATTTGCTGCTTTTGCTCTTGAAATGATGTCATCAGGTGGGTGTTTTGGTGTAATACACTGAAAACCAGAGCAGAAATGCTGAAATATTCCCATGATATGCATGGTCTCTGCACCAAACCACCATGACTCAGCCTCAGTATGTCTGCCGATTGTTCTTTTGTACTGCCAGCTGATTGTGGAAGTACAGTATAAAAACCATCTTTATGGAGAGATCTTTCTGGTTTAGGCTTAGTCTAAGTGTCTCAAGTAGCCGGGGCTTTTGTTTGGACCTAATCCATAAGGTCTGATGGCTTTCCTCTCATCTCAAGATGAATGTGGTAGAAAATATAAATCAAAGAAACGTCCTTTAGCCTAGCCTTGCCTTGCCTTGCCTTATTTCCTTCTCATCCTGTTCTCTGTCCCAGCCTCTCTCACTAAGCCCTCGTCTGGCTACATGTCTCTTCTTTCCTCTCTCCTTTTCTCAAACTCTCCTGCTTCCTGCCTTTCGTCTTTCAGTTCCTCCATTTCATTCCTGCAGCCCGGCACTACTTTTTCCTCTTGTCTCCCTTTGGCCTGCTCTCTTGGCTTTCTCCCTCTCTTCCATATCCTTCTTCCCGACTTGTTTCTTGGAGACTTTTGGCCACTTTGGACCCAAGTCTGGGCATGTTTTGGAAACTTTTCAGAGGCCTCGCTGGTGACAGGGGGGACAGCAGGCAGTGACAGGCCCGGGGCTGACAGGCTCCCCCTCCCCTAGCGGGCGCTCGGCTGCCACACCCAGCTGACATAGAACCTTTGTCACAATGCCCGCTACTGTGGTGAGGATGCGGGCACTCTGTAGGTGACAGGGACCCAGCAGGACTTGCTGTCAGCTCAGCAATTGCTCAGTTCCCCAAAGAAGTTGAATTTTGCAAATTGCTGCTTTGCTCTTGAAATGATGTCATCAGGTGGGTGTTTTGGTGTAATACACCGAAAACCAGAGCAGAAATGCTGAAATATTCCCATGATATGCATGGTCTCTGCACCAAACCACCATGACTCAGCCTAAGTACATCTGCCGCTTGTTCTTTTGTACTGCCAGCTGATTGTGGAAGTACAGTATAAAAACCATCTTTATGGTAAGATCTTTTTGGTTTAGACTTACTCTAAGTGTCTCAAGTAGCCGGGGCTTTTGTTTGGGCCTAATCCATAAGGTCTGATGGCTTTCCTCCTCATCTCGATATGAATGTGGTAGAAAATATAAATCAAGGAAACCTCGTTTGGCCTGGCCTAGCCTTGCCTTGCCTTGCCTTGCCTTATTTCCTTCTCATCCTGTTCTCTGTCCCAGCCTCTCTCACTAAGCCCTCGTCTGGCTGCATGTCTCTTCTTTCCTCTCTCCTTTTCTCAAACTCTCCTGCTTCCTGGCTTTCGTCTTTCAATTCCTCCATTTCAGTCCTGCAGCCCGGCACTACTTTTTCCTCTTGCCTCCCTCTGGCCTGCTCCCTTGGCTTTCTCCCTCTCTTCCATATCCTTCTTCCCGACTTGTCTCTTGGAGACTTTTGGCCACTTTGGACCCAAGTCTGGGCATGTTTTGGAAACTCTTCAGAGGCCTCGCTGGTGACACGGGGGACAGCAGGCAGTGACAGGCCCGGGGCTGACAGGCTCCCCCTCCCCTAGCGGGCGCTCGGCTGCCACACCCAGCTGACATAGAACCTTTGTCACAATGCCCGCTACCGTGGTGAGGATGCGGGTACTCTGAGGTGACAGGGACCCAGCAGGACTTGCTGTCAGCTCAGCAATTGCTCAGTTCCCCAAAGAAGCTGAATTCTGCAAATTGCTGCTTTTGCTCTTGAAATGATGTCATCAGGTGGGTGTTTTGGTGTAATACACTGAAAACCAGAGCAGAAATGCTGAAATATTCCCATGATATGCATGGTCTCTGCACCAAACCACCATGTCTCAGCCTAAGTATGTCTGCCGCTTGTTCTTTTGTACTGCCAGCTGATTGTGGAAGTACAGTATAAAAACCATCTTTATGGAGAGATCTTTCTGGTTTAGGCTTAGTCTAAGTGTCTCAAGTAGCCGGGGCTTTTGTTTGGGCCTAATCCATAAGGTCTGATGGCTTTCCTCCTCATCTCAAGATGAATGTGGTAGAAAATATAAATCAAGGAAACCTCGTTTGGCCTAGCCTTGCCTTGCCTTGCCTTATTTCCTTCTCATCCTGTTCTCTGTCCCAGCCTCTCTCACTAAGCCCTCGTCTGGCTGCATGTCTCTTCTTTCCTCTCTCCTTTTCTCAAACTCTCCTGCTTCCTGGCTTTCGTCTTTCAATTCCTCCATTTCAGTCCTGCAGCCCCGCACTACTTTTTCCTCTTGCCTCCCTTTGGCCTGCTCCATTGGCTTTCTCTCTCTGTTCCATATCCTTCTTCCCGACTTGTCTCTTGGAGACTTTTGGCCACTTTGCACCCAAGTCTGGGGATGTTTTGGAAACTTTTCAGAGGCCTCGCTGGTGACAGGGGGGACAGCAGGCAGTGACAGGCCTGGGGCTGACAGGCTCCCCCTCCCCTAGCGGGCGCTCGGCTGCCACACCCAGCTGACGTAGAACCTTTGTCACAATGCCCGCTACCGTGGGGAGGATGCGGGCACTCTGCAGGTGACAGGGACCCAGCAGGGCTTGCTGTCAGCTCAGCAATTGCTCAGTTCCCCTAAGAAGCTGAATTCTGCAAATTGCTGCTTTTGCTCTTGAAATGATGTCATCAGGTGGGTGTTTTGGTGTAATACACTGAAAACCAGAGCAGAAATGCTGAAATATTCCCATGATATGCATGGTCTCTGCACCAAACCACCATGTCTCAGCCTAAGTATGTCTGCCGCTTGTTCTTTTGTACTGCCAGCTGATTGTGGAAGTACAGTATAAAAACCATCTTTATGGAGAGATCTTTCTGGTTTAGGCTTAGTCTAAGTGTCTCAAGTAGCCGGGGCTTTTGTTTGGGCCTAATCCATAAGGTCTGATGGCTTTCCTCCTCATCTCAAGATGAATGTGGTAGAAAATATAAATCAAGGAAACCTCGTTTGGCCTAGCCTTGCCTTGCCTTGCCTTATTTCCTTCTCATCCTGTTCTCTGTCCCAGCCTCTCTCACTAAGCCCTCGTCTGGCTACATGTCTCTTCTTTCCTCTCTCCTTTTCTCAAACTCTCCTGCTTCCTGCCTTTCGTCTTTCAGTTCCTCCATTTCATTCCTGCAGCCCGGCACTACTTTTTCCTCTTGTCTCCCTTTGGCCTGCTCTCTTGGCTTTCTCCCTCTCTTCCATATCCTTCTTCCCGACTTGTTTCTTGGAGACTTTTGGCCACTTTGGACCCAAGTCTGGGCATGTTTTGGAAACTTTTCAGAGGCCTCGCTGGTGACAGGGGGGACAGCAGGCAGTGACAGGCCCGGGGCTGACAGGCTCCCCCTCCCCTAGCGGGCGCTCGGCTGCCACACCCAGCTGACATAGAACCTTTGTCACAATGCCCGCTACTGTGGTGAGGATGCGGGCACTCTGTAGGTGACAGGGACCCAGCAGGACTTGCTGTCAGCTCAGCAATTGCTCAGTTCCCCAAAGAAGTTGAATTTTGCAAATTGCTGCTTTGCTCTTGAAATGATGTCATCAGGTGGGTGTTTTGGTGTAATACACCGAAAACCAGAGCAGAAATGCTGAAATATTCCCATGATATGCATGGTCTCTGCACCAAACCACCATGACTCAGCCTAAGTACATCTGCCGCTTGTTCTTTTGTACTGCCAGCTGATTGTGGAAGTACAGTATAAAAACCATCTTTATGGTAAGATCTTTTTGGTTTAGACTTACTCTAAGTGTCTCAAGTAGCCGGGGCTTTTGTTTGGGCCTAATCCATAAGGTCTGATGGCTTTCCTCCTCATCTCGATATGAATGTGGTAGAAAATATAAATCAAGGAAACCTCGTTTGGCCTGGCCTAGCCTTGCCTTGCCTTGCCTTGCCTTATTTCCTTCTCATCCTGTTCTCTGTCCCAGCCTCTCTCACTAAGCCCTCGTCTGGCTGCATGTCTCTTCTTTCCTCTCTCCTTTTCTCAAACTCTCCTGCTTCCTGGCTTTCGTCTTTCAATTCCTCCATTTCAGTCCTGCAGCCCGGCACTACTTTTTCCTCTTGCCTCCCTCTGGCCTGCTCCCTTGGCTTTCTCCCTCTCTTCCATATCCTTCTTCCCGACTTGTCTCTTGGAGACTTTTGGCCACTTTGGACCCAAGTCTGGGCATGTTTTGGAAACTCTTCAGAGGCCTCGCTGGTGACACGGGGGACAGCAGGCAGTGACAGGCCCGGGGCTGACAGGCTCCCCCTCCCCTAGCGGGCGCTCGGCTGCCACACCCAGCTGACATAGAACCTTTGTCACAATGCCCGCTACCGTGGTGAGGATGCGGGTACTCTGAGGTGACAGGGACCCAGCAGGACTTGCTGTCAGCTCAGCAATTGCTCAGTTCCCCAAAGAAGCTGAATTCTGCAAATTGCTGCTTTTGCTCTTGAAATGATGTCATCAGGTGGGTGTTTTGGTGTAATACACTGAAAACCAGAGCAGAAATGCTGAAATATTCCCATGATATGCATGGTCTCTGCACCAAACCACCATGTCTCAGCCTAAGTATGTCTGCCGCTTGTTCTTTTGTACTGCCAGCTGATTGTGGAAGTACAGTATAAAAACCATCTTTATGGAGAGATCTTTCTGGTTTAGGCTTAGTCTAAGTGTCTCAAGTAGCCGGGGCTTTTGTTTGGGCCTAATCCATAAGGTCTGATGGCTTTCCTCCTCATCTCAAGATGAATGTGGTAGAAAATATAAATCAAGGAAACCTCGTTTGGCCTAGCCTTGCCTTGCCTTGCCTTATTTCCTTCTCATCCTGTTCTCTGTCCCAGCCTCTCTCACTAAGCCCTCGTCTGGCTGCATGTCTCTTCTTTCCTCTCTCCTTTTCTCAAACTCTCCTGCTTCCTGGCTTTCGTCTTTCAATTCCTCCATTTCAGTCCTGCAGCCCCGCACTACTTTTTCCTCTTGCCTCCCTTTGGCCTGCTCCATTGGCTTTCTCTCTCTGTTCCATATCCTTCTTCCCGACTTGTCTCTTGGAGACTTTTGGCCACTTTGCACCCAAGTCTGGGGATGTTTTGGAAACTTTTCAGAGGCCTCGCTGGTGACAGGGGGGACAGCAGGCAGTGACAGGCCTGGGGCTGACAGGCTCCCCCTCCCCTAGCGGGCGCTCGGCTGCCACACCCAGCTGACGTAGAACCTTTGTCACAATGCCCGCTACCGTGGGGAGGATGCGGGCACTCTGCAGGTGACAGGGACCCAGCAGGGCTTGCTGTCAGCTCAGCAATTGCTCAGTTCCCCTAAGAAGCTGAATTCTGCAAATTGCTGCTTTTGCTCTTGAAATGATGTCATCAGGTGGGTGTTTTGGTGTAATACACTGAAAACCAGAGCAGAAATGCTGAAATATTCCCATGATATGCATGGTCTCTGCACCAAACCACCATGTCTCAGCCTAAGTATGTCTGCCGCTTGTTCTTTTGTACTGCCAGCTGATTGTGGAAGTACAGTATAAAAACCATCTTTATGGAGAGATCTTTCTGGTTTAGGCTTAGTCTAAGTGTCTCAAGTAGCCGGGGCTTTTGTTTGGGCCTAATCCATAAGGTCTGATGGCTTTCCTCCTCATCTCAAGATGAATGTGGTAGAAAATATAAATCAAGGAAACCTCGTTTGGCCTAGCCTTGCCTTGCCTTGCCTTATTTCCTTCTCATCCTGTTCTCTGTCCCAGCCTCTCTCACTAAGCCCTCGTCTGGCTGCATGTCTCTTCTTTCCTCTCTCCTTTTCTCAAACTCTCCTGATTCCTGGCTTTCGTCTTTCAATTCCTCCATTTCAGTCCTGCAGCCCCGCACTACTTTTTCCTCTTGCCTCCCTTTGGCCTGCTCCATTGGCTTTCTCCCTCTGTTCCATATCCTTCTTCCCGACTTGTCTCTTGGAGACTTTTGGCCACTTTGCACCCAAGTCTGGGGATGTTTTGGAAACTTTTCAGAGGCCTCGCTGGTGACAGGGGGGACAGCAGGCAGTGACAGGCCCGGGGCTGACAGGCTCCCCCTCCCCTAGCGGGCGCTCGGCTGCCACACCCAGCTGACGTAGAACCTTTGTCACAATGCCCGCTACCGTGGTGAGGATGCGGGCACTCTGCAGGTGACAGGGACCCAGCAGGACTTGCTGTCAGCTCAGCAATTGCTCAGTTCCCCTAAGAAGCTGAATTCTGCAAATTGCTGCTTTTGCTCTTGAAATGATGTCATCAGGTGGGTGTTTTGGTGTAATACACTGAAAACCAGAGCAGAAATGCTGAAATATTCCCATGATATGCATGGTCTCTGCACCAATCCACCATGTCTCAGCCTAAGTACGTCTGCCGCTTGTTCTTTTGTACTGCCAGCTGATTGTGGAAGTACAGTATAAAAACCATCTTTATGGAGAGATCTTTCTGGTTTAGGCTTAGTCTAAGTGTCTCAAGTAGCCGGGGCTTTTGTTTGGGCCTAATCCATAAGGTCTGATGGCTTTCCTCCTCATCTCAAGATGAATGTGGTAGAAAATATAAATCAAGGAAACCTCGTTTGGCCTAGCCTTGCCTTGCCTTGCCTTATTTCCTTCTCATCCTGTTCTCTGTCCCAGCCTCTCTCACTAAGCCCTCGTCTGGCTGCATGTCTCTTCTTTCCTCTCTCCTTTTCTCAAACTCTCCTGCTTCCTGGCTTTCGTCTTTCAATTCCTCCATTTCAGTCCTGCAGCCCCGCACTACTTTTTCCTCTTGCCTCCCTTTGGCCTGCTCCATTGGCTTTCTCCCTCTGTTCCATATCCTTCTTCCCGACTTGTCTCTTGGAGACTTTTGGCCACTTTGGAGCCAAGTCTGGGCATGTTTTGGAAACTTTTCAGAGGCCTCGCTGGTGACAGGGGGGACAGCAGGCAGTGACAGGCCCGGGGCTGACAGGCTCCCCCTCCCCTAGCGGGCGCTCCGCTGCCACACCCAGCTGACATAGAACCTTTGTCACAATGCCCGCTACTGTGGTGAGGATGCGGGCACTCTGTAGGTGACAGGGACCCAGCAGGACTTGCTGTCAGCTCAGCAATTGCTCAGTTCCCCAAAGAAGTTGAATTTTGCAAATTGCTGCTTTGCTCTTGAAATGATGTCATCAGGTGGGTGTTTTGGTGTAATACACTGAAAACCAGAGCAGAAATGCTGAAATATTCCCATGATATGCATGGTCTCTGCACCAAACCACCATGACTCAGCCTAAGTACATCTGCCGCTTGTTCTTTTGTACTGCCAGCTGATTGTGAAAGTACAGTATAAAAACCATCTTTATGGTAAGATCTTTGTGGTTTAGACTTAGTCTAAGTGTCTCAAGTAGCCGGGGCTTTTGTTTGGGCCTAATCCATAAGGTCTGATGGCTTTCCTCCTCATCACAAGATGAATGTGGTAGAAAATATAAATCAGGGAAACCTCGTTTGGCCTAGCCTTGCCTTGCCTTTCCTTGCCTTATTTCCTTCTCATCCTGTTCTCTGTCCCAGCCTCTCTCACTAACCCCTCGTCTGGCTGCATGTCTCTTCTTTCCTCTCTCCTTTTCTCAAACTCTCCTGCTTCCTGGCTTTCGTCTTTCAATTCCTCCATTTCATTCCTGCAGCCCCTCACTAGTTTTTCCTCTTGCCTCCCTTGGGCCTGCTCCCTTGGCTTTCTCCCTCTCTTCCATATCCTTCTTCCCGACTTGACTCTTGGAGACTTTTGGCCACTTTGGACCCAAGTCTGGGCATGTTTTGGAAACGTTTCAGAGGCCTCGTTGGTGACACGGGGGACAGCAGGCAGTGACAGGCCTGGGGCTGACAGGCTCCCCCTCCCCTAGCGGGCGCTCGGCTGCCACACCCAGCTGACATAGAACCTTTGTCACAATACCCGCTACCGTGGTGAGGATGCGGGCACTCTGCAGGTGACAGGGACCCAGCAGGACTTGCTGTCAGCTCAGCAATTGCTCAGTTCCCCAAAGAAGCTGAATTCTGCAAATTGCTGCTTTTGCTCTTGAAATGATGTCATCAGGTGGGTGTTTTGGTGTAATACACTGAAAACCAGAGCAGAAATGCTGAAATATTCCCATGATAAGCATGGTCTCTGCACCAAACCACCATGTCTCAGCCTAAGTATGTCTGCCGCTTGTTCTTTTGTACTGCCAGCTGATTGTGGAAGTACAGTATAAAAACCATCTTTATGGAGAGATCTTTCTGGTTTAGGCTTAGTCTAAGTGTCTCAAGTAGCCGGGGCTTTTGTTTGGGCCTAATCCATAAGGTCTGATGGCTTTCCTCCTCATCTCAAGATGAATGTGGTAGAAAATATAAATCAAGTAAACCTCGTTTGGCCTAGCCTTGCCTTGCCTTGCCTTGCCTTATTTCCTTCTCATCCTGTTCTCTGTCCCAGCCTCTCTCACTAACCCCTCGTCTGGCTGCATGTCTCTTCTTTCCTCTCTCCTTTTCTCAAACTCTCCTGCTTCCTGGCTTTCGTCTTTCAATTCCTCCATTTCATTCCTGCAGCCCCTCACTAGTTTTTCCTCTTGCCTCCCTTGGGCCTGCTCCCTTGGCTTTCTCCCTCTCTTCCATATCCTTCTTCCCGACTTGCCTCCTGGAGACTTTTGGCCACTTCGGACCCAAGTCTGGGCATGTTTTGGAAACTTTTCAGAGGCCTCGCTGGTGACAGGGGGGACAGCAGGCAGTGACAGGCCCGGGACTGACAGGCTAGCCCTCCCCTAGCGGGCGCTCGGCTGCCACACCCAGCTGACATAGAACCTTTGTCACAATGCCCGCTACCGTGGTGAGGATGCGGGCACTCTGCAGGTGACAGGGACCCAGCAGGACTTGCTGTCAGCTCAGCAATTGCTCAGTTCCCCTAAGAAGCTGAATTCTGCAAATTGCTGCTTTTGCTCTTGAAATGATGTCATCAGGTGGGTGTTTTGGTGTAATACACTGAAAACCAGAGCAGAAATGCTGAAATATTCCCATGATAAGCATGGTCTCTGCACCAAACCACCATGTCTCAGCCTAAGTATGTCTGCCGCTTGTTCTTTTGTACTGCCAGCTGATTGTGGAAGTACAGTATAAAAACCATCTTTATGGAGAGATCTTTCTGGTTTAGGCTTAGTCTAAGTGTCTCAAGTAGCCGGGGCTTTTGTTTGGGCCTAATCCATAAGGTCTGATGGCTTTCCTCCTCATCTCAAGATGAATGTGGTAGAAAATATAAATCAAGGAAACCTCGTTTGGCCTAGCCTTGCCTTGCCTTGCCTTATTTCCTTCTCATCCTGTTCTCTGTCCCAGCCTCTTTCACTAAGCCCTCGTCTGGCTGCATGTCTCTTCTTTCCTCTCTCCTTTTCTCAAACTCTCCTGCTTCCTGGCTTTCGTCTTTCAATTCCTCCATTTCAGTCCTGCAGCCCCGCACTACTTTTTCCTCTTGCCTCCCTTTGGCCTGCTCCATTGGCTTTCTCCCTCTGTTCCATATCCTTCTTCCCGACTTGTCTCTTGGAGACTTTTGGCCACTTTGCACCCAAGTCTGGGGATGTTTTGGAAACTTTTCAGAGGCCTCGCTGGTGACAGGGGGGACAGCAGGCAGTGACAGGCCCGGGGCTGACAGGCTCCCCCTCCCCTAGCGGGCGCTCGGCTGCCACACCCAGCTGACGTAGAACCTTTGTCACAATGCCCGCTACCGTGGTGAGGATGCGGGCACTCTGCAGGTGACAGGGACCCAGCAGGACTTGCTGTCAGCTCAGCAATTGCTCAGTTCCCCTAAGAAGCTGAATTCTGCAAATTGCTGCTTTTGCTCTTGAAATGATGTCATCAGGTGGGTGTTTTGGTGTAATACACTGAAAACCAGAGCAGAAATGCTGAAATATTCCCATGATATGCATGGTCTCTGCACCAATCCACCATGTCTCAGCCTAAGTACGTCTGCCGCTTGTTCTTTTGTACTGCCAGCTGATTGTGGAAGTACAGTATAAAAACCATCTTTATGGAGAGATCTTTCTGGTTTAGGCTTAGTCTAAGTGTCTCAAGTAGCCGGGGCTTTTGTTTGGGCCTAATCCATAAGGTCTGATGGCTTTCCTCCTCATCTCAAGATGAATGTGGTAGAAAATATAAATCAAGGAAACCTCGTTTGGCCTAGCCTTGCCTTGCCTTGCCTTATTTCCTTCTCATCCTGTTCTCTGTCCCAGCCTCTCTCACTAAGCCCTCGTCTGGCTGCATGTCTCTTCTTTCCTCTCTCCTTTTCTCAAACTCTCCTGCTTCCTGGCTTTCGTCTTTCAATTCCTCCATTTCAGTCCTGCAGCCCCGCACTACTTTTTCCTCTTGCCTCCCTTTGGCCTGCTCCATTGGCTTTCTCCCTCTGTTCCATATCCTTCTTCCCGACTTGTCTCTTGGAGACTTTTGGCCACTTTGGAGCCAAGTCTGGGCATGTTTTGGAAACTTTTCAGAGGCCTCGCTGGTGACAGGGGGGACAGCAGGCAGTGACAGGCCCGGGGCTGACAGGCTCCCCCTCCCCTAGCGGGCGCTCCGCTGCCACACCCAGCTGACATAGAACCTTTGTCACAATGCCCGCTACTGTGGTGAGGATGCGGGCACTCTGTAGGTGACAGGGACCCAGCAGGACTTGCTGTCAGCTCAGCAATTGCTCAGTTCCCCAAAGAAGTTGAATTTTGCAAATTGCTGCTTTGCTCTTGAAATGATGTCATCAGGTGGGTGTTTTGGTGTAATACACTGAAAACCAGAGCAGAAATGCTGAAATATTCCCATGATATGCATGGTCTCTGCACCAAACCACCATGACTCAGCCTAAGTACATCTGCCGCTTGTTCTTTTGTACTGCCAGCTGATTGTGAAAGTACAGTATAAAAACCATCTTTATGGTAAGATCTTTGTGGTTTAGACTTAGTCTAAGTGTCTCAAGTAGCCGGGGCTTTTGTTTGGGCCTAATCCATAAGGTCTGATGGCTTTCCTCCTCATCACAAGATGAATGTGGTAGAAAATATAAATCAGGGAAACCTCGTTTGGCCTAGCCTTGCCTTGCCTTTCCTTGCCTTATTTCCTTCTCATCCTGTTCTCTGTCCCAGCCTCTCTCACTAACCCCTCGTCTGGCTGCATGTCTCTTCTTTCCTCTCTCCTTTTCTCAAACTCTCCTGCTTCCTGGCTTTCGTCTTTCAATTCCTCCATTTCATTCCTGCAGCCCCTCACTAGTTTTTCCTCTTGCCTCCCTTGGGCCTGCTCCCTTGGCTTTCTCCCTCTCTTCCATATCCTTCTTCCCGACTTGACTCTTGGAGACTTTTGGCCACTTTGGACCCAAGTCTGGGCATGTTTTGGAAACGTTTCAGAGGCCTCGTTGGTGACACGGGGGACAGCAGGCAGTGACAGGCCTGGGGCTGACAGGCTCCCCCTCCCCTAGCGGGCGCTCGGCTGCCACACCCAGCTGACATAGAACCTTTGTCACAATACCCGCTACCGTGGTGAGGATGCGGGCACTCTGCAGGTGACAGGGACCCAGCAGGACTTGCTGTCAGCTCAGCAATTGCTCAGTTCCCCAAAGAAGCTGAATTCTGCAAATTGCTGCTTTTGCTCTTGAAATGATGTCATCAGGTGGGTGTTTTGGTGTAATACACTGAAAACCAGAGCAGAAATGCTGAAATATTCCCATGATAAGCATGGTCTCTGCACCAAACCACCATGTCTCAGCCTAAGTATGTCTGCCGCTTGTTCTTTTGTACTGCCAGCTGATTGTGGAAGTACAGTATAAAAACCATCTTTATGGAGAGATCTTTCTGGTTTAGGCTTAGTCTAAGTGTCTCAAGTAGCCGGGGCTTTTGTTTGGGCCTAATCCATAAGGTCTGATGGCTTTCCTCCTCATCTCAAGATGAATGTGGTAGAAAATATAAATCAAGTAAACCTCGTTTGGCCTAGCCTTGCCTTGCCTTGCCTTGCCTTATTTCCTTCTCATCCTGTTCTCTGTCCCAGCCTCTCTCACTAACCCCTCGTCTGGCTGCATGTCTCTTCTTTCCTCTCTCCTTTTCTCAAACTCTCCTGCTTCCTGGCTTTCGTCTTTCAATTCCTCCATTTCAGTCCTGCAGCCCCGCACTACTTTTTTCTCTTGCCTCCCTTTGGCCTGCTCCATTGGCTTTCTCCCTCTCTTCCATATCCTTCTTCCCGACTTGTCTCTTGGAGACATTTGGCCACTTTGGAGCCAAGTCTGGGCATGTTTTGGAAACTTTTCAGAGGCCTCGCTGGTGACAGGGGGGACAGCAGGCAGTGACAGGCCCGGGGCTGACAGGCTACCCCTCCCCTAGCGGGCGCTCCGCTGCCACACCCAGCTGACATAGAACCTTTGTCACAATGCCCGCTACTGTGGTGAGGATGCTGGCACTCTGTAGGTGACAGGGACCCAGCAGGACTTGCTGTCAGCTCAGCAATTGCTCAGTTCCCCAAAGAAGTTGAATTTTGCAAATTGCTGCTTTGCTCTTGAAATGATGTCATCAGGTGGGTGTTTTGGTGTAATACACTGAAAACCAGAGCAAAAATGCTGAAATATTCCCATGATATGCATGGTCTCTGCACCAATCCACCATGACTCAGCCTAAGTACATCTGCCGCTTGTTCTTTTGTACTGCCAGCTGATTGTGAAAGTACAGTATAAAAACCATCTTTATGGTAAGATCTTTGTGGTTTAGACTTAGTCTAAGTGTCTCAGGTAGCCGGGGCTTTTGTTTGGGCCTAATCCATAAGGTCTGATGGCTTTCCTCCTCATCACAAGATGAATGTGGTAGAAAATATAAATCAGGGAAACCTCGTTTGGCCTAGCATTGCCTTGCCTTGCCTTGCCTTATTTCCTTCTCATCCTGTTCTCTGTCCCAGCCTCTCTCACTAAGCCCTCGTCTGGCTGCATGTCTCTTCTTTCCTCTCTCCTTTTCTCAAACTCTCCTGCTTCCTGGCTTTCGTCTTTCAATTCCTCCATTTCATTCCTGCAGCCCCTCACTAGTTTTTCCTCTTGCCTCCCTTGGGCCTGCTCCCTTGGCTTTCTCCCTCTCTTCCATATCCTTCTTCCCGACTTGCCTCTTGGAGACTTTTGGACACTTTGGACCCAAGTCTGGGCATGTTTTGGAAACTTTTCAGAGGCCTCGCTGGTGACAGGGGGGACAGCAGGCAGTGACAGGCCCGGGGCTGACAGGCTAGCCCTCCCCTAGCGGGCGCTCGGCTGCCACACCCAGCTGACATAGAACCTTTGTCACAATGCCCGCGACCGTGGTGAGGATGCGGGCACTCTGCAGGTGACAGGGACCCAGCAGGACTTGCTGTCAGCTCAGCAATTGCTCAGTTCCCCAAAGAAGCTGAATTCTGCAAATTGCTGCTTTTGCTCTTGAAATGATGTCATCAGGTGGGTGTTTTGGTGTAATACACTGAAAACCAGAGCAGAAATGCTGAAATATTCCCATGATAAGCATGGTCTCTGCACCAAACCACCATGTCTCAGCCTAAGTATGTCTGCCGCTTGTTCTTTTGTACTGCCAGCTGATTGTGGTTTTACAGTATTAAAACAATCTTTATGGAGAGATCTTTCTGGTTTAGGCTTAGTCTAAGTGTCTCAAGTAGCCGGGGCTTTTGTTTGGGCCTAATCCATAACGTCTGATGGCTTTCCTCCTCATCTCAAGATGAATGTGGTAGAAAATATAAATCAAGGAAACCTCGTTTGGCCTGGCCTAACCTTGCCTTGCCTTGCCTTGCCTTGCCTTATTTCCTTCTCATCCTGTTCTCTGTCCCAGCCTCTCTCACTAACCCCTCGTCTGGCTGCATGTCTCTTCTTTCCTCTCTCCTTTTCTCAAACTCTCCTGCTTCCTGGCTTTCCTCTTTCAACTCCTCCATTTCAGTCCTGCAGCCCGGCACTACTTTTTTCTCTTGCCTCCCTTTGGCCTGCTCCCTTGGCTTTTTCCCTCTCTTCCATATCCTTTTCCCGACTTGTCTCTTGGAGACTTTTGGCCACTTTGGAGCCAAATCTGTGGATGTTTTGGAAATTTTTCAGAGGCCTCGCTGGTGACAGGGGGGACAGCAGGCAGTGACAGGACCGGGGCTGACAGGCTCCCCCTCCCCTAGCGGGCGCTCGGCTGCCACACCCAGCTGACGTAGAACCTTTGTCACAATGCCCGCTACCGTGGTGAGGATGCGGGCACTCTGCAGGTGACAGGGACCCAGCAGGACTTGCTGTCAGCTCAGCAATTGCTCAGTTCCCCAAAGAAGCTGAATTCTGCAAATTGCTGCTTTTGCTCTTGAAATGATGTCATCAGGTGGGTGTTTTGGTGTAATACACTGAAAACCAGAGCAGAAATGCTGAAATAGTCCCATGATATGCATGGTCTCTGCACCAAACCACCATTTCTCAGCCTAAGTATGTCTGCCGCTTGTTCTTTTGTACTGCCAGCTGATTGTGGAAGTACAGTATAAAAACCATCTTTATGGAGAGATCTTTCTGTTTTAGGCTTAGTCTAAGTGTCTCAAGTAGCCGGGGCTTTTGTTTGGGCCTAATCCATAACGTCTGATGGCTTTCCTCCTCATCTCAAGATGAATGTGGTAGAAAATATAAATCAAGGAAACCTCGTTTGGCCTGGCCTAACCTTGCCTTGCCTTGCCTTGCCTTGCCTTATTTCCTTCTCATCCTGTTCTCTGTCCCAGCCTCTCTCACTAACCCCTCGTCTGGCTGCATGTCTCTTCTTTCCTCTCTCCTTTTCTCAAACTCTCCTGCTTCCTGGCTTTCCTCTTTCAACTCCTCCATTTCAGTCCTGCAGCCCGGCACTACTTTTTTCTCTTGCCTCCCTTTGGCCTGCTCCCTTGGCTTTTTCCCTCTCTTCCATATCCTTTTCCCGACTTGTCTCTTGGAGACTTTTGGCCACTTTGGAGCCAAATCTGTGGATGTTTTGGAAATTTTTCAGAGGCCTCGCTGGTGACAGGGGGGACAGCAGGCAGTGACAGGACCGGGGCTGACAGGCTCCCCCTCCCCTAGCGGGCGCTCGGCTGCCACACCCAGCTGACGTAGAACCTTTGTCACAATGCCCGCTACCGTGGTGAGGATGCGGGCACTCTGCAGGTGACAGGGACCCAGCAGGACTTGCTGTCAGCTCAGCAATTGCTCAGTTCCCCAAAGAAGCTGAATTCTGCAAATTGCTGCTTTTGCTCTTGAAATGATGTCATCAGGTGGGTGTTTTGGTGTAATACACTGAAAACCAGAGCAGAAATGCTGAAATAGTCCCATGATATGCATGGTCTCTGCACCAAACCACCATGTCTCAGCCTAAGTATGTCTGCCGCTTGTTCTTTTGTACTGCCAGCTGATTGTGGAAGTACAGTATAAAAACCATCTTTATGGAGAGATCTTTCTGTTTTAGGCTTAGTCTAAGTGTCTCAAGTAGCCGGGGCTTTTGTTTGGGCCTAATCCATAACGTCTGATGGCTTTCCTCTCATCTCAAGATGAATGTGGTAGAAAATATAAATCAAAGAAACGTCCTTTGGCCTAGCCTTGCCTTGCCTTGCCTTATTTCCTTCTCATCCTGTTCTCTGTCCCAGCCTCTCTCACTAAGCCCTCGTCTGGCTGCATGTCTCTTCTTTCCTCTCTCCTTTTCTCAAACTCTCCTGCTTCCTGGCTTTCGTCTTTCAATTCCTCCATTTCAGTCCTGCAGCCCCGCACTACTTTTTTCTCTTGCCTCCCTTTGGCCTGCTCCCTTGGCTTTCTCCCTCTCTTCCATATCCTTCTTCCCGACTTGTCTCTTGGAGACTTTTGGCCACTTTGGACCCAAGTCTGGGCATGTTTTGGAAACTTTTCAGAGGCCTCGCTGGTGACAGGGGGGACAGCAGGCAGTGACAGGCCCGGGGCTGACAGGCTCCCCCTCCCCTAGCGGGCGCTCGGCTGCCACACCCAGCTGACGTAGAACCTTTGTCACAATGCCCGCTACCGTGGTGAGGATGCGGGCACTCTGCAGGTGACAGGGACCCAGCAGGACTTGCTGTCAGCTCAGCAATTGCTCAGTTCCCCAAAGAAGTTGAATTTTGCAAATTGCTGCTTTGCTCTTGAAATGATGTCATCAGGTGGGTGTTTTGGTGTAATACACTGAATACCAGAGCAGAAATGCTGAAATATTCCCATGATATGCATGGTCTCTGCACCAATCCACCATGACTCAGCCTAAGTACATCTGCCGCTTGTTCTTTTGTACTGCCAGCTGATTGTGGAAGTACAGTATAAAAACCATCTTTATGGTAAGATCTTTGTGGTTTAGACTTAGTCTAAGTGTCTCAAGTAGCCGGGGCTTTTGTTTGGGCCTAATCCATAAGGTCTGATGGCTTTCCTCCTCATCACAAGATGAATGTGGTAGAAAATATAAATCAAGGAAACCTCGTTTGGCCTAGCCTTGCCTTGCCTTGCCTTATTTCCTTCTCATCCTGTTCTCTGTCCCAGCCTCTCTCACTAAGCCCTCGTCTGGCTGCATGTCTCTTCTTTCCTCTCTCCTTTTCTCAAACTCTCCTGCTTCCTGGCTTTCGTCTTTCAATTCCTCCATTTCAGTCCTGCAGCCCCGCACTACTTTTTCCTCTTACCTCCCTTGGGCCTGCTCCCTTGGCTTTCTCCCTCTCTTCCATATCCTTCTTCCCGACTTGTCTCTTGGAGACTTTTGGCCACTTTGGACCCATGTCTGGGCATGGTTTGGAAACTTTTCAGAGGCCTCGCTGGTGACACGGGGGACAGCAGGCAGTGACAGGCCCGGGGCTGACAGGCTCCCCCTCCCCTAGCGGGCGCTCGGCTGCCACACCCAGCTGACATAGAACCTTTGTCACAATGCCCGCTACCGTGGTGAGGATGCGGGCACTCTGCAGGTGACAGGGACCCAGCAGGACTTGCTGTCAGCTCAGCAATTGCTCAGTTCCCCAAAGAAGCTGAATTCTGCAAATTGCTGCTTTTGCTCTTGAAATGATGTCATCAGGTGGGTGTTTTGGTGTAATACACTGAAAACCAGAGCAGAAATGCTGAAATATTCCCATGATATGCATGGTCTCTGCACCAAACCACCATGTCTCAGCCTCAGTATGTCTGCCGCTTGTTCTTTTGTACTGCCAGTTGATTGTGGAAGTACAGTATAAAAACCATCTTTATGGAGAGATCTTTGTGGTTTAGGCTTAGTCTAAGTGTCTCAGGTAGCCGGGGCTTTTGTTTGGGCCTAATCCATAACGTCTGATGGCTTTCGTCTCATCTCAAGATGAATGTGGTAGAAAATATAAATCAAAGAAACGTCCTTTGGCCTAGCCTTGCCTTGCCTTGCCTTATTTCCTTCTCATCCTGTTCTCTGTCCCAGCCTCTCTCACTAAGCCCTCGTCTGGCTGCATGTCTCTTCTTTCCTCTCTCCTTTTCTCAAACTCTCCTGCTTCCTGGCTTTCGTCTTTCAATTCCTCCATTTCAGTCCTGCAGCCCGGCACTAATTTTTTCTCTTGCCTCCCTTTGGCCTGCTCCCTTGGCTTTCTCCCTCTCTTCCATATCCTTCTTCCCGACTTGTCTGTTGGAGACTTTTGGCCACTTTGGACCCAAGTCTGGGCATGTTTTAGAAACTTTTCAGAGGCCTCGCTGGTGACAGGGGGGACAGCAGGCAGTGACAGGCCCGGGGCTGACAGGCTCCCCCTCCCCTAGCGGGCGCTCGGCTGCCACACCCAGCTGACGTAGAACCTTTATCACAATGCCCGCTACCGTGGTGAGGATGCGGGCACTCTGCAGGTGACAGGGACCCAGCAGGACTTGCTGTCAGCTCAGCAATTGCTCAGTTCCCCAAAGAAGCTGAATTCTGCAAATTGCTGCTTTGCTCTTGAAATGATGTCATCAGGTGGGTGTTTTGGTGTAATACACTGAAAACCAGAGCAGAAATGCTGAAATATTCCCATGATATGCATGGTCTCTGCACCAAACCACCATGACTCAGCCTAAGTACATCTGCCGCTTGTTCTTTTGTACTGCCAGCTGATTGTGAAAGTACAGTATAAAAACCATCTTTAGGGTAAGATCTTCGTGGTTTAGACTTAGTCTAAGTGTCTCAAGTAGCCGGGGCTTTTGTTTGGGCCTAATCTATAAGGTCTGATGGCTTTCCTCTCATCTCAAGATGAATGTGGTAGAAAATATAAATCAAAGAAACGTCTTTGGCCTAGCCTTGCCTTGCCTTGCCTTATTTCCTTCTCATCCTGTTCTCTGTCCCAGCCTCTCTCACTAACCCCTCGTCTGGCTGCATGTCTCTTCTTTCCTCTCTCCTTTTCTCAAACTCTCCTGCTTCCTGGCTTTCGTCTTTCAATTCCTCCATTTCATTCCTACAGCCCCTCACTAGTTTTTCGTCTTGCCTCCCTTGGGCCTGCTCCCTTGGCTTTCTCCCTCTCTTCCATATCCTTCTTCCCGACTTGACTCTTGGAGACTTTTGGCCACTTTGGACCCAAGTCTGGGCATGTTTTGGAAACTTTTCAGAGGCCTCGCTGTTGACACGGGGGACAGCAGGCAGTGACAGTCCTGGGGCTGACAGGCTCCCCCTCCCCTAGCGGGCGCTCCGCTGCCACACCCAGCTGACATAGAACCTTTGTCACAATGCCCGCTACTGTGGTGAGGATGCGGGCACTCTGCAGGTGACAGGGACCCAGCAGGATTTGCTGTCAGCTCAGCAATTGCTCAGTTCCCCAAAGAAGCTGAATTCTGCAAATTGCTGCTTTTGCTCTTGAAATGATGTCATCAGGTGGGTGTTTTGGTGTAATACACTGAAAACCAGAGCAGAAATGCTGAAATATTCCCATGATAAGCATGGTCTCTGCACCAAACCACCATGTCTCAGCCTAAGTATGTCTGCCGCTTGTTCTTTTGTACTGCCAGCTGATTGTGGAAGTACAGTATAAAAACCATCTTTATGGAGAGATCTTTCTGGTTTAGGCTAAGTCTAAGTGTCTCAAGTAGCCGGGGCTTTTGTTTGGACCTAATTCATAAGGTCTGATGGCTTTCCTCTCATCTCAAGATATATGTGGTAGAAAATATAAATCAAAGAAACGTCCTTTGGCCTAGCCTTGCCTTGCCTTGCCTTGCCTTATTTCCTTCTCATCCTGTTCTCTGTCCCAGCCTCTCTCACTAAGCCCTCGTCTGGCTGCATGTCTCTTCTTTCCTCTCTCCTTTTCTCAAACTCTCCTGCTTCCTGGCTTTCGTCTTTCAATTCCTCCATTTCAGTCCTGCAGCCCCCTCACTAGTTTTTCCTCTTGCCTCCCTTGGGCCTGCTCCCTTGGCTTTCTCCCTCTCTTCCATATCCTTCTTCCCGACTTGTCTCTTGGAGACTTTTGGCCACTTTGGAGCCAAGTCTGGGCATGTTTTGGAAACTTTTCAGAGGCCTCGCTGGTGACAGGGGGGACAGCAGGCAGTGACAGGCCCGGGGCTGACAGGCTCCCCCTCCCCTAGCGGGCGCTCGGCTGCCACACCCAGCTGACGTAGAACCTTTGTCACAATGCCCGCTACTGTGGTGAGGATGCGGGCACTGTGCAGGTGGCAGGGACCCAGCAGGACTTGCTGTCAGCTCAGCAATTGCTCAGTTCCCTAAAGAAGCTGAATTCTGCAACTTGCTGCTTTTGCTCTTGAAATGATGTCATCAGGTGGGTGTTTTGGTGTAATACACTGAAAACCAGAGCAGAAATGCTGAAATATTCCCATGATATGCATGGTCTCTGCACCAAACCACCATGTCTCAGCCTCAGTATGTCTGCCACTTGTTCTTTTGTACTGCCAGCTGATTGTGGAAGTACAGTATAAAAACCATCTTTATGGAGAGATCTTTCTGGTTTAGGCTTAGTCTAAGTGTCTCAAGTAGCCGGGGCTTTTGTTTGGACCTAATCCATAAGGTCTGATGGCTTTCCTCTCATCTCAAGATGAATGTGGTAGAAAATATAAATCAAAGAAACGTCCTTTGGCCTAGCCTTGCCTTGCCTTGCCTTGCCTTATTTCCTTCTCATCCTGTTCTCTGTCCCAGCCTCTCTCACTAAGCCCTCGTCTGGCTGCATGTCTCTTCTTTCCTCTCTCCTTTTCTCAAACTCTCCTGCTTCCTGCCTTTCGTCTTTCAGTTCCTCCATTTCAGTCCTGCAGCCCAGCACTACTTTTTCCTCTTGCCTCCCTTTGTCCTGCTCCCTTGGCTTTCTCCCTCTATTCCATATCCTTCTTCACGACTTGTCTCTTGGAGACTTTTGGCCACTTTGGACTCAAGTCTGGGCATGTTTTGGAAACTTTTCAGAGGCCTCGCTGGTGACAGGGGGGACAGCAGGCAGTGACAGGCCCGGGGCTGACAGGCTCCCCCTCCCCTAGCGGGCGCTCGGCTGCCACACCCAGCTGACGTAGAACCTTTGTCACAATGCCCGCTACTGTGGTGAGGATGCGGGCACTCTGCAGGTGGCAGGGACCCAGCAGGACTTGCTGTCAGCTCAGCAATTGCTCAGTTCCCCAAAGAAGCTGAATTCTGCAACTTGCTGCTTTTGCTCTTGAAATGATGTCATCAGGTGGGTGTTTTGGTGTAATACACTGAAAACCAGAGCAGAAATGCTGAAATATTCCCATGATATGCATGGTCTCTGCACCAAACCACCATGACTCAGCCTAAGTACATCTGCCGCTTGGTCTTTTGTACTGCCAGCTGATTCTGAAAGTACAGTATAAAAACCATCTTTATGGAGATATCTTTGTGGTTTAGACTTATTCTAAGTGTCTCAAGTAGCCGGGGCATTTGTTTGGGCCTAATCAATAAGGTCTGATGGCTTTCCTCCTCATCTCAAGATGAATGTGGTAGAAAATATAAACCAAGGAAACGTACTTTGGCCTAGCCTTGCCTTGCCTTGCCTTATTTCCTTCTCATCCTGTTCTCTGTCCCAGCCTCTCTCACTAAGCCCTCGTCTGGCTACATGTCTCTTCTTTCCTCTCTCCTTTTCTCAAACTCTCCTGCTTCCTGGATTTCCTCTTTCAATTCCTCCATTTCAGTCCTGCAGCCTGGCACTACTTTTTTCTCTTGCCTCCCTTTGGCCTGCTCCCTTGGCTTTCTCCCTCTGTTCCATATCCTTCTTCCCGACTTGTCTGTTGGAGACTTTTGGCCACTTTGGACCCAAGTCTGGGCATGTTTTAGAAACTTTTCAGAGGCCTCGCTGCTGACAGGGGGGACAGCAGGCAGTGAAAGGCCCGGGGCTGACAGGCTCCCTCTCCCCTAGCGGGCGCTCGGCTGCCACACCCAGCTGACATAGAACCTTTGTCACAATGCCCGCTACTGTGGTGAGGATGCGGGCACTGTGCAGGTGGCAGGGACCCAGCAGGACTTGCTGTCAGCTCAGCAATTGCTCAGTTCCCCTAAGAAGCTGAATTCTGCAATTTGCTGCTTTTGCTCTTGAAATGATGTCATCAGGTGGGTGTTTTGGTGTAATACACTGAAAACCAGAGCAGAAATGCTGAAATATTCCCATGATATGCATGGTCTCTGCACCAAACCACCATGACTCAGCCTCAGTATGTCTGCCGCTTGTTCTTTTGTACTGCCAGCTGATTGTGGAAGTACAGTATAAAAACCATCTTTATGGAGAGATCTTTCTGGTTTAGGCTTAGTCTAAGTGTCTCAAGTAGCCGGGGCTTTTGTTTGGACCTAATCCATAAGGTCTGATGGCTTTCCTCTCATCTCAAGATGAATGTGGTAGAAAATATAAATCAAAGAAACGTCCTTTAGCCTAGCCTTGCCTTGCCTTGCCTTATTTCCTTCTCATCCTGTTCTCTGTCCCAGCCTCTCTCACTAAGCCCTCGTCTGGTTGCATGTCTCTTCTTTCCTCTCTCCTTTTCTCAAACTCTCCTGCTTCCTGCCTTTCGTCTTTCAGTTCCTCCATTTCAGTCCTGCAGTCCAGCACTACTTTTTCCTCTTGCCTCCCTTTGTCCTGCTCCCTTGGCTTTCTCCCTCTATTCCATATCCTTCTTCACGACTTGTCTGTTGGAGACTTTTGGCCACTTTGGACTCAAGTCTGGGCATGTTTTGGAAACTTTTCAGAGGCCTCGCTGGTGACACGGGGGACAGCAGGCAGTGACAGGCCCGGGGCTGACAGGCTCCCCCTCCCCTAGCGGGCGCTCGGCTGCCACACCCAGCTGACGTAGAACCTTTGTCACAATGCCCGCTACTGTGGTGAGGATGCGGGCACTCTGCAGGTGGCAGGGACCCAGCAGGACTTGCTGTCAGCTCAGCAATTTCTCAGTTCCCCAAAGAAGCTGAATTCTGCAAATTGCTGCTTTTGCTCTTGAAATGATGTCATCAGGTGGGTGTTTTGGTGTAATACACTGAAAACCAGAGCAGAAATGCTGAAATATTCCCATGATATGCATGGTCTCTGCACCAAACCACCATGACTCAGCCTAAGTACATCTGCCGCTTGTTCTTTTGTACTGCCAGCTGATTGTGAAAGTACAGTATAAAAACCATCTTTATGGAGATATCTTTGTGGTTTAGACTTATTCTAAGTGTCTCAAGTAGCCGGGGCTTTTGTTTGGGCCTAATCCATAAGGTCTGATGGCTTTCCTCCTCATCTCAAGATGAATGTGGTAGAAAATATAAACCAAGGAAACGTCCTTTGGCCTAGCCTTGCCTTGCCTTGCCTTATTTCCTTCTCATCCTGTTCTGTGTCCCAGCCTCTCTCACTAAGCCCTCGTCTGGCTGCATGTCTCTTCTTTCCTCTCTCCTTTTCTCAAACTCTCCTGCTTCCTGGCTTTCCTCTTTCAATTCCTCCATTTCAGTCCTGCAGCCTGGCACTACTTTTTTCTCTTGCCTCCCTTTGGCCTGCTCCCTTGGCTTTCTCCCTCTGTTCCATATCCTTCTTCCCGACTTGTCTGTTGGAGACTTTTGGCCACTTTGGACCCAAGTCTGGGCATGTTTTGGAAACTTTTCAGAGGCCTCGCTGGTGACAGGGGGGACAGCAGGCAGTGACAGGCCCGGGGCTGACAGGCTCCCCCTCCCCTAGCAGGCGCTCGGCTGCCACACCCAGCTGACGTAGAACCTTTGTCACAATGCCCGCTACTGTGGTGAGGATGCGGGCACTCTGCAGGTGGCAGGGACCCAGCAGGACTTGCTGTCAGCTCAGCAATTGCTCAGTTCCCCAAAGAAGCTGAATTCTGCAAATTGCTGCTTTTGCTCTTGAAATGATGTCATCAGGTGGGTGTTTTGGTGTAATACACTGAAAACCAGAGCAGAAATGCTGAAATATTCCCATGATATGCATGGTCTCTGCACCAAACCACCATGACTCAGCCTAAGTACATCTGCCACTTGTTCTTTTGTACTGCCAGCTGATTGTGAAAGTACAGTATAAAAACCATCTTTATGGAGAGATCTTTGTGGTTTAGGTTTAGTCTACGTGTCTCAAGTACCCGGGGCTTTTGTTTGGGCCTAATCCATAAGGTCTGATGGCTTTCCTCCTCATCTCAAGATGAATGTGGTAGAAAATATAAATCAAGGAAACGTCCTTTGGCCTAGCCTTGCCTTGCCTTGCCTTATTTCCTTCTCATCCTGTTCTCTGTCCCAGCCTCTCTCACTAACACCTCGTCTGGCTGCATGTCTCTTCTTTCCTCTCTCCTTTTCTCAAACTCTCCTGCTTCCTGGCTTTCGTCTTTCAATTCCTCCATTTCAGTCCTGCAGCCCGGCACTGCTTTTTCCTCTTGCCTCCCTTTGGCCTGCTCCCTTGGCTTTTTCCCTCTGTTCCATATCCTTCTTCCCGACTTGTCTCTTGGAGACTTTTGGCCACTTTGCACCCAAGTCTGGGCATGTTTTGGAAACTTTTCAGAGGCCTCGCTGGTGACACGGGGGACAGCAGGCAGTGACAGGCCCGGGGCTGACAGGCTCCCCCTCCCCTAGCGGGCGCTCGGCTGCCACACCCAGCTCACGTAGAACCTTTCTCACGATGCCCGCTACTGTGGTGAGGATGCGGGCACTCTGCAGGTGGCAGGGACCCAGCAGGACTTGCTGTCAGCTCAGCAATTGCTCAGTTCCCCAAAGAAGCTGAATTCTGCAACTTGCTGCTTTTGCTCTTGAAATGATGACATCAGGTGGGTGTTTTGGTGTAATACACTGAAAACCAGAGCAGAAATGCTGAAATATTCCCATGATATGCATGGTCTCTGCACCAAACCACCATGACTCAGCCTAAGTACATCTGCCGCTTGTTCTTTTGTACTGCCAGCTGATTGTGAAAGTACAGTATAAAAACCATCTTTATGGAGATATCTTTGTGGTTTAGACTTATTCTAAGTGTCTCAAGTAGCCGGGGCTTTTGTTTGGGCCTAATCCATAAGGTCTGATGGCTTTCCTCCTCATCTCAAGATGAATGTGGTAGAAAATATAAACCAAAGAAACGTCCTTTGGCCTAGCCTTGCCTTGCCTTGCCTTATTTCCTTCTCATCCTGTTCTCTGTCCCAGCCTCTCTCACTAAGCCCTCGTCTGGCTGCATGTCTCTTCTTTCCTCTCTCCTTTTCTCAAACTCTCCTGCTTCCTGGCTTTCGTCTTTCAGTTCCTCCATTTCAGTCCTGCAGCCCCCTCACTAGTTTTTCCTCTTGCCTCCCTTGGGCCTGCTCCCTTGGCTTTCTCCCTCTCTTCCATATCCTTCTTCCCGACTTGTCTGTTGGAGACTTTTGGCCACTTTGGACCCAAGTCTGGGCATGTTTTAGAAACTTTTCAGAGGCCTCGCTGGTGACAGGGGGGACAGCAGGCAGTGACAGGCCCGGGGCTGACAGGCTCCCCCTCCCCTAGCGGGCGCTCGGCTGCCACACCCAGCTGACATAGAACCTTTGTCACAATGCCCGCTACCGTGGTGAGGATGCGGGCACTCTGCAGGTGACAGGGACCCAGCAGGACTTGCTGTCAGCTCAGCAATTGCTCAGTTCCCCAAAGAAGCTGAATTCTGCAAATTGCTGCTTTTGCTCTTGAAATGATGTCATCAGGTGGGTGTTTTGGTGTAATACACTGAAAACCAGAGCAGAAATGCTGAAATATTCCCATGATATGCATGGTCTCTGCACCAAACCACCATGACTCAGCCTAAGTACATCTGCCGCTTGTTCTTCTGTACTGACAGAAGATTGTGGAGGTACAGTATAAAAAACATCTTTATGGAGAGATCTTTGTGGTTTAGGCTTAGTCTAAGCATCTCAAGTAGCCGGGGCTTTTGTTTGGGCCTAATCCATAAGGTCTGATGGCTTTCCTCCTCATCTCAAGATGAATGTGGTAGAAAATATAAATCAAAGAAACGTCCTTTCGCCTAGCCTTGCCTTGCCTTGCCTTGCCTTATTTCCTTCTCATCCTGTTCTCTGTCCCAGCCTCTCTCACTAACCCCTCGTCTGGCTGCATGTCTCTTCTTTCCTCTCTCCTTTTCTCAAACTCTACTGCTTCCTGGCTTTCGTCTTTCAATTCCTCCATTTCAGTCCTGCAGCCCGGCACTACTTTTTCCTCTTGCCTCCCTTTGGCGTGCTCCCTTGGCTTTCTCCCTCTGTTCCATATCCTTCTTCCCGACGTGTCTCTTGGAGACTTTTGGCCACTTTGGAGCCAAGTTTGGGGATGTTTTGGAAACTTTTCAGAGGCCTCGCTGGTGACAGGGGGGACAGCAGGCAGTGACAGGCCCGGGGCTGACAGGCTCCCCCTCCCCTAGCGGGCGCTCGGCCGCCACACCCAGCTGACATAGAACCTTTGTCACAATGCCCGCGACCGTGGTGAGGATGCGGGCACTCTGCAGGTGCCAGGGACCCAGCAGGACTTGCTGTCAGCTCAGCAATTGCTCAGTTCCCCAAAGAAGCTGAATTCTGCAAATTGCTGCTTTTGCTCTTGAAATGATGTCATCAGGTGGGTGTTTTGGTGTAATACACTGAAAACCAGAGCAGAAATGCTGAAATATTCCCATGATATGCATGGTCTCTGCACCAAACCACCATGACTCAGCCTAAGTACATCTGCCGCTTGTTCTTCTGTACTGACAGAAGATTGTGGAGGTACAGTATAAAAACCATCTTTATGGAGAGATCTTTATGGTTTAGGCTTAGTCTAAGCATCTCAAGTAGCCGGGGCTTTTGTTTGGGCCTAATCCATAAGGTCTGATGGCTTTCCTCCTCATCTCACGATGAATGTGGTAGAAAATATAAATCAAAGAAACGTCCTTTGGCCTAGCCTTGCCTTGCCTTGCCTTGCCTTATTTCCTTCTCATCCTGTTCTCTGTCCCAGCCTCTCTCACTAACCCCTCGTCTGGCTGCATGTCTCTTCTTTCCTCTCTCCTTTTCTCAAACTCTACTGCTTCCTGGCTTTCGTCTTTCAATTCCTCCATTTCAGTCCTGCAGCCCGGCACTACTTTTTCCTCTTGCCTCCCTTTGGCGTGCTCCCTTGGCTTTCTCCCTCTGTTCCATATCCTTCTTCCCGACGTGTCTCTTGGAGACTTTTGGCCACTTTGGAGCCAAGTTTGGGGATGTTTTGGAAACTTTTCAAAGGCCTCGCTGGTGACAGGGGGGACAGCAGGCAGTGACAGGCCCGGGGCTGACAGGCTCTCCCTCCCCTAGCGGGCGTTCGGCTGCCACACCCAGCTGACATAGAACCTTTGTCACAATGCCCGCGACCGTGGTGAGGATGCGGGCACTCTGCAGGTGACAGGGACCCAGCAGAACTTGCTGTCAGCTCAGCAATTGCTCAGTTCCCCAAAGAAGCTGAATTCTGCAAATTGCTGCTTTTGCTCTTGAAATGATGTCATCAGGTGGGTCTTTTGGTGTAATACACTGAAAACCAGAGCAGAAATGCTGAAATATTCCCATGATATGCATGGTCTCTGCACCAAACCACCATGACTCAGCCTAAGTACATCTGCCGCTTGTTCTTTTGTACTGCCAGCTGATTGTGAAAGTACAGTATAAAAACCATCTTTATGGAGAGATCTTTGTGGTTTAGGCTTAGTCTAAGCGTCTCAAGTAGCCGGAGCTTTTGTTTGGGCCTAATCCATAAGGTCTGATGGCTTTCCTCCTCATCTCAAGATGAATGTGGTAAAAAATATAAATCAAAGAAACGTCCTTTGGCCTAGCCTTGCCTTGCCTTATTTCCTTCTCATCCTGTTCTCTGTCCCAGCCTCTCTCACTAACCCCTCGTCTGGCTGCATGTCTTTTCTTTCCTCTCTCCTTTTCTCAAACTCTCCTGCTTCCTGGCTTTCGTCTTTCAATTCCTCCATTTCAGTCCTGCAGCCCGGCACTACTTTTTCCTCTTGCCTCCCTTTGGCCTGCTCCCTTGGCTTTCTCCCTCTCTTCCATATCCTTCTTCCCGACTTGTCTCTTGGAGACTTTTGGCCACTTTGGAGCCAAGTCTGGGGATGTTTTGGAAACTTTTCAAAGGCCTCGCTGGTGACACGGGGGACAGCAGGCAGTGACAGGCCCGGGGCTGACAGGCTCCCCCTCCCCTAGCGGGCGCTCGGCTGCCACACCCAGCTGACGTAGAACCTTTGTCACAATGCCCGCGACCGTGGTGAGGATGCGGGCACTCTGCAGGTGACAGGGACCCAGCAGGACTTGCTGTCAGCTCAGCAATTGCTCAGTTCCCCAAAGAAGCTGAATTCTGCAAATTGCTGCTTTTGCTCTTGAAATGATGTCATCAGGTGGGTGTTTTGGTGTAATACACTGAAAACCAGAGCAGAAATGCTGAAATATTCCCATGATATGCATGGTCTCTGCACCAAACCACCATGACTCAGCCTAAGTACATCTGCCGCTTGTTCTTCTGTACTGACAGAAGATTGTGGAAGTACAGTATAAAAACCATCTTTATGGAGAGATCTTTGTGGTTTAGGCTTAGTCTAAGTGTCTCAAGTAGCCGGGGCTTTTGTTTGGGCCTAATCCATAAGGTCTGATGGCTTTCCTCCTCATCTCAAGATGAATGTGGTAGAAAATATAAATCAAAAAACGTCCTTTGGCCTAGCCTTGCCTTGCCTTTCCTTATTTCCTTCTCATCTTGTTCTCTGTCCCAGCCTCTCTCACTAACCCCTCGTCTGGCTGCATGTCTCTTCTTTCCTCTCTCCTTTTCTCAAACTCTCCTGCTTCCTGGCTTTCGTCTTTCAATTCCTCCATTTCAGTCCTGCAGCCCGGCACTACTTTTTCCTCTTGCCTCCCTTTGGCCTGCTCCCTTGGCTTTCTCCCTCTCTTCCATATCTTTCTTCCCTACTTGTCTCTTGGAGACTTTTGGCCACTTTGGAGCCAAGTCTGGGGATGTTTTGGAAACTTTTCAGAGGCCTCGCTGGTGACACGGGGGACAGCAGGCAGTGACAGGCCCGGGGCTGACAGGCTCCCCCTCCCCTAGCGGCCGCTCGGCTGCCGCACCCAGCTGACATAGAACCTTTGTCACAATGCCCGCTACCGTGGTGAGGATGCGGGCACTCTGCAGGTGACAGGGACCCAGCAGGACTTGCTGTCAGCTCAGCAATTGCTCAGTTCCCCAAAGAAGCTGAATTCTGCAAATTGCTGCTTTTGCTCTTGAAATGATGTCATCAGGTGGGTGTTTTGGTGTAATACACTGAAAACCAGAGCAGAAATGCTGAAATATTCCCATGATATGCATGGTCTCTGCACCAAACCACCATGACTCAGCCTCAGTATGTCTGCCGCTTGTTCTTTTGTACTGCCAGCTGATTGTGGAAGTACAGTATAAAAACCATCTTTATGGAGAGATCTTTCTGGTTTAGGCTTAGTCTAAGCATCTCAAGTAGCCGGGGCTTTTGTTTGGGCCTAATTCATAAGGTCTGATGGCTTTCCTCCTCATCTCAAGATGAATGTGGTAGAAAATATAAATCAAAGAAACGTCCTTTGGCCTAGCCTTGCCTTGCCTTGCCTTATTTCCTTCTCATCCTGTTCTCTGTCCCAACCTCTCTCACTAAGCCCTCGCCTGGCTGCATGTCTCTTCTTTCCTCTCTCCTTTTCTCAAACTCTCCTGCTTCCTGGCTTTCGTCTTTCAATTCCTCCATTTCAGTCCTGCAGCCCGGCACTACTTTTTCCTCTTGCCTCCCTTTGGCCTGCTCCCTTGGCTTTCTCCCTCTTTTCCATATCCTTCTTCCCGACTTGTCTCTTGGAGACTTTTGGCCACTTTGCACCCAAGTCTGGGGATGTTTTGGAAACTTTTCAGAGGCCTCGCTGGTGACAGGGGGGACAGCAGGCAGTGACAGGCCCGGGGCTGACAGGCTCCCCCTCCCCTAGCGGGCGCTCGGCTGCCGCACCCAGCTGACATAGAACCTTTGTCACAATGCCCGCTACCGTGGTGAGGATGTGGGCACTCTGCAGGGGCAGGGCTTTGGTGCAGGGCTTAGGGTCAGGATCTGGGGTGCAGGGTTTGGGAAGAGTATTTTGGGGTGCAGGATTTTGGGTGCCGTGTTTGTGGGGCAGGTTTGGGGTGATCACTGCACCTTTTCCTTTCTCCAGGTGTAGAGCCCGTGCCTCACTTGGTTCCGTCTGCAAACAGCGCCCATCCCAGCTCGAATCCCCCTGCCCCTCTCACCCTGTGCAGCTCTTTGTGCGCTGAGCTCCGCACTCAGCACCAGCGGGTGCGGCTCCTCCTGAGGGGCTGGGGGGAGGGGGCGGGGCCAAGGGCTGGTTTGAGGGGGCGGGGCTGAGGCGGCGAGCTGCGATTGGCCGACCGGGACGCAGCGGCCGTTCCCGCCTGAGCCTTGGGGCGGAGCCAGAGCGGGAGTGCGGGGGGGCGGCCGGGCCAGGAGCCGCCCGCAGAGCGCCCGGAGAGCGGGCTTCGGGGACTCTGCCCGGGAACGAGCGGCAGGAGGAGAGGAGACGGCCCCAGCGGTACCGGGTGAGCTTCTGGCTGGAGCCTGGGAGCTGTTCCTCCCAGCGAGGGCTGTCGGGCACTGAACAGGCTGCCCAGGGCAGGGCTGGAGCCGCCATCCCTGGAGGGGTTTCCACAGGAGCTCCTGAGGGCCGTGGGCAGTGCCGGGGGGTTGTGCTTGGACTCCAGCACCTTCAAGGTGTTTGACACCCAAAGGGAATCTGTGGCACACTCCATTTTCACATTGCCATGGAGCCCGGAGGTCCCAGCGGGGTTTGGATCAGCGTGTTCTGGAACATTCTCAGTGGTCGGGTCTGTGTGCAGAGTGTGGTGGGAACGAGAAGAGAGGAGATGGAGAGAACAGTGGGGAGGTGGAGGAGCAGGAGTGGAGGTGAATACCAGAGAGAGCGAGTGTGTGCGGATCAGCAGTGATCACCCCAAACCTGCCCCGCAGACACGGCACCCAAAATCCTGCACCCCAAAATACTCTTCCCAAACCTGCACCCCAGATCCTGACCCCAAGCCCTGCACCAAAACCCTGCCCCTCAATCCTGCACCCCCAAATCCTCCACTCCCGATCCTGTCTTCCCAAACCCTGCACCCCAAATCCTGCACCCCAAATTCGGCCCTACCAAACTCTGCACCCCTTAACCCTACAATTGAAACCTTGCACCCCCTAATCCTGCCCTCCCTACCTTCCTGAACCCCGAAACCTGCACCCCAAACCCTGCATTCCCAAATCTTTCCGTCCTATACCCTACACCCCTAAACCTGCCCCCAAACCCTGCACCCCAAAGAATTCCCTCCCAAACCCTGCACCTCCAATTCCTGCACCTCAAAGGCCTGGAAACCCAAGCCCTTCAACCCCATCCCTGCAACACCAAATCCTGTACCCCAAACCCAGCACCCCAGAATCCTGCACCCTAAATCCTGCCTACCAAACCTTTCACTGAAAACCCCTGCACCCCAAGATTGTGCTGCCCTAAACACTGAACCCCCAAATCCTGCAGCCCCAGGTCCTTGCCTCCCAAAACTCTGCACCCCCAAATCCTGCACCCCAAATCTCTCACCCCCAAATCCTTCCCCCACCACCGTACACCCTCAGATCCTTCAACCCCATCCCCTGCACCCCAAAACTCCACACCTCCAAATCCTGATCCCTGAAACCCCGCACCCCCAAATCTTGTGCCCCAGTCCTATGCACCCCACAGTCTGTACCCCAAACGCTGCACTCTTAGACCTGACTTCTAAACCCTGCACCCCCAAACAGTGCACCCCCAAATCCTGAAGCCCCAGATCCTTCCCTCCGATACCCTGCACCCCCACATCCTGAACCCCCAAATCCTGCACCCCTAATCCTCCACCCTTTTAACACTGCACCCCCAAAACCTGAACCACCAAATCTTTCACCCCCAAAACCTCCCTCCTCCAAACCCTGCCCTTCAAAATGCTGCACCCCCAAATCCTTCTCCCCAACACCCTGCACCCCCAGATCCTGACCCCAAAACCCTGCCCCCCAAATCCTGTACCCCAAAGCCCTGCACTCTCAAATCATACATGCCCAGAACGTGCACCCTAAACTGTGCACCCCAAAATCCTAAACCCCTTAACCCTGCACCCCCAAATCCTCCAGACCCATGTGCCGAACCCAGCACCCCAAAATCTACCCCCCAAAACCTACATCCCCAAATCCTGCACCCCCAGGTCCTGAACAGCCAAAATCTGCACCCCCAATTCTGCCTCCCCAAGACCTGCACCCCCAATTCTGCCTCCACAAGACCTTGACCTCCACATCCTGAATCTCCAAACGCAGCAACCCCAAAACCCTACACCCCCAATCCCTGCACCCCCAAATCATTGTCCTTCAAATCCCACACCCAACGCTCGTACACCCCAAGATCTTGCACCCCCACACACTGCACCCCAAATCCTGCACCCCCAAATCCTCCAGCCCCATGTCCCAAACCCCCAAACCCTGCACCCTCAAGTCTTGCACCCCCAAACCATTCTCCCCCAAATCCTGCAACCCCAAACCCCACACCTCCTGCACCCCAAAATTCGACACCTCCAAATCCTAAACCCTTAAACCCTGCATCTCGCAAATTCTTCCCCCCAAAACAGTGCCCCCCAAACCCTGCACCCCAGATCCTGCAGCCCCTAACTCTGCACCCCAAACGCTGCACCCTCAGATCCTGCGTCCCCAACCCTGCACCCCAAATCCTTTACCGCAAAATTCCCCAAACCTGCAAACCCGAATCCTGCACCCCCAGTTCCTAAACATGCAAACCCTGCACCCCCAAACATTCAGCCCAAAGCCCTGCACCCCCAAATCCTGCCGTACACAACCCTTCACCCCAAACCTCTTCAACCCAAGATACTGAAACCCTAAGCCCTGCACCCCAAACCTACATCCCCAAATCCTGCACCCCCAGGTCCTGAACACCCAAAATCTGCACCCCCAAATCCCTGAACTCCAAAAACCTGCACCCCCAATTCTGCCTCCCCAAGACCTGCACCCCCAAACCCTGCACCACTAAACCCTGCACCCCCAAACCCTGTACCCCAAATCCTGACCCCCACAAGTTGCACCCTAAAAACCTGCACCCCAAATCCTGTCCTACCCAACCCTTCACGCCAAACCCTTTCACCCCAAGATCGTGCTGCCCTAAACCCTGCACCCCAAAATCATCCCTCCCAACCCTGCCCCCCAAACCCTGTCCCCCTAAAGCCTGACCCCTAAACCCTGCTCCCCAAAACCCTGCTATCCCCAATCTTGCACCCCCAGATCCTGCTGCTCCAAACCCTGCACCCCAAATCCTCCAGCCCCACGTAACGATCTCCCAATCCCTGCACCGCACAACCCTGCACCCCACAACCCCTTCACCCCCAAATCCTGCACCCCCAGCCCTACCCCGTAAACTTTCCACCCCCAATCCTGCCCTACCAAGCCCTCCACCCCAAACCCCTGCACCCCAAGATCCTGCACCCTAAACCCTGCACCCCTATATCCTCCTTCCCCAAAACCTGCACCCCAAACCACTGCACTCCAAACCACTGCACCCCTAAACCCTGAACCCCCAAATCCTGCACCCCTGGAACCTGCAACCACAGACCCTGTAGCCCCAAATCAGGCCCCGCAAAATCCTGCTCCCCTGGCCTTGCACCCCCAAATCCTGCACCACCTAATCCTCCAAACCCCTAACACAACCCCCTAAACCCCTTGTCCCCAGGGCCCATTGTGACATCCCAGGACCCCCCATTGTCCCCAGGGCTCATTGTGACACCATGGGGGACCCCCTTGTCGCTGGGGACCCATCGTGACACCATGGGCACCCTCCTTGTTACTGGGGACCCATTGTGACACCATGGGGAGCCCCCCTTGTCCTCAGGGCCCATTGTGACATCCTGGGCACCCTCCTTTGTCCCCCGGGACCATTGTAACACCGTGGGGACCCCCTTTGTCCCCAGGGCCCATTGTGACACTGTGGGGACCCCCCTCGTCCCCAGGGCCTATTGTTACGTCCCAGGACCCCCCTTTGTCCCCAGGGCCCATTGTGACACCTTGGGGACCCCCCTTGTCACTGGGGACCCATTGTGACACCATGGGGACCACCCCTTGTCCTCAGGGCCTATTGTGAACATCCTGGGGAACCTCCATTGTCCCCAGAGCCCAGTGTGAGATTCTGGGGACCCCCTCTGTTCCCCGGGCTCATTGTGACTTTCAGGGGACCCCCCCTTTGTCCCCAGGGCCGATTGTGAGGTCCTAGGGCCCCTCTGTGTCCCCAGGACCCGTTGTGACACTGTAGGGACCCCTCTTTGTCCCCAGGGCCCCTTGTGACATCCTGGGGATCCCTCCTTGTCCCCAGGGCCCATTGTGACATCCTGGGGATGCCTCCTTGTCCCCAGGGCCCATTGTGACGTCCCAGGACCCCCCATTGTCCCCAGGGCCCATTGTGACACCTTGGGGACCCCCCTTGTCACTGGGGACCCATTGTGACACCATGGGGACCACCCCTTGTCCTCAGGGCTTATTGTGAACATCCTGGAGAACCTCTATTTTCCCCAGAATCCATTGAGAGATCCTGGGGACCCCCTTGTCCCCAGGTCCCATTGTGACATCCTGGGGAGCCTCTTTTTCCCCAGGGCCCATTGTGACATCCTGGGGACCCCCTTTGTCCCCAGGGCCCATTGTGACGTCCCAGGACCCCCCATTGTCCCCAGGGCCCATTGTGACATCCCAGGACCCCCTTGTCCCCAGGACCCATCGTGACACCATGGGGACCCTCCTTGTCACTGGGGACCCATTCCGACACCCTGGGGAGCCCCCCCATGTCCTCAGGGCCCATTGTGACATTATGGGCACCCCCATTTGTCCCCCGGGACCATTGTAACACCGTGGGGACCCCCTTTGTCCCCAGGGCCCATTGTGACACTGTGGGGACCCTCCTTGTCCCCAGGGCCTATTATTCCGTCCCGGGACCCCCACTGTCCCCAGGACCCCCCATTGTGACACCTTGGGGACCCCCCTTGTCACTGGGGACCCATTGTGACACCATGGGGACCACCCCTTGTCCTCAGGGCCTATTGTGAACATCCTGGGGAACCTCCATTGTCCCCAGAGCCTACTGTGAGATCCTGGGGACCCCCTTGTCCCCAGGTCCCATTGTGACATCCTGGGGAGCCTCTTTGTCCCCAGGGCCCATTGTGACATCCTGGGGACCCCCTTTGTCCCCAGGGCCCATTGTGATGTCCCAGGACCCCACATTGTCCCCAGGGCCCATTGTGACATCCCAGGAACCCCATTGTCCCAAGGGCCCATTGTGACATCCAGGGGACCCCCCTTTGTCTCCAGGACGCATTGTGACACCGTGGGGACCTCATTAGTCCCCGGGGCCCATTGTGACATCCTAGGGACCTCCCTTTGTCCCCAGGGCTCATTGTGGCACCATGGGGACCCCCTTTGTCACTGTGGCACATTGTGATATCCCAGAACCCCACTTTATCCCCATGGCCCATTTTGACATCCTGGGGACCCCCTTTCTCCCCAGGGGCCGTTGTGACATTCAGGGGACCCCACCTTGTCCCCAGGGCCCATTGTAATGTCCCAGGACCCCTGCTTGTCCCCAGGGCCCATTGTGACATCATGGGGACCCCATTTGTCACTGGGGCTCATTGAGACATCGTGGGGACCAATTTTGTCCCCAGGGCCGATTGTGACGTCCCAGGTCCTCCCGTTGTCCCCAGGGCCCATTGTGACATTCAGGGGACCCCCCTTTGTCACTGGGGCCCATTGTGACATCCCAGGACCCCCCATTGTCCCCAGGGCCCATTGTGACATCCTGGGGACCCCTCTTTGTCCCCAGGACCCATTGTGACGTCCCAGGACCCCCCATTGTCCGCAGAGCCCATTGTGACATCCTGGAGACCCCCTTTGTCCCCAGGGCCCATTGTGATGTCCCAGGACCCCCCATTGTCCCCAGGGTCCATTGTTACATCCTGGGGACCCCCTTGTCCCCAGGACCCATCGTGACACCATGGGGACCACCCCTTGTCCTCAGGGCCTATTGTGAACATCCTGGGGAACCTCCATTGTCCCCAGAGCCCATTGTGAGATCCTGTGGAGACCCTTGTCCCCAGGTCCCATTGTGACATCCTGGGGACCCCCTTTATCGCCAGGGCCCATTGTGACGTCCCAGGACCCCCCATTGTCCCCAGGGCCCATTGTGACATTCAGGGGACCCCCCTTTGTCACTGGGGCTCATTGAGACATCGTGGGGACCAACTTTGTCCCCAGGGCCCATTGTGACGTCCCGGGACCTCCCGTTGTTCCCAGTGTCCATTGTGACATCCGAGGAGCCCAGTTTGTCCCCAAGACCCATTTTGATATTGAGGGGAGCCACGTTTGTCCCCAGGGCCCATTGTGACAACATGGGCACCCCCGCTTGTCATTGGGGACCCATTGTGACACCATGGAGACCCCCGCTTGTCCTCAGGGTCCATTGTGACATCTTGGGCACCTCCCATTGTCCCCAGGACCCATTGTGACATCCTGGGGACCCCCTTGCTCCCAGGGCCCATTGTGGCACCATCGGGACATCCCCTTTGTCCCCAGGGACCATTGTGACATCCCAGGACCCCCCTTTGTCCCGAGGGCCCATTATGATGTCCCAAGAGCACCCATTGTCCCCAGGACCCATTGTGACATTCAGGGGACCCCTTTGTCACTGGGGCCCATTGTGAAATCCCAGGACCCCACATTGTCCCCAGGGCCCATTGTGACATCCTGGGGACCCCACTTGTCCCCAGGACCTATTGTGACGTCCCAGGACCCCCCATTGTCCCCAGGGCCCATTGTGACATCCTGGGGATCCCTCCTTGTCCCCAGGGCCCATTGTGACGTCCCAGGACCCCCCATTGTCACTGGGGCCCATTGTGACATCCTGGCGATCCCTCCTTGTCCCCAGGGCCCATTGTGACGTCCCAGGACCCCCATTTTCCCCAGGGCCCATTGTGACATCCTCGGCACCCCCTTGTCCCCAGGGCCCATTGTGACATTCAGGGGACCCCTCTTTGTCCCCAGGGCCCATTGTGACATCCTGGGGACCCCACTTGTCCCCAGGGCCCATTGTGATGTCCCAGGACCCCCCATTGTCCCCAGGGCCCATTGTGACATTCAGGGGACCCCCCTTTGTCCCCAGGGCCCATTCTGATACCGTGGGGACCCCCTTTGTCCCCAGGGCCCATTGTGACATCCTGGAGACCCTCCTTGTCCCCAGAGCCCATTGTGACATCCAGGGAACGCCCTTTGTCCCCAGGGCACATTGTGGCACCATGAGGACCCTCTTTGTCACTGGGGCCCATTGTGACATCCCAGGACCCCCCTTTGTCCCCAGGGCCCATTGTGACATCCTGGGGACCCTCCTTGTCCCCAGAGCCAATTGTGACATCCCAGGACCCCACTTTGTCCCCAGGGCTTATTGTGACACCATGGGGATCTCCCTTGTCCCCAGGGCCCATTGTGACATCCCATGACCCCCCTTTGTCCCCAGTGCTATTGTGAAATCCTGGGGACCCCTTTTGTCCCCAGGGCCCATTGTGGCACCATGGGGAACCCCTTTGTCACTGGGGGCCATTGTGACATTCCAGGATTCCACTTTGTCCCCAGGGCTCGTTCTGACACCTTGGGGACTCCCATTGTCCCCAGGGCCCATTGTGACATCCTGGGCAACCCCATTGTCCCCAGGGCCTATTGTGACATCTGGGGGACGCCCTTGTCCCCAGGACCCATCGTGGCACCCTGGGGACCCTCCTTGTCACTTGGGCCCATTGTGACACCATGGGGACCCCCCCTTTGTCCCCAGTGCCCATTGTGACATCCTGCGGACCCCCCTTTGTCCCCAGGGCCCATTGTGACATTCAGGGGACCCACCATTGTCCTCAGGGCCCATTGTGACATCCCAGGATCCCCCATTGTCCCCAGGGCCCATTGTGACATCCTCGGCACCCCCTTGTCCCCAGGGCCCATTGTGACATTCAGGGGACCCCTCTTTGTCCGCAGGGCCCATTGTGACATCCTGGGGACCCCCCCTTGTCCCCAGGGCCCATTGTGACATCCCAGGACCCCACATTGTACCCAGGGCCCATTGTGACATCCTGGGGACCCCCCCTTTGTCCCCAGTGCCCATTGTGACATCCTGCGGACCCCCGCTTTGTCCCCAGGGCCCACTGTGACATTCAGGGGACCCACCATTGTCCTCAGGGCCCATTGTGAGTTCCCAGGACCCCCCATTGTCCCCAGGGCCCATTGTGACATCCTCGGCACCCCCTTGTCCCCAGGGCCCATTGTGACATTCAGGGGACCCCTCTTTGTCCGCAGGGCCCATTGTGACATCCTGGGGACCCCCCCTTGTCCCCAGGGCCCATTGTGACATTCAGGGGACCCCCCTTTGTCCCCAGAGCGCATTCTGATACCGTGGGGACCCCCTTTGTCCCCAGGGCCCATTGTGACATGCTGGGTACGCTCTTTGTCCCCAGAGCCCATTGTGACATCCAGGGGACCCCCTTTGTCCCCAGGGCCCATTGTGGCACCATAGGGACCCCCTTTGTCACTGGGGCCCATTGTGACATCCCAGGACCCCCCCTGGTCCCCAGGGCCCATTGTGACATCCTGGGGACCCCCTTTGTCCCAAGACTTCATTGTGAGAGCCTGGGGACCCCCCTTGTCCTCAGGGTCCATTGTGACAACCCAGGACCTTACATTGTCCCCAGGGCCCATTGTGATATCTGGGGGACCCCCTTGTTCCCAAAGCCCATTGTGACATCCTGGGGACCCCCCCTTGTCCCCAGGGCCCATTATGACATCCCAGGACCCCCCATTGTCCCCAGGGCCCATTGTGACATCCTCGGCACCCCCTTGTCCCCAGGGCCCATTGTGACATCCTGGGGACCCCCCCTTGTCCCCAGGGCCCATTGTGACGTCCCAGGACCCCCCATTGTCCCCAGGGCCCATTGTGACATCCTGGGGATCCCTCCTTGTCCCCAGGGCCCATTGTGACGTCCCAGGACCCCCCATTGTCGCCAGGGCCCATTGTGACATCCTCTGCACCCCCTTGTCCCCAGGGCCCATTGTGACATTCAGGGGACCCCTCTTTGTCCCCAGGGCCCATTGTGACATCCTGGGGACCCCCTCTTGTCACTGGGGCCCATTGTGACGTCCCAGGAACCCCCATTGTTCCCAGGGCCCATTGTGACATCCTGGGGATCCCTCCTTGTCCCCAGGGCCCATTGTGACGTCCCAGGACCCCCCATTGTCCCCAGGACCTATTGTGACATTCAGGGGACCCCCTTTGTCACTGGGGCCCATTGTGACACCATGGAGACCCCCGCTTGTCCTCAGGGTCCATTGTGACATCCTGGGCACCCCCCATTTTCCCCAGGACCCATTGTGACATCCTGGCCACCCCCTTGCTCCCAGGGCCCGTTGTAGCACCATGGGGACACCCCCTTTGTCCCCAGGGTCCATTGTGACAACCTGGGGACATCACTTGTCCCCAGGACCCATTGTGACACTATGGGGACCCCCCCTTGTTCCCAGGGCCCATTGTGACACCGTGGGTACCACCCTTCTCTGCAGGGCTCACTGTGACATCCCAGGACCCCCCATTGTCCCCAGGGCCCATTGTGACATTCAGGGGACCCCCCTTTGTCCCCAGGGCCCATTCTGATACCGTGGGGACCCCTTTGTCCCCAGGGCCCATTGTGACATGCTGGGGACGCTCTTTGTCCCCAGGGCCCATTGTGACATCCTGGGGACCCTCCTTGTCCCCAGAGCCCATTGTGACATCCAGGGGACCCCATTTGTCCCCAGGGCCCATTGTGGCACCATAGGGACCCCCTTTGTCACTAGGGCCCATTGTGACATCCCAGGACCCCCCCTGGTCCCCAGGGCCCATTGTGACATCCTGGGGACCCCCTTTGTCCCAAGACTTCATTGTGACATCCTGGGGACCCCCGTTGTCCTCAGGCTCCATTGTGACAGCCCAGGACCTTACATTGTTCCCAGGGCCCATTGTGATATCTGGGGGACCCCCTTGTTCCCAAGGCCCATTGTGACATCCTGGGGACCTCCCCTTGTCCCCAGGGCCCATTGTGACATCCCAGGACCCCCCATTGTCCCCAGGCCCCATTGTGACATCCTCGGCACCCCCTTGTCCCAAGGGCCCATTGTGACATCCTGGGGACCCCCCCTTGTCCCCAGGGCCCATTGAGACATCCCAGGACCCCCCATTGTCTCCAGGGCCCATTGTGACATCCTGGGGATCCCTCCTTGTCCCCAGGGCCCATTGTAACGTTCCAGGACCCCCCATTGTCCCCATGGCCCATTGTGACATCCTCTGCACCCCCTTGTCCCCAGGGCCCATTGTGACATTCAGGGGACCCCTCTTTGTCCCCAGGGCCCATTGTGACATCCTGGGGACCCCCCCCTTGTCCCCAGGGCCCATTGTGACGTCCCAGGAACCCCCATTGTCCCCAGGGCCCATTGTGACATCCTGGGGATCCCTCCTTGTCCCCAGGGCCCATTGTGACGTCCCAGGACCCCCCATTGTCACTGGGGCCCATTGTGACATCCTGGCGATCCCTCCTTGTCCCCAGGGCCCATTGTGACGTCCCAGGACCCCCATTTTCCCCAGGGCCCATTGTGACATCCTGGGGACCCCCCCCTTGTCCCCAGGGCCCATTGTGACGTCCCAGGAACCCCCATTGTCCCCAGGGCCCATTGTGACATCCTGGGGATCCCTCCTTGTCCCCAGGGCCCATTGTGACATCCCAGGACCCCCCATTGTCCCCAGGACCTATTGTGACATTCAGGGGACCCCCTTTGTCACTGGGGCCCATTGTGACACCATGGAGACCCCCGCTTGTCCTCAGGGTCCATTGTGACATCCTGGGCACCCCCCATTTTCCCCAGGACCCATTGTGACATCCTGGCCACCCCCTTGCTCCCAGGGCCCGTTGTGGCACCATGGGGACACCCCCTTTGTCCCCAGGGCCCATTGTGACATCCCAGGACCCCCCTTTGTCCCCAGGGCCCATTGTAGCACCATGGGGACCCCCTTTGACCCCAGGGCCCATTGTGGCACCATGGCAACCCCTTTTGTCCCCAGGGCCCATTGTGACATTCTTGGACCCCACTTTGTCCCCAGGGCCTATTGTGACACCATGGGGACCCCTCCTTGTCACTGCGGACCCATTGTGACACCATGGGGACCCCCCCTTGTCCTCAGAACTCATTCTGACATCCTGGACACCCCCCATTGTCCCCAGGGCCCATTGTGACATCCACTGCACCCCCTTGTCCCCAGGGCCCATTGTGACATTTATGGGAGCCCTCTTTGTCCCCAGGGCCCATTGTGACATCCTGGGGACCGCCCCTTGTCACTGGGGCCCATTGTGACGTCCCAGGAACCCCCATTGTCCCCAGGGCTCATTGTGACATCCTGTGGATCCCTCCTTGTCCCCAGGGCCCATTGTGACGTCCCAGGACCCCCCATTGTCCCCAGGGCCCATTGTGATATGCTGGGGAGCCCTCTTTGTCCCCAGGGCCCGTTGTGAAATTCAGGGGACCCCAACTTGTCCTCAGGGCCCATTCTGACATCCTGGGGACACTCTTTGTCCCCAGGGCCCATTGTGACATCCCAGGACCGCCTGTTGTCCCCAGGGCCCATTGTGACATCCTGGGGACCCCATTGTCACCAGAGCCCATTGTGATATCCTGGCGACCACCCTTTGTCCCCAGGGCCCATTGTGACATCCCAGGACCCTTTTTGTCCCTGTCGAGGTTTAAGATTGCGGGGTGACAATCAAACCCTGCCAGATGTGTTGTCAACCTCCTCTCCCCCCCCAATTCCCCCTTTTGCCTCTCCCTCTCTCCCTTCCCACTCAGCACAGGCGATTGGGAGGGGAAGAAGCACAGAGGGAAGAGAGTTGGAAAAGTTAAAGATGTTTTACTGATGCTACTGATAAGAATAGAGAAAATAATACAAATATACAAAACCAATCTTGTAAGTCTGAGCAACTGCAGAGCCAGCACCCAAAGTCCTGGATTAGACTCTGTAGCCAACCGGAGCTGGATTCAGTCTCTCACTGGCCTCAGTTCGCAGGGACGACCAGCAAGGTCCTCTCCTAATGTCGGCCATGAGGAAAAAAGCGCCGAGATCCACGTGATCTCCCGCTTTTATATGAAGTATTCACGTGGACGGAATGTTATACACAGTTGGTCACCGGTTTGTTATTGCCCCTCTCGCGAGATGTGCATCCGTGCTTATCAATAAGTTTTCATTCCATTGCTGGGTTTGCCAAAACATGTGTCCGGTTCTCCAGGAAAATGCAGCTGATATGAAGCTTGAGCTGACAGGCAAATTCACTAAAAGAGAAACTTGTTTTTTAACAAAACCAGGACATTCCACCCCTTATAATATGACATTCACTGAATACTTAAACCTTATCAATACAATCTATCAATACAATCTAATTAATCACTACTATATATATATATATATATATACACATATGTACATATATACACAGGAGTAATTAATCAGTGGACCATCCTTTGAAAAGTTCATTAAGTTCATTTTGTCACCACAGTCTCCCAGGGCAGGAAAAATGGTCCAAGTTCATCTCATGACCCCTGTTGGTGGGTTAAGGACACCAACTTCGAAGAAGGTGTCGGGTGCCACTCGAAGAAGCCAGCGCTGGTTTCATCACCATTGTCTTGATCTGAAAGACACTTATTAAACATTGTTAGTGCGGCAATTCACATCGTATAGTTCAGTATTGAGTATTTTCACCTAAAATCCAATCCCCTTGAGGTGCACACCGAACTTCTCCATCCTTGAGCATCACCCACCAGGTGCTGCCAGGTCCCTGGGCAAAAACAATCCCACGAATAGGTTTGCCTGTGCCTGAGGCAGGAGGAACCCAGACTGCCTATCCTAACATATTTTCCATGTGTACTACAGGGACTTTATCTCCTTCCACAGTCCGTAGAATTTCTGATTGGGCAGGCCCGGCTCGATTGGTTGATCCCCTGGTGTTGACCAACCAAGTGGCTTTTGCTAAATGTGAATCCCAGTTTTTAAAGGTTCCACCACCCAGTGCCTTTAGTGTAGTTTTTAACAAACCATTGTACCTTTCAATTTTCCCAGAGGCTGGTGCATGATATGGAATATGATACATCCACTCAATACCATGTTCTTTGGCCCAATTGTCTATAATACTGGTTTTGAAATGAGTACCATTGTCTGATTCAATTCTTTCTGGCGTACCGTGCCGCCAAAGGACTTGCTTCTCGAGGCCCAAGATGGTATTTCGGGCTGTAACATGAGGTACAGCAGATGTTTCCAACCATCCGGTGGTTGCTTCCACCATTGTAAGTACATAACGCTTACCTTGGCGTGTCTGTGGAAGTGTGATATAATCAATCTGCCAAGCTTCTCCATACTTATACTTTAACCATCGCCCCCCATACCATACAGGTTTTAACCGTTTTGCTTGTTTGATTTCGGCGCAAGTTTCACATTCATGAATAACCTGTGAAATAGTGTCCATAGTTAAATCCACCCCTCGATCACGAGCCCATTTGTATGTTGCATCTCTACCTTGATGCCCTGAAGTGTCATGGGCCCACCGAGCTAGGAAAAGTTCACCTTTATGTTGCCAGTCCAAGTCCACCTCAGCTACTTTAATCTTAGCAGCTTGATCCGCTTGTTGGTTGTTTCGATGTTCCTTGGTGGCTCGACTTTTAGGCACATGAGCATCTACATGACGAACTTTCACAGGCAGGCTCTCGAGCCGAGCAGCAATGTCTTGCCACAGTGTGGCAGCCCAAATGGTTTCACCTCTGCGCTGCCAGTTGCTTTTCTTCCATTGCTGTAGCCACCCCCACAAGGCATTTGCTACCATCCATGAGTCAGTATAGAGACAAAGCATTGGCCACTTCTCTCGTTCAGCAATGTCCAAAGCCAGCTGGATGGCTTTCACTGCTGCAAACTGACTGGATTCACCTTGTCCTTCAGTGGCTTCTGTAACTTGTCGTGTGGGACTCCACACAGCAGCTTTCACCTTCGATGTTTTCCTACAAGATGACAGGATCCGTCTGTGAACAGTGCATACTGCTTATCAGTCTCTGAAAGCGCATTATATGGTGGTGCTTCTTCAGCACGTTTTACTTCCTCCTCATCTGGAGACATCCCAAAGTCTTTGCTTTCTGGCCAGTGTGTAATCACTTCTAATATCCCTGGACGGTTGGGACTTCCAATTCGAGCTCGTTGTGTGATCAGTGCAATCCATTTACTCCATGTAACTTTGGTTGCATGATGTGGAGAGGGAACCGTCCCTTTGAACACCCAGCTCAGCACCGGCAGTCAAGGTGCAGGAGGAGCTGTGCTTCAGTGCCCATCACTGCTGAAGCAGCTCGAACTCCTTCATATGCTGCCAGTATCTCCTTTTCAGTTGGAGTACAGTTGGCCTCAGATCCTTTGTATCCTCGACTCCAAAAACCTAGGGGTCGACCTCGGGTTTCTCCTGGTGCTTTCTGCCAGAGGCTCCAGGTAAGTCCATTATCTCCGGCTGCGATGTAGAGCACATTTTTAACATCTAGTCCAGTTCGGACTGGTCCAAGGGCCACCGCATGAGTTATCTCACGCTTAATTTGTTCAAAGGCTTGTCGTTGTTCAGGGCCCCACTCAAATTGGTTCTTTTTATGAGTCACTTGATAGAGAGGCTCACAATGTGGCTGTAGTCAGGAATATGCATTCTCCAAAAACCTACAACACCCAAGAAAGTCTGTGTCTCCTTTTTATTAGTAGGTGGAGCCATTGCTGCAATTTTGTTGATCACATCCATTGGGATCTGACGACGGCCATCTTGCCATTTTATTCCTAAAAACTGGATCTCTCGTGCAGGTCCCTTGACCTTGCTTCGTTTTATATCAAAACCAGCATCCAAAAGAATATGAATTATTCTCTCACCTTTCTCGAAGACTTCTTTCGCTGTGTCGCCCCATACGATGATGTCATCAATATATTGCAAGTGTTCTGGAGCTTCACCTTGCTCCAGCGTGGTCTGGATCAGTCCATGGCAGATGGTAGGGCTGTGTTTCCACCCCTGGGGCAAGCGATTCCATGTATACTGGATGCCCCTCCAGGTGAAAGCAAACTGCGGCCTGCACTCTGCTGCTGCAGGAATAGAGAAAAATGCATGAGCAATGTCAATTGTAGCATCGCACTTGGCTGCCTTTGACTGCAGTTCAAATTGCAGTTCTAGCATGTCAGGCACAGCAGCACTCAGTGGTGGTGTAACTTCATTCAGGCCACGATAGTCTACAGTTAGTCTCCACTCGTCACTAGACTAACGCACTGGCCAGATTGGGCTGTTAAAAGGTGAGCGGGTCTTACTGATCACACCCTGGCTTTCCAATTGACGGATCGGCTTCTGTATAGGAATCAAAGAGTCTCGATTGCTGCGATATTGCCGGCGATGCACCGTCGTGGTAGCAATTGGCACCTGCTGATCGTCAACCATCAGCAGTCCTACAACAGAGGGGTCATCTGAAAGACCAGGCAAATCAGACAGCTGTTCAATTTTCTCAGTGTCCACAGCTGCTATACCAAATGCCCACCTATACCCTTTTGGGTCCTTAAAATACCCTCTCCTGAGGTGGTCTATGCCAAGGATGCACGGAGCATCTGGACCAGTCACAATGGGATGCTTTTGCCAGTTTTTTCCAGTTAAGCTCATTTCAACCTCTACAACAGTCAGCTCCTGGGATCCCCCAGTCACTCCAACAATATTGATGGATTGCGTTCCTTTATAATCAGAAGGAATTATTGTGCACTGAGCACCAGTGTCCACTAAAGCTTTGTACTCCTGGGGTTGTGTTGTACCAGGCCATCGTATTTGTACAGTCCAATAAACTCTGTTATCCCTTTCCTCCACCTGGTTGGAGGCAGGGCACCTCTAATTCCTGTTTTGCACAGTCTCTGGGTGTGAATTAGAGGTTCCTTCAAGAGCATCAGAATCTCTTCTGCTCCTTTTGTAAACTGGAGCAGCCACCTTCCTAGGAGTTTTTCCTTTTATCTCACGTACTCGTTCCTGAAGTTCTGAGGTAGGCCTTCCATGCCACTTATTCATGTTTTCTCCCTGCTCATGTAGGAAGAACCACAGTGAACCTCTTTTTGTGGGCTGCCTCTGCCCTCTCTCTCGAGATTGGAAACGCCTTCTCCTAACAGCTGAAACATAGGTTTGTGCAGGTCGTGAACGGTACGAGTCTGCTCTGAGCTCTTGGATTTCTTGCAACAGCTTTTCAAACCGGTCATCAGATTTTTCACACAGTTTCTCCACAGCGGAGACACAAGCCCGTAGAGAACCAGCAAGGCTGTCCTCAAAGTACCGGAGCTGCTCAATCACTTCATTAATTTCTTGTGCACCTCTAGCTGACCAGACCATTCCTGCCAATGACTTAGCATATGCAGGTGGTGCACTTTGTACAAATCTGCGCCACATAGATTTTGTACAATTGATTCTATTTGGGTCTGTCCCCCCTTGTCTGTTTGGTCCTAGATAGATGATCTCTCACACAGCTAATTCTCTCAGGAACTGGATACCTCTCTCCATAGTATTCCATTTCCCTAACTTGGATATACAGTCTTCCTTGTAGGGAAATCTGACTTTCATAGCTGCAGGAGTCGGGTCCAGAGAGTAGCGGCATTAGACTCTCTTGAAATTGCCCTATCAATGGTGGAATCTTTTGACAGAGATCCCAGCTGCCTGGCTTCACCACCTTCTAATTCAATTGTTTCTGCCCCGTTGTCCCAGCATCGCAGCAGCCAGGTTAAAATATTGTCGCCTTCACGACGACTGAAGTCTTTTCGCAGATCTCTCAGCTCACCTGGAGAAAAGGACCGAGTGGTGGTCACTTCATCTCCTCCCTGTCCTGATGATGCCCCTTGGGTTGATGTTGGCCCTGTGCTGCACGGGTGGTCTTTCTAGTGACTTTCTTACAACCAGCAACTGATGCTGATATGGGTTCACCATCATTTGATTCATTTTCAGAGTCTGAATGACTGTCACAGTGATTGCTGTGGTTACAGCAGCAACAGTGCCCAGTGTGTGAAGACGGAGGGGCTGCCTTGTTAGCCTTTGAGGCTGGAGAGGTAACGTTATCTGCAGCGACCTTGGCAGAGGAGCTCTGCGGAGGAGCTGTAGCTTCAGCTCGTGAAGCCACGGTTGGGGGAGCAGTGGCTGCAGCAGCAGCTTTGGCTGTTTTGCCTTTTCTCGAGCGGCTAGGAGTGCTTTTTGCTAAAGCTTCTGAAGACGCACTGCAAATCTCAGGACTAAAAAGAGACGCAAACCTCCTATTGAACCTCATTTCTCTTAACAGTAACACAAACTGACACACATTCAGCAAACCAGATAACACCATCACAGTTCTATCAAAGCTCCAAGGATATTCAAAGTTCTCTAAAACATTTGCAAACTGTCCTAGCGAAAACACAAAAGTATTGTTAGTCAGCCTTTCTAAAGATTCGCTTGACCAATTAGCAAATATAGAGCCATTCTGCTCTTTAATCTCTCCTGGAGGTTTTTCAAGGTAAAGCAGAAGCGAGTAGAAATTCATTAGCGGCTGCAGTATAATGAAATAAACCAGTGCCATACCACACAGCATCATCATGACCGCTGTCCAGTTTCTTGTTGTTATATAATGAATACGTCGATTCAGAAAGAAACACCCACACAGATATGGGATCAGCGAGCACAATGTAGAAAATAACTGATACAACTTTTGCCATAACATCTTTAAATCAATGTAATTCACTTTGCCTTAATACCACTAAATAATATCCAAAGCAAACAGACGCGCGAGTATCACAATTCTATGAGTTGGCACCGTGCCAAGAAAATTGAAAGGTACGTCAGAGCAGTAGAAAAGCCAAAAATCTCCAAATTTACTCCTTTCTCTTGCCCCACGTTGGGCGCCAATTATCTGTCGAGGGTTAGGATTGCGGGGTGACAATCAAACCCTGGCAGATGTATTGTTAACCTCCTCTCCCCCCCACTTCCCCCTTTTGCCCCTCCCTCTCCCCCCTTCCCACTCAGGACAGGCGATTGGGAGGGAAAGAAGGACAGAGAGAAGAGAGTTGGAAAAGTTAAAGATGTTTTACTAATGCTACTGATAAGAATAGAGAAAATAATACAAAATATACAAAACCAATCTTGTAAGTCTCAGCAACTGCAGAGCCAGCACCCAAAGTCCTGGATTAGACTCTGTAGCCAACCGGAGCTGGATTCAGTCTCTCACTGGCCTCAGTTCACAGGGACGACCAGCAAGGTCCTCTCCTAATGTCAGCCATGAGGAAAAAGGGAAAAAGGGTAAAAAGGGAAAAAAGGGGCCGAGATCCTCGTGATCTCCCACTTTTATATGAAGTATTCACGTGAATGGAATGTTATACACCGTTGGTCAGTCTCTCGATCATCAGTTTCTCGTTGCCCCTCTCGCGAGATGTGCATCTGTGCTTATCAATAAGTTTGCATTCCATTGCTGGGTTTAACCAAAACATGTGTTGGGTTCTCCAGGAAAATGCAGCTAAGATGAAGGCTTTAGCTGACAGGCAAAAATTCACTAAAAGAGAAACTTGTTTTTTAACAAAACCAGGACAAGGAGGAACTTGGTGATGCAGGACGATCTCTATCAGCACATGTGGTGTTTTCCTCTGTTGAAGATGGATTCAGTCTCTTGGCCCTCTGAAAGATAAGTGGAGGCTGGGGGGCTGGGAAGGGGTTGGGAACTGCAGGGAGGGGGGTAAAGTTCTCTTTGGGGCAAGGGTGATCCAGGAACAGTCCCTTTTGGGCAGGCGAAGGGTCCAGGGAACTTCACAGTGCGATGCCAGCGTGTCCCGGGCAGGGCAGCTCCAGCCTAGTGTCAGTGTTGTATTGCAGGTCAGGAGGCTTGCATTGTGCCTGTCAGACGGTCCCGGGGTCTCGTCGCGCTTGAGGGACCCGACAGGCATCCCGGGCGCCATCCCGGGATCCGGAACGCCGGTGCCAGTTGGCGTAGCGCCAATCGGGTCCTGGTTTTCTTGTATCAGCAGCTGAAAGCGTGGATGGTTTTTGCATTTTGGATGTTTCTGCGCAGTTGTGTTTTATGGTGTAGTTCTGGGCTGCATCGGCAGCTGTGCTCTGTACCCCTCCAGTCTAAGGGACTGGCACTTCTTCCCAGCATCTTGAAGTTTTTAAGTAGTGCCGCCGTCTCCTCTGTGTGTGTGTGCGCCAGTGCCGCCGTCTCCTCTGTGTGTGTGCGTGCCAGTGCCGCCGTCTCCTCTGTGTGTGTGTGCGCCAGTGCCGCCGTCTTATAAGGGGCCGTGACGTAGACAGTACTGAATGCTGCTCCGTGCTACTTCTCCTCCGGTGGCAAATGCTTCACAGTCGCCTGAGGAAAGACGCTTAGCAATCGATCTCCAAGAGAAACGAAACACATGATGCCATAAGGCGAAAGAATAGCAGGGCATCTCTTCACAAGCTAGTCGCTGATCTATAGCTGAGGGCAAACACTTGTGTGCTTGTGGGAGAGCCTGTGTCTTTCCTGGAAGCGTTTGGGAGTTTTGCTCAGACGCGTGTTTCCTCAAGTTCAAGAATCAAGATCTAGGATACCTGCAGACAGGTGCCTGTTTGTGTGGAGACAGTCTGCCTGAAACTCTGTGTTCCTTAGCGCCCGCTCTTTCTCCCCGTCGCTCCACACGCCTGGGAGTCCCTTTCTTTCTCTCCACAAGCACGTGTGTTGACTTCGTCGCACACGTGCATCTGCACAAGCGTTGAGCTCAGCGGATGGAGTGTGTCTCTTGACACTTGCTGTGCGTTGGCTGTGTCTGCCTGCTCCAGTGAAGAGAGAAACGGGAAATCATCTTGGTAGAGGCAACAAAGCAAAAGCGAGGCAGGATTGACATCTGCTCAACAGAGACGGATTCCCCGCACTGACACAGTTCACAGTTACACGAGAAGAAATCTGAGCGGTACATGGACCGGAGACGTGTTTCCGAAGAGGTAGTTTAGCGAGTGAACAGCAGTGTGCGCGACTTTCAGGAGTGTGCCAGAATCACCAGAGCCTCTGTTCAAAAGCTGCTGCCTCTGTGACCGCATTGAGGCACGTTCCCGTGTCTGCGAGTGTATAGACGGCTCTTTCATCTTCACTCCAAGGCAAACGGTCCGCTATTGCTTCTGTGCGTACAGATGCGATTCCCTTGTCTCTTGAGAACACAGGGAACTAGGTCCATCCAAATCTACAGGGTAAGGACGCGTCTGCATATGTTTTGGTGAAAAATCGAGTGTGCGTGTTCTGACAGCTGCCTCTATGCAGACGTCTCCACAGAGACACTTCTGAATGCCCCGCAGCCCAGCACTGAATGGATACACAAACAAGTGGACCGGTGTGAGCAACCACATATGAAGAAGGACGTCTTTCATCTCACAGAAGCACAAACGTATTGGAGTTCAAGCACAAGTCAGAAACAAGGTGTGAACAGATGAGCTGCTGCTATATTCTCCGTTCGGCATGCTTCGTTGTAGCTCTCTTGCCGGTCGGAAGAGCAACAGCTGACATAGAACCTTTGTCACAATGCCCGCTACCGTGGTGACGATGTGGGCACTCTGTGTGCGTGACAGGGACCCAGCAGGACTTGGTGTCAGCTCAGCAATTACTCAGTTCCCCAAAGAAGCTGAATTCTGCAAATTGCTGCTTTTGCTCTTGAAATGATGTCATCAGGTGGGTGTTTTGGTGTAATACACTGAAAACCAGAGCAGAAATGCTGAAATATTCCCATGCTATGCATGGTCTCAGGAGCAAAGCACCGTGACTCAGCCTAAGTAGATCTGCCGCTTATTCTTTTGTCCTGCCAACAGATTGTGGAAGTAGAGTATAAAAACCATCCTGATGGAGAGATCTTTGCATTTTAGGCTTAGTCTAGGTGTCTCAAGTAGCCGGGGTTTTTGCTTGGGCCTAATCCATCAGGTCTGATGGCTTTCCTCCTCGTCTCCAGATGAATGTGGTAGAAAATATAAAGCAAGGAAACGTCCTTTGGCCCAGCCTTGCCTTGCCTTATTTCCTTCTCATCCTGTTCTCTGTCCCAGCCTCTCGCACTAAGCCCTCGTCTGGCTGCATGTCTCTTCTTTCCTCTCTCCTTTTCTCAAACTCTCCTGCTTCCTGGCTTTTGTCTTTCCATTCCACCATTTCAGTCCTGCAGCCCGGCACTAGATTTTCCTCTTCCCTCCCTTTGGCTTGCTCCCTTCGCTTTCTCCCTTTGTTCCATATCCTTCTTTCCGACTTGTCTCTTGGAGACTTTTGGCCACGCTGGACCCAAGTCTGGGGATGTTTTGGAAACTTTTCGGAGGCCTCGCTGCTGACAGGGGGGACAGCAGGCAGTGACAGGCCCGGGGCTGAGAGGCTCCACCTCGCCTCGGGGGCGCTCGGCTGCCACACCCAGCTGACATAGAACCTTTGTCACAATGCCCGCTACCGGGGTGAGGATGCGGGTACTCTGTGTGCGTGACAGGGACACAGCAGGACTTGGTGTCAGCTCAGCAAGTTCTCAGTTCCCCAAAGAAGCTGAATTCTGCAAATTGCTGTTTTTGCTCTTGAAATGATGTCATCAGGTGGGTGTTTTGGTGTAATACACTGAAAACCAGAGCAGAAATGCAGAAATATTGCCATGGTATGCATGGTCTTAGGAGCAAAGCATCGTGACTCAGCCTAAGGACATCTGCCGCTTATTCTTTTGTACTGCCAGCAGATTGTGGAAGTAGAGTATAAAAACCATCCTTATGGAGAGATCTTTGCATTTTAGGCTTAGTCTAAGTGTCTCAAGTAGCCGGGGTTTTTGCTTGGGCCTAATCCATCAGGTCTGATGGCTTTCCTGCTCGTCTCCAGATGAATGTGGTAGAAAATATAAAGCAAGGAAACGTCCTTTGGCCTAGCCTTGCCTTGCCTTATTTCCTTCTCATCCTGTTCTCTGTGCCAGCCTCTCTCACTAAGCCCTCGTCTGGCTGCATGTCTCTTCTTTCCTCTCTCCTTTTCTCAAACTCTCCTGCTTCCTGGCTTTCCTCTTTCAATTCCTCTATTTCAGTCCTGCAGCTCGGCACTAGATTTTCCTCTTCCCTCCCTTTGGCTTGCTCCCTTCGCTTTCTCCCTCTCTTCCATATCCTTCTTTCCGACTTGTCTCTTGGAGACTTTTGGCCACGCTGGACCCAAGTCCGGGGATGTTTTGGAAACTTTTCAGAGGCCTCGCTGGTGACAGGGGGGACAGCAGGCAGTGACAGGCCCGGGGCTGACAGGCTCCCCCTCGCCTAGGGGGCGCTCGGCTGCCACACCCAGCTGACATAGAACCTTTGTCACAATGCCCGCTACCATGGTGAGGATGCGGGCACTCTGCGGGTGACAGGGACACAGCAGGACTTGGTGTTAGCTCAGCAAGTTCTCAGTTCCCCAAAGAAGCTGAATTCTGCAAATTGCTGCTTTTGCTCTTGAAATGATGTCATCAGGTGGGTGTTTTGGTGTAATACACTGAAAACCAGAGCAGAAATGCTGAAATATTCCCATGGTATGCATGGTCTTAGGAGCAAAGCACCGTGACTCAGCCTGAGTAGATCTGCCGCTTATTCTTTTGTACTGCCAGCAGATTGTGGAAGTAGAGTATAAAAACCATCCTTATGGAGAGATCTTTGCATTTTAGGCTTAGTCTAAGTGTCTTAGGTAGCCAGGGTGTTTGCTTGGGCCTAATCCATCAGGTCTGATGGCTTTCCTGCTCGTCTCCAGATGAATGTGGTAGATAATGTAAAGCAAGGAAACGTCCTTTGGCCTAGCCTTGCCTTGCCTTATTTCCTTCTCATCCTGTTCTCTGTCCCAGCCTCTCTCACTAAGCCCTCGTCTGGCTGCATGTCTCTTCTTTCCTCTCTCCTTTTCTCAAACTCTCCTGCTTTCTGGCTTTTGTCTTTCCATTCCTCCATTTCAGTCCTGCAGCCCGGCACTAGATTTTCCTCTTCCCTCCCTTTGGCTTGCTCCCTTTGCTTTCTTCCTTTGTTCCAGTGTTGCTTTATCCATGCGAGCCACGGAACTTGACACACCAATATGATGTTCACAGAGTTCGCTTTATTGTCGGACCGGGCTAGCTTTATAGCAAAACTGCCCTGTCCACGCGCCTTACAACAACGTGATTGGTTGTAACTCGTGTTATACAATAACACGATAGGCTGCATGTGCTGTCCACGCGCTCTGCACGCATGTGTCTGGCGATTGCTCACTCATTATTACCTTCTAATGGTGCTCCTTTAGTTTCTTTTGCCTCTGGCTTCACCTCTCAGCCAGGCTGGCGACAACCCCATCCCCCTGGGGCGCGGGGGTGGGCTCTGCCACTACATCTCCCCCTCTTTTATTTAATATTATCAATACACCATATCTTGCTTTAAATACAGTGTGAAATACAGGGTAAGAACATTAAGGCTAATACAATTACAATTAACAAGAACAAACCTCTTTTCAATATTCCTTTTAACCAAACAAGGCATTCACCCCAAAAAACCCAATATCTTCTGTTATTTTCTTGTTCTGCAAATCTTCTATCTTTTTAAGTTCAAACAACACATGCAATCGAATTCTTCATAACTGTGAACATGTCCAATAAGAAAAAATTAATTGCTGCTCTGTTTTACAAAGTGGTATTCTCAACATTGGCTACATTCGTTGCTTAAAGCGATAACATGTCTGAGGTTAAGGGTTGTCATCACTGCAATCGGTTTCTTCTCTGTTAGCTAGCCAAGGTCTCACCCACTTTGCTGGGATCCATGAATTTTTGTGGTTACCTGTAGAAACACAAGCATATCCCCTTCCCCAGGTTATTAGTGACATAGGACCTTCCCATTGTTGTGTTGTCGGATTAAACACACTAACCTTAGGCACATTTTCGGGAAAATCTTTGACATTTTTGATATGGTGCATAACAACCGGTTCCATTTCAGTTTCACTTTTAGGATTAAGCCAGTTCAGCACATACAATGCCTTCATCAATACCTCTTCTGGGCTCACACCAATTCCCCCTTGTTTTTTCAAAACAGACAAAAGATTTTTTAATGCACGGTGTGCACGCTCAATAATTGCTTGGCCAGTAGAATTATAAGGGATTCCAAACAGGTGTTGTACCTTCCACTGGGTGAGGAAGGCTGCAAGTCTGTCAGAGTGGTATGCAGGACCATTATCTGTTTTGATTTGTGTAGGGACACCCATGACAGCAAAAGCTTGTAGTAAATGATGTTTTACTGCCTTTGTATTTGCTGAGGTCAAGGCTGTAGCCCACAGCAGTCCTGAACAGGTATCTATGGAGACATGAATGTACTTTTGTCTGCCAAATGGTGCAAATTCAATAATATCAGTTTGCCATAACTGACCTGGCTGCAAGCCCCGAGGATTTACTCCCTTTTGTTGGAGAGGTACTATGCGGGCACAATCAGGACAAGCTGCAATAATGGCTCGAGCTTGTTCCTTTGTAATTGTAAACTGCTTTCGGAGTGCTGCTGAGGATTGATGAAAGAATTCGTGAGCTTGTCTGACTTGTTCAAAAGGGGATATATCTGCTACTGCCACAAGTTTGTCTATGATGCTGTTTCCCTCTACTAGACCACCTGGTACGTTAGTATGGCTTTTTATATGCATGATAAATACTGGTGCTGTCCTATAATCTAATACGTTCCACAAATCTAACAATGCTTCAAACAACAAGGAATTGGAAACTCGCTGCAAAAGCGCTCTATGTATTCTTTGTACAATTCCCACAACATAAATAGAATCTGTTACCAGATTAACTGGAGAGTTATGCCATTTTTGCAATGCTACTAAGCATATTGAGGGCAGTTTCTTTTAATGTGTCCTGTCTGTTTGCAAGTAAAACATGCTAGGCCACAAGAAGGGCTTCCACCTTTCATTGCAGGCTTACGTGCTGCAGCCAAGGCCGCAGCGTGGGCTTGACCATGTATTTTTGCTTTTTCTACCTCCTGCCGCATAATTGGTACCTGTGTGCAAGCTTCCACCATCTCTGCTAAAGAAGCAGTTTTTCCCAAACCGGCTAATATCTGTTGGCATTGGGTGTTTGCATTCATCATAGCCAAATCTTTCCCCACAGCAGCTTTTGCCTCTGGAGTCACGTTAGGAGAGGCATCTATCACTTCTTTTAAATGATCCACAAATGTCATATATGGTTCCCCAGGATCCCACTCTATTGTAGAATAGGGTGGCACAGGGTTACCTCTATTTGGCAATTCTTTCACTGCCGCCAAGGCAAGCCCTTGCGTTTGCTGCAAAATCCTTGGATGGAGTGCTGCCTGCGTAGCACCATCCGCATATTGCCCACGACCCAGTAACTGGTCCATGCTCGCTAACCGCAACGGATCATCAGCTGGTAAACGAACATTTTCTAATACTGCCAATTCCACTTTCCCCTGCCACTTGTCCAAGAACAGCAAATACCCGGTTGGAGGAAGCAATAACTCCATCAATGCCCTAATATCTCTTTAAGTTAGTACTTGCCCCTTGAAAAATGAATTGATTAGCTGCATCACATGCTTATTATCCATACCATATTGCATAAATGCACTTTGCAATTGCTTAACCGTTTTCCAATCAAAAGGTGACCACTGCCTTTGTCCTCTATTATCTATGTGCACTGGCATTGCTGTAATACTACCAGGTGACATGATCCCTTCAATAGTTGCATCTCTGATTACCCCTTGCCAACGTTGCCCTGCATTATAAGAATGATCTCGAGGAATATCTCTACCCTGATGCACAGGGGCAGCACCCAAATTATCATTATTATCACTGCTATACAATTCCCTTGTGTTTCCCTGTGGATCAGTAAGTCGACGCATATTTGCAAACTGATCTGCTAACCCAGTCTCCAGCCCTTTTCCATATCGTGCTCTCAAATATTCATCTGCTTCTCTTACAGACCACATCCCATCTTCAACACATTGTCTAGCCCATTTTTGTATTCGCTCCCTTTTGATACGGAGCTCCTCCGGAGTGAGGTCTAATTTCGCCCCCTCCCTTTCCTGTTTTCCCCGTTTTTCACATTCCCTGCCAATTGCCTCCAGCCCGTCCTTAATTGCATCTGACGCCTTTTTATATGCTATTAACCGCGAAGTTTTACTGTTACCGCCATCTAGTCGTTTCATAGCTTCTAGAACTTCTTGCATCTGGCTCTCCTGCCGTCTCAGTAAGTCCTTCAGGCTCTGCACGTGGCTCTCCTCCTGGAAGTCAGGGCGATTCTGCGATGCTCCATCCTGGTGTTCCATCGGGTCCTCCGGCAAAGGCATGTCGGCTGGATTAACCTGTCCTGGCTTGTTGAAACTTGCCGGTTGCTGCCATTCGTCGTCGGAGCCAGGCAATGGCTCAACGGGCGCAGAGGGTATAATTTGCTCTCCGCCCCAGAACTCCAGATCTGATACGGGACATACCAGTGGTGTTGATTCCTCGGAGTTCTCGGAGGGTGGGCAGCTCGCAGCGGGCGGCTCCGAGGGGACGGCACACAGCTCCGGCTCCTCTGAGACTTCCTGCATTAGCTGCCTGACCTCCCGCCAGGGTCCGGCGAGATCGCAAGCCTCGCGGTTCCCCCTTGTAGCCGCTTCCCATAGTTCGGTCCCTATGTCCTCCCATGTACCGGGAGAAAAAAATTCGTCCGTCGAACGAACACAGCCCTTACGCTGGGCGAATAGTAAAACGCGCTCCACCGCGTCTTTTTCCAAAATTCTTCCTGTTCTTGCAGCCAGCTGCAGAATACTTCTCACTATTATTTTTTCTTCCACGGATGCTGTGTTTCCCATGCCACCTGCTTCTTCGTAGGCCTACTTTCCGCTATGATTGAGCGCCGGGCTGGTGTCGCCCCCAGGTGGCGTCCTCGCGTCTTCACTTCCGGCGATCTTGCTTCGATACGAAGTATCACGTCGGGGTCACCAAAGTGTTGCATTATCCATGCGAGCCACGGAACCTGACACACCAATATGATGTTCACAGAGTTCGCTTTATTGTCGGTCCGGGCTAGCTTTATAGCAAAGCTGCCCTGTCCACGCGCCTTACAACAACGTGATTGGTTGTAACTCGTGCTGTACAATAACATGATAGGCTGCATGTGCTGTCCACGCGCTCTGCACGCATGTGTCCGGCGATTGCTCACTCGTTATAACCTTCTAATGGTGCTCCTTTAGTTTCTTTTGCCTCTGGCTTCACCTCTCAGCCAGGCTGGTGACAACCCCATCCCCCTGGGGCGGGGGGGGGGGCTCTGCCACTACACCCAAAGAAGCTGAATTCTGCAAATTGCTGCTGTTGCTCTTGAAATGTTGTCATCAGGTGGGTGTTTTGGTGTAATACACTGAAAACCAGAGCAGAAATGCTGAAATGTTCCCATGGTATGCATGGTCTTAGGAGCAAAGCACCATGACTCAGCCCAAGGAGATCTGCCACTTATTCTTTTGTACTGCCAGCAGATTTTGGAAGTAGAGTATAAAAACCATCCTTATGGAGAGATCTTTGCATTTTAGGCTTAGTCTAAGTGTCTCAAGTAGCCGGGGTTTTTGCTTGGGCCTAATCCATCAGGTCTGATGGCTTTCCTCCTCGTCTCCAGATGAATGTGGTAGAAAATATAAAGCAAGGAAACGTCCTTTGGCCTAGCCTTGCCTTGCCTTATTTCCTTCTCATCCTGTTCTCTGTCCCAGCCTCTCGCACTAAGCCCTCATCTGGCTGCATGTCTCTTCTTTCCTCTCTCCTTTTCTCAAACTCTCCTGCTTCCTGGCTTTTGTCTTTCCATTCCTCCATTTCAGTCCTGCAGCCCAGCACTAGATTTTCCTCTTCCCTCCCTTTGGCTTGCTCCCTTCGCTTTCTCCCTCTGTTCCATATCCTTCTTTCCGACTTGTCTCTTGGAGACTTTTGGCCACGCTGGACCCAAGTCTGGGGAAGTTTTGGAAACTTTTCAGAGGCCTCGCTGCTGACAGGGGGGACAGCAGGCAGTGACAGGCCCGGGGCTGACAGGCTCCCCCTCCTCTAGGGGGCGCTCGGCTGCCACACCCATCTGACATAGAACCTTTGTCACAATGCCCGCTAGCGTGGTGAGGATGCGGGCACTCTGCGGGTGACAGAGACACAACAGGACTTGGTGTCAGCTCAGCAAGTTCTCAGTTCCCCAAAGAAGCTGAATTCTGCAAATTGCTGCTGTTGCTCTTGAAATGATGTCATCAGGTGGGTGTTTTGGTGTAATACACTGAAAACCAGAGCAGAAATGCTGAAATATTCCCGTGGTATGCAAGGTCTTAGGAGCAAACCACCGTGACTCAGCCTAAGGAGATCTGCCGCTTATTCTTTTGTACTGCCAGCAGATTTTGGAAGTAGAGTATAAAAACCATCCTTATGGAGAGATCTTTGCATTTTAGGCTTAGTCTAAGTGTCTCAAGTAGCCGGGGTTTTTGTTTGGGCCTAATCCATCAGGTCTAATGGCTTTCCTGTTCGTCTCCAGATGAATGTGGTAGAAAATATAAAGCAAGGAAACGTCCTTTGGCCTAGCCTTGCCTTGCCTTATTTCCTTCTCATCCTGTTCTCTGTGCCAGCCTCTCTCACTAAGCCCTCATCTGGCTGCATGTCTCTTCTTTCCTCTCTCCTTTTCTCAAACTCTCCTGCTTCCTGGCTTTTGTCTTTCCATTCCTCCATTTCAGTCCTGCAGCCCGGCACTAGATTTTCCTCTTCCCTCCCTTTGGCTTGCTCCCTTCGCTTTCTCCCTTTGTTCCATATCCTTCTTTCCGACTTGTCTCTTGGAGACTTTTGGCCACGCTGGACCCAAGTCTGGGGATGTTTTGGAAACTTTTCAGAGGCCTCACTGCTGACAGGGGGGACAGCAGGCAGTGACAGGCCCGGGGCTGACAGGCTCCCCCTCCTCTAGGGGGCGCTCGGCTGCCACACCCAGCTGACATAGAACCTTTGTCACAATGCCCGCTAGTGTGGTGAGGATGTGGGCACTCTGCGGGTGACAGGGACACAGCAGGACTTGGTGTCAGCTCAGCCAAGTCTGTCTGCGAAGCAGCAGTGGGATGCTTTTCCACACAAGCAGAGCTGTGGAGCCCTGTGTGTCCTTGTCTGCAGTGGCTGTACAGCTCTGTCTGAAAATGAGTTTATTTCTTTCCTGCAGTTAGAAACCTTTCTTTATCACAGCTAGCATGCTCATTATTTGGAAGGCACCAAGGAAGGGGGTATGGAAGGGGCAGAACTTGACTGACAGCTGGATTGATTAAGAAGACTATACCATCCCATTAGTGTCATGCTTCGTATTTCAGGAGAGTTGGGAGACCGACAAGACCTGATAATGTATCACAGCAGCAGCGTCTCCATTCTGCTCCAGCTTAGCAAAGCGTTGGCAGGATTGTTCTTAAGGCCCCCCTAGTGAATTACATCCTCTCCTTAAAGCAGTGGGAAGTATCTCAAAGAGTTAATTGCATCACTTCGTATTGCAAACACTCCTCACGAGCATTTAGAGTACGACTGAGAGCTGAGAGAGGCCAGGTAGGATAAAGTGGTGAATTTGGGCATAGCAGAAAGTTGGATCTGTGAGAAATGCAGTTGTGATTCCTGCTGAGGAGATGTTCAGTGTTTACAGATATAACCAAATGAGGCACAGGCTCTGAACCTGGAAAAAGGAAAAGCTGGTTAAGTTCTATGTAACAAGTTATGAAACTTGTTTATGAAGTTATATTGATAGAGGGAACTAACATTTTAAGGGTTACCCAACCCCATTATAAGGGCCTACTAACAAACTAACACTTTAAGCCACATAATGAATTTTACAGTTTAGAGCTGTATGTAACCAATTGTGTTAAAAAAAAAATAAAACAGAACCTCATCGAATGCCTAGATAAGAAGTTTTACAGCCCCAGCTGTAACCTTCAGGAGACAAGACAGCCGAGATTTACAGCAAAAGGGGGCGCCAGTCTGATTTCGGTCGACTTGGCAGCTTGGGTTCCAGCCAATTCATCATAATGAGCGACGGGTAGAAGTTCACTGTGACGAAGCTGAAGGAGCCTTCATCCAAAGACCCCTCCTCAAAATCACCAAGTGACACTGTAGAGAATATGCTTGAAGAAACAGGGCACTTGGTACTTTTCCAGTCCCACTTGCACAACCCAGCGTACGTGTCGGACAGCAAGGATTTGTCCTTGGGTAATCAATAGAAAGAAACTTATTAAGAAGTAAAACACGAAAAGAGGATGTAGAACAAAGGTATGCTGTCTTGTAGAACAAAGACGTGCTATTTTGTAGAACAAAGACGTGCTATTGCTGTAATGGGTGAACATTACGTTGTAACTAATTACCTTGTGTCATATACCACGTGAACCTTGGATTAACCCTATAGAATAGAATCAGAATTGTAATAAAACGAGCATTAATCATCCCTCCATGAGGACTCATCTTTGACCCGCGGCTCTCCAATCTTCATGGCACTGCGCAGGTGTAACTGGGGAGGGTCAACGAGGAGACTATGGAAATGGTTATCTGAGACTCATTTTAATAAGAAGTGGGGAAAGGTTATGAATATGTAGAGGGGTTTCTGGGGTCATTATGAATATGTAACACCTTACTATATTTAAGCACACTTCCCATTGTTAAAAGATGTATGTGTTGGGCAGAGCGAATCCCCGCGCACCCAGCGCTGTTTTGCTTATGCTCTAATGAACACGTATTTAAGGAATACAACTAAGGAATTGGATTAAACGTTGTTTATCCATAGAAAAAGTGTAAGCTATTTATTTCAATTGGTGACCTCGCCGTGACAACCTTGGATGGCTCTGTGTTACCTCAGGTTCAAGGGAGGCGCCCCACATTAACAGTGGCCCTTGCACTCGGGTGTGCGGAGAGCTACCAACGTTATTCAAAATTAAAGCAAAAGCAAAAGAAAGAAGCTCACTCCCCCTGAATACTGCAGTTTACCCATAATCCAGAGTGCACGACGGTCCCGACAGGAAAAGTGGACTGTAAGTACCGCCGGGTCGGGCAGTTTGACTGTGTGACTGGTGTTGGCTGAGACGCAACCTGGTTGCGAAGGGAGCGTGGAGTCCTTCTAAGTGCGCTTCCAACACCCCGCGAGGGCCTTGGCCACTGAAGGGACAAAGTGAGTGAAGAACTCTGTGGATTTGAGCCCCACGTTGTGAGCCAGGTTTTGTGGGTTTGATCCTCACAAGAGGTCGAAGGGGAGTGACCTGCCAGAGGTACCCCCTGACAGTCCCTTGGTGAGGGGGTCACGTGAGAATTTTGGACCCCCCAACAGTCTCTTGGGGAGGATCATGCTACAATTCTGGGATGAAGAGAAGTTCACCCAAGGAAAAAGCAAAGGATAAACAGGCTCCTGGAGTGGACCCCCCAGTTTGTAACAAAGTCCTGGGGAGATATAAGAAAGAAACTAGAAAAACTCAAAGAGCTAAGGAGAAACTAAGAGTTAACTCATCCCTCATCCCACCTGTTGGGACGGGACAGTTTATTGGGTGTCAGAAGTGGGATATTCTGTGAGAAGCGGTTCGGGCGGGATAGGAGCCAGAGGCTCTAAAGGAGGACTGATCGGTCTGTGCCGCGTTCTCCGGCAGTGGGTCATGGCATCCCGGGTCAAGCCAGGCCTGGACTGCTCCCTGATGTTGAGTTTACTGAAAGATTATAAGGCTTGCCGGACTCCTGAGGGTCTTAGGAGGGCTTCTGGACATTGGTCGGCTCCAGATATTGTAACTGAGCAAATAAGGGACTTGGCAAAAAAAAGCAGATTTGAGATCTCTGCTGTTTTGGAAGCAGCATTGATAGCTGCCACAAACAACAAGCAAAATGAGCAAGAGGTCATTAAATCACCTTACACAGATTTACAAGCACAATGGAGTAAACTTCAGCAAGCAGAGAGAGAATTAGTTGATAACAAATGAATCGTAGAAAACTTGCAGAATGATTTTAAATTATTTTAAAAGATAACACCAAACTGGACCTGGCCATCGCACTGGGAAGAAGAAACCCAAAAGGAAAGTGCTAGGAACTGCAGTGAGCGGGGTCACCACGCCAAAGAGCGCGAGCTCCCGCTGCAGCCCAACAGATGCCATTGCTGCTGGGGCACCAGCCACCCGGTCATCAGCTGCCCCAGAAGAGCAACACGAATGTTTTGTTCAACATGAGAATTTGTTTGTTCTTTGAGGGAGAAAGGTAAGTCTTTTCCTGTCGAAGCAGCCTTCTTACTTGTGGTCCGAGAAAAGGTTAAATAGGAAATCATCATGTTAGTACAAGAATTTACTAACCTTCCCGAAAAAGGGGGAACTGATAGAGGGAACTAACTAACTAACTAACCCATTATGTTAAGAAAAAACAGAACCTCGTCGAATGCCAAGGTAAGAGGTTTTACAGCACCTAGATGTAAACTTGAGAAGATGAGATAACGAAGATTTACAGCAAAAGGGGGGAACCAGTCTGATTTCAATCGACTTGGCAGCTTGGGTTCCAGTCCATTCAACATAATGAGCCAAAGGTAAAGAGGTCACTGTGACGAGGCTGAAGGAGCCTTCATCCAAAGACCCCTCCTCAAGACCACCAGATAGCACTGTGCAGGTGCAACAGGGAGGGGTCAAGGAGGAGACTATGGAAATGATCACCTGGGACTCATTTTGATAAGAAGCGGGAAAGGTTATGAATATGTAGAGGTGTTCCTGGGGTCATTATGAATACGTAACACCTTACTGTATTTAAACACACCTCATATTGTTAGAAGTTGCACATGAACGGTGGAACGATCCCCCTTGCGCCCGACGTCGAAATGAACATACCTGCTTTATAACCTTGTGAGTTGGGAAGTTTTATGACTTGACAGGTTGTAAAGTTGTTTCCACTCACCATCACAGCCAGAGAGCCCTGCAGCCCCGGCGCAGCTCTGAACAGATGTAGAAGGCAACCCCAGCTCCTGCAGCATCCTTTTCTTACTCCTGCAGTGATTACCGCCCCTTAAGGGGTGGGGAGGAGGAGGAGATCCCTTCGGTACCTGCAGTCTGCTGGTTCACTGCTGGGGCGCAGTGCTAGGGGCGGGAAATATGAAAATAAACCGGAGCAGCAGTGCTCCTGGGGCCGGGGGTGTTCCCTGCAGAGCATCCCCCCGGGAGCCGGGCCTCGGCTCAGCCCGACCCAAACCCGCCCCACGCCCTCTCGGCGGAACCTCAGGAACCAGGGACAAGTGACCCCAAGATGGGGGTGGCCGGGCAGAGAACGGGTTCCCTCTGGCTGGGAAAGGGGGATTGAGCTGAGGGGGAACGGGAGGTTTGGAAAGGGGGAAGGGGGTTCCCTGGCAGGCAGCAAGGCTGGAGGGGTGTCCCGTCCCCTCACCCAGCCACGCGAGCTCCGCCAGGGGCTGGAGCGCCGCTCCATGCGGCCACCGTCCTGTCTGTGTGAGAGACCGTGAGGGAACAGCGGCCGCGCTCTCCCCGCCCCGCGACAGACACCTCATCAGCCACTGCCCGAACGGCGCCGGTACCCGAGGAGGAGGACTTGAAGAACGTTAACTCCCCCTCCTCGGCGGGGTGTGCCGCCCACTTCCCAAGAGCGGCTCCCAGAGCAACCAGCTCCCCTCCTCCCCGGCGGTACGAGGCACGGCCTCAGTGCGGCGGCTTCATTGCCCGCGCCGAAGATGGCGGCGCGACGGGAGCGGGAAAGCGTGAGGCGCTGCAGGCGTCAGGCCTGGCCCGGGAGCCCCCAGCCACTCCTGCTCCCGCGCACCCCCCCCCCGTTTGCTTTTCATTTGTGTATCGTATATAAATGCAGAGACAAGGAGCAGCGGCACGGAGCAGGCTGCTGGGTACGAGGTGTTCCCTCAGCACACACACCCACACCCCCCCGTCCCGGGCCGGGCCGCTCCGCACGAAAGGGAAGGTGAGGGAAAAACAAAAACTAAAGGCACAGAGGCGTCCTGGCTGAAGCCGAGCTGTGCTCATCTACCCTTTGAATGACAATTCCAAAGGCACATCCCCACTCACGAAAGCTGGCGGCTCCGCAGGGTCCCCAGCAGACACAACCACCGGCCGGCGGGGCGGGGGGGGCTCTGCCCGGGGAGCTCCCGCAGGGTCCGCAGTCTGAGGACAACGCTCCGCCCACAGCCCCGCACCGAAACCGCCGGAAGGTCCCACAGCCTCCTTGTCAAGCCCAAGGGAATCTGAGCTGGGCCCGTATACGGTCAGTGCTCCAGAAGCTTCTCTGCTCCCAGGCGTTTCATTAAACGAGGGCCCCGTCTGTCAGCCGAGGGCTGTGGGCGTGACCAGAGCGCCCATCAACCGGAAGTGCCGGGCGCTTTCCTGCGGCTGCAAAGTGCTGCGACATGGGGCTGTGGGCACCCCGGGGCGGGGCGCGGAGCTGCTGCGTGCCCCCAGTTCTGGGTCCCCCGACCCAGAGCAAAGCGCTCCCCTCCTCTGGCTGCCGACCGTCAGCCCGGCTTCTTGCACAGCCCCCTGGTTACCCCCTCACCCCGTGCCCCCAGTTAGTCCCAGCGGGTGTTTCTGAAGCCCATGGACGCCTCAGCCCCACCCGGGGTGCAGGATGGGCCTTTGCTGGCTCTGCCCTGGTGCCCACCAGTTTGCTGCCAGTGCTCCCTCTGGGGGGCCCTGGATAAGACCGGATCCACCTGGGCACCCCCAAAGTGCCTTTTTAGCACTAATTTTTCTCCTGAAAAGCAAACACAGCGGGGCTTTCTGCCATCCTGCCCCAGGGACCCCCACTCAGACCACACCGGCACTTGGTTGCCCATCGCCATTTATTGCAGTCGCTGCCCCCACCCTGAAGCACGCAGGCTGTTGTCCCACACTGCCAGCACCACCCCCCATGTCCCCCCAGCTCCCTCCAGGTCCACCACGAGGAGCGGCTGCCCCAGCAGTCCGTGCTGCTCCCACATCCCAGCCCAGACCCCAGACCCCCGTCCCGCCCTGCCCAGCTGCGGGCACAGACCCGTCCCCCCAGACAGCAGGGTGTCCTCTGCCCCCCGGTGCCCTGACAGGGCCATACCTGGCCGGCTCCTCGAGGTCGTGGTGTCTGGGGTGGCCCTTGGCGTTGTCGGCAGCTGAGAGGCCCCCATCATGGAGAGCTGCTCGTCCTGCCGGTTCCCATCAGTGCCGTCCTGGCCCGACAGCTGCATCGCGTCCTTCTGGGAAGGGGAGAGCATGTGACCCAAACACGGGGCCCCACTCCGCATCCCCCAGCAACCCTCCCCCAGCCAGCTCTCCCTGGGGAAACTGAGGCACGGATGGATCCCCCCGCAGGCTCAGCATCCCCCTCCCCACCTCCGTCATCCCTACCTTGTTGGGGCTGCGGGCGCCGGATGGGGACGGCCGTGGGGTGCTGGGCGGTTGGGGCTGGAAGCGCGGGGGCATGAGGGTGTGTGGGCCCCCGCAGCTCTGCGGAACAGTGGGGTACCTGCACTCGCCCGTCCGCTCCCTGTGGGACAGGACACGGGGTGCTCAGTGCCCGGCAGGTGGCACCCCATGTGTCACTCGACGCCAGGGAGGGGTCAGGGGGCAGTTACGGTCCAGGCGCCAGCGTGTGGAGGGGCCGGTCGCAGGACAGGCAATGGAAACCAGGCAGCAGCTGCCTGGAGAGAGGAGAAAAGGGCTGGGGAGCTCCTGGGGGGCACAGCCCCACCTGCACACCGTCCTCTGCCACAAAAAGCCTCTGCACCCACCCCTCAAGATTGGTTCGGGAGGGCTCCTCCCACACGTGCCCCCTCATTGTGCCCCCTCCATCACTGGGAAGCTGCAGCTGGCAGGAGCACAAGGCACAGCCACTTGCTCAGCATCCCCAGGGGCGCTGCCCACACGGCTCCCACGCCAGGGTACCACAGCGGCACGAGCTGGGACAGCCAGCAGGAACAGGGCCGGCACTGCCAAAGGCACCGCGGTCCTCATCGCACTCACTTCCTAATCCCAGCGGCATCGTCACGCTCTGGCTGCAGCGCCTTCTGGAGCTGCCCGCTGAGGCTCTTCCACCGCTCCTCCTGCTGCTCCCGGAACGCCCCCAGCTCCCAGCGGTCCAGCTGTAGACGGGTGACACCCTCAGCCATCTACCTCAGGATGGGACATGGCGGTCCCCAGGGGGACAGCCGGGAGGGGGCACCCTCGCAAGGATGCTGCCTCAGGCTGCCAGGCCCCCAAGGTGCCAGTTCTGCGTAGAGGGGACGAGCCCTCACCTTGCAGTCCATCTGTCTCTGCAGCTCTTTCTGGAACTGGTGCCAGCCCTCCTCCTGGCCCGTCACCCGGCATCGTCACCTCCTCCACCGCCTTGTTCAGCCGCTCCTCGCACGCCTCAAACTGGCTGCGACTGACTTTGTCAGCCAGGGCGGCTTTGTCTGCTTTCTAGCAACGGGGAAAGGCGGGAGAGCGGTGGGGACAGGATCCAGGGACAACGTGAGAGGGAGAAGTGGCTACGTGGCCCTGTTCACCCCATCACCCCCGTGGGGTTGCTCCCACCAGCCAAAGGCACTCGGGGTCACAGAGGGACCTGGCAAGGGACCCGCAGCCGGGCTGGAAATCCTCCCTCCCCCGGCTGGTTCTGCCAGCCGGCACCCAAGGGACAAGGGGCGTTTGTCACCCTGCCCGGGACACCCTTGGCTGGCACCAGGGCCCCTCGAGCCCCTACCTCATCGATTCCCAGCACCAGCAGCTGCTCCTTGTCTGCTTTCTGCTTCTTGAGCCTCTCCAGGGACTGGGACAGAGCCTCCCAAGGCAGACAGCAGCCCGTGACGCCACGGCAGGGTCGGAGCTGCCCCCCGGCCAGCCGAGCACCCCCTGCCTCCCCTCCCCACCCCATCAGAAACCTCCAGGAAAGGAATCGGGAAGCTGTGCAGGGCTGCGAGCAGGGTGGCAGGCGGACAGATCCCTTGGGGTCCCAGCCTGGGCTCTGCCTGCGGGTTACAGCCACCCACCTTGATGTCCTTCTGCTCCTGCTGGCCATCCTGCTGGAGGTTTGCAAGGGCCGAGCTGAACTTCTCATAGTCCTTTTCGAGCTGCATGATGCTGGCCTGGAGGCACTTGAGCTGCTCGTCCTGCTGCAGGGACTAAGAGGACAAGGCGGTGCTGAGCCAGGGGGTGGCTGCCCCGCGGGGACAGACCCAGGGTATTTTGGCTGGTGGCTGCGGGCTCTCAGTGCAAGCAGGACATTTGCTCCAAGGCTTTAATTCCCTTCCATGCTGCTGACTCCCACAAGCCAATTAGGGGGGCAGCGAGGGGTTCCCCCACGTTACAGCAAAGCAGAAATGCCTGGGGGGTCCTGGCAGCTCAAGCCCCCTACACCGTGTCTCCTTACCTGTTTCCTCCACTTCGGGTAACTCTCCACCTTGCTGCCCGCCTTCTGGGCCAGGGATTCCAGCTGCTCCTCGAGCTTCTCGCAGTACTGGAGGAGCTTCCCCAGCAGCGCCCTGGTGTCCCAGTTGCAGCCGGGGCACCCTGCGTGCTCGTGTCCCCCGCTCTGCGCCATCGCCCTCGGCTCCTCCAGCTGCTGGTAGGGGAGGAGGAATCAGCTCTGAGCCGCATTGGATGCCGCCCACAAGCCCAGGTGCCGTGGAGGCTCCACGGCCCCATCCGGCCAGGGAATGTGGCCGGGACACTGCCAGGACTCCCCCCGAGCCAGCAGGGGCTGGGAGCACTGCCCCCGGGCCTCACATCTGCCTGCAGCTGCTCAGCTGTCTCCATCACCAACTTATTCACATACTCGGCCACAAACTGCTCCAGCTCGGCCTGGGTTGGCTCCTGCTGCTTCCCCAACTCCTTCCGCTCTGCCTTGACCTTCTGTCCCTTGGGCCTGGCCAGTGAGACGGGGGCAGGGGCAGGTTTAGCCTTCGTGGGGGTGTCCCTCGGCCCCCAAACTGGGATGCTCCCAGACCCCAGGCTCCCTCGCAGCCCTGCGGGGTAGGAAACCCTCTCCCATCCTTTTACCGCGGCTGTTGGGTCATCTGGCCGCTGCCGTCTGCTTTCCTGCCGGCTCCAGCCGCCTTCATCTTTCTGGGAGCATCCTCCACCTTCCTGATCTGTGAACGGCAGTGGGGGCAGTGAGGGCACAGCCCCCTGTGTCATTCTGGCACAAGGACCCTTTGGCTGCCCCCTCCCTGCCCAAACTGGCATCCCCACAGCCCCTCGGGGACTGCTGCTGGCTCACCTTCTCCTCCTGCCCATGGAGGACCCTGGCCATGTCTTGCAGGAAGGCCACCTGGCACTTGAGGTCGGCCAGGATGCTGGTGATGCTCTGCCGGCCTAGAGGGACATGGTGCAAGGGGATGTGCTGTCGGTGAGGGGGTCTCAGCCTTGGGGCCAGGCTCTGAGCATGACGAACCCCTGACCCAGGGTGTCCCCACGCCAAACAACCCCCACCAGCCCCCCGGTGCTCTCACCTCCCTCTGGGAAGAGCCGGCGCACGTTGTCAAGATCTGAATGTTCTGCTTTGGTAGATTTAAGCTGCTCCACCTGCTCCTTCAGACCAGCGCAGAGGTGGCCGAGCTGCCCAACCTGGGAGAGAACCTCCCGCATCTCCGACTCGTAGCTGGAGGTGCTGGTGGAGCCCCAGGGCTTGGCCGGCTCTTGGGCATCCCCTGGGATAGTGGCTTGGGAGCTGGAGGACCCAGGCTGCACCCCAGGGGTGGTGGTGTGGGTCCCAGGTGATCGTGGCTGCATCCCCGAGGTGCTGGCCTGGGTGCCCGGGGATCCTGGCTGCAACCCCGGGGTGGTGGCGCCGGCACCACAAGATCCTGCGTGAGCAGAGGGAGTGCCTGACAACTTCACAGGGGTCACTGGTTCCCCCTGTGTCCCTGCTTGCATCCCCGGGGAGCCAGACCCTGCAGTCCCCTTGCTGGTCTCCATCCCAGGCTGTGTCCCACGTCCCTTCGGCCCCAGTGCGGAGCGCTTCCTGGCCTGGGTATCCATGGCTACCTGGGTGGGCTCGGCAGGGGCAGACTGGCCCCCAGCACCCTCCTGGGAAGAAGAGGCAAAGGGCAGCAGGGTTACTAGCAGCTGGGCAGCCGTGAGGACAGACCCCAGAACCTCCCGCCGTGTCCTCAGTCCCCATCCCCAAACCACCATCTCGCGGGGCCAAACCCATGTTGAACATGAGAGCCCAAATGCAAAGGGATCATGGGCTCAGACCGGCCATAGAGCCGGGGGGACGGGACCTCCAGGGATGGGAGCCCCAGCATTGCTGCCCAGCACCCCCAACCCACAGACTGTGCCCCGAGGCAGGAGGGCTGGTGTCCCCGAGGGAGCGGGGGATGCAGCCGCCTCCTGTCCCTGCGCAGCCCGGCAGCGTCCTGGGGCTTCCCCTGGAGCTGGGCGAGGAGAGAGACACCCGTTCAAATGTGGGAGCGGGATTTAAAGAGCATCCCCAAATGAACTGGGGCACGAGGCAGAGGGACACTGGGCAGGGCTGTGCCTGGAGGCCGCGGCTGAATTGCGCAGGCAGAGCTTTATCTCTCCTCCTTCCCTTCCCATGGTTCTGTTTGGATGGCTCTCTAGTTCAGAAGTGCCTTAGCAACTCTTGGGACACCCTTCCCACTCTTCCCTCCTGCTTCCCTTCACGCTGGTGACACCGATGGCCGTGGGGCACGGGCACAGTGTGACAGGGCAGCAGGAACAGGGAGGGTACAAGGGCCCAGCTCTCTCCCGGGGCACCAGGGGACGCTCACCAGGCCAAGGGTCTCCTGTATCTCCTGGATGTCCTCTGCAAGGCCAGAATGCGCCTCCTGCATGGCCCGCATGTCCTCTGTCAGGCCAACATGCACCTCCTTCATCTCCTGGATGTCCTCTGCCAGGCCAGAATGCCCCTTCTGCATCTCCTCCTTCATCTCCCGCATGTCCTGTTCCATTCCAGAATGCGTTTCCTGCATCGCCTCCTTCATCTCCCGCACGTCCTCTGCCAGGCCAGACTGCACCTCCTTAAACTTGTTGATCTCCTCCCACAGATCCTGGAGCGAAACCCTTTCCTGGGAGAGTGGGTGGGGGGTGACCCCAGGGGAGGGTCCCTGGGGACCTGGACCCCGCTGTGCTCTGCTGCGGGAGCTCGGGCTTAACCCATCCCTTGGGCTGAGGGCGGCACGAGGGCAGCGCGGAGCCCAGAGGAGGGGACGTCTTGTGGGGGAGCACCCAGGGACCAGCAAGAGCATCTACCTTGGAGACAGCTCTCTCCTTCTCTTCTGTTGTTTTTGGCATCAGCTCCTTGGCCATGGAGGAGACTTCGGAGTTGCTCCTGGTCCCCTCCAGCGTGTCCTTCTCATCCAGCTGCTCCTCTGGTTTCCAGAGCTGCTGCCCGGTGCCCAGGGCTCCGTCCTCCTCCTTCTCCTGGCCAGGCTGGGCCTTGCTGTCCTGGTCCTTTGCCAGGCTGGGGGTCGGGCTCTGCCCTGGCTCCAGGACAGGCGACTCCTGCTGGCCCAGCTGCCCGATGATGGCCTCGAGCAACTTGTGCAGGGCCACCAAGTCGACAGCCCCCATATGGGGTGTCCCGATGGTGGCGTTCAGCAGCTCCAACAGACCGAGTGTTGCCATCGCTGCTGCTCCGCTGGAAAACACGGAGCCTGATGTGGGAAGGCGGGAGCTTTTCTGTCCGGAGGTGATGTTGGAGGGAATGGCAGCCAGCAGCCTTTGTCCTCCTCCTTCTTGCCACAGAAAGTGATCCAGTCACCGAACAGATCCAAGTGCTGAAAGTGATCAAACCACCGAAAGTGATGCAACCACCAATAGCGATCCCACCACCAGAAGTGGTTCAACCACCAATAGTGAACCCACCATCAAAAGTGATGCAACCACCAATAGCGATCCCACCACCAAAAGCGATCCAACTGCCAAAACGAGTCCACCACCACAGTGATCCCACCACGGCAAGTGATCCCACCACAGCCAGTGACCAAATGGGCGAGGGGCACAGGTGACAGGGGACAATACAGTGTCTTGGTTGCCCGGCAACAGCTGCCCCAGGAGCCAGCGGGCGCCGCCCTGGTCATTGTGATGAAGTTATCCACGGGATGGGAGATGCTGAGGGTCCCTCCTGCCTTTCCCGCTTTACCACCTACAACACAGCTGGTGACACCTCAAATGTTGTGGCAGTCACTGCAGACCCTGCCCAGATGCAAAATACAATCAGACAGGTCATGGGGAATGAAATCTCATTTCACTGAATTAAATACCCTCAGTTTTAATTACAGAGAGAGTGGCTTTATCCATGTTGTGTACTCAATCAAACTCTCCCGATGTTTAATCCGTTCCTTTCCCCACGGCACAGCGGCCTCGGAGGCAATTCCCCTTCGTGGCAGATGTGCAGTGACTGGCTCACGAGTGCACCAGCACCTGGGAACCTGGGCTGAAAACAAGGCCAAAGTGCCCGGTTTAGGATGCCTTTCCCCGCAGTTGATCAAGGCAGACGGATGCCTTTGGAGAGGGAGCTGTTCTGAAGGGATTTCTTCTGCCTCTCTTGACTGCTGGCACGAGCCAGCGGCTGCTGACCAGGAAATGTGCTCATCGCTTGCTCCCCCATGAACACTGTCCTGGCCTTTTCAGCTATAAAGACATAAACCAGAGTATGTTTCCTGTCCTCTGTACAAGAAGGCGGTTCAAATGCAAAGGTGATCTTGCCTGTAAGCAGCACGAACTGCTCTAGAGACAGCTCTTTGCTGGGGATGGAGCTGTGAGAGAGGTTCTCCAGCGGGCACGGCTGCCTCCCTTTTGAAACACGGGCAATCTTTTGCTGGGATTCCCGTCCCTCAGCCTGATAGCTCTGACATCTCCTCTGATGCCTCAGAAACGGTGCTGCTATCTACACAGCCATTGCAAGATCCTCCTGCTCTGTGAACTGAAGTTGCAGACTCCAACACAGAAAGCAGGGCTGCCATGATTCCTGAGAGTGAAGCCCACATCCCAAAGCAAGCCGGTTCTTAGAGACGGCCAAGTTTCGAGCAGCGCTGTCACACGTGAGCTGCGAGTCACACGAGGAAGAGTTCCAGAGGATGGAGCGTGTCCCCAGATAGTTTTTGCCAGCGCTGACTGAGGAAGAGGCATCCTGTCCAGGGACCTCTGCAGAGAGATCTCCAGGCAGAGCTCCAGGGGGGCAACAGCCCCTCTCAAACCCCATTTGTGCACCCCAAGTGGCCGCACTGCAATGGGCAAGCCTTCATCCCGGGCCAGAGATTCTGGGTCCAGAAGTCATGGCTTGCTCCTGGGAGGGTCTTTTTGTGTCAGCCACCTCCTGTGTTTCGCCACGCATTTCTCACTGTCAATGACTTTCATTTCTTTTCCCTCTACGCTCTCCTGCGGTTTTGCCGTGGAGAGCAGATGCCAACAGTCTATTCCAGCCTTAGGGGATCTTGCAGACTTCTCCTTTGCTGTCTGTGGGGCTGGCGATTGCCTTCTGCTGCCCCTGGTTCATTTTGAAGACTAATTCCTGGCAGACGTGGTTGGTGCTGCTGAGCAACACTCTTGGCTTTTTGCTGGTGCCCAGTAGGACACCTACAAGAAAGCAGGTATCAAAAACCTCTCAGTTCTTGTGGTGAATGGCGTTGTGAAGAATCATTTAACTTCTCATTTTCCTCCTGAGCTCCTGGGTTTTTTGGCAAGATTGGCCTCAAAAAGGGACGGGTCTGTCCTGGGGGGAGGTGGGGAGGGCACTAAATTCAGCCCAGTGCACAGAAAGCAGGGGCCGTACCGGGAACCGCGAGAGGCCCGGCCAGTGCCTCGTGTCCCGGGGAGCCCTGCCTGACTTTCTGTGCCCTAATGGGGTGCAAAGCAGAGCAGGGGGACAGGGAGCCGGGTGAAGAGGGTCCTGTGGGACCCCAAAACTCTCCCAACCCATGGTGCTGGTCCTCCTTGCATCACCCCGTCCGTGCTGCTCCCTGCACGGGACAGCTGGCATCAGAGCAGCGTCCCCTCCCCAAACCCGCTGCACCCCAGCGCTTTGAGCATCCTGGATGTCCAAAATGTTCTTTGCAGCCTGAACTGGCCCTGCCTGGGCTGGAGATCCTTCCCAGGCAGCCCCCACATTCTGGGGGTGCCACCCAGACCCCACAGCACTGGGTACCCCAATACCCGCCAGAACTGGGCTTCGAGCATCCCCTGGTGTGGGATGCAGCCAGATCTCCAGCGATGGGGAGGTTGCCAGGTTGGGACTCCAAAAAACCACCCATGACCGATCTGACACCCCCGCAGATGTGCACCCCCAGCAACACGCCGACCACGCCGCCCAACGTCCCCGACGCTGTGGCCACGTTCTCCAAGCTGCAAACCCCCGAGAGCCGGCAGAGCAGCAACAGCCCCATCGCCTCCATGGCCTGTGCCTGCGGGAGCTTCAGCCCTGTCCTGGTTTTGTTAAAAAACAAGTTTCTCTTTTAGTGAATTTGCCTGTCAGCTAAAGCCTTCATGTTAGCTGCATTTTCCTGGAGAACCCAACACATGTTTTGGTTAAACCTAGCAAGGGAATGCAAACTTATTGATAAGCACGGATGGACATCTCACGAGAGGGGCAACGAGAAACTGATGATCGAGAGACTGACCAACGGTGTATAACATTCCATTCACGTGAATACTTCATATAAAAGTGGGAGATCACAAGGATCTCGTCCCTTTGCCCTTTTTTTCCCTTTTTCCTCATGGCTGACATTAGGAGAGGACCTTGCTGGTCGTCCCTGCGAACTGAGGCCTAGTGAGAGACTCAATCCAGCTCCGGTTGGCTACAGAGTCTAATCCAGGACTTTGGGTGCTGGCTCTGCAGAGTTGCTGAGACTTACAAGATTGGTTTTGTATATTTTGTATTATTTTCTCTATTCTTATTAGTAGCATTAGTAAAATATCTTTAACTTTTCCAACTCTCTTCTCTCTGTCCTTCTTTCCCTCCCGATCGCCTGTCCTGAGTGGGAAGGGGGGAGAGGGAGGGGCAAAAAGGGGGAAGTGGGGGGGGAGAGGAGGTTAACAATACATCTGCCAGGGTTTGATTGTCACCCCGCAATCCTAACCCTCGACAAGCCCCTTCTGGGCTTCCTCGCCCCACAACCCCCAGCCCGCCTGGCTGCCCCCTCCTCACCCACCGCCCATGGCCTCCACCACCCCCTGCCCCCCCAGAAAGCCACAGCCACCATGGACGGCCAGAGATCAGACTGGGCTGGCGGAGGTGGGGGCGTCAGGGGGGTCCCAGGCCAGGGCGTTGGGAGCGGGGGCTCCCCTGAGAATCGCACTGGAAGAATTTTCTAGGTAGTATTTCTAGGGTGAGGGGGCACACGCTGCTGGGGAGGGCACTGGCCCTCGAGAGCCTCTAGATGGTCTTTTCTCCCCTCTTTTTTAAAAAAAATATATATCTAATGTATTATAAATCCAGAGAGAAGGAGCAGCAGCACAGAGGTGGGTGCTGCGTGGGGGGTTTCTTAATGCCCCCTCCCACCAGCATCGCTGCAGCGGGGCGGGAGAGCGAGAGGGAGGCAAATAACAAAGAAATCGATGGCTGGAGGCAGCTGTCGGCACCTGGATCATGGCTATGGGGGCACCCTGGACTGTGGGGGCACAGACGCTGTGCCCCCTGCCTCTGCATGTCCCCCCCTAGAGTTCACTCCACCCGCCCCTGACTCCACACCGCCGGGCAGAGCAGCTCCGAGCCGAACGTGCACGTGCGCAGACAAACGCGCCACAGAACGCTATGGACGACACAACCGCAACAGCACCAAAAACGCTCTGCGACGACAGTGACCCAAAACCAGAGACGGCATCAATCCAAATGCCCTGCAGGGAGGCAGTGATGAGGCAAGGAGCCTCTTCTGCAGCCCCAGGAAAAAGAAAAAGGAGCCAAACGTCACACCCTTACGAGACGGCGGCACTGCCACACACACACGCAGAGGAGACGGCGGCACGACCTAAGAACTTCTTCCCAGCATCTTGAAGTGCCAGTCCTTTAGACTGGAGGGGTAGAGAGCAGAGCTGCTGATGCAGCCCAGATTGACACCGTAAGTCACAGCTGACCAGAAATGTCCAAAATGCAAGCACCGTCCAGGCTTTTGGCTGATGATACAAGAATCCAGCACCCGATTGGCTCTACGCCAATTAACACCGGCATTTCGGATCCCAGGATAGCACCTGAGAGGCCCGTTGGGCCCCCGGAGCACAGCGAGACCCCGTGATCGTCTGACAGGCACGAGGCGGGCTTCCCGAACTACACGACAACAGGCGCCGGCTGGAGCTGCCCTGCCCGGCAGATGCTGGCATCGCACCAGAACGTTCCCTGACCCCTTATCTGCCCGAAGGGGACCGCTCCTAGACTGCGCTTTTCTGTCTGAGAACTTTAAACCCACCCTGCGATTCCCAGTCCCTTCCCAGCCCTCGTGCCTCCACTTATCTTTCAGAGGGCCGAGGGACTGAATCCACCTTCGACAGAGGAAAATGCCACCTGTGCTAACGGGGATCTTCCCGCAGTTGTCGCTTTCTCCATCGCCGCCTACAGTAAGGAAAGCGAGAACAAGCACGCTATCGAGCGCCCAAATAATATTTATCCATAGTAGCCTACGGTTCATTGCTCACCTTGGCTGAGTTCTGGGAGGTACATTTGAATGATCCACCGGGGGCCGCCGCACGCTGCAAAGGTTCTGGAGACAAGACGCTCTTCCAGGAGAAGAGATTACATTAACAACTATTAATACAGCAATACAAACCAAAAAACAACACTCCCTCTCCATTGTAGTCAGGAATCTTGGGAAAATGCAAAGCACCTGGAAATGAATCAACAAATGAAACATAACGACAAACAACTTTTCTACTACAGCTGTTGTTAAACCTTCGCTGTTCCTGAAGCTCTTACATCAAACAGGCACCTCTGCTTGTTCAAAGACATCTGCCTATTTGGATTAAACATCTCAAAAGCTGCTGGCTGCTGCAGGAGCAGCAGAGAACCACCACCGAAGAGGCTCTGGAGCAGAATGAGCTCCCTGCCCGGGGACCGGGGCTCAAATACCCAGGACTCCGCCCACCCCTTCCTACAAACCCCTGGGAAAGGGGCAGGGTCATTCACCCCAGATCCCCTCACCACCCTTATCAAATTACCTGGAATCTCCCTGAAAATGACAGCACCTGCACTTTATTGCTGCTATTGCAGCTATAATGAGATTGAGTATGGATTTCAACTTAGTTTTTCTAGGGAGCAGATAGAAAGTGAAATACAACCACCAGCACTCCAGCATCTTCATTGCAGTCAGGAATTTCAGGAAAATGCAAAGCACCTGGAAATTAATCAACAAATGAAAAATAATGACAAACAATCTTTCTACTACAGCTGCTACTGAACCTTTGCTGCTCCTGAAGTTCTTACGTCAAACAGACACCTCTGCTTGTCCAAAGACATCAGCCCATTTGTATTAAACATCTCAAAAGTTGCCGACTGCTGAAGAAGCAGCAGAGAACCACCACCCAAGCTGCCCTGGAGCAGAACGAGCTCCCTGTCCAGGGACCAGGGCTCAAATACCCAGGGCTCCGCCCACCCCCTCCCACAAGCCCCTGGGAAAGGGGCAGGGTCATTCACCCCAGGCCCTCTCACCACCCTTATCAAATTACCTGGAATCTCCCTGGAAATGACAGCACCTGCACTTTATTGCTGCTATTGCAGCTACAATGAGACTGAGTATGGATGTCAACTTAGTTTTTCTAGGGAGCAGATAGAAAGTGAAATACAACTGCCAGCGCTCCATCTCCATTGTAGTCAGGAATTTTGGGAAAATGCAAAGCACCTGGAACCGAATCAATGAATGAAACATAATGACAAACAACCTTTCTACTACAGCTGCTACTGAACCTTTGCTGCTCCTGAAGCTCGTACCTCGAACAGACACCTCCACTTCTCCAAAGACGTCTGCCCACGTAGATTAAACGGCTCAAAAGCTGCCGAGGGGAGGGGTCGATCATTCCAGGCCCCGCCCACCACCCTTATAAAATCACCTGGACCCTAACTAGAAATGACAGCACCTGTGGGAGATTTAAGGGATTTTCTTAAGGTTGTTGTGCAGATGGGTTTCTGTTAGATAGAGATTTATTTCTGAACTAGACAAAGCAACTCCAAGGCTGGCGCGAAGGCTGAAAAACAACATCTGTTATGAGAGTGAGGTAATTCTATAATAACAAGACCCGAACGTGGACGATATCCGATCAGCCGACGCGTGTTTGGAACGTGGACGCTTATCGGGAAATAACTGCGTATATAAGGAGGCTTGTCTCTGTAATAAATGGCTTCGCTTGAATTCGTGTTGAGTTGCGTGGAGTCCGTGAGTTTGCGCCCTCGCAAGCGGTGACCCCGACGTGATCCCTAAGGAGAATTTACGGAAGGTGTGCAACCGCTGCAGGGAGCGAGCCCCAGCTGGAACGGCTCAGCTGGACCGGGACCGGGACGCAGGCTGCGGGCTGCGTGACTCCCGATTGATGGCTACGGAGTGACAGAGGAGGGATAAAGGATCCAATATCGTCGCAACAGACGCCCAAAGAGGTGAGCAGCTGGGGGCGAGAGGAGATGGGGCAGAATATTTTTAAAGAAGAAGAAGAAGAAATACTGCGGCTCCTCTCGCATATTCTCTCTAAGAGAGTGGTGAAGTATGAGGAGAGTAACCTCAAAAGATTGGTAATTTGGTGCAGAGGCAGTGGGTTTCCTGCTGACCTGTTAGGAGTTTTTCAAATAGACACCTGGGAAAAAGCGGGAACTGTGTTGTGGAAGGCGATTAGTCGCAGTGAAAAATATATTCTCGGCCTTGTAACCACCTGTAAACTGGTAATTACTACAGTGAAGCAATTAAAACCTGGAAAGACTGTTATGAGCATTAGTGACTCAAAACTTAAACTTGAACTTTGGGATGATATGTAAAAACCTAACCCTAACCCTAAACCCTAACCCGGTGTGAAGTGGCCAGGCAGGAGGTGTGAAGTGGCCAGGCAGGAGGTGTGAAGTGGCGGGGAGGAGGTGTGTTTACCTCATTTGCATATTTAACGAGGTCGTTTTCATAATTGGGTTTTAATTTACATAATCAGGGTCTCATTTGTTTCATATGTGTTTGGCTATTTATGGTTTGAGTTTTTCCTAGGGGTATGGTAATGTCATGTAATGGATTGGAATGTATAATTTCGTTTTTTCTTTCTTCCACACAAAATACCTACAAGTCTGGTGCAGCAGTAGGGCTGTGGATGCTCTAGGGGAGGACTGGAATTATTTATTTAATGTTTTTTTTTTTTAAATCCCCTAGAGCATCCACAGCCTTACTGCTGCACCTGAAGAAAAAACAACAACAAGGAAGTTTAGTTTGTATTTTATTTTTAGTTTGGCAATTTAAATAATCTGACATGCTGTCCAATAGAAACCCTGCCAGAACTGCACACGCGATCCCATTCAACCTCACCAACCGGTCCGCTCAAACTCCATCAAACACGCACTCGGACAGAGTCCGACACTCACAGAAACAAAGACCAGCACACACAGACAGACAAAGTCCGACACTCGCACACAACAGCGATAGACACCGAGTCTAACGTGCCCACACGGATGCCAAGTCCGGCACACGGACAGTGACACTGTGTCCTAGGCACACACATAGACACAGCAAAGTCCAACACTCGCGTGGCACGGAGTCCCACATGTTCACAGACAGAGACAAGGACAAAGTCGAACGCACGCCGCACGGTGACAAATTCCCGCACGGACACCAGTGCTCTGCCCCTCCAGCCCTCCCGTGCCCTCTGATTGGCCCACTCGGACGCAGGGGGCGGGTGGTGACCCCCAGCAGAACAAACCCTTCTATCTTGCATTGCCCTTCGCCATCACAATCGCACAGCAGTGAACTTGTAAGAGTAAAGCAGCCGTCTGACAGACACGCGCTCAGAACCAGACGAGGCTGGGGTCACACAGATGGACTCGCATTGTGGTAACATCACTTTATTTATTGCCTCCCACCGTGTTTTAAGGTGGGTTGTGCGGGAGTGGGCGGAGTCTTCAGAGGCACCGACGAATCAGGTGAGAGCGATGGTCACCTGCGGGAGGAACTTGGCCAGGCGGGCGCAGCGATCGGGGGCAGCGGCCAAGGGCGCGTCGGCCAATTGGATGCGGCGCAGCTGGGGGCAGGCGGCCAATGGGGTGAGGGCGGAGGCGTCGCCAATCGCTAAGATCAGAGTCAAAGGGAGGAACCAATCAGAACCTGACCCCAGCACCCCCAGTTCACGCCACTTCACCCCAGTTCTCTTTGATCCGGTCGCACTGATCCCCATTGACCCTCACTGACCCCTCAGTGTCTCCCAGTCCCTCCCAGTGCCCCCTTGGTTCTCATGGTTTCCATGGAGATCCAGATCCTCCAGGTGGTGGAGGGGTGGGAAACCCTGCAGAGTTGTGACCTCGTTGAGTAGACAAGTCCAGAGCCTGCGGAGGACGGGCAGCCGGATGCCTGGGTCCCTCCTGAACTCCTGGGTGGGTCCCCCATAAATTCCTGGGTGGGTCCCCAGGAGTTCAGGAGGGGACCCAGCAGTGCCCCAAAGGACCCAGGAGTTCAGGGGGGAACCCAGGAGTGCCCCAAAGGATCCAGAGTTCAGGAGGGACCCACCCAGGACTTCACGGCGGGACGCACCCAGGACTTCAGGAGGGGACCCAGGAGTTCTGAGGGGACCCATTTAGGAGTTCAGGAGGGGGACCAGGAGTGCCCCAAAGGATCCAGAGATCAGGAGGGGACCCAAGAGTTCGGGAGGGGACCCGCCCAGGAGCTCGGGAGGGGACCCGCCCAGGAGCTCGGGAGGGGACCCGCCCAGGAGCTCGGGAGGGGACCCGCCCAGGAGCTCGGGAGGGGACCCGCCCAGGAGCTCGGGAGGGGACCCGCCCAGGAGCTCGGGAGGGGACCCGCCCAGGAGCTCGGGAGGGGACCCGCCCAGGAGTTCGGGAGGGGACCCGCCCAGGAGTTCGGGAGGGGACCCGCCCAGGAGTTCGGGAGGGGACCCGCCCAGGAGTTCGGGAGGGACCCGCCCAGGAGTTCAGGGAGGGACTGAAGAATTCAGGAGGGGACCTAGGAGTTCAGGGGGTAACCAAAGAGTTCAGGAGCGGACCCAGGAGTGTCGCAAAGGACCCAGGAGTTCAGGAGGGGACCCAGGAGTGCCCCAAAGTACCTAAGACTTCGGGAGGGGACCCACCCAGGAGTTCGGGAGGGGACCCACCCAGGAGTTCGGGAGGGGACCCACCCAGGAGTTCGGGAGGGGACCCAGCAGTGCCCCAAAGGACCCAGGAGTTCAGGGGGGAACCCAGGTTTGCCCCAAAGGACCGAAGAGATCAGGAGGACACCCAAGAGATCAGGAGGACACCCAAGAGATCAGGAGGACACCCAAGAGATCAGGAGGGAAACACCCAGGAGTTCAGGAGGGGACCCACCCAGGAGTTCAGGAGGGGACCCAGGAGTTCAGGGGGGAACCCATGAGTGCCCCAAATGATCCAGAGTTCAGGAGGGGACACAGGAGTGCCCCAAAAGATCCAGAGTTCAGGAGGGACCCACCCAGGACTTCATGGCAGGACCCACCCAGGACTTCATGGCAGGACCCACCCAGGAGTTCAGGAGGGACCCATTCAGGAGTTCAGGAGGGACCCATTCAGGAGTTCAGGAGGGACCCATTCAGGAGTTCAGGAGGGGGACCAGAAGTGCCCCAAAGGACCCAGGAGTTCAGGGTGGGACCCACCCAGGAGTTCAGGAGGGACCAACCCAGGAGTTCATGGCAGGACCCACCCTGGACTTCAGGAGGGGACCGAGGAGTTCAGAGGGGACCCATTTAGGAGTTCAGGAGGGGGACCAGGAGTGCCCCAAAGGACCCAGATGTTCAGGAGGGGACCCAGGAGGGGACCCGCCCAGGAGTTCAGGAGGGGACCCGCCCAGGAGTTCAGGAGGGGACCCGCCCAGGAGTTCAGGAGGGGACCCGGAATTCAGGGAGGGACTGAAGAATTCAGGAGGGGACCTAGGAGTTCAGGGGATAACCCAAGAGTTCAGGATCGGACCCAGGAGTTCAGCAGAGGACCCAGGAGTGCCCCAAAGGACTCAGGAGTTCAGGAGGAGACCCAGGAGTTCCCCAAAGGATCCAGAGTTCAGGAGGGGACCCAGGAATGCCCCAAAGGACCCAGGAGTTCAGGAGGCGACCCAGGCGTTCTGAGGGGATTCAGGAGTGCCCCAAAGTACCCAGGAGTTCGGGAGGGGACCCACCCAGGAGTTCGGGTGGGGACCCACCCAGGAGTTCGGGAGGGGACCCAGCAGTGCCCCAAAGGACCCAGGAGTTCAGGAGGGGACCCAGGAGCTCAGGGTGGGACCCAAGAGCTTAGAAGGGGACCCAGGAGTTCACCAAAGGACCCAAGAGTTCAGGAGGGGACCCAGGAGTGCCCCAAAGGATCCAGAGTTCACGAGGGGACCCAGCAGTGCCCCAAAGGTCCCAGGAGTGAAGGGGGGAACACAAGAGTTCGGAGGGCACCCAGGAGTTCAGGAGGGGACCCAGGAGTGCCCAAAGGATCCAGAGTTCAGGAGGGACCCGCCCAGGATTTCAGTAGGGACCTACCCAGGAGTTCAGGGAGGGACTGAAGAATTCAGGAGGGGACCTAGGAGTTCAGGGGGTAACCCAAGAGTTCATGAGAGGACCCAGGAGTTCAGGAGAGGACGCAGGAGTGCCCCAAAGGACCCAGGAGTTCAGGGGGGAACCCGGGCGTTCTGAGGGGACCCAGGAGTGCCTCAAAGTACCCAGGAGTTCGGGAGGGGACCCACCCAGGAGTTCGGGAGGGGACCCACCCAGGAGTTCGGGAGGGGACCCAGCAGTGCTCCAAATGACCCAGGAGTTCAGGGGGGAACCCAAGAGTACTGAGGAGATCCAAGAGTTCCCCAAAGGACCCAAGAGCTTAGGAGGGGACCCAGGAGTGCCCCAAAGGATCCAGAGATCAGGAGGGGACCCAAGAGTTCAGGAGGGGACCCAGGAGTGCCCCAAAGGATCCAGGAGTTCAGGAGGGGACCCAGGAGTTCAGTGGGGGACCCAAGAGATAAGGAGGGCACCCAGGACTTCAGGAGGGGACCCACCCAGGACTTCAGGAGGGGACCCACCCAGGACTTCAGGAGGGGACCCAGCAGTGCCCCAAAGGACCCAGGAGTTCAGGGGGGAACCCAGGAGTGCCCCAAAGGATCCAGAGTTCAGGAGGGGACCCAGGAGTGCCCCAAAGGACCCAAGAGTTCAGGAGGGGACCCAAGAGTTCAGGAGGGAACCCAGACGTTCAGGAGGGGACCCAGGAGTGCCCCAAAGGACCCAGGAGTTCAGTGGGGGACCGAAGATTTCAGGAGGGGGACCAGGTGTGTTCCAAAGGACCCAGGAGTTCAGTGGGGAACCCAGGAGTTCTGAGGGGACCCAGCAGTGACCCAAAGGACCCAAGAGTTCGTGCGGCACCCAAGAGATCAGGAGGGACCCACCCAGGAGTCCAGGAGGGACTCACCCAGGAGTTCAGGAGAGACTCACCCAGGAGTGCCCCAAAGGACCCAGGAGTTCAGGAGGGACCCACCCAGGAGCTCAGGAGGGACCCATTCAATAGTTTAGGAGGGGGACCAGGAGTGCCACAAAGGACCCAGGAGTTCAGGAGGGACCCACCCAGGACTTCAGGAGGGGACCCAGGAGTTCTGAGGGGAGCCATTCAGGAGTTCAGGAGGGGGACCAGGAGTGCCCCAAGGACCCAGGATTTCAGGAGGGGACCCAGGAGTGCCCCAAAGAATCCAGAGTTCAGGAGGGGACCCGCCCAGGAGTTCAGGAGGGGACCCGCCCAGGAGTTCAGGAGGGGACCCGCCCAGGAGTTCAGGAGGGACCCGCCCAGGAGTTCAGGAGGGACCCGCCCAGGAGTTCAGGGAGGGACTGAAGAATTCAGGAGGGGACCTAGGAGTTCAGGGGGTAACCAAAGAGTTCAGGAGAGGACCCAGGAGTGTCCCAAAGGACCCAGGAGTTCAGGAGGGGACCCAGGAGTGCCCCAAAGTACCTAAGACTTCAGGAGGGGACTCAGGAGTTCGGGAGGGGACCCACCAAGGAGTTCGGGAGGGGACCCACCCAGGAGTTCGGGAGGGGACCCAGCAGTGCCCCAAAGGACCCAGGAGTTCAGGGGGGAACCCAGGTTTGCCCCAAAGGACCCAAGAGATCAGGAGGACACCCAGGAGTTCAGGAGGGGACCCACCCAGGAGTTCAGGAGGGGACCCACCCAGGAATTCAGGAGGGGACCCAGCAGTGCCCCAAAGGACCCAGGAGTTCAGGGGGGAACCCATGAGTGCCCCAAATGATCCAGAGTTCAGGAGGGGACACAGGAGTGCCCCAAAAGATCCAGAGTTCAGGAGGGACCCACCCAGGACTTCACGGCAGGACCCACCCAGGACTTCAGGAGGGACCCATTCAGGAGTTCAGGAGGGACCCATTCAGGAGTTCAGGAGGGACCCATTCAGGAGTTCAGGAGGGGGACCAGAAGTGCCCCAAAGGACCCAGGAGTTCAGGGTGGGACCCACCCAGGAGTTCAGGAGGGACCCACCCTGGACTTCAGGAGGGACCAACCCAGGAGTTCATGGCGGGACCCACCCTGGACTTCAGGAGGGGACCGAGGAGTTCAGAGGGGACCCATTTAGGAGTTCAGGAGGGGGACCAGGAGTGCCCCAAAGGACCCAGGAGTTCAGGAGGGGACCCAGGAGTGCCCCAAAGGATCCAGAGTTCAGGAGGGGACCCGCCCAGGAGTTCAGGAGGGGACCCGCCCACGAGTTCAGGAGGGGACCCGCCCACGAGTTCAGGAGGGGACCCGGAATTCATGGAGGGACTGAAGAATTAAGGAGGGGACCTAGGACTTCAGGGGATAACCCAAGAGTTCAGGATCGGACCCAGGAGTTCAGCAGAGGACCCAGGAGTGCCCCAAAGGACCCAGGAGTTCAGGAGGAGACCCAGGAGTTCCCCAAAGGATCCAGAGTTCAGGAGGGGACCCAGGAATGCCCCAAAGGACCCAGGAGTTCAGGAGGGGACCCAGGCGTTCTGACGGGATTCAGGAGTGCCCCAAAGTACCCAAGAGTTCGGGAGGGGACCCACCCAGGAGTTCGGGAAGGGACCCAGCAGTGCCCCAAAGGACCCAGGAGTTCAGGAGGGGACCCAGGAGCTCAGGGTGGGACCCAAGAGCTTAGAAGGGGACCCAGGAGTGCCCGAAAGGATCCAGAGTTCAGGAGGGGACCCAGCAGTGCCCCAAAGGTCCCAGGAGTGAAGGGGGGAACACAAGAGTTCGGAGGGCACCCAGGAGTTCAGGAGGGGACCCAGGAGTGCCCAAAGGATCCAGAGTTCAGGAGGGACCCGCCCAGGAGTTCAGTAGGGACCTACCCAGGAGTTCAGGGAGGGACTGAAGAATTCAGGAGGGGACCTAGGAGTTCAGGGGGTAACCCAAGAGTTCATGAGAGGACCCAGGAGTTCAGGAGAGGACGCAGGAGTGCCCCAAAGTACCTAAGACTTCAGGAGGGGACTCAGGAGTTCGGGAGGGGACCCACCCAGGAGTTCGGGAGGGGACCCACCCAGGAGTTCGGGAGGGGACCCAGCAGTGCCCCAAAGGACCCAGGAGTTCAGGGGGGAACCCAGGTTTGCCCCAAAGGACCGAAGAGATCAGGAGGACACCCAAGAGATCAGGAGGACACCCAAGAGATCAGGAGGGAAACACCCAGGAGTTCAGGAGGGGACCCACCCAGGAGTTCAGGAGGGGACCCAGGAGTAAAGGAGGGGACCCACCCAGGAGTTCAGGAGGGGACCCAGGAGTTCAGGGCGGAACCCATGAGTGCCCCAAATGATCCAGAGTTCAGGAGGGGACACAGGAGTGCCCCAAAAGATCCAGAGTTCAGGAGGGACCCACCCAGGACTTCATGGCAGGACCCACCCAGGACTTCATGGCAGGACCCACCCAGGAGTTCAGGAGGGACCCATTCAGGAGTTCAGGAGGGACCCATTCAGGAGTTCAGGAGGGACCCATTCAGGAGTTCAGGAGGGGGACCAGAAGTGCCCCAAAGGACCCAGGAGTTCAGGGTGGGACCCACCCAGGAGTTCAGGAGGGACCCACCCTGGACTTCAGGAGGGACCAACCCAGTAATTCATGGCGGGACCCACCCTGGACTTCAGGAGGGGACCGAGGAGTTCAGAGGGGACCCATTTAGGAGTTCAGGAGGGGGACCAGGAGTGCCCCAAAGGATCCAGAGTTCAGGAGGGGACCCAGGAATGCCCCAAAGGACCCAGGAGTTCAGGAGGGGACCCAGGCGTTCTGAGGAGATTCAGGAGTGCCCCAAAGTACCCAAGAGTTCGGGAGGGGACCCACCCAGGAGTTCGGGAGGGGACCCATCCAGGAGTTCGGGAGGGGACCCAGCAGTGCCCCAAAGGACCCAGGAGTTCAGGAGGGGACCCAGGAGCTCAGGGTGGGACCCAAGAGCTTAGAAGGGGACCCAGGAGTTCACCAAAGGACCCAAGAGTTCAGGAGGGGACCCAGGAGTGCCCCAAAGGATCCAGAGTTCAGGAGGGGACCCAGCAGTGCCCCAAAGGTCCCAGGAGTGAAGGGGGGAACACAAGAGTTCGGAGGGCACCCAGGAGTTCAGGAGGGGACCCAGGAGTGCCCAAAGGATCCAGAGTTCAGGAGGGACCCGCCCAGGAGTTCAGTAGGAACCTACCCAGGAGTTCAGGGAGGGACTGAAGAATTCAGGAGGGGACCTAGGAGTTCAGGGGGTAACCCAAGAGTTCATGAGAGGACCCAGGAGTTCAGGAGAGGACGCAGGAGTGCCCCAAAGGACCCAGGAGTTCAGGGGGGAACCCGGGCGTTCTGAGGGGACCCAAGAGTGCCTCAAAGTACCCAGGAATTCGGGAGGGGACCCACCCAGGAGTTCGGGAGGGGACCCACCCAGGAGTTCGGGAGGGGACCCAGCAGTGCTCCAAATGACCCAGGAGTTCAGGGGGGAACCCAAGAGTACTGAGGAGACTCAGGAGTGCCCCAAAGGACCCAGGAGTTCAGGGGTGAACCCAGGAGTTCTGAGGGGACCCAAGAGTTCCCCAAAGGACCCAAGAGCTTAGGAGGGGACCCAGGAGTGCCCCAAAGGATCCAGAGATCAGGAGGGGACCCAAGAGTTCAGGAGGGGACCCAGGAGTGCCCCAAAGGATCCAGGAGTTCAGGAGGGGACCCAGGAGTTCAGTGGGGGACCCAAGAGATAAGGAGGGCACCCAAGAGATCAGGAGGGAACCACCCAGGACTTCAGGAGGGGACCCACCCAGGACTTCAGGAGGGGACCCACCCAGGACTTCAGGAGGGGACCCAGCAGTGCCTCAAAGGACCCAGGAGTTCAGGGGGGAACCCAGGAGTGCCCCAAAGGATCCAGAGTTCAGGAGGGGACCCAGGAGTGCCCCAAAGGATCCAGAGTTCAGGAGGGGACCCAAGAGTTCAGGAGGGAACCCAGACGTTCAGGAGGGGACCCAGGAGTGCCCCAAAGGACCCAGGAGTTCAGTGGGGTCCGAAGATTTCAGGAGGGGGACCAGGAGTGTTCCAAAGGACCCAGGAGTTCAGTGGGGAACCCAGGAGTTCTGAGGGGACCCAGCAGTGACCCAAAGGACCCAAGAGTTCAGGCGGCACCCAAGAGATCAGGAGGGACCCACCCAGGAGTACAGGAGGGACTCAACCAGGAGTTCAGGAGAGACTCACCCAGGAGTGCCCCAAAGGACCCAGGAGTTCAGGGGGGAACCCAGGATTGCCCCAAAGGATCCCGAGTTCAGGATGGGACCCAGGAGTGCCCCAAAGGATCCAGAGTTCAGGAGGGGACCCAAGAGTTCAGGAGGGGACCCACCCAGGACTTCATGGCGGGACCCAACCAGGACTTCAGGAGGGACCCACCCAGGAGCTCAGGAGGGACCCATTATATAGTTCAGGAGGGGGACCAGGAGTGCCACAAAGGACCCAGGAGTTCAGGAGGGACCCACCCAGGACTTCAGGAGGGGACCCAGGAGTTCTGAGGGGAGCCATTCAGGAGTTCAGGAGGGGGACCAGGAGTGCCCCAAGGACCCAGGATTTCAGGAGGGGACCCAGGAGTGCCCCAAAGAATCCAGAGTTCAGGAGGGCACCCGCCCAGGAGTTCAGGAGGGCACCCGCCCAGGAGTTCAGGAGGGCACCCGCCCAGGAGTTCAGGAGGGACCCGCCCAGGAGTTCAGGAGGGACCCGCCCAGGAGTTCAGGGACGGACTGAATAATTCAGGAGGGGACCTAGGAGTTCAGGGGGTAACCAAAGAGTTCAGGAGAGGACCCAGGAGTGCCCCAAAGGACCCAGGAGTTCAGGAGGGGACCCAGGAGTGCCCCAAAGTACCTAAGACTTCAGGAGGGGACCCAGGAGTTCGGGAGGGGACCCACCCAGGAGTTCGGGAGGGGACCCACCCAGGAGTTCGGGAGGGGACCCAGCAGTGCCCCAAAGGACCCAGGAGTTCAGGGGGGAACCCAGGTTTGCATCAAAGGACCCAAGAGATCAGGAGGACACCCAGGAGTTCAGGAGGGGACCCACCCAGGAGTTCAGGAGGGGACCCACCCAGGAGTTCAGGAGGGGACCCACCCAGGAGTTCAGGAGGGGACCCATGAGTGCCCCAAATGATCCAGAGTTCAGGAGGGGACACAGGAGTGCCCCAAAAGATCCAGAGTTCAGGAGGGACCCACCCAGGACTTCACGGCAGGACCCACCCAGGACTTCAGGAGGAGACCCAGGGGTTCAGGAGGGACCCATTCAGGAGTTCAGGAGGGACCCATTCAGGAGTTCAGGACGGACCCATTCAGGAGTTCAGGAGGGGGACCAGAAGTGCCCCAAAGGACCCAGGAGTTCAGGGTGGGACCCACCCAGGAGTTCAGGAGGGACCCACCCTGGACTTCAGGAGGGACCAACCCAGGAGTTCATGGCGGGACCCATCCTGGACTTCAGGAGGGGACCGAGGAGTTCAGAGGGGACCCATTTAGGAGTTCAGGAGGGGGACCAGGAGTGCCCCAAAGAACCCAGGAGTTCAGGAGGGGACCCAGGAGTGCCCCAAAGGATCCAGAGTTCAGGAGGGGACCCGCCCAGGAGTTCAGGAGGGCACCCGCCCAGGAGTTCAGGAGGGCACCCGCCCAGGAGTTCAGGAGGGCACCCGCCCAGGAGTTCAGGAGGGCACCCGCCCAGGAGTTCAGGAGGGCACCCGCCCAGGAGTTCAGGAGGGCACCCGCCCAGGAGTTCAGGAGGGCACCCGCCCAGGAGTTCAGGAGGGCACCCGCCCAGGAGTTCAGGAGGGCACCCGCCCAGGAGTTCAGGGAGGGACTGAAGAATTCAGGAGGGGACCTAGGAGTTCAGGGGGTAACCAAAGAGTTCAGGAGAGGACCCAGGAGTGTCCCAAAGGACCCAGGAGTTCAGGAGGGGACCCAGGAGTGCCCCAAAGTACCTAAGACTTCAGGAGGGGACTCAGGAGTTCGGGAGGGGACCAACCCAGGAGGTCGGGAGGGGACCCACCCAGGAGTTCGGGAGGGGACCCACCCAGGAGTTCGGGAGGGGACCCAGCAGTGCCCCAAAGGACCCAGGAGTTCAGGGGGGAACCCAGGTTTGCCCCAAAGGACCCAAGAGATCAGGAGGACACCCAAGAGATCAGGAGGGAAACACCCAGGAGTTCAGGAAGGGACCCACCCAGGAGTTCAGGAGGGGACCCACCCAGGAGTTCAGGAGGGGACCCACCCAGGAGTTCAGGAGGGGGACCAGAAGTGCCCCAAAGGACCCAGGAGTTCAGGGTGGGACCCACCCAGGAGTTCAGGAGGGACCCACCCTGGACTTCAGGAGGGACCGACCCAGGAGTTCATGGCGGGACCCACCCTGGACTTCAGGAGGGGACCGAGGAGTTCAGAGGGGACCCATTTAGGAGTTCAGGAGGGGGACCAGGAGTGCCCCAAAGGACCCAGGAGTTCAGGAGGGGACCCAGGAGTGCCCCAAAGGATCCAGAGTTCAGGAGGGGACCCGCCCAGGAGTTCAGGAGGGGACCCGCCCAGGAGTTCAGGAGGGCACCCGCCCAGGAGTTCAGGAGGGCACCCGCCCAGGAGTTCAGGAGGGCACCCGCCCAGGAGTTCAGGAGGGCACCCGCCCAGGAGTTCAGGAGGGCACCCGCCCAGGAGTTCAGGAGGGCACCCGCCCAGGAGTTCAGGAGGGCACCCGCCCAGGAGTTCAGGAGGGGACCCAGGAGTGCCCCAAAGTACCTAAGACTTCAGGAGGGGACTCAGGAGTTCGGGAGGGGACCCACCCAGGAGTTCAGGAGGGGACCCAGCAGTGCCCCAAAGGACCCAGGAGTTCAGGGGGGAACCCAGGTTTGCCCCAAAGGACCCAAGAGATCAGGAGGACACCCAAGAGATCAGGAGGGAAACACCCAGGAGTTCAGGAGGGGACCCACCCAGGAGTTCAGGAGGGGACCCAGCAGTGCCCCAAAGGACCCAGGAGTTCAGGGGGGAACCCATGAGTGCCCCAAATGATCCAGAGTTCAGGAGGGGACACAGGAGTGCCCCAAAAGATCCAGAGTTCAGGAGGGACCCACCCAGGACTTCACGGCAGGACCCACCCAGGACTTCGGGAGGGGACCCAGGAGTTCAGGAGGGACCCATTCAGGAGTTCAGGAGGGACCCATTCAGGAGTTCAGGAGGGGGACCAGAAGTGCCCCAAAGGACCCAGGAGTTCAGGGTGGGACCCACCCAGGAGTTCAGGAGGGACCCACCCTGGACTTCAGGAGGGACCAACCCAGGAGTTCATGGCGGGACCCACCCTGGACTTCAGGAGGGGACCGAGGAGTTCAGAGGGGACCCATTTAGGAGTTCAGGAGGGGGACCAGGAGTGCCCCAAAGGACCCAGGAGTTCAGGAGGGGACCCAGGAGTGCCCCAAAGGATCCAGAGTTCAGGAGGGGACCCGCCCAGGAGTTCAGGAGGGGACCCGCCCAGGAGTTCAGGAGGGGACCCGCCCAGGAGTTCAGGAGGGGACCCGCCCAGGAGTTCAGGGAGGGACTGAAGAATTAAGGAGGGGACCTAGGACTTCAGGGGATAACCCAATAGTTCAGGATCGGACCCAGGAGTTCAGCAGAGGACCCAGGAGTGCCCCAAAGGACCCAGGAGTTCAGGAGGAGACCCAGGAGTTCCCCAAAGGATCCAGAGTTCAGGAGGGGACCCAGGAATGCCCCAAAGGACCCAGGAGTTCAGGAGGGGACCCAGGCGTTCTGAGGGGATCCAGGAGTGCCCCAAAGTACCCAAGAGTTCGGGAGGGGACCCACCCAGGAGTTCGGGAGGGGACCCACCCAGGAGTTCGGGAGGGGACCCAGCAGTGCCCCAAAGGACCCAGGAGTTCAGGAGGGGACCCAGGAGCTCAGGGTGGGACCCAAGAGCTTAGAAGTGGACCCAGGAGTTCACCAAAGGACCCAAGATTTCAGGAGGGGACCCAGGAGTGCCCCAAAGGATCCAGAGTTCAGGAGGGGACCCAGCAGTGCCCCAAAGGTCCCAGGAGTGAAGGGGGGAACACAAGAGTTCGGAGGGCACCCAGGAGTTCAGGATGGGACCCAGGAGTGCCCAAAGGATCCAGAGTTCAGGAGGGACCCGCCCAGGAGTTCAGTAGGGACCTACCCAGGAGTTCAGGGAGAGACTGAAGAATTCAGGAGGGGACCTAGGAGTTCAGGGGGTAACCCAAGAGTTCAGGAGCGGACCCAGGAGTTCAGGAGAGGACCCAGGCGTGTCCCAAAGGACTCAGGAGTTCAGGCGGGGACCCAGGAGTGTCCCAAAGGATCCAGAGTTCAGGAGGGGACCCAGGAATTACCCAAAGGACCCAGGAGTTCAGGGGAGAACCCAGGCATTCTGAGGGGACCCAGGAATACCCCAAAGTACCCAAGAGTTCAGGAGGAGACCCAGGAGTTCGGGAGGGGACCCACCCAGGAGTTCGGGAGGGGACCCAGCAGTGCCCCAAAGGACCCAGGAGTTCAAGAGGGACCCACCCAGGAGTTCCTGGCGGGACCCACCCAGGAATTCAGGAGGGGACCCAGGAGTTCTGAGGGGACCCAGGCGTGCCCCAAATGACCCAAGAGTTCAGGAGGGCACCCAGGAGTCCAGGAGGGGACCCACCCAGGAGTTCACGAGGGGACCCGCCCAGGAGTTCAGGAGGGGACCCGCCCAGGAGTTCAGGAGGGGACCCGCCCAGGAGTTCAGGAGGGAACCCGCCCAGGAGTTCAGGAGGGAACCCGCCCAGGAGTTCAGGAGGGAACCCGCCCAGGAGTTCAGGAGGGGACCCGCCCAGGAGTTCAGGGAGGGACTGAAGAATTCAGGAGGGGACCTAGGAGTTCAGGGGGTAACCCAAGAGTTCAGGAGCAGACCCAGGAGTTCAGGAGAGGACCCAGGAGTGTCCCAAAGGACCCAAGAGTTCAGGAGGGGACCCAGGAATGCCCCAAAGGACCCAGGAGTTCATGGGGGAACCCAGGTGTTCTGAGGGGACCCAGGAGTGCCCCAAAGTAACCAAGAGTCCAGGAGGGGACCCACCCAGGAGTTCAGGAGGGGACCCAGCAGTGCCCCAAAGGACCCAGGAGTACAGGGGGGAACCCAGGAGTGCCCCAAAGAATCCAGAGTTCAGGAGGGGACCCGCCCAGGAGTTCAGGAGGGCACCCGCCCAGGAGTTCAGGAGGGACCCGCCCAGGAGTTCAGGAGGGACCCGCCCAGGAGTTCAGGGAGGGACTGAAGAACTCAGGAGGGGACCTAGGAGTTCAGGGGGTAACCAAAGAGTTCAGGAGAGGACCCAGGAGTGCCCCAAAGGACCCAGGAGTTCAGGAGGGGACCCAGGAGTGCCCCAAAGTACCTAAGACTTCAGGAGGGACTCAGGAGTTCGGGAGGGGACCCACCCAGGAGTTCAGGAGGGGACCCAGGAGTGCCCAAAGGATCCAGAGTTCAGGAAAGACACGCCTAGGAGTTCAGTAGGGACCTACCCAGGAGTTCAGGGAGGGACTGAAGAATTCAGGAGGGGACCTAGGAGTTCAGGGGGTAACCCAAGAGTTCATGAGAGGACCCAGGAGTTCAGGAGAGGACGCAGGAGTGCCCCAAAGGACCCAGGAGTTCAGGGGGGAACCCGGGCGTTCTGAGGGGACCCAGGAGTGCCTCAAAGTACCCAGGAGTTCGGGAGGGGACCCACCCAGGAGCTCGGGAGGGGACCCACCCAGGAGTTCGGGAGGGGACCCACCCAGGAGTTCGGGAGTGTACCCACCCAGGAGTTCGGGAGGGTACCCACCCAGGAGTTCGGGAGGGGACCCAGCAGTGCTCCAAATGACCCAGGAGTTCAGGGGGGAACCCAAGAGTACTGAGGAGACCCAAGAGTTCCCCAAAGGACCCAAGAGCTTAGGAGGGGACCCAGGAGTGCCCCAAAGGATCCAGAGATCAGGAGGGGACCCAAGAGTTCAGGAGGGGACCCAGGAGTGCCCCAAAGGATCCAGGAGTTCAGGAGGGGACCCAGGAGTTCAGTGGGGGACCCAAGAGATAAGGAGGGCACCCAGGACTTCAGGAGGGGACCCACCCAGGACTTCAGGAGGGGACCCACCCAGGACTTCAGGAGGGGACCCAGCAGTGCCCCAAAGGACCCAGGAGTTCAGGGGGGAACCCAGGAGTGCCCCAAAGGATCCAGAGTTCAGGAGGGGACCCAGGAGTGCCCCAAAGGACCCAAGAGTTCAGGAGGGGACCCAAGAGTTCAGGAGGGAACCCAGACGTTCAGGAGGGGACCCAGGAGTGCCCCAAAGGACCCAGGAGTTCAGTGGGGGACCGAAGATTTCAGGAGGGGGACCAGGTGTGTTCCAAAGGACCCAGGAGTTCAGTGGGGAACCCAGGAGTTCTGAGGGGACCCAGCAGTGACCCAAAGGACCCAAGAGTTCGTGCGGCACCCAAGAGATCAGGAGGGACCCACCCAGGAGTACAGGAGGGACTCACCCAGGAGTTCAAGAGAGACTCACCCAGGAGTGCCCCAAAGGACCCAGGAGTTCAGGGGGGAACCCAGGATTGCTCCAAAGGATCCCGAGTTCAGGATGGGACCCAGGAGTGCCCCAAAGGATCCAGAGTTCAGGAGGGGACCCAAGAGTTCAGGAGGGGACCCAACCAGGACTTCAGGAGGGACCCACCCAGGAGCTCAGGAGGGACCCATTCAATCGTTTAGGAGGGGGACCAGGAGTGCCACAAAGGACCCAGGAGTTCAGGAGGGACCCACCCAGGACTTCAGGAGGGGACCCAGGAGTTCTGAGGGGAGCCATTCAGGAGTTCAGGAGGGGGACCAGGAGTGCCCCAAGGACCCAGGATTTCAGGAGGGGACCCAGGAGTGCCCCAAAGAATCCAGAGTTCAGGAGGGGACCCGCCCAGGAGTTCAGGAGGGGACCCGCCCAGGAGTTCAGGAGGGGACCCGCCCAGGAGTTCAGGAGGGGACCCGCCCAGGAGTTCAGGAGGGGACCCGCCCAGGAGTTCAGGGAGGGACTGAAGAATTCAGGAGGGGACCTAGGAGTTCAGGGGGTAACCAAAGAGTTCAGGAGAGGACCCAGGAGTGCCCCAAAGGACCCGGGAGATCAGGAGGGGACCCAGGAGTGCCCCAAAGTACCTAAGACTTCAGGAGGGGACTCAGGAGTTCGGGAGGGGACCCACCAAGGAGTTCGGGAGGGGACCCACCCAGGAGTTCGGGAGGGGACCCAGCAGTGCCCCAAAGGACCCAGGAGTTCAGGGGGGAACCCATGAGTGCCCCAAATGATCCAGAGTTCAGGAGGGGACACAGGAGTGCCCCAAAAGATCCAGAGTTCAGGAGGGACCCACCCAGGACTTCACGGCAGGACCCATTCAGGAGTTCAGGAGGGACCCATTCAGGAGTTCAGGAGGGACCCATTCAGGAGTTCAGGAGGGACCCATTCAGGAGTTCAGGAGGGGGACCAGAAGTGCCCCAAAGGACCCAGGAGTTCAGGGTGGGACCCACCCAGGAGTTCAGGAGGGACCCACCCTGGACTTCAGGAGGGACCAACCCAGGAGTTCATGGCGGGACCCACCCTGGACTTCAGGAGGGGACCGAGGAGTTCAGAGGGGACCCATTTAGGAGTTCAGGAGGGGGACCAGGAGTGCCCCAAAGGACCCAGGAGTTCAGGAGGGGACCCAGGAGTGCCCCAAAGGATCCAGAGTTCAGGAGGGGACCCGCCCAGGAGTTCAGGAGGGGACCCGCCCAGGAGTTCAGGAGGGGACCCGCCCAGGAGTTCAGGAGGGGACCCGCCCAGGAGTTCAGGAGGGGACCCGCCCAGGAGTTCAGGAGGGGACCCGGAATTCAGGGAGGGACTGAAGAATTAAGGAGGGGACCTAGGACTTCAGGGGATAACCCAAGAGTTCCGGATCGGACCCAGGAGTTCAGCAGAGGACCCAGGAGTGCCCCAAAGGACCCAGGAGTTCAGGAGGAGACCCAGGAGTTCCCCAAAGGATCCAGAGTTCAGGAGGGGACCCAGGAATGCCCCAAAGGACCCAGGAGTTCAGGAGGGGACCCAGGCGTTCTGAGGGGATTCAGGAGTGCCCCAAAGTACCCAAGAGTTCGGGAGCGGCCCCAGCCAGGAGTTCGGGAAGGGACCCAGCAGTGCCCCAAAGGACCCAGGAGTTCAGGAGGGGACCCAGGAGCTCAGGGTGGGACCCAAGAGCTTAGAAGGGGACCCAGGAGTTCACCAAAGGACCCAAGAGTTCAGGAGGGGACCCAGGAGTGCCCCAAAGGATCCAGAGTTCAGGAGGGGACCCAGCAGTTCCCCAAAGGTCCCAGGAGTGAAGGGGGGAACACAAAAGTTCGGAGGGCACCCAGGAGTTCAGGAGGGGACCCAGGAGTGCCCAAAGGATGCAGAGTTCAGGAGGGACCCGCCCAGGAGTTCAGTAGGGACCTACCCAGGAGTTCAGTAGGGACCTACCCAGGAGTTCAGGGAGGGACTGAAGAATTCAGGAGGGGACCTAGGAGTTCAGGGGGTAACCCAGGAGTTCATGAGAGGACCCAGGAGTTCAGGAGAGGACGCAGGAGTGCCCCAAAGTACCTAAGACTTCAGGAGGGGACTCAGGAGTTCGGGAGGGACCCACCCAGGAGTTCGGGAGGGGACCCACCCAGGAGTTCGGGAGGGGACCCACCCAGGAGTTCGGGAGGGGACCCAGCAGTGCCCCAAAGGACCCAGGAGTTCAGGGGGGAACCCAGGTTTGCCCCAAAGGACCGAAGAGATCAGGAGGACACCCAAGAGATCAGGAGGACACCCAAGAGTTCAGGAGGGGACCCACCCAGGAGTTCAGGAGGGGACCCACCCAGGAGTTCAGGAGGGGACCCACCCAGGAGTTCAGGAGGGGACCCACCCAGGAGTTCAGGAGGGGACCCACCCAGGAGTTCAGGAGGGGACCCAGGAGTTCAGGAGGGAACCCAGACGTTCAGGAGGGGACCCAGGAGTGTTCCAAAGGACCCAGGAGTTCAGTGGGGGACCGAAGATTTCAGGAGGAGGACCAGGTGTGTTCCAAAGGACCCAGGAGTTCAGTGGGGAACCCAGGAGTTCTGAGGGGACCCAGCAGTGACCCAAAGGACCCAAGAGTTCGTGCGGCACCCAAGAGATCAGGAGGGACCCACCCAGGAGTACAGGAGGGACTCACCCAGGAGTTCAGGAGAGACTCACCCAGGAGTGCCCCAAAGGACCCAGGAGTTCAGGGGGGAACTCAGGATTGCCCCAAAGGATCCCGAGTTCAGGATGGGACCCAGGAGTGCCCCAAAGGATCCAGAGTTCAGGAGGGGACCCAAGAGTTCAGGAGGGGACCCAACCAGGACTTCAGGAGGGACCCACCCAGGAGCTCAGGAGGGACCCATTCAATCGTTTAGGAGGGGGACCAGGAGTGCCACAAAGGACCCAGGAGTTCAGGAGGGACCCACCCAGGACTTCAGGAGGGGACCCAGGAGTTCTGAGGGGAGCCATTCAGGAGTTCAGGAGGGGGACCAGGAGTGCCCCAAGGACCCAGGATTTCAGGAGGGGACCCAGGAGTGCCCCAAAGAATCCAGAGTTCAGGAGGGGACCCGCCCAGGAGTTCAGGAGGGGACCCGCCCAGGAGTTCAGGAGGGGACCCGCCCAGGAGTTCAGGAGGGGACCCGCCCAGGAGTTCAGGAGGGGACCCGCCCAGGAGTTCAGGAGGGACCCGCCCAGGAGTTCAGGGGGTAACCAAAGAGTTCAGGAGAGGACCCAGGAGTGCCCCAAAGGACCCAGGAGTTCAGGAGGGGACCCAGGAGTGCCCCAAAGTACCTAAGACTTCAGGAGGGGACCCAGGAGTTCGGGAGGGGACCCACCCAGGAGTTCGGGAGGGGACCCACCCAGGAGTTCGGGAGGGGACCCAGCAGTGCCCCAAAGGACCCAGGAGTTCAGGGGGGAACCCAGGTTTGCATCAAAGGACCCAAGAGATCAGGAGGACACCCAGGAGTTCAGGAGGGGACCCACCCAGGAGTTCAGGAGGGGACCCACCCAGGAGTTCAGGAGGGGACCCACCCAGGAGTTCAGGAGGGGACCCATGAGTGCCCCAAATGATCCAGAGTTCAGGAGGGGACACAGGAGTGCCCCAAAAGATCCAGAGTTCAGGAGGGACCCACCCAGGACTTCACGGCAGGACCCACCCAGGACTTCAGGAGGAGACCCAGGGGTTCAGGAGGGACCCATTCAGGAGTTCAGGAGGGACCCATTCAGGAGTTCAGGACGGACCCATTCAGGAGTTCAGGAGGGGGACCAGAAGTGCCCCAAAGGACCCAGGAGTTCAGGGTGGGACCCACCCAGGAGTTCAGGAGGGACCCACCCTGGACTTCAGGAGGGACCAACCCAGGAGTTCATGGCGGGACCCACCCTGGACTTCAGGAGGGGACCGAGGAGTTCAGAGGGGACCCATTTAGGAGTTCAGGAGGGGGACCAGGAGTGCCCCAAAGAACCCAGGAGTTCAGGAGGGGACCCAGGAGTGCCCCAAAGGATCCAGAGTTCAGGAGGGGACCCGCCCAGGAGTTCAGGAGGGCACCCGCCCAGGAGTTCAGGAGGGCACCCGCCCAGGAGTTCAGGAGGGCACCCGCCCAGGAGTTCAGGAGGGCACCCGCCCAGGAGTTCAGGAGGGCACCCGCCCAGGAGTTCAGGAGGGCACCCGCCCAGGAGTTCAGGAGGGCACCCGCCCAGGAGTTCAGGAGGGCACCCGCCCAGGAGTTCAGGAGGGCACCCGCCCAGGAGTTCAGGGAGGGACTGAAGAATTCAGGAGGGGACCTAGGAGTTCAGGGGGTAACCAAAGAGTTCAGGAGAGGACCCAGGAGTGTCCCAAAGGACCCAGGAGTTCAGGAGGGGACCCAGGAGTGCCCCAAAGTACCTAAGACTTCAGGAGGGGACTCAGGAGTTCGGGAGGGGACCAACCCAGGAGGTCGGGAGGGGACCCACCCAGGAGTTCGGGAGGGGACCCACCCAGGAGTTCGGGAGGGGACCCAGCAGTGCCCCAAAGGACCCAGGAGTTCAGGGGGGAACCCAGGTTTGCCCCAAAGGACCCAAGAGATCAGGAGGACACCCAAGAGATCAGGAGGGAAACACCCAGGAGTTCAGGAAGGGACCCACCCAGGAGTTCAGGAGGGGACCCACCCTGGAGTTCAGGAGGGGACCCACCCAGGAGTTCAGGAGGGGGACCAGAAGTGCCCCAAAGGACCCAGGAGTTCAGGGTGGGACCCACCCAGGAGTTCAGGAGGGACCCACCCTGGACTTCAGGAGGGACCGACCCAGGAGTTCATGGCGGGACCCACCCTGGACTTCAGGAGGGGACCGAGGAGTTCAGAGGGGACCCATTTAGGAGTTCAGGAGGGGGACCAGGAGTGCCCCAAAGGACCCAGGAGTTCAGGAGGGGACCCAGGAGTGCCCCAAAGGATCCAGAGTTCAGGAGGGGACCCGCCCAGGAGTTCAGGAGGGGACCCGCCCAGGAGTTCAGGAGGGCACCCGCCCAGGAGTTCAGGAGGGCACCCGCCCAGGAGTTCAGGAGGGCACCCGCCCAGGAGTTCAGGAGGGCACCCGCCCAGGAGTTCAGGAGGGCACCCGCCCAGGAGTTCAGGAGGGCACCCGCCCAGGAGTTCAGGAGGGCACCCGCCCAGGAGTTCAGGAGGGGACCCAGGAGTGCCCCAAAGTACCTAAGACTTCAGGAGGGGACTCAGGAGTTCGGGAGGGGACCCACCCAGGAGTTCAGGAGGGGACCCAGCAGTGCCCCAAAGGACCCAGGAGTTCAGGGGGGAACCCAGGTTTGCCCCAAAGGACCCAAGAGATCAGGAGGACACCCAAGAGATCAGGAGGGAAACACCCAGGAGTTCAGGAGGGGACCCACCCAGGAGTTCAGGAGGGGACCCAGCAGTGCCCCAAAGGACCCAGGAGTTCAGGGGGGAACCCATGAGTGCCCCAAATGATCCAGAGTTCAGGAGGGGACACAGGAGTGCCCCAAAAGATCCAGAGTTCAGGAGGGACCCACCCAGGACTTCACGGCAGGACCCACCCAGGACTTCGGGAGGGGACCCAGGAGTTCAGGAGGGACCCATTCAGGAGTTCAGGAGGGACCCATTCAGGAGTTCAGGAGGGGGACCAGAAGTGCCCCAAAGGACCCAGGAGTTCAGGGTGGGACCCACCCAGGAGTTCAGGAGGGACCCACCCTGGACTTCAGGAGGGACCAACCCAGGAGTTCATGGCGGGACCCACCCTGGACTTCAGGAGGGGACCGAGGAGTTCAGAGGGGACCCATTTAGGAGTTCAGGAGGGGGACCAGGAGTGCCCCAAAGGACCCAGGAGTTCAGGAGGGGACCCAGGAGTGCCCCAAAGGATCCAGAGTTCAGGAGGGGACCCGCCCAGGAGTTCAGGAGGGGACCCGCCCAGGAGTTCAGGAGGGGACCCGCCCAGGAGTTCAGGAGGGGACCCGCCCAGGAGTTCAGGAGGGGACCCGCCCAGGAGTTCAGGGAGGGACTGAAGAATTAAGGAGGGGACCTAGGACTTCAGGGGATAACCCAATAGTTCAGGATCGGACCCAGGAGTTCAGCAGAGGACCCAGGAGTGCCCCAAAGGACCCAGGAGTTCAGGAGGAGACCCAGGAGTTCCCCAAAGGATCCAGAGTTCAGGAGGGGACCCAGGAATGCCCCAAAGGACCCAGGAGTTCAGGAGGGGACCCAGGCGTTCTGAGGGGATCCAGGAGTGCCCCAAAGTACCCAAGAGTTCGGGAGGGGACCCACCCAGGAGTTCGGGAGGGGACCCACCCAGGAGTTCGGGAGGGGACCCAGCAGTGCCCCAAAGGACCCAGGAGTTCAGGAGGGGACCCAGGAGCTCAGGGTGGGACCCAAGAGCTTAGAAGTGGACCCAGGAGTTCACCAAAGGACCCAAGATTTCAGGAGGGGACCCAGGAGTGCCCCAAAGGATCCAGAGTTCAGGAGGGGACCCAGCAGTGCCCCAAAGGTCCCAGGAGTGAAGGGGGGAACACAAGAGTTCGGAGGGCACCCAGGAGTTCAGGATGGGACCCAGGAGTGCCCAAAGGATCCAGAGTTCAGGAGGGACCCGCCCAGGAGTTCAGTAGGGACCTACCCAGGAGTTCAGGGAGAGACTGAAGAATTCAGGAGGGGACCTAGGAGTTCAGGGGGTAACCCAAGAGTTCAGGAGCGGACCCAGGAGTTCAGGAGAGGACCCAGGCGTGTCCCAAAGGACTCAGGAGTTCAGGCGGGGACCCAGGAGTGTCCCAAAGGATCCAGAGTTCAGGAGGGGACCCAGGAATTACCCAAAGGACCCAGGAGTTCAGGGGAGAACCCAGGCATTCTGAGGGGACCCAGGAATACCCCAAAGTACCCAAGAGTTCAGGAGGAGACCCAGGAGTTCGGGAGGGGACCCACCCAGGAGTTCGGGAGGGGACCCAGCAGTGCCCCAAAGGACCCAGGAGTTCAAGAGGGACCCACCCAGGAGTTCCTGGCGGGACCCACCCAGGAATTCAGGAGGGGACCCAGGAGTTCTGAGGGGACCCAGGCGTGCCCCAAATGACCCAAGAGTTCAGGAGGGCACCCAGGAGTCCAGGAGGGGACCCACCCAGGAGTTCACGAGGGGACCCGCCCAGGAGTTCAGGAGGGGACCCGCCCAGGAGTTCAGGAGGGGACCCGCCCAGGAGTTCAGGAGGGAACCCGCCCAGGAGTTCAGGAGGGAACCCGCCCAGGAGTTCAGGAGGGAACCCGCCCAGGAGTTCAGGAGGGGACCCGCCCAGGAGTTCAGGGAGGGACTGAAGAATTCAGGAGGGGACCTAGGAGTTCAGGGGGTAACCCAAGAGTTCAGGAGCAGACCCAGGAGTTCAGGAGAGGACCCAGGAGTGTCCCAAAGGACCCAAGAGTTCAGGAGGGGACCCAGGAATGCCCCAAAGGACCCAGGAGTTCATGGGGGAACCCAGGTGTTCTGAGGGGACCCAGGAGTGCCCCAAAGTAACCAAGAGTCCAGGAGGGGACCCACCCAGGAGTTCAGGAGGGGACCCAGCAGTGCCCCAAAGGACCCAGGAGTACAGGGGGGAACCCAGGAGTGCCCCAAAGAATCCAGAGTTCAGGAGGGGACCCGCCCAGGAGTTCAGGAGGGCACCCGCCCAGGAGTTCAGGAGGGACCCGCCCAGGAGTTCAGGAGGGACCCGCCCAGGAGTTCAGGGAGGGACTGAAGAACTCAGGAGGGGACCTAGGAGTTCAGGGGGTAACCAAAGAGTTCAGGAGAGGACCCAGGAGTGCCCCAAAGGACCCAGGAGTTCAGGAGGGGACCCAGGAGTGCCCCAAAGTACCTAAGACTTCAGGAGGGACTCAGGAGTTCGGGAGGGGACCCACCCAGGAGTTCAGGAGGGGACCCAGGAGTGCCCAAAGGATCCAGAGTTCAGGAAAGACACGCCTAGGAGTTCAGTAGGGACCTACCCAGGAGTTCAGGGAGGGACTGAAGAATTCAGGAGGGGACCTAGGAGTTCAGGGGGTAACCCAAGAGTTCATGAGAGGACCCAGGAGTTCAGGAGAGGACGCAGGAGTGCCCCAAAGGACCCAGGAGTTCAGGGGGGAACCCGGGCGTTCTGAGGGGACCCAGGAGTGCCTCAAAGTACCCAGGAGTTCGGGAGGGGACCCACCCAGGAGCTCGGGAGGGGACCCACCCAGGAGTTCGGGAGGGGACCCACCCAGGAGTTCGGGAGTGTACCCACCCAGGAGTTCGGGAGGGTACCCACCCAGGAGTTCGGGAGGGGACCCAGCAGTGCTCCAAATGACCCAGGAGTTCAGGGGGGAACCCAAGAGTACTGAGGAGACCCAAGAGTTCCCCAAAGGACCCAAGAGCTTAGGAGGGGACCCAGGAGTGCCCCAAAGGATCCAGAGATCAGGAGGGGACCCAAGAGTTCAGGAGGGGACCCAGGAGTGCCCCAAAGGATCCAGGAGTTCAGGAGGGGACCCAGGAGTTCAGTGGGGGACCCAAGAGATAAGGAGGGCACCCAGGACTTCAGGAGGGGACCCACCCAGGACTTCAGGAGGGGACCCACCCAGGACTTCAGGAGGGGACCCAGCAGTGCCCCAAAGGACCCAGGAGTTCAGGGGGGAACCCAGGAGTGCCCCAAAGGATCCAGAGTTCAGGAGGGGACCCAGGAGTGCCCCAAAGGACCCAAGAGTTCAGGAGGGGACCCAAGAGTTCAGGAGGGAACCCAGACGTTCAGGAGGGGACCCAGGAGTGCCCCAAAGGACCCAGGAGTTCAGTGGGGGACCGAAGATTTCAGGAGGGGGACCAGGTGTGTTCCAAAGGACCCAGGAGTTCAGTGGGGAACCCAGGAGTTCTGAGGGGACCCAGCAGTGACCCAAAGGACCCAAGAGTTCGTGCGGCACCCAAGAGATCAGGAGGGACCCACCCAGGAGTACAGGAGGGACTCACCCAGGAGTTCAAGAGAGACTCACCCAGGAGTGCCCCAAAGGACCCAGGAGTTCAGGGGGGAACCCAGGATTGCTCCAAAGGATCCCGAGTTCAGGATGGGACCCAGGAGTGCCCCAAAGGATCCAGAGTTCAGGAGGGGACCCAAGAGTTCAGGAGGGGACCCAACCAGGACTTCAGGAGGGACCCACCCAGGAGCTCAGGAGGGACCCATTCAATCGTTTAGGAGGGGGACCAGGAGTGCCACAAAGGACCCAGGAGTTCAGGAGGGACCCACCCAGGACTTCAGGAGGGGACCCAGGAGTTCTGAGGGGAGCCATTCAGGAGTTCAGGAGGGGGACCAGGAGTGCCCCAAGGACCCAGGATTTCAGGAGGGGACCCAGGAGTGCCCCAAAGAATCCAGAGTTCAGGAGGGGACCCGCCCAGGAGTTCAGGAGGGGACCCGCCCAGGAGTTCAGGAGGGGACCCGCCCAGGAGTTCAGGAGGGGACCCGCCCAGGAGTTCAGGAGGGGACCCGCCCAGGAGTTCAGGAGGGACCCGCCCAGGAGTTCAGGGAGGGACTGAAGAATTCAGGAGGGGACCTAGGAGTTCAGGGGGTAACCAAAGAGTTCAGGAGAGGACCCAGGAGTGCCCCAAAGGACCCGGGAGATCAGGAGGGGACCCAGGAGTGCCCCAAAGTACCTAAGACTTCAGGAGGGGACTCAGGAGTTCGGGAGGGGACCCACCAAGGAGTTCGGGAGGGGACCCACCCAGGAGTTCGGGAGGGGACCCAGCAGTGCCCCAAAGGACCCAGGAGTTCAGGGGGGAACCCATGAGTGCCCCAAATGATCCAGAGTTCAGGAGGGGACACAGGAGTGCCCCAAAAGATCCAGAGTTCAGGAGGGACCCACCCAGGACTTCACGGCAGGACCCATTCAGGAGTTCAGGAGGGACCCATTCAGGAGTTCAGGAGGGACCCATTCAGGAGTTCAGGAGGGACCCATTCAGGAGTTCAGGAGGGGGACCAGAAGTGCCCCAAAGGACCCAGGAGTTCAGGGTGGGACCCACCCAGGAGTTCAGGAGGGACCCACCCTGGACTTCAGGAGGGACCAACCCAGGAGTTCATGGCGGGACCCACCCTGGACTTCAGGAGGGGACCGAGGAGTTCAGAGGGGACCCATTTAGGAGTTCAGGAGGGGGACCAGGAGTGCCCCAAAGGACCCAGGAGTTCAGGAGGGGACCCAGGAGTGCCCCAAAGGATCCAGAGTTCAGGAGGGGACCCGCCCAGGAGTTCAGGAGGGGACCCGCCCAGGAGTTCAGGAGGGGACCCGCCCAGGAGTTCAGGAGGGGACCCGCCCAGGAGTTCAGGAGGGGACCCGCCCAGGAGTTCAGGAGGGGACCCGGAATTCAGGGAGGGACTGAAGAATTAAGGAGGGGACCTAGGACTTCAGGGGATAACCCAAGAGTTCCGGATCGGACCCAGGAGTTCAGCAGAGGACCCAGGAGTGCCCCAAAGGACCCAGGAGTTCAGGAGGAGACCCAGGAGTTCCCCAAAGGATCCAGAGTTCAGGAGGGGACCCAGGAATGCCCCAAAGGACCCAGGAGTTCAGGAGGGGACCCAGGCGTTCTGAGGGGATTCAGGAGTGCCCCAAAGTACCCAAGAGTTCGGGAGCGGCCCCAGCCAGGAGTTCGGGAAGGGACCCAGCAGTGCCCCAAAGGACCCAGGAGTTCAGGAGGGGACCCAGGAGCTCAGGGTGGGACCCAAGAGCTTAGAAGGGGACCCAGGAGTTCACCAAAGGACCCAAGAGTTCAGGAGGGGACCCAGGAGTGCCCCAAAGGATCCAGAGTTCAGGAGGGGACCCAGCAGTTCCCCAAAGGTCCCAGGAGTGAAGGGGGGAACACAAGAGTTCGGAGGGCACCCAGGAGTTCAGGAGGGGACCCAGGAGTGCCCAAAGGATGCAGAGTTCAGGAGGGACCCGCCCAGGAGTTCAGTAGGGACCTACCCAGGAGTTCAGTAGGGACCTACCCAGGAGTTCAGGGAGGGACTGAAGAATTCAGGAGGGGACCTAGGAGTTCAGGGGGTAACCCAGGAGTTCATGAGAGGACCCAGGAGTTCAGGAGAGGACGCAGGAGTGCCCCAAAGTACCTAAGACTTCAGGAGGGGACTCAGGAGTTCGGGAGGGACCCACCCAGGAGTTCGGGAGGGGACCCACCCAGGAGTTCGGGAGGGGACCCACCCAGGAGTTCGGGAGGGGACCCAGCAGTGCCCCAAAGGACCCAGGAGTTCAGGGGGGAACCCAGGTTTGCCCCAAAGGACCGAAGAGATCAGGAGGACACCCAAGAGATCAGGAGGACACCCAAGAGTTCAGGAGGGGACCCACCCAGGAGTTCAGGAGGGGACCCACCCAGGAGTTCAGGAGGGGACCCACCCAGGAGTTCAGGAGGGGACCCACCCAGGAGTTCAGGAGGGGACCCAGGAGTTCAGGAGGGAACCCAGACGTTCAGGAGGGGACCCAGGAGTGTTCCAAAGGACCCAGGAGTTCAGTGGGGGACCGAAGATTTCAGGAGGAGGACCAGGTGTGTTCCAAAGGACCCAGGAGTTCAGTGGGGAACCCAGGAGTTCTGAGGGGACCCAGCAGTGACCCAAAGGACCCAAGAGTTCGTGCGGCACCCAAGAGATCAGGAGGGACCCACCCAGGAGTACAGGAGGGACTCACCCAGGAGTTCAGGAGAGACTCACCCAGGAGTGCCCCAAAGGACCCAGGAGTTCAGGGGGGAACTCAGGATTGCCCCAAAGGATCCCGAGTTCAGGATGGGACCCAGGAGTGCCCCAAAGGATCCAGAGTTCAGGAGGGGACCCAAGAGTTCAGGAGGGGACCCAACCAGGACTTCAGGAGGGACCCACCCAGGAGCTCAGGAGGGACCCATTCAATCGTTTAGGAGGGGGACCAGGAGTGCCACAAAGGACCCAGGAGTTCAGGAGGGACCCACCCAGGACTTCAGGAGGGGACCCAGGAGTTCTGAGGGGAGCCATTCAGGAGTTCAGGAGGGGGACCAGGAGTGCCCCAAGGACCCAGGATTTCAGGAGGGGACCCAGGAGTGCCCCAAAGAATCCAGAGTTCAGGAGGGGACCCGCCCAGGAGTTCAGGAGGGGACCCGCCCAGGAGTTCAGGAGGGGACCCGCCCAGGAGTTCAGGAGGGGACCCGCCCAGGAGTTCAGGAGGGGACCCGCCCAGGAGTTCAGGAGGGACCCGCCCAGGAGTTCAGGGGGTAACCAAAGAGTTCAGGAGAGGACCCAGGAGTGCCCCAAAGGACCCAGGAGATCAGGAGGGGACCCAGGAGTGCCCCAAAGTACCTAAGACTTCAGGAGGGGACCCACCAAGGAGTTCGGGAGGGGACCCACCAAGGAGTTCGGGAGGGGACCCACCCAGGAGTTCGGGAGGGGACCCAGCAGTGCCCCAAAGGACCCAGGAGTTCAGGGTGGGACCCACCCAGGAGTTCAGGAGGGACCCACCCTGGACTTCAGGAGGGACCAACCCAGGAGTTCATGGCGGGACCCACCCTGGACTTCAGGAGGGGACCGAGGAGTTCAGAGGGGACCCATTTAGGAGTTCAGGAGGGGGACCAGGAGTGCCCCAAAGGACCCAGGAGTTCAGGAGGGGACCCAGGAGTGCCCCAAAGGATCCAGAGTTCAGGAGGGGACCCGCCCAGGAGTTCAGGAGGGGACCCGCCCAGGAGTTCAGGAGGGCACCCGCCCAGGAGTTCAGGAGGGCACCCGCCCAGGAGTTCAGGAGGGCACCCGCCCAGGAGTTCAGGAGGGCACCCGCCCAGGAGTTCAGGAGGGGACCCGCCCAGGAGTTCAGGAGGGCACCCGCCCAGGAGTTCAGGAGGGCACCCGCCCAGGAGTTCAGGAGGGCACCCGCCCAGGAGTTCAGGAGGGGACCCAGGAGTGCCCCAAAGTACCTAAGACTTCAGGAGGGGACTCAGGAGTTCGGGAGGGGACCCACCCAGGAGTTCGGGAGGGGACCCAGCAGTGCCCCAAAGGACCCAGGAGTTCAGGGGGGAACCCAGGTTTGCCCCAAAGGACCCAAGAGATCAGGAGGACACCCAAGAGATCAGGAGGGAAACACCCAGGAGTTCAGGAGGGGACCCACCCAGGAGTTCAGGAGGGGACCCAGCAGTGCCCCAAAGGACCCAGGAGTTCAGGGGGGAACCCATGAGTGCCCCAAATGATCCAGAGTTCAGAAGGGGACACAGGAGTGCCCCAAAAGATCCAGAGTTCAGGAGGGACCCACCCAGGACTTCACGGCAGGACCCACCCAGGACTTCGGGAGGGGACCCAGGAGTTCAGGAGGGACCCATTCAGGAGTTCAGGAGGGACCCATTCAGGAGTTCAGGAGGGGGACCAGAAGTGCCCCAAAGGACCCAGGAGTTCAGGGTGGGACCCACCCAGGAGTTCAGGAGGGACCCACCCTGGACTTCAGGAGGGACCAACCCAGGAGTTCATGGCGGGACCCACCCTGGACTTCAGGAGGGGACCGAGGAGTTCAGAGGGGACCCATTTAGGAGTTCAGGAGGGGGACCAGGAGTGCCCCAAAGGACCCAGGAGTTCAGGAGGGGACCCAGGAGTGCCCCAAAGGATCCAGAGTTCAGGAGGGGACCCGCCCAGGAGTTCAGGAGGGGACCCGCCCAGGAGTTCAGGAGGGGACCCGCCCAGGAGTTCAGGGAGGGACTGAAGAATTAAGGAGGGGACCTAGGACTTCAGGGGATAACCCAATAGTTCAGGATCGGACCCAGGAGTTCAGCAGAGGACCCAGGAGTGCCCCAAAGGACCCAGGAGTTCAGGAGGAGACCCAGGAGTTCCCCAAAGGATCCAGAGTTCAGGAGGGGACCCAGGAATGCCCCAAAGGACCCAGGAGTTCAGGAGGGGACCCAGGCGTTCTGAGGGGATCCAGGAGTGCCCCAAAGTACCCAAGAGTTCGGGAGGGGACCCACCCAGGAGTTCGGGAGGGGACCCACCCAGGAGTTCGGGAGGGGACCCAGCAGTGCCCCAAAGGACCCAGGAGTTCAGGAGGGGACCCAGGAGCTCAGGGTGGGACCCAAGAGCTTAGAAGTGGACCCAGGAGTTCACCAAAGGACCCAAGAGTTCAGGAGGGGACCCAGGAGTGCCCCAAAGGATCCAGAGTTCAGGAGGGGACCCAGCAGTGCCCCAAAGGTCCCAGGAGTGAAGGGGGGAACACAAGAGTTCGGAGGGCACCCAGGAGTTCAGGATGGGACCCAGGAGTGCCCAAAGGATCCAGAGTTCAGGAGGGACCCGCCCAGGAGTTCAGTAGGGACCTACCCAGGAGTTCAGGGAGAGACTGAAGAATTCAGGAGGGGACCTAGGAGTTCAGGGGGTAACCCAAGAGTTCAGGAGCGGACCCAGGAGTTCAGGAGAGGACCCAGGCGTGTCCCAAAGGACTCAGGAGTTCAGGCGGGGACCCAGGAGTGTCCCAAAGGATCCAGAGTTCAGGAGGGGACCCAGGAATTACCCAAAGGACCCAGGAGTTCAGGGGAGAACCCAGGCATTCTGAGGGGACCCAGGAATACCCCAAAGTACCCAAGAGTTCAGGAGGAGACCCAGGAGTTCGGGAGGGGACCCACCCAGGAGTTCGGGAGGGGACCCAGCAGTGCCCCAAAGGACCCAGGAGTTCAAGAGGGACCCACCCAGGAGTTCCTGGCGGGACCCACCCAGGAATTCAGGAGGGGACCCAGGAGTTCTGAGAGGACCCAGGCGTGCCCCAAATGACCCAAGAGTTCAGGAGGGCACCCAGGAGTCCAGGAGGGGACCCACCCAGGAGTTCACGAGGGGACCCGCCCAGGAGTTCAGGAGGGGACCCGCCCAGGAGTTCAGGAGGGGACCCGCCCAGGAGTTCAGGGAGGGACTGAAGAATTAAGGAGGGGACCTAGGACTTCAGGGGATAACCCAATAGTTCAGGATCGGACCCAGGAGTTCAGCAGAGGACCCAGGAGTGCCCCAAAGGACCCAGGAGTTCAGGAGGAGACCCAGGAGTTCCCCAAAGGATCCAGAGTTCAGGAGGGGACCCAGGAATGCCCCAAAGGACCCAGGAGTTCAGGAGGGGACCCAGGCGTTCTGAGGGGATCCAGGAGTGCCCCAAAGTACCCAAGAGTTCGGGAGGGGACCCACCCAGGAGTTCGGGAGGGGACCCACCCAGGAGTTCGGGAGGGGACCCAGCAGTGCCCCAAAGGACCCAGGAGTTCAGGAGGGGACCCAGGAGCTCAGGGTGGGACCCAAGAGCTTAGAAGTGGACCCAGGAGTTCACCAAAGGACCCAAGAGTTCAGGAGGGGACCCAGGAGTGCCCCAAAGGATCCAGAGTTCAGGAGGGGACCCAGCAGTGCCCCAAAGGTCCCAGGAGTGAAGGGGGGAACACAAGAGTTCGGAGGGCACCCAGGAGTTCAGGATGGGACCCAGGAGTGCCCAAAGGATCCAGAGTTCAGGAGGGACCCGCCCAGGAGTTCAGTAGGGACCTACCCAGGAGTTCAGGGAGAGACTGAAGAATTCAGGAGGGGACCTAGGAGTTCAGGGGGTAACCCAAGAGTTCAGGAGCGGACCCAGGAGTTCAGGAGAGGACCCAGGCGTGTCCCAAAGGACTCAGGAGTTCAGGCGGGGACCCAGGAGTGTCCCAAAGGATCCAGAGTTCAGGAGGGGACCCAGGAATTACCCAAAGGACCCAGGAGTTCAGGGGAGAACCCAGGCATTCTGAGGGGACCCAGGAATACCCCAAAGTACCCAAGAGTTCAGGAGGAGACCCAGGAGTTCGGGAGGGGACCCACCCAGGAGTTCGGGAGGGGACCCAGCAGTGCCCCAAAGGACCCAGGAGTTCAAGAGGGACCCACCCAGGAGTTCCTGGCGGGACCCACCCAGGAATTCAGGAGGGGACCCAGGAGTTCTGAGGGGACCCAGGCGTGCCCCAAATGACCCAAGAGTTCAGGAGGGCACCCAGGAGTCCAGGAGGGGACCCACCCAGGAGTTCACGAGGGGACCCGCCCAGGAGTTCAGGAGGGGACCCGCCCAGGAGTTCAGGAGGGGACCCGCCCAGGAGTTCAGGAGGGGACCCGCCCAGGAGTTCAGGAGGGGACCCGCCCAGGAGTTCAGGAGGGGACCCGCCCAGGAGTTCAGGAGGGGACCCGCCCAGGAGTTCAGGGAGGGACTGAAGAATTCAGGAGGGGACCTAGGAGTTCAGGGGGTAACCCAAGAGTTCAGGAGCAGACCCAGGAGTTCAGGAGAGGACCCAGGAGTGTCCCAAAGGACCCAAGAGTTCAGGAGGGGACCCAGGAATGCCCCAAAGGACCCAGGAGTTCATGGGGGAACCCAGGTGTTCTGAGGGGACCCAGGAGTGCCCCAAAGTAACCAAGAGTCCAGGAGGGGACCCACCCAGGAGTTCAGGAGGGGACCCAGCAGTGCCCCAAAGGACCCAGGAGTACAGGGGGGAACCCAGGAGTGCCCCAAAGAATCCAGAGTTCAGGAGGGGACCCGCCCAGGAGTTCAGGAGGGCACCCGCCCAGGAGTTCAGGAGGGACCCGCCCAGGAGTTCAGGAGGGACCCGCCCAGGAGTTCAGGGAGGGACTGAAGAACTCAGGAGGGGACCTAGGAGTTCAGGGGGTAACCAAAGAGTTCAGGAGAGGACCCAGGAGTGCCCCAAAGGACCCAGGAGTTCAGGAGGGGACCCAGGAGTGCCCCAAAGTACCTAAGACTTCAGGAGGGACTCAGGAGTTCGGGAGGGGACCCACCCAGGAGTTCAGGAGGGGACCCAGGAGTGCCCAAAGGATCCAGAGTTCAGGAAAGACACGCCTAGGAGTTCAGTAGGGACCTACCCAGGAGTTCAGGGAGGGACTGAAGAATTCAGGAGGGGACCTAGGAGTTCAGGGGGTAACCCAAGAGTTCATGAGAGGACCCAGGAGTTCAGGAGAGGACGCAGGAGTGCCCCAAAGGACCCAGGAGTTCAGGGGGGAACCCGGGCGTTCTGAGGGGACCCAGGAGTGCCTCAAAGTACCCAGGAGTTCGGGAGGGGACCCACCCAGGAGCTCGGGAGGGGACCCACCCAGGAGTTCGGGAGGGGACCCACCCAGGAGTTCGGGAGGGGACCCACCCAGGAGTTCGGGAGGGGACCCAGCAGTGCTCCAAATGACCCAGGAGTTCAGGGGGGAACCCAAGAGTACTGAGGAGACCCAAGAGTTCCCCAAAGGACCCAAGAGCTTAGGAGGGGACCCAGGAGTGCCCCAAAGGATCCAGAGATCAGGAGGGGACCCAAGAGTTCAGGAGGGGACCCAGGAGTGCCCCAAAGGATCCAGGAGTTCAGGAGGGGACCCAGGAGTTCAGTGGGGGACCCAAGAGATAAGGAGGGCACCCAGGACTTCAGGAGGGGACCCACCCAGGACTTCAGGAGGGGACCCACCCAGGACTTCAGGAGGGGACCCACCCAGGACTTCAGGAGGGGACCCAGCAGTGCCCCAAAGGACCCAGGAGTTCAGGGGGGAACCCAGGAGTGCCCCAAAGGATCCAGAGTTCAGGAGGGGACCCAGGAGTGCCCCAAAGGACCCAAGAGTTCAGGAGGGGACCCAAGAGTTCAGGAGGGAACCCAGACGTTCAGGAGGGGACCCAGGAGTGCCCCAAAGGACCCAGGAGTTCAGTGGGGGACCGAAGATTTCAGGAGGGGGACCAGGTGTGTTCCAAAGGACCCAGGAGTTCAGTGGGGAACCCAGGAGTTCTGAGGGGACCCAGCAGTGACCCAAAGGACCCAAGAGTTCGTGCGGCACCCAAGAGATCAGGAGGGACCCACCCAGGAGTACAGGAGGGACTCACCCAGGAGTTCAAGAGAGACTCACCCAGGAGTGCCCCAAAGGACCCAGGAGTTCAGGGGGGAACCCAGGATTGCTCCAAAGGATCCCGAGTTCAGGATGGGACCCAGGAGTGCCCCAAAGGATCCAGAGTTCAGGAGGGGACCCAAGAGTTCAGGAGGGGACCCAACCAGGACTTCAGGAGGGACCCACCCAGGAGCTCAGGAGGGACCCATTCAATAGTTTAGGAGGGGGACCAGGAGTGCCACAAAGGACCCAGGAGTTCAGGAGGGACCCACCCAGGACTTCAGGAGGGGACCCAGGAGTTCTGAGGGGAGCCATTCAGGAGTTCAGGAGGGGGACCAGGAGTGCCCCAAGGACCCAGGATTTCAGGAGGGGACCCAGGAGTGCCCCAAAGAATCCAGAGTTCAGGAGGGGACCCGCCCAGGAGTTCAGGAGGGGACCCGCCCAGGAGTTCAGGAGGGGACCCGCCCAGGAGTTCAGGAGGGGACCCGCCCAGGAGTTCAGGAGGGGACCCGCCCAGGAGTTCAGGGAGGGACTGAAGAATTCAGGAGGGGACCTAGGAGTTCAGGGGGTAACCAAAGAGTTCAGGAGAGGACCCAGGAGTGCCCCAAAGGACCCGGGAGATCAGGAGGGGACCCAGGAGTGCCCCAAAGTACCTAAGACTTCAGGAGGGGACTCAGGAGTTCGGGAGGGGACCCACCAAGGAGTTCGGGAGGGGACCCACCCAGGAGTTCGGGAGGGGACCCAGCAGTGCCCCAAAGGACCCAGGAGTTCAGGGGGGAACCCATGAGTGCCCCAAATGATCCAGAGTTCAGGAGGGGACACAGGAGTGCCCCAAAAGATCCAGAGTTCAGGAGGGACCCACCCAGGACTTCACGGCAGGACCCATTCAGGAGTTCAGGAGGGACCCATTCAGGAGTTCAGGAGGGACCCATTCAGGAGTTCAGGAGGGACCCATTCAGGAGTTCAGGAGGGGGACCAGAAGTGCCCCAAAGGACCCAGGAGTTCAGGGTGGGACCCACCCAGGAGTTCAGGAGGGACCCACCCTGGACTTCAGGAGGGACCAACCCAGGAGTTCATGGTGGGACCCACCCTGGACTTCAGGAGGGGACCGAGGAGTTCAGAGGGGACCCATTTAGGAGTTCAGGAGGGGGACCAGGAGTGCCCCAAAGGACCCAGGAGTTCAGGAGGGGACCCAGGAGTGCCCCAAAGGACCCAGGAGTTCAGGAGGGGACCCAGGAGTGCCCCAAAGGATCCAGAGTTCAGGAGGGGACCCGCCCAGGAGTTCAGGAGGGGACCCGCCCAGGAGTTCAGGAGGGGACCCGCCCAGGAGTTCAGGAGGGGACCCGCCCAGGAGTTCAGGAGGGGACCCGGAATTCAGGGAGGGACTGAAGAATTAAGGAGGGGACCTAGGACTTCAGGGGATAACCCAAGAGTTCCGGATCGGACCCAGGAGTTCAGCAGAGGACCCAGGAGTGCCCCAAAGGACCCAGGAGTTCAGGAGGAGACCCAGGAGTTCCCCAAAGGATCCAGAGTTCAGGAGGGGACCCAGGAATGCCCCAAAGGACCCAGGAGTTCAGGAGGGGACCCAGGCGTTCTGAGGGGATTCAGGAGTGCCCCAAAGTACCCAAGAGTTCGGGAGCGGCCCCAGCCAGGAGTTCGGGAAGGGACCCAGCAGTGCCCCAAAGGACCCAGGAGTTCAGGAGGGGACCCAGGAGCTCAGGGTGGGACCCAAGAGCTTAGAAGGGGACCCAGGAGTTCACCAAAGGACCCAAGAGTTCAGGAGGGGACCCAGGAGTGCCCCAAAGGATCCAGAGTTCAGGAGGGGACCCAGCAGTTCCCCAAAGGTCCCAGGAGTGAAGGGGGGAACACAAGAGTTCGGAGGGCACCCAGGAGTTCAGGAGGGGACCCAGGAGTGCCCAAAGGATGCAGAGTTCAGGAGGGACCCGCCCAGGAGTTCAGTAGGGACCTACCCAGGAGTTCAGTAGGGACCTACCCAGGAGTTCAGGGAGGGACTGAAGAATTCAGGAGGGGACCTAGGAGTTCAGGGGGTAACCCAGGAGTTCATGAGAGGACCCAGGAGTTCAGGAGAGGACGCAGGAGTGCCCCAAAGTACCTAAGACTTCAGGAGGGGACTCAGGAGTTCGGGAGGGACCCACCCAGGAGTTCGGGAGGGGACCCACCCAGGAGTTCGGGAGGGGACCCACCCAGGAGTTCGGGAGGGGACCCAGCAGTGTCCCAAAGGACCCAGGAGTTCAGGGGGGAACCCAGGTTTGCCCCAAAGGACCGAAGAGATCAGGAGGACACCCAAGAGATCAGGAGGACACCCAAGAGTTCAGGAGGGGACCCACCCAGGAGTTCAGGAGGGGTCCCACCCAGGAGTTCAGGAGGGGACCCACCCAGGAGTTCAGGAGGGGACCCAGGAGTTCAGGGCGGAACTCATGAGTGCCCCAAATGATCCAGAGTTCAGGAGGGGACACAGGAGTGCCCCAAAAGATCCAGAGTTCAGGAGGGACCCACCCAGGACTTCATGGCAGGACCCACCCAGGACTTCATGGCAGGACCCACCCAGGAGTTCAGGAGGGACCCATTCAGGAGTTCAGGAGGGACCCATTCAGGAGTTCAGGAGGGACCCATTCAGGAGTTCAGGAGGGGGACCAGAAGTGCCCCAAAGGACCCAGGAGTTCAGGGGGGAACCCAGGAGTGCCCCAAAGGACCCAAGAGTTCAGGAGGGGACCCAAGAGTTCAGGAGGGAACCCAGACGTTCAGGAGGGGACCCAGGAGTGTTCCAAAGGACCCAGGAGTTCAGTGGGGGACCGAAGATTTCAGGAGGAGGACCAGGTGTGTTCCAAAGGACCCAGGAGTTCAGTGGGGAACCCAGGAGTTCTGAGGGGACCCAGCAGTGACCCAAAGGACCCAAGAGTTCGTGCGGCACCCAAGAGATCAGGAGGGACCCACCCAGGAGTACAGGAGGGACTCACCCAGGAGTTCAGGAGAGACTCACCCAGGAGTGCCCCAAAGGACCCAGGAGTTCAGGGGGGAACCCAGGATTGCCCCAAAGGATCCCGAGTTCAGGATGGGACCCAGGAGTGCCCCAAAGGATCCAGAGTTCAGGAGGGGACCCAAGAGTTCAGGAGGGGACCCAACCAGGACTTCAGGAGGGACCCACCCAGGAGCTCAGGAGGGACCCATTCAATCGTTTAGGAGGGGGACCAGGAGTGCCACAAAGGACCCAGGAGTTCAGGAGGGACCCACCCAGGACTTCAGGAGGGGACCCAGGAGTTCTGAGGGGAGCCATTCAGGAGTTCAGGAGGGGGACCAGGAGTGCCCCAAGGACCCAGGATTTCAGGAGGGGACCCAGGAGTGCCCCAAAGAATCCAGAGTTCAGGAGGGGACCCGCCCAGGAGTTCAGGAGGGGACCCGCCCAGGAGTTCAGGAGGGGACCCGCCCAGGAGTTCAGGAGGGACCCGCCCAGGAGTTCAGGAGGGACCCGCCCAGGAGTTCAGGGAGGGACTGAAGAATTCAGGAGGGGACCTAGGAGTTCAGGGGGTAACCAAAGAGTTCAGGAGAGGACCCAGGAGTGCCCCAAAGGACCCGGGAGATCAGGAGGGGACCCAGGAGTGCCCCAAAGTACCTAAGACTTCAGGAGGGGACTCAGGAGTTCGGGAGGGGACCCACCAAGGAGTTCGGGAGGGGACCCACCCAGGAGTTCGGGAGGGGACCCAGCAGTGCCCCAAAGGACCCAGGAGTTCAGGGGGGAACCCAGGTTTGCCCCAAAGGACCCAAGAGATCAGGAGGACACCCAGGAGTTCAGGAAGGGACCCACCCAGGAGTTCAGGAGGGGACCCACCCAGGAGTTCAGGAGGGGACCCACCCAGGAGTTCAGGAGGGGACCCACCCAGGAGTTCAGGAGGGGACCCAGCAGTGCCCCAAAGGACCCAGGAGTTCAGGGGGGAACCCATGAGTGCCCCAAATGATCCAGAGTTCAGGAGGGGACACAGGAGTGCCCCAAAAGATCCAGAGTTCAGGAGGGACCCACCCAGGACTTCACGGCAGGACCCACCCAGGAGTTCAGGAGGGCACCCGCCCAGGAGTTCAGGAGGGACCCATTCAGGAGTTCAGGAGGGGGACCAGAAGTGCCCCAAAGGACCCAGGAGTTCAGGGTGGGACCCACCCAGGAGTTCAGGAGGGACCCACCCTGGACTTCAGGAGGGACCAACCCAGGAGTTCATGGCGGGACCCACCCTGGACTTCAGGAGGGGACCGAGGAGTTCAGAGGGGACCCATTTATGAGTTCAGGAGGGGGACCAGGAGTGCCCCAAAGGACCCAGGAGTTCAGGAGGGGACCCAGGAGTGCCCCAAAGGATCCAGAGTTCAGGAGGGGACCCGCCCAGGAGTTCAGGAGGGGACCCGCCCAGGAGTTCAGGAGGGGACCCGCCCAGGAGTTCAGGAGGGGACCCGCCCAGGAGTTCAGGAGGGGACCCGCCCAGGAGTTCAGGAGGGGACCCGGAATTCAGGGAGGGACTGAAGAATTAAGGAGGGGACCTAGGACTTCAGGGGATAACCCAAGAGTTCCGGATCGGACCCAGGAGTGCCCCAAAGGACCCAGGAGTTCAGGAGGAGACCCAGGAGTTCCCCAAAGGATCCAGAGTTCAGGAGGGGACCCAGGAATGCCCCAAAGGACCCAGGAGTTCAGGAGGGGACCCAGGCGTTCTGAGGGGATTCAGGAGTGCCCCAAAGTACCCAAGAGTTCGGGAGGGGACCCACCCAGGAGTTCGGGAAGGGACCCAGCAGTGCCCCAAAGGACCCAGGAGTTCAGGAAGGGACCCAGGAGCTCAGGGTGGGACCCAAGAGCTTAGAAGGGGACCCAGGAGTTCACCAAAGGACCCAAGAGTTCAGGAGGGGACCCAGGAGTGCCCCAAAGGATCCAGAGTTCAGGAGGGGACCCAGCAGTGCCCCAAAGGTCCCAGGAGTGAAGGGGGGAACACAAGAGTTCGGAGGGCACCCAGGAGTTCAGGAGGGGACCCAGGAGTGCCCAAAGGATCCAGAGTTCAGGAGGGACCCGCCCAGGAGTTCAGTAGGGACCTACCCAGGAGTTCAGGGAGGGACTGAAGAATTCAGGAGGGGACCTAGGAGTTCAGGGGGTAACCCAAGAGTTCATGAGAGGACTCAGGAGTTCAGGAGAGGACGCAGGAGTGCCCCAAAGTACCTAAGACTTCAGGAGGGACTCAGGAGTTCGGGAGGGGACCCACCCAGGAGTTCAGGAGGGGACCCACCCAGGAGTTCAGGAGGGGACCCAGCAGTGCCCCAAAGGACCCAGGAGTTCAGGGGGGAACCCATGAGTGCCCCAAATGATCCAGAGTTCAGGAGGGGACCCAGGAGTGCCCCAAAGGATCCAGAGTTCAGGAGGGGACCCAGCAGTGCCCCAAAGGTCCCAGGAGTGAAGGGGGGAACACAAGAGTTCGGAGGGCACCCAGGAGTTCAGGAGGGGACCCACCCAGGAGTTCGGGAGGGGACCCAGCAGTGCCCCAAAGGACCCAGGAGTTCAGGGGGGAACCCAGGTTTGCCCCAAAGGACCGAAGAGATCAGGAGGACACCCAAGAGATCAGGAGGACACCCAAGAGATCAGGAGGGAAACACCCAGGAGTTCAGGAGGGGACCCACCCAGGAGTTCAGGAGGGGACCCACCCAGGAGTTCAGGAGGGGACCCAGGAGTTCAGGGCGGAACCCATGAGTGCCCCAAATGATCCAGAGTTCAGGAGGGGACACAGGAGTGCCCCAAAAGATCCAGAGTTCAGGAGGGACCCACCCAGGACTTCACGGCAGGACCCACCCAGGACTTCATGGCAGGACCCACCCAGGACTTCAGGAGGGACCCATTCAGGAGTTCAGGAGGGACCCATTCAGGAGTTCAGGAGGGGGACCAGAAGTGCCCCAAAGGACCCAGGAGTTCAGGGTGGGACCCACCCTGGACTTCAGGAGGGACCAGCCCAGGAGTTCATGGCGGGACCCACCCTGGACTTCAGGAGGGGACCGAGGAGTTCAGAGGGGACCCATTTAGGAGTTCAGGAGGGGGACCAGGAGTGCCCCAAAGGACCCAGGAGTTCAGGAGGGGACCCAGGAATGCCCCAAAGGACCCAGGAGTTCAGGAGGGGACCCAGGCGTTCTGAGGGGATTCAGGAGTGCCCCAAAGTACCCAAGAGTTCGGGAGGGGACCCACCCAGGAGTTCGGGAGGGGACCCATCCAGGAGTTCGGGAGGGGACCCAGCAGTGCCCCAAAGGACCCAGGAGTTCAGGAGGGGACCCAGGAGCTCAGGGTGGAACCCAAGAGCTTAGAAGGGGACCCAGGAGTTCACCAAAGGACCCAAGAGTTCAGGAGGGGACCCAGGAGTGCCCCAAAGGATCCAGAGTTCAGGAGGGGAACCAGCAGTGCCCCAAAGGTCCCAGGAGTGAAGGGGGGAACACAAGAGTTCGGAGGGCACCCAGGAGTTCAGGAGGGGACCCAGGAGTGCCCAAAGGATCCAGAGTTCAGGAGGGACCCGCCCAGGAGTTCAGTAGGAACCTACCCAGGAGTTCAGGGAGGGACTGAAGAATTCAGGAGGGGACCTAGGAGTTCAGGGGGTAACCCAAGAGTTCATGAGAGGACCCAGGAGTTCAGGAGAGGACGCAGGAGTGCCCCAAAGGACCCAGGAGTTCAGGGGGGAACCCGGGCGTTCTGAGGGGACCCAAGAGTGCCTCAAAGTACCCAGGAGTTCGGGAGGGGACCCACCCAGGAGTTCGGGAGGGGACCCACCCAGGAGTTCGGGAGGGAACCCACCCAGGAGTTCGGGAGGGGACCCACCCAGGAGTTCGGGAGGGGACCCACCCAGGAGTTCGGGAGGGGACCCACCCAGGAGTTCGGGAGGGGACCCAGCAGTGCTCCAAATGACCCAGGAGTTCAGGGGGGAACCCAAGAGTACTGAGGAGACTCAGGAGTGCCCCAAGGGACCCAGGAGTTCAGGGGTGAACCCAGGAGTTCTGAGGGGACCCAAGAGTTCCCCAAAGGACCCAAGAGCTTAGGAGGGGACCCAGGAGTGCCCCAAAGGATCCAGAGATCAGGAGGGGACCCAAGAGTTCAGGAGGGGACCCAGGAGTGCCCCAAAGGATCCAGGAGTTCAGGAGGGGACCCAGGAGTTCAGTGGGGGACCCAAGAGATAAGGAGGGCACCCAAGAGATCAGGAGGGAACCACCCAGGACTTCAGGAGGGGACCCACCCAGGACTTCAGGAGGGGACCCACCCAGGACTTCAGGAGGGGACCCACCCAGGACTTCAGGAGGGGACCCACCCAGGACTTCAGGAGGGGACCCCGCAGTGCCCCAAAGGACCCAGGAGTTCAGGGGGGAACCCAGGAGTGCCCCAAAGGATCCAGAGTTCAGGAGGGGACCCAGGAGTGCCCCAAAGGATCCAGAGTTCAGGAGGGGACCCAAGAGTTCAGGAGGGAACCCAGACGTTCAGGAGGGGACCCAGGAGTGCCCCAAAGGACCCAGGAGTTCAGTGGGGTCCGAAGATTTCAGGAGGGGGACCAGGAGTGTTCCAAAGGACCCAGGAGTTCAGTGGGGTCCGAAGATTTCAGGAGAGGACGCAGGAGTGCCCCAAAGGACCCAGGAGTTCAGTGGGGTCCGAAGATTTCAGGAGAGGACGCAGGAGTGCCCCAAAGGACCCAGGAGTTCAGGGGGGAACCCGGGCGTTCTGAGGGGACCCAGGATTGCCTCAAAGTACCCAGGAGTTCGGGAGGGGACCCACCCAGGAGTTCGGGAGGGAACCCAGCAGTGCTCCAAATGACCCAGGAGTTCAGGGGGGAACCCAAGAGTACTGAGGAGACTCAGGAGTGCCCCAAAGGACCCAGGAGTTCAGGGGTGAACCCAGGAGTTCTGAGGGGACCCAAGAGTTCCCCAAAGGACCCAAGAGCTTAGGAGGGGACCCAGGAGTGCCCCAAAGGATCCAGAGATCAGGAGGGGACCCAAGAGTTCAGGAGGGGACCCAGGAGTGCCCCAAAGGATCCAGGAGTTCAGGAGGGGACCCAGGAGTTCTGTGGGGGACCCAAGAGATAAGGAGGACACCCAAAAGATCAGGTGGGAACCACCCAGGACTTCAGGAGGGGACCCAGCAGTGCCCCAAAGGACCCAGGAGTTCAGGGGGGAACCCAGGAGTGCCCCAAAGGACCCAGGAGTTCAGGGGGGAACCCAGGATTGCCCCAAAGGATCCCGAGTTCAGGATGGGACCCAGGAGTGCCCCAAAGGATCCAGAGTTCAGGAGGGGACCCAAGAGTTCAGGAGGGGACCCACCCAGGACTTCATGGCGGGACCCAACCAGGAGCTCAGGAGGGACCCATTCAATAGTTCAGGAGGGGGACCAGGAGTGCCACAAAGGACCCAGGAGTTCAGGAGGGACCCACCCAGGACTTCAGGAGGGGACCCAGGAGTTCTGAGGGGAGCCATTCAGGAGTTCAGGAGGGGGACCAGGAGTGCCCCAAGGACCCAGGATTTCAGGAGGGGACCCAGGAGTGCCCCAAAGAATCCAGAGTTTAGGAGGGGACCCGCCCAGGAGTTCAGGAGGGGACCCGCCCAGGAGTTCAGGAGGGGACCCGCCCAGGAGTTCAGGAGGGGACCCGCCCAGGAGTTCAGGAGGGGACCCGCCCAGGAGTTCAGGGAGGGAGTGAAGAATTCAGGAGGGGACCTAGGAGTTCAGGGGGTAACCAAAGAGTTCAGGAGCGGACCCAGGAGATCAGGAGAGGACCCAGGAGTGCCCCAAAGGACCCAGGAGTTCAGGAGGGGACCCAGGAGTGCCCCAAAGTACCTAAGACTTCAGGAGGGGACTCAGGAGTTCGGGAGGGGACCCACCCAGGAGTTCGGGAGGGGACCCACCAAGGAGTTCGGGAGGGGACCCACCAAGGAGTTCGGGAGGGGACCCACCAAGGAGTTCGGGAGGGGACCCACCAAGGAGTTCGGGAGGGGACCCACCCAGGAGTTCAGGAGGGGACCCAGCAGTGCCCCAAAGGACCCAGGAGTTCAGGGGGGAACCCATGAGTGCCCCAAATGATCCAGAGTTCAGGAGGGGACACAGGAGTGCCCCAAAAGATCCAGAGTTCAGGAGGGACCCACCCAGGACTTCACGGCAGGACCCACCCAGGACTTCAGGAGGGGACCCAGGAGTTCAGGAGCGACCCATTCAGGAGTTCAGGAGGGACCCATTCAGGAGTTCAGGAGGGACCCATTCAGGAGTTCAGGAGGGGGACCAGAAGTGCCCCAAAGGACCCAGGAGTTCAGGGTGGGACCCACCCAGGAGTTCAGGAGGGACCCACCCTGGACTTCAGGAGGGACCAACCCAGGAGTTCATGGCGGGACCCACCCTGGACTTCAGGAGGGGACCGAGGAGTTCAGAGGGGACCCATTTAGGAGTTCAGGAGGGGGACCAGGAGTGCCCCAAAGGACCCAGGAGTTCAGGAGGGGACCCAGGAGTGCCCCAAAGGATCCAGAGTTCAGGAGGGGACCCGCCCAGGAGTTCAGGAGGGGACCCGCCCAGGAGTTCAGGAGGGGACCCGCCCAGGAGTTCAGGAGGGGACCCGGAATTCAGGGAGGGACTGAAGAATTAAGGAGGGGACCTAGGAGTTCAGGGGATAACCCAAGAGTTCAGGATCGGACCCAGGAGTTCAGCAGATGACCCAGGAGTGCCCCAAAGGACCCAGGAGTTCAGGAGGAGACCCAGGAGTTCCCCAAAGGATCCAGAGTTCAGGAGGGGACCCAGGAATGCCCCAAAGGACCCAGGAGTTCAGGAGGGGACCCAGGAGTGCCCCAAAGGATCCAGAGTTCAGGAGGGGACCCAGCAGTGCCCCAAAGGTCCCAGGAGTGAAGGGGGGAACACAAGAGTTCGGAGGGCACCCAGGAGTTCAGGAGGGGACCCAGGAGTGCCCAAAGGATCCAGAGTTCAGGAGGGACCCGCCCAGGAGTTCAGTAGGGACCTACCCAGGAGTTCAGGGAGGGACTGAAGAATTCAGGAGGGGACCTAGGAGTTCAGGGGGTAACCCAAGAGTTCATGAGAGGACCCAGGAGTTCAGGAGAGGACGCAGGAGTGCCCCAAAGGACCCAGGAGTTCAGGGGGGAACCCGGGCGTTCTGAGGGGACCCAGGAGTGCCTCAAAGTACCCAGGAGTTCGGGAGGGGACCCACCCAGGAGTTCGGGAGGGGACCCACCCAGGAGTTCGGGAGGGGACCCAGCAGTGCTCCAAATGACCCAGGAGTTCAGGGGGGAACCCAAGAGTACTGAGGAGACTCAGGAGTGCCCCAAAGGACCCAGGAGTTCAGGGGTGAACCCAGGAGTTCTGAGGGGCCCAAGAGTTCCCCAAAAGACCCAAGAGCTTAGGAGGGGACCCAGGAGTGCCCCAAAGAATCCAGAGATCAGGAGGGGACCCAAGAGTTCAGGAGGGGACCCAGGAGTGCCCCAAAGGATCCAGGAGTTCAGGAGGGGACCCAGGAGTTCATTGGGGGACCCAAGAGATAAGGAGGGCACCCAAGAGATCAGGAGGGACCCACCCAGGACTTCAGGAGGGGACCCACCCAGGACTTCAGGAGGGGACCCACCCAGGAATTCAGGAGGGGACCCAGCAGTGCCCCAAAGGACCCAGGAGTTCAGGGGGGAACCCAGGAGTGCCCCAAAGGATCCAGAGTTCAGGAGGGGACCCAGGAGTGCCCCAAAGGATCCAGAGTTCAGGAGGGGACCCAAGAGTTCAGGAGGGAACCCAGACGTTCAGGAGAGGACCCAGGAGTGCCCCAAAGGACCCAGGAGTTCAGTGGGGGACCGAAGATTTCAGGAGGGGGACCAGGAGTGTTCCAAAGGACCCAGGAGTTCAGTGGGGAACCCAGGAGTTCTGAGGGGACCCAGCAGTGACCCAAATGACCCAAGAGTTCAGGCGGCACCCAAGAGATCAGGAGGGACCCACCCAGGAGTTCAGGAGAGACTCACCCAGGAGTGCCCCAAAGGACCCAGGAGTTCAGGGGGGAACCCAGGATTGCCCCAAAGGATCCCGAGTTCAGGATGGGACCCAGGAGTGCCCCAAAGGATTCAGAGTTCAGGAGGGGACCCAAGAGTTCAGGAGGGGACCCACCCAGGACTTAATGGCGGGACCCAACCAGGACTTCAGGAGGGACCCACCCAGGAGCTCAGGAGGGACAAATTCAATAGTTCAGGAGGGGGACCAGGAGTGCCACAAAGGACCCAGGAGTTCAGGAGGGACCCACCCAGGACTTCAGGAGGGGACCCAGGAGTTCTGAGGGGAGCCATTCAGGAGTTCAGGAGGGGGACCAGGAGTGCCCCAAGGACCCAGGATTTCAGGAGGGGACCCAGGAGTGCCCCAAAGAATCCAGAGTTCAGGAGGGGACCCGCCCAGGAGTTCAGGAGGGGACCCGCCCAGGAGTTCACGAGGGGACCCGCCCAGGAGTTCACGAGGGGACCCGCCCAGGAGTTCACGAGGGGACCCGCCCAGGAGTTCAGGGGGTAACCAAAGAGTTCAGGAGCGGACCCAGGAGATCAGGAGAGGACCCAGGAGTGCCCCAAAGGACCCAGGAGTTCAGGAGGGGACCCAGGAGTGCCCCAAAGTACCTAAGACTTCAGGAGGGGACTCAGGAGTTCGGGAGGGGACCCACCCAGGAGTTCGGGAGGGGACCCACCCAGGAGTTCGGGAGGGGACCCAGCAGTGCCCCAAAGGACCCAGGAGTTCAGGGGGGAACCCAGGTTTGCCCCAAAGGACCCAAGAGATCAGGAGGACACCCAAGAGATCAGGAGGGAAACACCCAGGAGTTCAGGAGGGGACCCACCCAGGAGTTCAGGAGGGGACCCAGCAGTGCCCCAAAGGACCCAGGAGTTCAGGGGGGAACCCATGAGTGCCCCAAATGATCCAGAGTTCAGGAGGGGACACAGGAGTGCCCCAAAAGATCCAGAGTTCAGGAGGGACCCACCCAGGACTTCACGGCAGGACCCACCCAGGACTTCAGGAGGGGACCCAGGAGTTCAGGAGGGACCCATTCAGGAGTTCAGGAGGGACCCATTCAGGAGTTCAGGAGGGACCCATTCAGGAGTTCAGGAGGGGGACCAGAAGTGCCCCAAAGGACCCAGGAGTTCAGGGTGGGACCCACCCAGGAGTTCAGGAGGGACCCACCCTGGACTTCAGGAGGGACCAACCCAGGAGTTCATGGCGGGACCCACCCTGGACTTCAGGAGGGGACCGAGGAGTTCAGAGGGGACCCATTTAGGAGTTCAGGAGGGGGACCAGGAGTGCCCCAAAGGACCCAGGAGTTCAGGAGGGGACCCAGGAGTGCCCCAAAGGATCCAGAGTTCAGGAGGGGACCCGCCCAGGAGTTCAGGAGGGGACCCGCCCAGGAGTTCAGGAGGGGACCCAGAATTCAGGGAGGGACTGAAGAATTAAGGAGGGGACCTAGGAGTTCAGGGGATAACCCAAGAGTTCAGGATCGGACCCAGGAGTTCAGCAGAGGACCCAGGAGTGCCCCAAAGGACCCAGGAGTTCAGGAGGAGACCCAGGAGTTCCCCAAAGGATCCAGAGTTCAGGAGGGGACCCAGGAATGCCCCAAAGGACCCAGGAGTTCAGGAGGGGACCCAGGCGTTCTGAGGGGATCCAGGAGTGCCCCAAAGTACCCAAGAGTTCGGGAGGGAACCCACCCAGGAGTTCGGGAGGGGACCCACCCAGGAGTTTGGGAGGGGACCCACCCAGGAGTTCGGGAGGGGACCCAGCAGTGCCCCAAAGGACCCAGGAGTTCAGGAGGGGACCCAGGAGCTCAGGGTGGGACCCAAGAGCTTAGAAGGGGACCCAGGAGTTCACCAAAGGACCCAAGAGTTCAGGAGGGGACCCAGGAGTGCCCCAAAGGATCCAGAGTTCAGGAGGGGACCCAGCAGTGCCCCAAAGGTCCCAGGAGTGAAGGGGGGAACACAAGAGTTCGGAGGGCACCCAGGAGTTCAGGAGGGGACCCAGGAGTGCCCAAAGGATCCAGAGTTCAGGAGGGACCCGCCCAGGAGTTCAGTAGGGACCTACCCAGGAGTTCAGGGAGAGACTGAAGAATTCAGGAGGGGACCTAGGAGTTCAGGGGGTAACCCAAGAGTTCAGGAGCGGACCCAGGAGTTCAGGAGAGGACCCAGGAGTGTCCCAAAGGACTCAGGAGTTCAGGCGGGGACCCAGGAGTGTCCCAAAGGATCCAGAGTTAAGGAGGGGACCCAGGAATTACCCAAAGGACCCAGGAGTTCAGGGGAGAACCCAGGCATTCTGAGGGGACCCAGGAATACCCCAAAGTACCCAAGAGTTCAGGAGGAGACCCAGGAGTTCGGGAGGGGACCCACCCAGGAGTTCGGGAGGGGACCCAGCAGTGCCCCAAAGGAGCCAGGAGTTCAAGAGGGACCCACCCAGGAGTTCCTGGCGGGACCCACCCAGGAATTCAGGAGGGGACCCAGGAGTTCTGAGGGGAACCATTCAGGAGTTCAGGAGGGGGACCAGGAGTGCCCCAAGGACCCAGGAGTTCACGAGGGGACCCGCCCAGGAGCTCACGAGGGGACCCGCCCAGGAGTTCACGAGGGGACCCGCCCAGGAGTTCACGAGGGGACCCGCCCAGGAGTTCAGGGAGGGACTGAAGAATTAAGGAGTGGACCTAGGAGTTCAGGGGGTAACCTAAGTGTTCAGGAGAGGACCCAGGAGTTCAGGAGAGGACCCAGGAGTGCCCCAAAGGATCCAGAGTTCAGGAGAGGACCCAGGAATGCCCCAAAGGCGTTCTGAGGGGACCCAGCAGTGCCTCAAAGTACCCAGGAGTTCGGGAGGGGACCCACCCAGGAGTTCGGGAGGGGACCCACCCAGGAGTTCGGGAGGGGACCCACCCAGGAGTTCGGGAGGGGACCCAGCAGTGCCCCAAATGACCCAGGAGTGCAGGGGGGAAACCCAAGAGTACTTAGGAGACCCAGGAGTGCCCCAAAGGACCCAGGAGTTCTGAGGGGACCCAAGAGTTCCCCAAAAAACCCAAGAGCTTAGGAGGGGACCCAGGAGTGCCCCAAAGGACCCAAGAGTTCAGGAGGGGACCCAAGAGTTCAGGAGAGGACCCAGGAGTGCCCCAAATGACCCAGGAGTTCAGGGGGGAAACGCAAGAGTACTGATGAGACCCAGGAGTGCCCCAAAGGTCCCAGGAGTTCAGGGGTGAACCCAGGAGTTCTGAGGGGACCCAAGAGTTCCCCAAAGGACCCAAGAGTGCCCCAAAGAACCCAAGAGTTCAGGAAGGGACCCAAGAGTTCAGGAGAGATCCCAGGAGTGCCCCAAAGAACCCAGGAGTTCAGTGGGGGAACGAAGAGTTCAGGAGGGGGACCAGGAGTGCCCTAAAGGACCCAGGAGTTCAGTGGGGAACCCAGGAGTTCTGAGGGGACCCAGGAGTGCCCCAAATGACCCAAGAGATCAGGAGGGGACCCACCCAGGAGTTCAGGAGGGGACCCGCCCAGGAGTTCAGGAGGGGACCCGCCCAGGAGTTCAGGAGGGGACCCGCCCAGGAGTTCAGGAGGGGACCCGGAGTTCAGGGAGGGACTGAAGAATTCAGGAGGGGACCTAGGAGTTCAGGGGGTAACCCAAGAATTCAGGAGAGGACCCAGGAGTTCAGGAGAGGACCCAGGAGTGCCCCAAAGGATCCAGAGTTCAGGAGGGGACCCAGGAATGCCCCAAAGGACCCAAGAGTTCAGGGGGGAACCTAGGCGTTCTGAGGGGACCAAGGAGTGCCTCAAAGTACCCAGGAGTTCGGAAGGGGACCCACCCAGGAGTTCGGGACGGGACCCACCCAGGAGTTCGGGAGGGAACCCAGCAGTGCCCAAATGACCCAGGAGTGCAGGGGGAAAACCCAAGAGTACTGAGGAGACCCAGGAGTGCCCCAAAGGACCCAGCAGTTCTGAGGGGACCCAAGAGTTCCCCAAAGGACCCAAGAGCTTAGGAGGGGACCCAGGAGTGCCCCAAAGGACCCAAGAGTTCAGGAGAGGACCCAGGAGTGCCCCAAAAGACCCAGGAGTTCAGGGGGGAAACGCAAGAGTACTGATGAGACCCAGGAGTGCCCCAAAGGTCCCAGGAGTTCAGGGGTGAACCCAGGAGTTCTGAGGGGACCCAAGAGTTCCCCAAAGGACCCAAGAGCTTAGGAGGGGACCCAGGAGTGCCCCAAAGAACCCAAGAGTTCAGGAAGGGACCCAAGAGTTCAGGAGAGGACCCAGGAGTGCCCCAAAGGACCCAGGAGTTCAGTGGGGGACCGAAGAGTTCAGGAGGAGGACCAGGAGTGCCCTAAAGGACCCAGGAGTTCAGTGGGAAACCCAGGAGTTCTGAGGGGACCCAGGAGTGCCCCAAATGACCCAGGAGTTCAGGAGGGGACCCACCCAGGAGTTCAGGAGGGGACCCACCCAGGAGTACAGGAGGGGACCCACCCAGGAGTACAGGAGGGGACCCAGCAGTGCCCCAAAGGACCCAGGAGTTCAGGGGGGAACCCAGGAGTACCCCAAGGGATCCAGAGTTCAGGAGGGGACCCAGGAGTGCCCCAAAGGATCCAGAGTTCAGGAGGGGACCCAAGAGTTCAGGAGGGACCCACCCAGGAGTTCATGGCGGGACCCACCTAGGACTTCAGGAGGGGACCCATTCAGGAGTTCAGGAGTGACCCATTCAATAGATCAGGAGGGGGACCAGGAGTGCCTCAAAGGACCCAGGAGTTCAGGAGGGGACCCAGGAGTGCCCCAAAGGATCCAGAGTTCAGGAGGGGACCCAGCAGTGCCCCAAAAAACCCAGGAGTGCAGGGGGGAACACAAGAGTTCGGAGGGGACCCAGGAGTTCAGGAAGGGACCCAGGAGTGCCCCAAAGGATCCAGAGTTCAGGAGGGGACCCGCCCAGGAGTTCAGGAGGGGACCCGCCCAGGAGTTCAGGAGGGGACCCGCCCAGGAGTTCAGGGAGGGGACCCGCCCAGGAGTTCAGGGAGGGGACCCGCCCAGGAGTTCAGGGAGGGACTGAAGAATTCAGGAGGGGACCTAGGAGTTCAGGGGGTAACCCAAGAGTTCAGGAGAGGACCCAGGAGTTCAGGAGAGGACCCAGGAGTGCCCCAAAGGATCCAGAGTTCAGGAGGGGACCCAGGAATGCCCCAAAGGACCCAGGAGTTCAGGGGGGAACCCAGGCGTTCTGAGGGGACCAAGGAGTGCCTCAAAGTACCCAGGAGTTCGGGAGGGGACCCACCCAGGAGTTCGGGAGGGGACCCAGCCAGGAGTTCGGGAGGGGACCCAGCCAGGAGTTCGGGAGGGGACCCAGCCAGGAGTTCGGGAGGGGACCCACCCAGGAGTTCGGGAGGGAACCCAGCAGTGCCCCAAATGACCCAGGAGTTCAGGGGGGAAACCCAAGAGTACTGAGGAGACCCAGGAGTGCCCCAAAGGACCCAGGAGTTCTGAGGGGACCCAAGAGTTCCCCAAAGGACCCAAGAGCTTAGGAGGGGACCCAGGAGTGCCCCAAAGGACCCAAGAGTTCAGGAGGGGACGAAAGAGTTCAGGAGAGGACCCAGGAGTGCCCCAAAGGACCCAGGAGTTCAGGAGGGGACCCAGGAGTTCAGTGGGGGACCGAAGAGTTCAGGAGGGGGACCAGGAGCGCCCCAAAGGACCCAGGAGTTCAGTGGGGAACCCAGGATCTCTGAGGGGACCCAGGAGTGCCCCAAATGACCCAGGAGTTCAGGAGGGGACCCGCCCAGGAGTTCAGGAGGGGACCCGCAGTTCAGGGAGGGACTGAAGAATTCAGGGGAGACCTAGGAGTTCAGGGGGTAACCCAAGAGTTCAGGAGAGGACCCAAGAGTTCAGTAGAGGACCCAGGAGTGCCCCAAAGGACACAGGAGTTCAGGGGGGAACCCAGGCGTTCTGAGGAGACCCAGGAGTGCCTCAAAGTACCCAGGAGCTCGGGAGGGGACCCACCCAGGAGCTCAGGAGGGGACCCACCCAGGAGCTCGGGAGGGGACCCAGGAGTGCCCCAAAGGTCCCAGGAGTTCAGGGGTGAACCCAGGAGTTCTGAGGGGACCCAAGAGTTCCCCAAAGGACCCAAGAGCTTAGGAGGGGACCCAGGAGTGCCCCAAAGGACCCAAGAGTTCAGGAGGGGACCCAAGAGTTCAGGAGAGGACCCAGGAGTGCCCCAAATGACCCAGGAGTTCAGGGGGGAAACGCAAGAGTACTGATGAGACCCAGTAGTGCCCCAAAGGTCCCAGGAGTTCAGGGGTGAACCCAGGAGTTCTGAGGTGACCCAAGAGTTCCCCAAAGGACCCAAGAGCTTAGGAGGGGACCCAGGAGTGCCCCAAAGAACCCAAGAGTTCAGGAGGGGACCCAAGAGTTCAGGAGAGGACCCAGGAGTGCCCCAAAGGACCCAGGAGTTCAGTGGGGGACCGAAGAGTTCAGGAGGAGGACCAGGAGTGCCCTAAAGGACCCAGGAGTTCAGTGGGAAACCCAGGAGTTCTGAGGGGACCCAGGAGTGCCCCAAATGACCGAGGAGTTCAGGAGGGGACCCACCCAGGAGTTCAGGAGGGGACCCAGGAGTACAGGAGGGGACCCAGGAGTACAGGAGGGGACCCACCCAGGAGTACAGGAGGGGACCCACCCAGGAGTACAGGAGGGGACCCACCCAGGAGTACAGGAGGGGACCCAGCAGTGCCCCAAAGGACCCAGGAGTTCAGGGGGGAACCCAGGAGTACCCCAAGGGATCCAGAGTTCAGGAGGGGACCCAGGAGTGCCCCAAAGGATCCAGAGTTCAGGAGGGGACCCAAGAGTTCAGGAGGGACCCACCCAGGAGTTCATGGCGGGACCCACCTAGGACTTCAGGAGGGGACCCATTCAGGAGTTCAGGAGTGACCCATTCAATAGATCAGGAGGGGGACCAGGAGTGCCCCAAAGGACCCAGGAGTTCAGGAGGGGACCCAGGAGTGCCCCAAAGGATCCAGAGTTCAGGAGGGGACCCAGCAGTGCCCCAAAAAACCCAGGAGTGCAGGGGGGAACACAAGAGTTCGGAGGGGACCCAGGAGTTCAGGAAGGGACCCAGGAGTGCCCCAAAGGATCCAGAGTTCAGGAGGGGACCCGCCCAGGAGTTCAGGAGGGGACCCGCCCAGGAGTTCAGGAGGGGACCCGCCCAGGAGTTCAGGAGGGGACCCGCCCAGGAGTTCAGGAGGGGACCCGCCCAGGAGTTCAGGAGGGGACCCGCCCAGGAGTTCAGGAGGGGACCCGCCCAGGAGTTCAGGGAGGGACTGAAGAATTCAGGAGGGGACCTAGGAGTTCAGGGGGTAACCCAAGAGTTCAGGAGAGGACCCAGGAGTTCAGGAGAGGACCCAGGAGTGCCCCAAAGGATCCAGTGTTCAGGAGGGGACCCAGGAATGCCCCAAAGGACCCAAGAGTTCAGGGGGGAACCCAGGCGTTCTGAGGGGACCAAGGAGTGCCTCAAAGTACCCAGGAGTTCGGGAGGGGACCCACCCAGGAGTTCGGGAGGGGACCCACCCAGGAGTTCGGGAGGGGACCCACCCAGGAGTTCGGGAGGGGACCCACCCAGGAGTTCGGGAGGGGACCCACCCAGGAGTTCGGGAGGGGACCCACCCAGGAGTTCGGGAGGGGACCCACCCAGGAGTTCGGGAGGGAACCCAGCAGTGCCCCAAATGACCCAGGAGTTCAGGGGGGAAACCCAAGAGTACTGAGGAGACCCAGGAGTGCCCCAAAGGACCCAGGAGTTCTGAGGGGACCCAAGAGTTCCCCAAAGGACCCAAGAGCTTAGGAGGGGACCCAGGAGTGCCCCAAAGGACCCAAGAGTTCAGGAGGGGACGAAAGATTTCAGGAGAGGACCCAGGAGTGCCCCAAAGGACCCAGGAGTTCAGGAGGGGACCCAGGAGTTCAGTGGGGGACCGAAGAGTTCAGGAGGGGGACCAGGAGCGCCCCAAAGGACCCAGGAGTTCAGTGGGGAACCCAGGATCTCTGAGGGGACCCAGGAGTGCCCCAAATGACCCAGGAGTTCAGGAGCGGACCCGCCCAGGAGTTCAGGAGGGGACCCGCAGTTCAGGGAGGGACTGAAGAATTCAGGGGAGACCTAGGAGTTCAGGGGGTAACCCAAGAGTTCAGGAGAGGACCCAAGAGTTCAGTAGAGGACCCAGGAGTGCCCCAAAGGACACAGGAGTTCAGGGGGGAACCCAGGCGTTCTGAGGGGACCCAGGAGTGCCTCAAAGTACCCAGGAGCTCGGGAGGGGACCCACCCAGGAGCTCGGGAGGGGTCCCACCCAGGAGCTCGGGAGGGGACCCACCCAGGAGCTCGGGAGGGGACCCACCCAGGAGCTCGGGAGGGGACCCAGGAGTACCCCAAAGGTCCCAGGAGTTCAGGGGTGAACCCAGGAGTTCTGAGGGGACCCAAGAGTTCCCCAAAGGACCCAAGAGCTTAGGAGAGGACCCAGGAGTGCCCCAAAGGACCCAGGAGTTCAGTGGGGGACCGAAGAGTTCAGGAGGGGGACCAGGAGTGCCCCAAAGGACCCAGGAGTTCAGTGGGGAACCCAGGAGTTCTGAGGGGACCCAGGAGTTCAGGAGGGGACCCACCCAGGAGTTCAGGAGGGGACCCAGCAGTGCCCCAAAGGACCCAGGAGTTCAGGGGGGAACCCAGGAGTGCCCCAAAGGATCCAGAGTTCAGGAGGGGACCCAAGAGTTCAGGAGGGACCCACCCAGGACTTCAGGAGGGGACCCAGGAGTTCAGAGGGGAGCAATTCAGGAGTTCAGGAGGGGGACCAGGAGTGCCTCAAAGGACCCAGGAGTTCAGGAGGGGACCCAGGAGTGCCCCAAAGAATCCAGAGTTCAGGAGGGGACCCGCCCAGGAGTTCAGGAGGGGACCCGCCCAGGAGTTCAGGAGGGGACCCGCCCAGGAGTTCAGGAGGGGACCCGAAGTTCAGGGAGGGACTGAAGAATTCAGGAGGGGACCTAGGAGTTCAGGGGGTAACCCAAGAGCTCAAGAGCAGATCCAAGATTTCAGGAGAGGACCCAGGAGTGTCCCAAAGGACCCAAGAGTTCAGGAGGGGACCCAGGAATGCCCCAAAGGACCCAGGAGTTCATGGGGGAACCCAGGCGTTCTGAGGGGACCCAGGAGTGCCCCAAAGTACCCAAGAGTTCAGGAGGGGACCCTGGAGTTCGGGAGGGACCCACCCAGGAGTTCAGGAGGGACCCACCCAGGAGTTCGGGAGAGGACCCAGCAGTGCCCCAAAGGACCCAGGAGTTCAGGGGGGAACCCAAGAGTACTGAGGAGACCCAGGAGTGCCCCAAAGGACCCAGGAGTTCAGGGTGGGACCCAAGAGCTTAGAGGGGGACCCAAGAGTTCAGGAGGGTACCCAGGAGTACCCCAAAGGACCCAGGAATTCAGGGGGGAAGGCAGGAGTTCTGAGGGGACCCAAGAGTTCCCCAAAGGACCCAAGAGTTTAGGAGCGGACCCACCCAGGAGTTCAGGAGGGTCCCACCCAGGAGTTCAGGAGGGTCCCACCCAGGAGTTCAGGAGGGGACCCACCCAGGAGTTCAGGAGGGGACCCACCCAGGTGTTCAGGAGGGGACCCACGCAGGAGTTCAGGAGGGGACCCACCCAGGAGTTCAGGAGGGGACCCAGCAGTGCCCCAAAGGACCCAGGAGTTCAGGGGAGAACCCAGGAGTGCCCCAAAGAATCCAGAGTTCAGGAGGGGACCCAGGAGTGCCCCAAAGGACCCAGGAGTTCAGGAGGGGACCCAAGAGTTCAGGAGGGACCCACCCAGGACTTCATGGCGGGACCCACCCAGAACTTCAGGAGGGGACACAGGAGTTCTGAGGGGAACCAGGAGTTCAGGAGGGACCCATTCAGGAGTTCAGGAGGGACCCATTCAGGAGTTCAGGAGGGACCCATTCAATAGTTCAGGAGGGGGACCAGGAGTCCCCCAAAGGACCCAGGAGTTCAGGGTGGGACCTAAAAGTTCAGGAGGGACCCACCCAGGAATTCATTGCGGGACCCACCCAGGACTTCAGGAGGGGACACAGGAGTTCTGAGGGGACCCATTCAAAAGTTCAGGAGGGCGACCAGGAGTGCCCCAAAGGACCCAGGAGTTCAGGAGGGGACCCAGGAGTGCCCCAAAGGATCCAGAGTTCAGGAGGGGACCCAGCAGTGCCCCAAAGGACCCAGAGTTCAGGAGGGGACCCAGGAGTGCCCCAAAGAACCCAAGAGTTCAGGAGGGACCCACCCAGGACTTCAGGAGGGGACACAGGAGTTCTGAGGGGACCCAGGAGTTCAGGAGGGACCCATTCAGGAGTTCAGGAGGGACCCATTCAATAGTTCAGGAGGGGGACCAGGAGTCCCACAAAGGACCCAGGAGTTCAGGGTGGGACCCAAAAGTTCAGGAGGGACCCACCCAGGAATTCATTGCGGGACCCACCCAGGACTTCAGGAGGGGACCCAGGAGTTCTGAGGGGAGCCATTCAGGAGTTCAGGAGGGGGACCAGGAGTGCCCCAAAGGACCCAGGAGTTCAGGAGGGGACCCAGGAGTGCCCTAAAAGATCCAGAGTTCAGGAGGGGACCCGCCCAGGAGTTCAGGAGGGGACCCGCCCAGGAGTTCAGGAGGGGACCCGCCCAGGAGTTCAGGAGGGGACCCGCCCAGGAGTTCAGGAGGGGACCCGCCCAGGAGTTCAGGAGGGGACCCGGAGTTCAGGGAGGGACTGAAGAATTCAGGAGGGGACCTAGGAGTTCAGGGGGTAACCCAAGAGTTCAAGAGCAGATCCAGGAGTTCAGCAGAGGACCCAGGAGTGTCCCAAAGGACCCAAGAGTTCAGGAGGGGACCCAGGAATGCCCCAAAGGACCCAGGAGTTCATGGGGGAACCCAGGCGTTCTGAGGGGACGCAGGAGTGCCCCAAAGTACCCTGGAGTTCAGGAGGGACCCACCCAGGAGTTCGGGAGAGGATCCAGCAGTGCCCCAAAGGACCCAGGAGTTCAGGGGGGAACCCAAGAGTACTGAGGAGACCCAGGAGTGCCCCAAAGGACCCAGGAGTTCAAGGTGGGACCCAAGAGCTTAGAAGGGGACCCAAGAGTTCAGGAGGGTACCCAGGAGTACCCCAAAGGACCCAGGAGTTCAGGGGGGAAACCCAAGAGTACTGAGGAGACCCAGGAGTGCCCCAAAGGACCCAGGAGTTCTGAGGGGACCCAAGAGTTCCCCAAAGGACCCAAGAGCTTAGGAGGGGACCCAGGAGTGCCCCAAAGGACCCAAGAGTTCAGGAGGGGACGAAAGAGTTCAGGAGAGGACCCAGGAGTGCCCCAAAGGACCCAGGAGTTCAGGAGGGGACCCAGGAGTTCAGTGGGGGACCGAAGAGTTCAGGAGGGGGACCAGGAGCGCCCCAAAGGACCCAGGAGTTCAGTGGGGAACCCAGGATCTCTGAGGGGACCCAGGAGTGCCCCAAATGACCCAGGAGTTCAGGAGGGGACCCGCCCAGGAGTTCAGGAGGGGACCCGCAGTTCAGGGAGGGACTGAAGAATTCAGGGGAGACCTAGGAGTTCAGGGGGTAACCCAGGAGTTCAGGAGAGGACCCAAGAGTTCAGTAGAGGACCCAGGAGTGCCCCAAAGGACACAGGAGTTCAGGGGGGAACCCAGGCGTTCTGAGGAGACCCAGGAGTGCCTCAAAGTACCCAGGAGCTCGGGAGGGGACCCACCCAGGAGCTCAGGAGGGGACCCACCCAGGAGCTCGGGAGGGGACCCAGGAGTGCCCCAAAGGTCCCAGGAGTTCAGGGGTGAACCCAGGAGTTCTGAGGGGACCCAAGAGTTCCCCAAAGGACCCAAGAGCTTAGGAGGGGACCCAGGAGTGCCCCAAAGGACCCAAGAGTTCAGGAGGGGACCCAAGAGTTCAGGAGAGGACCCAGGAGTGCCCCAAATGACCCAGGAGTTCAGGGGGGAAACGCAAGAGTACTGATGAGACCCAGTAGTGCCCCAAAGGTCCCAGGAGTTCAGGGGTGAACCCAGGAGTTCTGAGGTGACCCAAGAGTTCCCCAAAGGACCCAAGAGCTTAGGAGGGGACCCAGGAGTGCCCCAAAGAACCCAAGAGTTCAGGAGGGGACCCAAGAGTTCAGGAGAGGACCCAGGAGTGCCCCAAAGGACCCAGGAGTTAAGTGGGGGACCGAACAGTTCAGGAGGAGGACCAGGAGTGCCCTAAAGGACCCAGGAGTTCAGTGGGAAACCCAGGAGTTCTGAGGGGACCCAGGAGTGCCCCAAATGACCCAGGAGTTCAGGAGGGGACCCACCCAGGAGTTCAGGAGGGGACCCAGGAGTACAGGAGGGGACCCACCCAGGAGTACAGGAGGGGACCCACCCAGGAGTACAGGAGGGGACCCACCCAGGAGTACAGGAGGGGACCCAGCAGTGCCCCAAAGGACCCAGGAGTTCAGGGGGGAACCCAGGAGTACCCCAAGGGATCCAGAGTTCAGGAGGGGACCCAGGAGTGCCCCAAAGGATCCAGAGTTCAGGAGGGGACCCAAGAGTTCAGGAGGGACCCACCCAGGAGTTCATGGCGGGACCCACCTAGGACTTCAGGAGGGGACCCATTCAGGAGTTCAGGAGTGACCCATTCAATAGATCAGGAGGGGGACCAGGAGTGCCCCAAAGGACCCAGGAGTTCAGGAGGGGACCCAGGAGTGCCCCAAAGGATCCAGAGTTCAGGAGGGGACCCAGCAGTGCCCCAAAAAACCCAGGAGTGCAGGGGGGAACACAAGAGTTCGGAGGGGACCCAGGAGTTCAGGAAGGGACCCAGGAGTGCCCCAAAGGATCCAGAGTTCAGGAGGGGACCCGCCCAGGAGTTCAGGAGGGGACCCGCCCAGGAGTTCAGGAGGGGACCCGCCCAGGAGTTCAGGAGGGGACCCGCCCAGGAGTTCAGGAGGGGACCCGCCCAGGAGTTCAGGAGGGGACCCGCCCAGGAGTTCAGGAGGGGACCCGCCCAGGAGTTCAGGAGGGGACCCGCCCAGGAGTTCAGGAGGGGACCCGCCCAGGAGTTCAGGAGGGGACCCGCCCAGGAGTTCAGGAGGGGACCGCCCAGGAGTTCAGGGAGGGACTGAAGAATTCAGGAGGGGACCTAGGAGTTCAGGGGGTAACCCAAGAGTTCAGGAGAGGACCCAGGAGTTCAGGAGAGGACCCAGGAGTGCCCCAAAGGATCCAGTGTTCAGGAGGGGACCCAGGAATGCCCCAAAGGACCCAGGAGTTCAGGGGGGAACCCAGGCGTTCTGAGGGGACCAAGGAGTGCCTCAAAGTACCCAGGAGTTCGGGAGGGGACCCACCCAGGAGTTCGGGAGGGGACCCACCCAGGAGTTCTGGAGGGGACCCACCCAGGAGTTCGGGAGGGGACCCACCCAGGAGTTCGGGAGGGGACCCACCCAGGAGTTCGGGAGGGAACCCAGCAGTGCCCCAAATGACCCAGGAGTTCAGGGGGGAAACCCAAGAGTACTGAGGAGACCCAGGAGTGCCCCAAAGGACCCAGGAGTTCTGAGGGGACCCAAGAGTTCCCCAAAGGACCCAAGAGCTTAGGAGGGGACCCAGGAGTGCCCCAAAGGACCCAAGAGTTCAGGAGGGGACGAAAGAGTTCAGGAGAGGACCCAGGAGTGCCCCAAAGGACCCAGGAGTTCAGGAGGGGACCCAGGAGTTCAGTGGGGGACCGAAGAGTTCAGGAGGGGGACCAGGAGCGCCCCAAAGGACCCAGGAGTTCAGTGGGGAACCCAGGATCTCTGAGGGGACCCAGGAGTGCCCCAAATGACCCAGGAGTTCAGGAGCGGACCCGCCCAGGAGTTCAGGAGGGGACCCGCAGTTCAGGGAGGGACTGAAGAATTCAGGGGAGACCTAGGAGTTCAGGGGGTAACCCAAGAGTTCAGGAGAGGACCCAAGAGTTCAGTAGAGGACCCAGGAGTGCCCCAAAGGACACAGGAGTTCAGGGGGGAACCCAGGCGTTCTGAGGGGACCCAGGAGTGCCTCAAAGTACCCAGGAGCTCGGGAGGGGACCCACCCAGGAGCTCGGGAGGGGTCCCACCCAGGAGCTCGGGAGGGGACCCACCCAGAAGCTCGGGAGGGGACCCACCCAGGAGCTCGGGAGGGGACCCAGGAGTACCCCAAAGGTCCCAGGAGTTCAGGGGTGAACCCAGGAGTTCTGAGGGGACCCAAGAGTTCCCCAAAGGACCCAAGAGCTTAGGAGAGGACCCAGGAGTGCCCCAAAGGACCCAGGAGTTCAGTGGGGGACCGAAGAGTTCAGGAGGGGGACCAGGAGTGCCCCAAAGGACCCAGGAGTTCAGTGGGGAACCCAGGAGTTCTGAGGGGACCCAGGAGTTCAGGAGGGGACCCACCCAGGAGTTCAGGAGGGGACCCAGCAGTGCCCCAAAGGACCCAGGAGTTCAGGGGGGAACCCAGGAGTGCCCCAAAGGATCCAGAGTTCAGGAGGGGACCCAAGAGTTCAGGAGGGACCCACCCAGGACTTCAGGAGGGGACCCAGGAGTTCAGAGGGGAGCAATTCAGGAGTTCAGGAGGGGGACCAGGAGTGCCTCAAAGGACCCAGGAGTTCAGGAGGGGACCCAGGAGTGCCCCAAAGAATCCAGAGTTCAGGAGGGGACCCGCCCAGGAGTTCAGGAGGGGACCCGCCCAGGAGTTCAGGAGGGGACCCGCCCAGGAGTTCAGGAGGGGACCCGCCCAGGAGTTCAGGAGGGGACCCGGAGTTCAGGGAGGGACTGAAGAATTCAGGAGGGGACCTAGGAGTTCAGGGGGTAACCCAAGAGCTCAAGAGCAGATCCAAGATTTCAGGAGAGGACCCAGGAGTGTCCCAAAGGACCCAAGAGTTCAGGAGGGGACCCAGGAATGCCCCAAAGGACCCAGGAGTTCATGGGGGAACCCAGGCGTTCTGAGGGGACCCAGGAGTGCCCCAAAGTACCCAAGAGTTCAGGAGGGGACCCTGGAGTTCGGGAGGGACCCACCCAGGAGTTCAGGAGGGACCCACCCAGGAGTTCGGGAGAGGACCCAGCAGTGCCCCAAAGGACCCAGGAGTTCAGGGGGGAACCCAAGAGTACTGAGGAGACCCAGGAGTGCCCCAAAGGACCCAGGAGTTCAGGGTGGGACCCAAGAGCTTAGAGGGGGACCCAAGAGTTCAGGAGGGTACCCAGGAGTACCCCAAAGGACCCAGGAATTCAGGGGGGAAGGCAGGAGTTCTGAGGGGACCCAAGAGTTCCCCAAAGGACCCAAGAGTTTAGGAGCGGACCCACCCAGGAGTTCAGGAGGGTCCCACCCAGGAGTTCAGGAGGGGACCCACCCAGGAGTTTAGGAGCGGACCCACCCAGGAGTTCAGGAGGGGACCCACCCAGGAGTTCAGGAGGGGACCCACCCAGGTGTTCAGGAGGGGACCCACCCAGGTGTTCAGGAGGGGACCCACGCAGGAGTTCAGGAGGGGACCCACCCAGGAGTTCAGGAGGGGACCCAGCAGTGCCCCAAAGGACCCAGGAGTTCAGGGGAGAACCCAGGAGTGCCCCAAAGGATCCAGAGTTCAGGAGGGGACCCAGGAGTGCCCCAAAGGACCCAGGAGTTCAGGAGGGGACCCAAGAGTTCAGGAGGGACCCACCCAGGACTTCATGGCGGGACCCACCCAGAACTTCAGGAGGGGACACAGGAGTTCTGAGGGGAACCAGGAGTTCAGGAGGGACCCATTCAGGAGTTCAGGAGGGACCCATTCAGGAGTTCAGGAGGGACCCATTCAATAGTTCAGGAGGGGGACCAGGAGTCCCCCAAAGGACCCAGGAGTTCAGGGTGGGACCTAAAAGTTCAGGAGGGACCCACCCAGGAATTCATTGCGGGACCCACCCAGGACTTCAGGAGGGGACACAGGAGTTCTGAGGGGACCCATTCAAAAGTTCAGGAGGGCGACCAGGAGTGCCCCAAAGGACCCAGGAGTTCAGGAGGGGACCCAGGAGTGCCCCAAAGGATCCAGAGTTCAGGAGGGGACCCAGCAGTGCCCCAAAGGACCCAGAGTTCAGGAGGGGACCCAGGAGTGCCCCAAAGAACCCAAGAGTTCAGGAGGGACCCACCCAGGACTTCAGGAGGGGACACAGGAGTTCTGAGGGGACCCAGGAGTTCAGGAGGGACCCATTCAGGAGTTCAGGAGGGACCCATTCAATAGTTCAGGAGGGGGACCAGGAGTCCCACAAAGGACCCAGGAGTTCAGGGTGGGACCCAAAAGTTCAGGAGGGACCCACCCAGGAATTCATTGCGGGACCCACCCAGGACTTCAGGAGGGGACCCAGGAGTTCTGAGGGGAGCCATTCAGGAGTTCAGGAGGGGGACCAGGAGTGCCCCAAAGGACCCAGGAGTTCAGGAGGGGACCCAGGAGTGCCCTAAAAGATCCAGAGTTCAGGAGGGGACCCGCCCAGGAGTTCAGGAGGGGACCCGCCCAGGAGTTCAGGAGGGGACCCGCCCAGGAGTTCAGGAGGGGACCCGCCCAGGAGTTCAGGAGGGGACCCGCCCAGGAGTTCAGGAGGGGACCCGGAGTTCAGGGAGGGACTGAAGAATTCAGGAGGGGACCTAGGAGTTCAGGGGGTAACCCAAGAGTTCAAGAGCAGATCCAGGAGTTCAGCAGAGGACCCAGGAGTGTCCCAAAGGACCCAAGAGTTCAGGAGGGGACCCAGGAATGCCCCAAAGGACCCAGGAGTTCATGGGGGAACCCAGGCGTTCTGAGGGGACGCAGGAGTGCCCCAAAGTACCCTGGAGTTCGGGAGGGACCCACCCAGGAGTTCAGGAGGGACCCACCCAGGAGTTCGGGAGAGGATCCAGCAGTGCCCCAAAGGACCCAGGAGTTCAGGGGGGAACCCAAGAGTACTGAGGAGACCCAGGAGTGCCCCAAAGGACCCAGGAGTTCAAGGTGGGACCCAAGAGCTTAGAAGGGGACCCAAGAGTTCAGGAGGGTACCCAGGAGTACCCCAAAGGACCCAGGAGTTCATGGGGGAAGCCAGGAGTTCTGAGGGGACCCAAGAGTTCCCCAAAGGACCCAAGAGTTTAGGAGGGGACCCAGATGTGCCCCAAAGGACCCAGGAGTTCAGGAGGGGACCCAGGAGTTCAGTGGGGGACCGAAGAATTCAGGAGGGGGACCAGGAGTGCCCCTAAGGACCCAGGAGTTCAGTGGAGAACCCAGGAGTTCTGAGGGGACCCAGGAGTGCCCCAAATGACCCAAGAGATCAGGAGGGGACCCACCCAGGAGTTCAGGAGGAGACCCGCCCAGGAGTTCAGGAGGGTCCCGCCCAGGAGTTCAGGAGGGGACCCGCCCAGGAGTTCAGGAGGGGACCCGCCCAGGAGTTCAGGAGGGGACCCGCCCAGGAGTTCAGGAGGGGACCCGCCCAGGAGTTCAGGAGGGGACCCATCAGTGCTCCAAAGGACCCAGGAGTTCAGGGGGGAACCCAGGAGTGCCCCAAAGGATCCAGAGTTCAGGAGGGGACCCAGGAGTGCCCCAAAGAACCCAAGAGTTCAGGAGGGACCCACCCAGGACTTCAGGAGGGGACACAGGAGTTCTGAGGGGACCCAGGAGTTCAGGAGGGACCCATTCAGGAGTTCAGGAGGGACCCATTCAATAGTTCAGGAGGGGGACCAGGAGTCCCACAAAGGACCCAGGAGTTCAGGGTGGGACCCAAAAGTTCAGGAGGGACCCACCCAGGAATTCATTGCGGGACCCACCCAGGACTTCAGGAGGGGACACAGGAGTTCTGAGGGGACCCACTCAAAAGTTCAGGAGGGGACCCAGGAGTGCCCCAAAGGACCCAGGAGTTCAGGAGGGGACCCAGGAGTGCCCCAAAGGATCCAGAGTTCAGGAGGGGACCCAGCAGTGCCCCAAAGGACCCAGGAGTGCAGGGGGGAACACAAGAGTTCAGGAGGGGACCCAGGAGTTCCCCAAAGGATCCAGAGTTCAGGAGGAGACCCAGGAGTGCCCCAAAGGATCCAGAGTTCAGGAGGGGACCCGCCCAGGAGTTCAGGAGGGGACCCGCCCAGGAGTTCAGGAGGGGACAAGCCCAGGAGTTCAGGAGGGGACCCGCCCAGGAGTTCAGGAGGGGACCCGCCCAGGAGTTCAGGGGGGCACCCGCCCAGGAGTTCAGGGAGGGACTGAAGAATTCAGGAGGGGACCTAGGAGTTCAGGGGGTAACCCAAGAGTTCAGGAGTGGACCCAGAAGTTCAATAGAGGACCCAGGAGTGCCCCAAAGGATCCAGAGTTCAGGAGGGGACCCAGGAATGCCCCAAAGTACCCAAGAGTTCAGGAGGAGACCCAGGAGTTCGGGAGGGACCCACCCAGGAGTTCGGGAGGGGACCCAGCAGTGCCCCAAAGGACCCAGGAGTTCAAGAGGGACCCACCCAGGAGTTCCTGGCGGGACCCACCCAGGAATTCAGGAGGGAACCCAGGAGTTCTGAGGGGAGCCATTCAGTAGTTCAGGAGGGGGACCAGGAGTGCCCCAAAGGACCCAGGAGTTCAGGAGGGAACCCAGGAGTGCCCCAAAGGACCCAGGAGTTCAGGAGGGGACCCAGGAGTTCAGTGGGGGACTGAAGAGTTCAGGAGGAGGACCAGGAGTGCCCCTAAGGACCCAGAAGTTCAGTGGGGAACCCAGGAGTTCTGAGGGGACCCAGGAGTGCCCCAAATGACCCAAGAGATCAGGATGGCACCCAGGAGTTCAGGAGGGGACCCGCCCAGGAGTTCAGGAGGGGACCCGCCCAGGAGTTCAGGAGGGGACCCGCCCAGGAGTTCAGGAGGGGACCCGCCCAGGAGTTCAGGAGGGGACCCGCCCAGGAGTTCAGGGAGGGACTGAAGAATTCAGGAGGGGACCTAGTAGTTCAGGGGGTAACCCAAGAGTTCAGGAGCGGACCCAGGAGTTCAGGAGCGGACCCAGGAGTTCAGGAGAGGACCCAGGAGTTCAGGAGAGGACCCAGGAGTTCAGGAGAGGACCCAGGAGTTCAGGAGAGGACCCAGGAGTGTCCCAAAGGACCCAGGAGTTCAGGAGGGGACCCAGGAGTGCCCCAAAGGATCCAGAGTTCAGGAGGGGACCCAGGAGTGCCCCAAAGGATCCAGAGTTCAGGAGGGGACCCAATAATGCCCCAAAGGACCCAGGAGTTCAGGGGGGAAGCCAGGCGTTCTGAGGGGACACAGGAGTGCCGCAAAGTACCCAAGAGTTCACGAGGGAACCCAGGAGTTCGGGAGGGACCCACCCAGGAGTTCAAGAGGGACCCACCCAGGAGTTCGGGAGGGACCCACCCAGGAGTTCGGGAGGGACCCACCCAGGAGTTCGGGAGGGGACCCAGCAGTGCCCCAAAGGACCCAGGAGTTCAGGGGGGAACCCAGGAGTGCCCCAAAGGATCCAGAGTTCAGGAGGGGACCCAGGAGTGCCCCAAAGGATCCAGAGTTCAGGAGGGGACCCAGGAGTTCTGAGGGGACCCATTCAGGAGTTCAGGAGGGACCCATTCAATAGTTCAGGAGGGGGACCAGGAGTGCCCCATAAGACCCAGGAGTTCAGGAGGGGACCCAGGAGTGCCCCAAAGGATCCAGAGTTCTGGAGGGGACCCAGGAATGCCCCAAAGGACCCAGGAGCTCACGGGGAAACCCAGGCGTTCTGAGGGGACCCAGGAGTGCCCCAAAGTACCCAAGAGTTCGGGAGGGGACCCACCCAGGAGTTCAAGAGGGGACCCAACCAGGAGTTCGGGAGGGGACCCAGGAGTTCGGGAGGGACCCACACAGGAGTTCACGGCGGGACCGACCCAGGAATTCAGGAGGGGACCCAGGAGTTCTGAGGGGAGCCATTCAGGACTTCAGGAGGGGACCCAGGAGTGCCCCAAAGGACCCAGGAGTTCAGGAGGGGACCCAGGAGTGCCGCAAAGGATCCAGAGTTCAGGAGGGGACCCGCCCAGGAGTTCAGGAGGGGACCCGCCCAGGAGTTCAGGAGGGGACCCGCCCAGGAGTTCAGGAGGGGACCCGCCCAGGAGTTCAGGAGGGGACCCGCCCAGGAGTTCAGGAGGGGACCCGCCCAGGAGTTCAGGAGGGGACCCGCCCAGGAGTTCAGGAGGGGACCTAGGAGTGTCCCAAAGGACCCAGGAGTTCAGGAGGGGACTCAGGAGTGCCCCAAAGGATCCAGAGTTCAGGAGGGGACCCAATAATGCCCCAAAGGACCCAGGAGTTCAGGGGGAAAGCCAGGCCTCCTGAGAGGACACAGGAGTGCCCCAAAATACCCAAGAGTTCACGAGGGAACCCAGGAGTTCGGGAGGGACCCACCCAGGAGTTCAGGAGGAACCTACCCAGGAGTTCGGGAGGGGACCCAGCAGTGCCCCAAAGGACCCAGGAGTTCAGGGGGGAACCCAAGATTACTGAGGAGACCCAGGAGTGCCCCAAAGGACCCAGGAGTTCAGGGTGGGACCCAAGAGCTTAGAAGGGGACCCAAGAGTTCAGGAGGGGACCCAGGAGTACCCCAAAGGATCCAGAGTTCAGGAGGGGACCCACCCAGGTGTTCAGGAGGGGACCCAGCAGTGCCCCAAAGGACCCAGGAGTTCAGGGGGGAACACAGGAGTTCAAGAGGGACCCGCCCAGGAGTTCAGGAGGGGACCCACCAGTGCCCCAAAGGACCCAGGAGTTCAAGAGGGACCCACACAGGAGTTCCTGGCGGGACCCACCCAGGAGTTCCTGGCGGGACCCACCCAGGAATTCAGGAGAGAACCCAGGAGTTCTGAGGGGAGCCATTCAGTAGTTCAGGAGGGGGACCAGGAGTGCCCCAAAGGACCCAGGAGTTCAGGAGGGGACCCAGGAGTGCCCCAAAGGACCCAGGAGTTCAGGAGGGGACCCAGGAGTTCAGTGGGGGACTGAAGAGTTCAGGAGGAGGACCAGGAGTGCCCCTAAGGACCCAGAAGTTCAGTGGGGAACCCAGGAGTTCTGAGGGGACCCAGGAGTGCCCCAAATGACCCAAGAGATCAGGATGGCACCCAGGAGTTCAGGAGGGGACCCGCCCAGGAGTGCAGGAGGGGACCCGCCCAGGAGTTCAGGGAGGGACTGAAGAATTCAGGAGGGGACCTAGTAGTTCAGGGGGTAACCCAAGAGTTCAGGAGCGGACCCAGGAGTTCAGGAGAGGACCCAGGAGTTCAGGAGAGGACCCAGGAGTTCAGGAGAGGACCCAGGAGTGTCCCAAAGGACCCAGGAGTTCAGGAGGGGACCCAGGAGTGCCCCAAAGGATCCAGAGTTCAGGAGGGGACCCAGGAGTGCCCCAAAGGATCCAGAGTTCAGGAGGGGACCCAATAATGCCCCAAAGGACCCAGGAGTTCAGGGGGGAAGCCAGGCGTTCTGAGGGGACACAGGAGTGCCGCAAAGTACCCAAGAGTTCACGAGGGAACCCAGGAGTTCGGGAGGGACCCACCCAGGAGTTCGGGAGGGACCCACCCAGGAGTTCGGGAGGGACCCACCCAGGAGTTCGGGAGGGACCCACCCAGGAGTTCGGGAGGGACCCACCCAGGAGTTCGGGAGGGGACCCAGCAGTGCCCCAAAGGACCCAGGAGTTCAGGGGGGAACCCAGGAGTGCCCCAAAGGATCCAGAGTTCAGGAGGGGACCCAGGAGTGCCCCAAAGGATCCAGAGTTCAGGAGGGGACCCAGGAGTTCTGAGGGGACCCATTCAGGAGTTCAGGAGGGACCCATTCAATAGTTCAGGAGGGGGACCAGGAGTGCCCCATAAGACCCAGGAGTTCAGGAGGGGACCCAGGAGTGCCCCAAAGGATCCAGAGTTCTGGAGGGGACCCAGGAATGCCCCAAAGGACCCAGGAGCTCACGGGGAAACCCAGGCGTTCTGAGGGGACCCAGGAGTGCCCCAAAGTACCCAAGAGTTCGGGAGGGGACCCACCCAGGAGTTCAAGAGGGGACCCAACCAGGAGTTCGGGAGGGGACCCAGGAGTTCAGGAGGGACCCACACAGGAGTTCACGGCGGGACCGACCCAGGAATTCAGGAGGGGACCCAGGAGTTCTGTGTGGAGCCATTCAGGACTTCAGGAGGGGACCCAGGAGTGCCCCAAAGGACCCAGGAGTTCAGGAGGGGACCCAGGAGTGCCGCAAAGGATCCAGAGTTCAGGAGGGGACCCGCCCAGGAGTTCAGGAGGGGACCCGCCCAGGAGTTCAGGAGGGGACCCGCCCAGGAGTTCAGGAGGGGACCCGCCCAGGAGTTCAGGAGGGGACCCGCCCAGGAGTTCAGGAGGGGACTGATGAATTCAGGAGGGGACCTAGGAGTGTCCCAAAGGACCCAGGAGTTCAGGAGGGGACTCAGGAGTGCCCCAAAGGATCCAGAGTTCAGGAGGGGACCCAATAATGGCCCAAAGGACCCAGGAGTTCAGGGGGGAAGCCAGGCGTTCTGAGAGGACACAGGAGTGCCCCAAAGTACCCAAGAGTTCACGAGGGAACCCAGGAGTTCGGGAGGGACCCACCCAGGAGTTCAGGAGGAACCTACCCAGGAGTTCGGGAGGGGACCCAAGAGTTCACCAAAGGACCCAAGAGTTCAGGAGGGGACCCAGGATTGCCCCAAAGGATCCAGAGTTCAGGAGGGGACCCACCCAGGAGTTCAGTGGGGGACCCAGCAGTGCCCCAAAGGACCCAGGAGTTCAGGAGGGGACCCAGGAGTTCAATGGGGGACTGAAGAGTTCAGGAGGAGGACCAGGAGTGCCCCTAAGGACCCAGAAGTTCAGTGGGGAACCCAGGAGTTCTGAGGGGACCCAGGAGTGCCCCAAATGACCCAAGAGATCAGGATGGCACCCAGGAGTTCAGGAGGGGACCCGCCCAGGAGTTCAGGAGGGGACCCGCCCAGGAGTTCAGGAGGGGACCCGCCCAGGAGTTCAGGAGGGGACCCGCCCAGGAGTTCAGGGAGGGACTGAAGAATTCAGGAGGGGACCTAGTAGTTCAGGGGGTAACCCAAGAGTTCAGGAACGGACCCAGGAGTTCAGGAGAGGACCCAGGAGTTCAGGAGAGGACCCAGGAGTTCAGGAGAGGACCCAGGAGTGTCCCAAAGGACCCAGGAGTTCAGGAGGGGACCCAGGAGTGCCCCAAAGGATCCAGAGTTCAGGAGGGGACCCAGGAGTGCCCCAAAGGATCCAGAGTTCAGGAGGGGACCCAATAATGCCCCAAAGGACCCAGGAGTTCACGGGGGAAGCCAGGCGTTCTGAGGGGACAAAGGAGTGCCGCAAAGTACCCAAGAGTTCACGAGGGAACCCAGGAGTTCGGGAGGGACCCACCCAGGAGTTCGGGAGGGACCCACCCAGGAGTTCAGGAGGGACCCACCCAGGAGTTCAGGAGGGACCCACCCAGGAGTTCGGGAGGGACCCACCCAGGAGTTCGGGAGGGACCCACCCAGGAGTTCGGGAGGGACCCACCCAGGAGTTCGGGAGGGGACCCAGCAGTGCCCCAAAGGACCCAGGAGTTCAGGGGGGAACCCAGGAGTGCCCCAAAGGATCCAGAGTTCAGGAGGGGACCCAGGAGTGCCCCAAAGGAACCAGAGTTCAGGAGGGGACCCAGGAGTTCTGAGGGGACCCATTCAGGGGTTCAGGAGGGACCCATTCAATAGTTCAGGAGGGGGACCAGGAGTGCCCCATAAGACCCAGGAGTTCAGGAGGGGACCCAGGAGTGCCCCAAAGGATCCAGAGTTCAGGAGGGGACCCAGGAATGCCCCAAAGGACCCAGGAGCTCAGGGGGAAACCCAGGCGTTCTGAGGGGACCCAGGAGTGCCCCAAAGTACCCAAGAGTTCGGGAGGGGACCCACCCAGGAGTTCAAGAGGGGACCCAACCAGGAGTTCGGGAGGGGACCCAGGAGTTCAGGAGGGACCCACACAGGAGTTCACGGCGGGACCGACCCAGGAATTCAGGAGGGGACCCAGGAGTTCTGAGGGGAGCCATTCAGGACTTCAGGAGGGGACCCAGGAGTGCCCCAAAGGACCCAGGAGTTCAGGAGGGGACCCAGGAGTGCCGCAAAGCATCCAGAGTTCAGGAGGGGACCCGCCCAGGAGTTCAGGAGGGGACCCGCCCAGGAGTTCAGGAGGGGACCCGCCCAGGAGTTCAGGAGGGGACCCGCCCAGGAGTTCAGGAGGGGACCCGCCCAGGAGTTCAGGAGGGGACCCGCCCAGGAGTTCAGGAGGGGACCCGCCCAGGAGTTCAGGAGGGGACCCGCCCAGGAGTTCAGGAGGGGACCCGCCCAGGAGTTCAGGAGGGGACCCGCCCAGGAGTTCAGGAGGGGACTGATGAATTCAGGAGGGGACCTAGGAGTTCAGGGGGTAACCCAAGAGTTCAGGAGCGGACCCAGGAGTTCAGGAGAGGACCCAGGAGTGTCCCAAAGGACCCAGGAGTTCAGGAGGGGACTCAGGAGTGCCCCAAAGGATCCAGAGTTCAGGAGGGGACCCAATAATGCCCCAAAAGACCCAGGAGTTCAGGGGGGAAGCCAGGCGTTCTGAGAGGACACAGGAGTGCCCCAAAGTACCCAAGAGTTCACGAGGGAACCCAGGAGTTCGGGAGGGACCCACCCAGGAGTTCAGGAGGAACCTACCCAGGAGTTCGGGAGGGGACCCAGCAGTGCCCCAAAGGACCCAGGAGTTCAGGGGGGAACCCAAGATTACTGAGGAGACCCAGGAGTGCCCCAAAGGACCCGGGAGTTCAGGGTGGGACCCAAGAGCTTAGAAGGGGACCCAAGAGTTCAGGAGGGAACCCAGGAGTACCCCAAAGGATCCAGAGTTCAGGAGGGGACCCACCCAGGTGTTCAGGAGGGGACCCAGCAGTGCCCCAAAGGACCCAGGAGTTCAGGAGGGAACACAGGAGTTCAAGAGGGACCCGCCCAGGAGTTCAGGAGGGGACCCAGGCGTTCTGAGGGGACCCAAGAGTTCACCAAAGGACCCAAGAGTTCAGGAGGGGACCCAGGATTGCCCCAAAGGATCCAGAGTTCAGGAGGGGACCCACCCAGGAGTTCAGTGGGGGTCCCAGCAGTGCCCCAAAGGACCCAGGAGTTCAGGGGGGAACACAGGAGTTCAGGAGGGATCCGCCCAGTAGTTCAGGAGGGGACCCAGGCGTTCTGAGGAGACCCAGGAGTGCCCCAAAGTACCCAAGAGTTCGGGAGGGGACCCAGCAGTGCCCCAAAGGACCCAGGAGTTCAGGAAGGAACACAAGAGTACTGAGGAGACCCAGGAGTGCCCCAAAGGACCCAGGAGTTCAGGGTGAACCCAGGAGTTCTGAGGAGACCCAAGAGTTCCCCAAAGGACCCAAGAGCTTAGGAGGGGACCCAGGAGTGCCCCAAAGGATCCGCCCAGGATTTCAGGAGGGGACCCAAGATTTCAGGAGGGTACCCAGGAGTTCAGGAGGGGATCCAGGAGTGCCCCAAAGGACCCAGGAGTTCAATGGGGAACCCAGGAGTTCTGAGGGGACCCACGAGTGCTTCAAAAGAGCCAAGAGTTTAGGAGGGCACCCAAGAGATCAGGAGGGACCCACCCAGTAGTTCAGGAGGGACCTACCCAGGAGTTCAGGAGGGACCCACCCAGGAGTTTAGGAGGGGACCCACCCAGGAGTTCAGGAGGGGACCCACCCAGGAGTTCAGGAGGGGACCCACCCAGGAGTTCAGGAGGGCACCCACCCAGGAGTTCAGGAGGGCACCCACCCAGGAGTTCAGGAGGGCACCCACCCAGGAGTTCAGGAGGGCACCCACCCAGGAGTTCAGGAGGGCACCCACCCAGGAGTTCAGGAGGGCACCCAGCAGTGCCCCAAAGGACCCAGGAGTTCAGGGGGGAACCCAGGAGTGCCCCAAAGGATCCAGAGTTCAGGAGGGGACCCAGGAGTGCCCCAAAGGATTCAGAGTTCAGGAGGGGACCCAAGAGTTCAGGAGGGACCCACCCAGGAGTTCATGGCGGGACCCACCCAGGACTTCAGGAGGGGACCCAGGAGTTCTGAGGGGACCCATTCAGGAGTTCAGGAGGGACCCATTCAGGAGTTCAGGAAGGACCCACTCAATAGTTCAGGAGCGGGACCAGGAGTGCCCCAGAAGACCCAGGAGTTCAGGAGGGGACCCAGGAGTGCCCCAAAGGATCCAGAGTTCTGGAGGGGACCCAGGAATGCCCCAAAGGACCCAGGAGTTCAGGGGGAAACCCAGGCGTTCTGAGGGGACGCAGGAGTGCCCCAAAGTACCCAGGAGTCCAAGAGGGACCCACACAGGAGTTCATGGCGGGACTGACCCAGGAATTCAGGAGGGGACCCAGGAGTTCTGAGGGGAGCCATTCAGGAGTTCAGGAGGGGGACCAGGAGTGCCCCAAAGGACCCAGGAGTTCAGGAGGGGACCCAGGAGTGCCCCAAAGGATCCAGAGTTCAGGAGGAGACCCGCCCAGGAGTTCAGGAGGGGACCCGCCCAGGAGTTCAGGAGGGGACCCGCCCAGGAGTTCAGGGAGGGACTGAAGAATTCAGGAGGGGACCTAGGAGTTCAGGGGGTAACCCAAGAGTTCAGGAGCGGACCCAGGAGTTCAGGAGAGGACCCAGGAGTACAGGAGGGGACCCAGGAGTGCCCCAAAGGATCCAGAGTTCAGGAGGGGACCCAATAATGCCCCAAAGGACCCAGGAGTTCAGGGGGGAAGCCAGGCGTTCTGAGGGGACACAGGAGTGCCCCAAAGTACCCAAGAGTTCACGAGGAAACCCAGGAGTTCGGGAGGGACCCACCCAGGAGTTCAGGAGGGACCCACCCAGGAGTTCGGGAGGGGACCCAGCAGTGCCCCAAAAGACCCAGGAGTTCAGGGGGGAACCCAAGATTACTGAGGAGACCCAGGAGTGCCCCAAAGGACCCAGGAGTTCAGGGTGGGACCCAAGAGCTTAGAAGGGGACCCAAGAGTTTAGGAGGGGACCCAGGAGTACCCCAAAGGATCCAGAGTTCAGGAGGGACCCGCCCAGGAGTTCAGGAGGGGACCCAGGCGTTCTGAGGGGACCCAAGAGTTCACCAAAGGACCAAAGAGTTCAGGAGGGGACCCAGGAGTGCCCCAAAGGACCCAGGAGTTCAGGGGGGACCCGCCCAGTAGTTCAGGAGGGGACCCATGTGTTCTGAGGAGACCCAGGAGTGCCCCAAAGTACCCAAGAGTTCGGCAGGGGACCCAGCAGTGCCCCAAAGGACCCAGGAGTTCAGGGGGGAACCCAAGAGTACTGAGGAGACCCAGGAGTGCCCCAAAGGACCCAGGAGTTCAGGGGTGAACCCAGGAGTTCTGAGGGGACCCAAGAGTGCCCCAAAAGAGCCAAGAGTTAGGACGGCACCCAAGAGATCAGGAGGGACCCCCCCAGGTGTTCAGGAGGGACCCACCCAGGTGTTCAGGAGGGACCCCAAACAGGAGTTCAGGAGGGGACCCACCCAGGAGTTCAGGGGAGGACCCACCCAGGAGTTCAGGGGAGGACCCACCCAGGAGTTCAGGGGAGGACCCAACCAGGAGTTCAGGGGAGGACCCAACCAGGAGTTCAGGGGAGGACCCAACCAGGAGTTCAGGGGAGGACCCAGCAGTGCCCCAAAGGACCCAGGAGTTCAAGGGGGAACCCAGGAGTGCCCCAAAGGATCCAGAGTTCAGAAGGGGACCCTCCTAGGAGTTCAGGAGGGGACCCAGCAGTGCCCCAAAGGGCCCAGGAGTTCAGGGGAGAACCCAGGAGTGCCCCAAAGGATCCAGAGTTCAGGGTGGGACCAAAAAGTTCAGGAGGGAACCACCCAGGAGTTCATGGCAGGACCCACCCAGGAGTTCATGGCAGGACCCACCCAGGACTTCAGGAGGAGACCCAAGAGTTCTGAGGGGACCCATTCAGGAGTTCAGTAGGGGGACCAGGAGTGCCCCAAAGGACCCAGGAGTTCAAGAGGGACCCACCCAGGAGTTCAGGAGGGGACCCACCCAGGAATTCGTGAGGGGACCCAGGAGTTCTGATGGGAGCCATTCAGGAGTTCAGGAGGGGGACCAGGAGTGCCCCAAAGGACCCAGGAGTTCAGGAGCGGACCCAGGAGTGCCCCAAAGGATCCAGAGTTCAGGAGGGGACCCGCCCAGGAGTTCAGGAGGGGACCCGCCCAGGAGTTCAGGGAGGGACTGAAGAATTCAGGAGGGGACCTAGGAGTTCAGGGGGTAACCCAAGAGTTCAGGAGCGGACCCAGGAGTGCCCCAAAGAACCCAGGAGTTCAGGAGGGGACCCAGGAATGCCCCAAAGGACACAGGAGTTCAGGAGGGAACCCAGGCGTTCTGAGGGGACCCAGGAGTGCCCCAAAGTACCCAGGAGTTCAGGAGGGGACCCAGGAGTTCGGGAGGGACCCACCCAGGAGTTCAAGAGTGGACGCACCCAGGAGTTCGGGAGGGAACCCAGCAGTGCCCCAAAGGACCCAGGAGTTCAGGGGGGAACCCAAGAGTACTGAGGAGACCCAGGAGTGCCCCAAAGGACCCAGGAGTTCAGGAGGGGACCCAGGAGTGCCCCAAAGGATCCAGAGTTCAGGAGGGGAACCAAAAGTTCAGGAGGGACCCACCCAGGACTTCATGGCGGGACCCATTCAGGAGCTCAGGAGGGACCCATTCAGGAGTTCAGGAGGGACCCATTCAGGAGTTCAGGAGGGACCCATTCAAGAGTTCAGGAGGGGTACCAGGAGTGCCCCAAAGGACCCAGGAGTTCAGGGTGGGACCAAAAAGTTCAGGAGGGAACCACCCAGGAGTTCATGGCAGGACCCACCCAGGAGTTCATGGCAGGACCCACCCAGGACTTCAGGAGGGGACCCAGGAGTTCTGAGGGGACCCATTCAGGAGTTCAGGAGGGGGACCAGGAGTGCCCAAAGGACCCAGGAGTTCAGGAGAGGACCCAGGAGTGCCCCAAAGGACCCAAGAGTTCAGGAGGGGACCCGCCCAGGAGTTCAGGAGGGGACCCGCCCAGGAGTTCAGGAGGGGACCCGCCCAGGAGTTCAGGAGGGGACCCGCCCAGGAGTTCAGGAGGGGACCCGCCCAGGAGTTCAGGAGGGGACCCGCCCAGGAGTTCAGGAGGGGACCCGCCCAGGAGTTCAGGAGGGGACCCGCCCAGGAGTTCAGGAGGGGACCCGCCCAGGAGTTCAGGAGGGGACCCGCCCAGGAGTTCAGGAGGGGACCCGCCCAGGAGTTCAGGAGGGGACCCGCCCAGGAGTTCAGGAGGGGACCCGCCCAGGAGTTCAGGAGGGGACCCACCCAGGAGTTCAGGAGGGGACCCAGCAGTGCCCCAAAGGACCCAGGAGTTCAGGGGGGAACCCAGGAGTGCCCCAAAGGATCCAGAGTTCAGGAGGGGACCCAGGAGTGCCCCAAAGGATCCAGAGTTCAGGAGGGGACCCAGGAGTGCCCCAAAGGATCCAGAGTTCAGGAGGGGACCAAAGAGTTCAGGAGGGACCCACCCAGGAGTTCATGGCGGGACCCACCCAGGAGTCCAGGAGGGGACCCAGGAGTTCTGAGGGGACCCATTCAGGACTTCAGGAGGGACCCATTCAGGAGTTCAGGAAGGACCCACTCACTAGTTCAGGAAGGGGACCAGGAGTGCCCCAAAAGACCCAGGAGTTCAGGAGGGTACCCAGGAGTGCCCCAAAGGATCCAGAGTTCTGGAGGGGACCCAGGAATGCCCCAAAGGACCCAGGAGTTCAGGGGGAAACCCAGGCGTTCTGAGGGGACCCAGGAGTGCCCCAAAGTACCCAAGAGTTCGGGAGGGGACCCACCCAGGAGTTCGGGAGGGGACCCACCCAGGAGTTCGGGAGGGGACCCACCCAGGAGTTCGGGAGGGGACCCAGGAGTTCAAGAGGGACCCACACAGGAGTTCATGGTGGCACCGACCCAGGAATTCAGGAGGGGACCCAGGAGTTCTGAGGGGAGCCATTCAGGAGTTCAGGAGGGGGACCAGGAGTGCCCCAAAGGACCCAGGAGTTCAGGAGGGGACCCAGGAGTGCCCCAAAGGATCCAGAGTTCAGGAGGGGACCCGCCCAGGAGTTCAGGAGGGGACCCGCCCAGGAGTTCAGGAGGGGACCCGCCCAGGAGTTCAGTGAGGGACTGAAGAATTCAGGAGGGGACCTAGGAGTTCAGGGGGTAACCCAAGAGTTCAGGAGCGGACTTAGGAGTTCAGGAGCGGACCCAGGAGTGTCCCAAAGGACCCAGGAGTTCAGGAGGGGACCCAGGAGTTCCCCAAAGGATCCAGAGTTCAGGAGGGGACCCAATAATGCCCCAAAGGACCCAGGAGTCCAGGGGGGAAGCCAGGCGTTCTGAGGGGACACAGGAGTGCCCCAAAGTACACAAGAGTTCACGAGGAAACCCAGGAGTTCGGGAGGGACCCACCCAGGAGTTCGGGAGGTGACCCAGCAGTGCCCCAAAGGACCCAAGAGTTCAGGGGGGAACCCAAGATTACTGAGGAGACCCAGGAGTGCCCCAAAGGACCCAGGAGTTCAGGGTGGGACCCAAGAGCTTAGAAGGGGACCCAAGAGTTCAGGAGGGGACCCAGGAGTACCCCAAAGGATCCAGAGTTCAGGAGGGGACCCACCCAGGTGTTCAGGAGGGGACCCAGCAGTGCCCCAAAGGACCCAGGAGTTCAGGGGGGAAGACAGGAGTTCAGGAGGGACCCACTCAGGAGTTCAGGAGGGGACCCAGGCGTTCTGAGGGGACCCAAGAGTTCACCAAAGGACCAAAGAGTTCAGGAGGGGACCCAGGAGTGCCCCAAAGGACCCAGGAGTTCAGGGGAGAAAACAGGAGTTCAGGAGGGACCCGCCCAGTAGTTCAGGAGGGGACCCATGCGTTCTGAGGAGACCCAGGAGTGCCCCAAAGTACCCAAGAGTTCGGCAGGGGACCCAGCAGTGCCCCAAAGGACCCAGGAGTTCAGGGGGGAACCCAAGAGTACTGAGGAGACCCAGGAGTGCCCCAAAGGACCCAGGAGTTCAGGGGTGAACCCAGGAGTTCTGAGGGGACCCAAGAGTGCCCCAAAAGAGCCAAGAGTTCAGGACGGCACCCAAGAGATCAGGAGGGACCCACCCAGGTGTTCAGGAGGGACCCACCCAGGATTTCAGGAGGGACCCACCCAGGTGTTCAGGAGGGGACCCACCCAGGAGTTCAGGAGGGGACCCACCCAGGAGTTCAGGAGGGGACCCACCCAGGAGTTCAGGAGGGGACCCAGCAGTGCCCCAAAGGACCCAGGAGTTCAAGGGGGAACCCAGGAGTGCCCCAAAGGATCCAGAGTTTAGGAGGGGACCCTCCTAGGAGTTCAGGAGGGGACCCAGCAGTGCCCCAAAGGACCCAGGAGTTCAGGGGAGAACCCAGGAGTGCCCCAAAGGATCCAGAGTTCAGGAGGGGGACCAGGAGTGCCCCAAAGGACCCAGGAGTTCAGGAGCGGACCCAGGAGTGCCCCAAAGGATCCAGAGTTCAGGAGGGGACCCGCCCAGGAGTTCAGGAGGGGACCCGCCCAGGAGTTCAGGAGGGGACCCGCCCAGGAGTTCAGGGAGGGACTGAAGAATTCAGGAGGGGACCTAGGAGTTCAGGGGGTAACCCAAGAGTTCAGGAGCGGACCCAGGATTGCCCCAAAGGACCCAGGAGTTCAGGAGGGGACCCAGGAATGCCCCAAAGGACACAGGAGTTCAGGAGGGAACCCAGGCGTTCTGAGGGGACCCAGGAGTGCCCCAAAGTACCCAAGAGTTCAGGAGGGGACCCAAGAGTTCGGGAGGGGACCCAAGAGTTCAGGAGGGGACCCAAGAGTTCAGGAGGGGACCCAGGAGTGCCCCAAAGGACGCAGGAGTTCAGGAGGGGACCCAAGAGTTCAGGAGGGGACCCAAGAGTTCAGGAGGGGACCCAGGCGTTCAGGAGGGGACCCAGGAGTGCCCCAAAGGACGCAGGAGTTCAGTGGGGGACCGAAGAGTTCAGGAGGGTGACCAGGAGTGCTGCAAAGGACCCAGGAGTTCAGGAGGGGACCCACCCAGGAGTTCAGGAGGGGACCCCGCAGTGCCCCAAAGGACCCAGGAGTTCAGGAGGGGACCCAGGAGTGCCCCAAAGGACGCAGGAGTTCAGTGGGGGACCGAAGAGTTCAGGAGGGTGACCAGGAGTGCTGCAAAGGACCCAGGAGTTCAGGAGGGGACCCACCCAGGAGTTCAGGAGGGGACCCCGCAGTGCCCCAAAGGACCCAGGAGTTCAGGAGGGGACCCAGGAGTGCCCCAAAGGATCCAGAGTTCAATAGGGGAACCAAAAGTTCAGGAGGGACCCACCCAGGACTTCATGGCGGTACCCATTCAGGAGTTCAGGAGGGACCCATTCAGGAGTTCAGGAGGGACCCATTCAGGAGTTCAGGAGGGGGACCAGGAATGCCCCAAAGGACCCAGGAGTTCAGAAGGGGACCCAGGCGTTCTGAGGGGACCCAGGAGTGCCCCAAAGTACCCAAGAGTTCAGGAGGGTACCCAAGAGTTCAGGAGGGGACCCAAGAGTTCAGGAGGGGACCCAGGAGTGCCCCAAAGGACGCAGGAGTTCAGGAGGGGACCCAAGAGTTCAGGAGGGGACCCAGGCGTTCAGGAGGGGACCCAGGAGTGCCCCAAAGGACGCAGGAGTTCAGAGGGGGACCGAAGAGTTCAGGAGGGTGACCAGGAGTGCTGCAAAGGACCCAGGAGTTCAGGAGGGGACCCACCCAGGAGTTCAGGAGGGGACCCCGCAGTGCCCCAAAGGACCCAGGAGTTCAGGAGGGGACCCAGGAGTGCCCCAAAGGACGCAGGAGTTCAGTGGGGGACCGAAGAGTTCAGGAGGGTGACCAGGAGTGCTGCAAAGGACCCAGGAGTTCAGGAGGGGACCCACCCAGGAGTTCAGGAGGGGACCCCGCAGTGCCCCAAAGGATCCAGGAGTTCAGGAGGGGACCCAGGAGTGCCCCAAAGGATCCAGAGTTCAATAGGGGAACCAAAAGTTCAGGAGGGACCCACCCAGGACTTCATGGCGGGACCCATATAGGAGTTCAGGAGGGACCCATTCAGGAGTTCAGGAGGGACCCATTCAGGAGTTCAGGAGGGGGACCAGGAGTGCCCCAAAGGACCCAGGAGTTCAGGGTGGGACCAAAAAGTTCAGGAGGGAACCACCCAGGAGTTCATGGCAGGACCCACCCAGGAGTTCAGGAGAGGACCCAGGAGTTCTGAGGGGACCCATTCAGGAGTTCAGGAGGGACCCATTCAGGAGTTCAGGAGGGACCCATTCAGGAGTTCAGGAGGGGGACCAGGAGTGCCCAAAGGACCCAGGAGTTCAGGAGGGGACCCAGGAGTGCCCCAAAGGACCCCAGAGTTCAGGAGGGGACCCAAGAGTTCAGGAGGGGACCCGCCCAGGAGTTCAGGAGTGACCCGCCCAGGAGTTCAGGAGGGACCCGCCCAGGAGTTCAGGGAGGGACTGAAGAATTCAGGAGGGGACCTAGGAGTTCAGGGGGTAACCAAAGAGTTCAGGAGAGGACCCAGGAGTTCAGGAGGGGACCCAGGATTGCCCCAAAGGATCCAGAGTTCAGGAGGGGACCCAGGAATGCCTCAAAGGATCCAGGAGTTCAGGGGGGAACCCAGGCGTTCTGAGGGGACCCAGGAGTGCCTCAAAATACCCAAGACTTCAGGAGGGGACCCACCCAGGAGTTGGGGAGGGGACCCACCCAGGAATTGGGGAGGGGACCCACCCAGGAATTGGGGAGGGGACCCAACAGTGCCCCAAATGACCCAGGAGTTCAGGGGGGAACCCAACAGTACTGAGGAGACCCAGGAGTGCCCCAAAGGTCCCAGGAGTTCAGGGGTGAACCCAGGAGTTCTGAGGGGACCCAAGAGTTCCCCAAAGCACCCAAGAGCTTAGGAGGGGACCCAGGAATGCCCCAAAGAACCCAAGAGTTCAGGAGGGGACCCAAGAGTTCAGGAGAGGACCCAGGAGTGCCCCAAAGGACCCAGGAGTTCAGTGGGGGACCGAAGAGTTCAGGAGGGGGACCAGGAGTGCCCCAAAGGACCCAGGAGTTCAGTGGGGAAACGAGGAGTTCTGAGGGGACCCAAGAGTTCCCCAAATGATCCAAGAGCTTAGGAGGAGACCCCGAAGTGCCCCAAAGGATCCAGAGTTCAGGAGGGGACCCAAGAGTTCAGGAGGGGACCAGGAGTGCCCCAAAGGACCCAGGAGTTCAGGAGGGGACCCAGGAGTTCAGTGGGGTACGGAAGAGTTCAGGAGGGGGACCAGGAGTTCAGGAGGGGGACCAGGAGTGCCCCAAAGGACCCAAGAGATCAGGAGAGCACCTAAGAGATCAGGAGGGACCCACCCAGGAGTTCAGGAGGGGACCCACCCAGGAGTTCAGGAGGGGACCCACCCAGGAGTTCAGGAGGGGACCCACCCAGGAGTTCAGGAGGGGACCCACCCAGGAGTTCAGGAGAGGACCCAGCAGTGCCCCAAAGGACCCAGGAGTTCAGGGGGGAACCCAGGAGTGCCCCAAAGGATCCAGAGTTCAGGAGGGACCCACCCAGGACTTCACGGCGGGACCCACCCAGGACTTCAGGAGGGGACCCAGGAGTTCTGAGGGGACCCAGGAGTTCTGAGGGGACCCATTCAATAGTTCAGGAGGGGGACCAGGAGTGCCCCAAAGGACCCAGGAGTTCAGGGTGGGACCCAGGAGTTCAGGAGGGACCCACCCAGGAGTTCAGGAGGGACCCACCCAGGAGTTCAGGAGGGACCCACCCAGGAGTTCATGGCGCAACCCACCCAGGACTTCAGGAGGGGACCCAGGAGTTCTGAGGGGACCCATTTAGGAGTTCAGGAGGGGGACCACGAGTGCCCCAAAGGACCCAGGAGTTCAGGAGGGGACCCAGGAGTGCCACAAAGGATCCAGAGATCAGGAGGGGACCCAAGAGTTCGGGAGGGGACCCGCCCAGGAGTTCGGGAGGGGACCCGCCCAGGAGTTCGGGAGGGGACCCGCCCAGGAGTTCAGGGAGGGACTGAAGAATTCAGGAGGGGACCTAGGAGTTCAGGGAATAACCAAAGAGTTCAGGAGCGGACCGAGGAGATCAGGAGAGGACCCAGGAGTGCCCCAAAGGACCCAGGAGTTCAGGAGGGGACCCAGGAGTGCCCCAAAGTACCTAATACTTCAGGAGGGGACTCAGGAGTTCGGGAGGGACCCACCCAGGAGTTCGGGAGGGACCCACCCAGGAGTTCGGGAGGGACCCACCCAGGAGTTCGGGAGGGGACCCAGCAGTGCCCCAAAGGACCCAGGAGTTCAGGGGGGAACCCAGGATTGCCCCAAAGGACCCAAGAGATCAGGAGGACACCCAAGAGATCAGGAGGGACACACCCAGGAGTTCAAGAGGGGACCCACCCAGTAGTTCAGGAGGGGACCCAGCAGTGCCCCAAAGGACCCAGGAGTTCAGGAGGGAACCCATGAGTGCCCCAAATGATCCAGAGTTCAGGAGGGGACACAGGAGTTCAGAGGGGACCCATTTAGGAGTTCAGGAGGAGGACCAGGAGTGCCCCAAAGGACCCAGGAGTTCAGGAGGGGACCCAGGAGTGCCACAAAGGATCCAGAGATCAGGAGGGGACCCAAGAGTTCAGGAGGGGACCCGCCCAGGAGTTCAGGAGGGGACCCGCCCAGGAGTTCAGGAGGGGACCCGGAATTCAGGGAGGGACTGAATAATTCAGGAGGGGACCTAGGAGTTCAGGGGATAACCCAAGAGTTCAGGATCGGACCCAGGAGTTCAGGAGAGGACCCAGGAATGCCCCAAAGGACCCAGGAGTTCAGAAGGGGACCCAGGCGTTCTGAGGGGATCCAGGAGTGCCCCAAAGTACCCAAGAGTTCGGGAGGGGACCCACCCAGGAGTTCGGGAGGGGACCCACCCAGGAGTTCGGGAGGGGACTCAGCAGTGCCCCAAAGGACCCAGGAGTTCAGGAGGGGACCCAGGAGCTCAGGTTGGGACCCAAGAGCTTAGAAGGGCACCCAGGAGTTCACCAAAGGACCCAAGAGTTCAGGAGGGGACCCAGGAGTGCCCAAAGGATCCAGAGTTCAGGAGGGACCCGCCCAGGAGTTCAGTAGGGACCTACCCAGGAGTTCAGGGAGGGACTGAAGAATTCAGGAGGGGACCTAGGAGTTCAGGGGGTAACCCAAGAGTTCATGAGAGGACCCAGGAGTTCAGGAGAGGACGCAGGAGTGCCCCAAAGGACCCAGGAGTTCAGGGGGGAACCCGGGCGTTCTGAGGGGACCCAGGAGTGCCTCAAAGTACCAAGGAGTTCGGGAAGGACCCACCCAGGAGTTCGGGAGGGGACCCAGGATTACAGTGGGGGACCGAAGAGTTCAGGAGGGGGACCAGGAGTTCAGGAGGGGGACCAGGAGTGCCCCAAAGGACCCAGGAGTTCAGGAGGGGACCCAGGAGTGCCCCAAAGGATCCAGAGTTCAGGAGGGGACCCGCCCAGGAGTTCAGGAGGGGACCCGCCCAGGAGTTCAGGAGGGGACCCGGAATTCAGGGAGGGACTGAAGAATTAAGGAGGGGACCTAGGAGTTCAGGGGATAACCCAAGAGTTCAGGATCGGACCCAGGAGTTCAGCAGAGGACCCAGGAGTGCCCCAAAGGACCCAGGAGTTCAGGAGGAGACCCAGGAGTTCCCCAAAGGATCCAGAGTTCAGGAGGGGACCCAGGAATGCCCCAAAGGACCCAGGAGTTCAGGAGGGGACCCAGGAGTGCCCCAAAGGATCCAGAGTTCAGGAGGGGACCCAGCAGTGCCCCAAAGGTCCCAGGAGTGAAGGGGGGAACACAAGAGTTCGGAGGGCACCCAGGAGTTCAGGAGGGGACCCAGGAGTGCCCAAAGGATCCAGAGTTCAGGAGGGACCCGCCCAGGAGTTCAGTAGGGACCTACCCAGGAGTTCAGGGAGGGACTGAAGAATTCAGGAGGGGACCTAGGAGTTCAGGGGGTAACCCAAGAGTTCATGAGAGGACCCAGGAGTTCAGGAGAGGACGCAGGAGTTCCCCAAAGGACCCAGGAGTTCAGGGGGGAACCCGGGCGTTCTGAGGGGACCCAGGAGTGCCTCAAAGTACCAAGGAGTTCGGGAAGGACCCACCCAGGAGTTCGGGAGGGGACCCAGGAGTACAGTGGGGGACCGAAGAGTTCAGGAGGGGGACCAGGAGTTCAGGAGGGGGACCAGGAGTTCAGGAGGGGGACCAGGAGTGCCCCAAAGGACCCAGGAGTTCAGGAGGGGACCCAGGAGTGCCCCAAAGGATCCAGAGTTCAGGAGGGGACCCGCCCAGGAGTTCAGGAGGGGACCCGCCCAGGAGTTCAGGAGGGGACCCGCCCAGGAGTTCAGGAGGGGACTGAAGAATTCAGGAGGGGACCTAGGAGTTCAGGGGGTAACCCAAGAGTTCAGGAGCGGACCCAGGAGTGCCCCAAAGGACCCAGGAGTTCAGGAGGGGACCCAGCAGTGCTCCAAAGGATGCAGAGTTCAGGAGGGGACCCAGGAATGCCCCAAAGGACCCAGGAGTTCAGGGGGGAACCCAGGCGTTCTGAGGGGACCCAGGAGTGCCCCAAAGTACCCAAGAGTTCAGGAGGGGACCCAGGAGTGCGGGAGGGACCCACCCAGGAGTTCAAGAGTGGACGCACCCAGGAGTTCGGGAGGGGACCCAGCAGTGCCCCAAAGGACCCAGGAGTTCAGGGGGGAACCCAAGAGTACTGAGGAGACCCAGGAGTGCCCCAAAGGACGCAGGAGTTCAGTGGGGGACCGAAGAGTTCAGGAGGGTGACCAGGAGTTCAGGAGGGGGACTAGGATTGCCCCAAAGGACCCAGGAGTTCAGTGGGGAACCCAGAAGTGCCCCAAAGGACCCAAGAGATCAGGAGGGGACCCACCCAGGAGTTCAGGAGGGGACCCACCCAGGAGTTCAGGAGGGGACCCAGCAGTGCCCCAAAGGGTATTTTGAGGCACTCCTGGGTCCCCTCAGAACGCCTGGGTTCCCCCCTGAACTCCTGGGTCCTTTGAGGCATTCCTGGGTCCCCTCCTGAACTCTGGATCCTTTGGGGCAATCCTGGGTCCCCTCCTGAACTCCTGGGTCCTCTCCTGAACTCTTTGGTTACCCCCTGAACTCCTAGGTCCCCTCCTGAATTCTTCAGTCCCTCCCTGAACTCCTGGGCGGGTCCCTCCTGAACTCCTGGGCGGGTCCCTCCTGAACTCCTGGGCGGGTCCCTCCTGAACTCCTGGGCGGGTCCCCTCCTGAACTCTTGGGTCCTTTGGGGCACTCCTGGTCCCCCTCCTGAACTTTTGAATGGGTCCCCTCAGAACTCCTGGGTCCCCTCCTGAAGTCCTGGGTGGGTCCTGCCATGAACTCCTGGGTGGGTCCCTCCTGAACTTTTTGGTCCCACCCTGAACTCCTGGGTCCTTTGGGGCACTCCTGGTCCCCCTCCTGAACTATTGAATGGGTCCTTCCTGAACTCCTGAATGGGTCCCTCCTGAACTCCTGAATGGGTCCCGCCATGAAGTCCTTGGTGGGTCCCCTCCTGAACTCCTAGGTCCTTTGGGGCACTGCGGGGTCCCCTCCTGAACTCCTGGGTGGGTCCCCTCCTGAACTCCTGGGTCCTTTGCAGCACTCCTGGTCACCCTCCTGAACTCTTCGGTCCCCCACTGAACTCCTGCGTCCTTTGGGGCACTCCTGGGTCTCCTCAGTACTCTTGCGTTCCCACCTGAACTCCTGGGTCCATTGGGGCACTGCTGTGTCCCCTCCTGAACTCCTGGGTGGGTGCCTCCTGAACTCCTGGGTGGGTCCCTCCTGAACTTTTGGGTCCCACCCTGAACTCCTGGGTCCTTTGGGGCACTCCTGGTCCCCCTCCTGAACTATTGAATGGGTCCCTCCTGAACTCCTGGGTCCCCTCAGAACTCCTGGGTCCCCTCCTGAAGTCCTGGGTGGGTCCCGCCATGAAGTCCTGGGTGGGTCCCGCCGTGAAGTCCTGGGTGGGTCCCTCCTGAACTCTAGGGTCCTTTGGGGCACTCCTGGGTCCCCTCCTGAACTCGTGGGTCCTTTGGGGCACTCCTGGGTGGGTCCCCTCCCGAACTCCTGGGTGGGTCCCTCCTGAACTCCTGGGTCCCCTCCTGAACTCTTGGTTCCCCTTTTAAGCTCTTGGGTCCCACCCTGAACTCCAGGGTCCCCTCCTGAACTCCTGGGTCCTTTCGGGCACTCCTGGGTCCTCTCCTGAACTCTTGGGTCGCCTCCTGAACTCTTGGGTCCCCTCCTGAACTCTTGATCCTTTGGGGCACTCCTGGGTCCCCTCCTGAACTCCTGGGACATTTGGGGCACTCCTGGTCCCCCTCCTGAACTCCTGAATGGGTCCCTCCTGAACTCCTGAATGGGTCCCTCCTGAACTCCTGAATGGGTCCTGCCATGAATTCCTGGGTGGGTCCTGCCATGAAGTCCTGGGTGGGTCCCTCCTGAACTCTGGATCTTTTGGGGCACTCCTGTGTCCCCTCCTGAACTCTGGATCATTTGGGGCACTCATGGGTTCCCCCCTGAACTCCTGGGTCCTTTGGAGCACTGCTGGGTGGGTCCCCTCCTGAACTCCTGGGTGGGTCCCCTCCTGAACTCCTGGGTGGGTCCCCTCCTGATCTCTTGGGTGTCCTCCTGATCTCTTGGGTCCTTTGGGGCAAACCTGGGTTCCCCCCTGAACTCCTGGGTCCTTTGGGGCACTGCTGGGTCCCCTCCCGAACTCCTGGGTGGGTCCCCTCCCGAACTCCTGGGTGGGTCCCCTCCCGAACTCCTGGGTGGGTCCCCTCCTGAAGTCTTAGGACTTTGGGGCACTCTTGGGTCCCCTCCTGAACTCCTGGGTCCTTTGGGGCACTCCTGGGTCCTCTCCTGATCTCCTGGGTCCGCTCCTGAACTCTTTGGTTACCCCCTGAACTCCTAGGTCCCCTCCTGAATTCTTCAGTCCCTCCCTGAACTCCTGGGCGGGTCTCCTCCCGAACTCCTGGGCGGGTCCCCTCCCGAACTCCTGGGCGGGTCCCCTCCCGAACTCCTGGGGCCCCTCCTGATCTCTGGATCCTTTGGGGCACTCCTGGGTCCCCTCCTGAACTCCTGGGTCCTTTGGGGCACTCCTGGTCCCCCTCCTGAACTCCTAAATGGGTCCCCTCAGAACTCCTGGGTCCCCTCCTGAAGTCCTGGGTGGGTCCCTCCTGAACTCCTGGGTGGGTCCCTCGTGAACTTTTGGGTCCCACCCTGAACTCCTGGGTCCTTTGGGGCACTCCTGGTCCCCCTCCTGAACTATTGAATGGGTCCCTCCTGAACTCCTGGGTCCCCTCAGAACTCCTGGGTCCCCTCCTGAAGTCCTGGGTGGGTCCCGCCGTGAAGTCCTGGGTGGGTCCCTCCTGAACTCTGGATCCTTTGGGGCACTCCTGGGTTCCCCCCTGAACTCCTGGGTCCTTTGGGGCACTGCTGGGTCCCCTCCTGAACTCCTGGGGACCCACCCAGGAATTTATGGGGGACCCACCCAGGAGTTCAGGAGGGACCCAGGCATCCGGCTGCCCGTCCTCCGCAGGCTCTGGACTTGTCTACTCAACGAGGTCACAACTCTGCAGGGTTTCCCACCCCTCCACCACCTGGAGGATCTGGATCTCCATGGAAACCATGAGAACCAAGGGGGCACTGGGAGGGACTGGGAGACACTGAGGGGTCAGTGAGGGTCAATGGGGATCAGTGCGACCGGATCAAAGAGAACTGGGGTGAAGTGGTGTGAACTGGGGGTGCTGGGGTCAGGTTCTGATTGGTTCCTCCCTTTGACTCTGATCTTAGCGATTGGCGACGCCTCCGCCCTCACCCCATTGGCCGCCTGCCCCCAGCTGCGCCGCATCCAATTGGCCGCCGCGCCCTTGGCCGCCGCCCCCGATCGCTGCGCCCGCCTGGCCAAGCTCCTCCCGCAGGTGACCATCGCTCTCACCTGATTCGTTGGTGCCTCTGAAGACTCCGCCCACTCCCGCACAACCCACCTTAAAACACGGTGGGGGGCAATAAATAAAGTGATGTTACCACAATGCGAGTCCATCTGTGTGACCCCAGCCTCGTCTGGTTCTGAGCGCGTGTCTGTCGGACGGCTGCTTTACTCTTACAAGTTCACTGCTGTGCGATTGTGATGGCGAAGGGCAATGCAAGATAGAAGGGTTTGTTCTGCTGGGGGTCACCACCCGCCCCCTGCGTCCGAGTGGGCCAATCAGAGGGCACGGGAGGGCTGGAGGGGCAGAGCGCTGGTGTCCGTGCGGGAATTTGTCACCGTGCGGCGTGCGTTCGACTTTGTCCTTGTCTCTGTCTGTGAACGTGTGGGACTCCGTGCCACGCGAGTGTTGGACTTTGCTGTGTCTATGTGTGTGCCTAGGACACAGTGTCACTGTCCGTGTGCCGGACTTGGCATCCGTGTGGGCACGTTAGACTCGGTGTCTATCGCTGTTGTGTGCGAGTGTCGGACTTTGTCTGTCTGTGTGTGCTGGTCTTTGTTTCTGTGAGTGTCGGACTCTGTCCGAGTGCGTGTTTGATGGAGTTTGAGCGGACCGGTTGGTGAGGTTGAATGGGATCGCGTGTGCAGTTCTGGCAGGGTTTCTATTGGACAGCATGTCAGATTATTTAAATTGCCAAACTAAAAATAAAATACAAACTAAACTTCCTTGTTGTTGTTTTTTCTTCAGGTGCAGCAGTAAGGCTGTGGATGCTCTAGGGGATTTAAAAAAAAAAAACATTAAATAAATAATTCCAGTCCTCCCCTAGAGCATCCACAGCCCTACTGCTGCACCAGACTTGTAGGTATTTTGTGTGGAAGAAAGAAAAAACGAAATTATACATTCCAATCCATTACATGACATTACCATACCCCTAGGAAAAACTCAAACCATAAATAGCCAAACACATATGAAACAAATGAGACCCTGATTATGTAAATTAAAACCCAATTATGAAAACGACCTCGTTAAATATGCAAATGAGGTAAACACACCTCCTCCCCGCCACTTCACACCTCCTGCCTGGCCACTTCACACCGGGTTAGGGTTTAGGGTTAGGGTTAGGTTTTTACATATCATCCCAAAGTTCAAGTTTAAGTTTTGAGTCACTAATGCTCATAACAGTCTTTCCAGGTTTTAATTGCTTCACTGTAGTAATTACCAGTTTACATGTGGTTACAAGGCCGAGAATATATTTTTCACTGCGACTAATCGCCTTCCACAACACAGTTCCCACTTTTTCCCAGGTGTCTATTTGAAAAACTCCTAACAGGTCAGCAGGAAACCCACTGCCTCTGCACCAAATTACCAATCTTTTGAGGTTACTCTCCTCATACTTCACCACTCTCTTAGAGAGAATATGCGAGAGGAGCCGCAGTATTTCTTCTTCTTCTTTAAAAATATTCTGCCCCATCTCCTCTCGCCCCTAGCTGCTCACCTCTTTGGGCGTCTGTTGCGACGATATTGGATCCTTTATCCCTCCTCTGTCACTCCGTAGCCATCAATCGGGAGTCACGCAGCCCGCAGCCTGCGTCCCGGTCCCGGTCCAGCCGAGCCGTTCCAGCTGGGGCTCGCTCCCTGCAGCGGTTGCACACCTTCCGTAAATTCTCCTTAGGGATCACGTCGGGGTCACCGCTTGCGAGGGCGCAAACTCACGGACTCCACGCAACTCAACACGAATTCAAGCGAAGCCATTTATTACAGAGACAAGCCTCCTTATATACGCAGTTATTTCCCGATAAGCGTCCACGTTCCAAACACGCGTCGGCTGATCGGATATCGTCCACGTTCGGGTCTTGTTATTATAGAATTACCTCACTCTCATAACAGATGTTGTTTTTCAGCCTTCGCGCCAGCCTTGGAGTTGCTTTGTCTAGTTCAGAAATAAATCTCTATCTAACAGAAACCCATCTGCACAACAACCTTAAGAAAATCCCTTAAATCTCCCACAGGTGCTGTCATTTCTAGTTAGGGTCCAGGTGATTTTATAAGGGTGGTGGGCGGGGCCTGGAATGATCGACCCCTCCCCTCGGCAGCTTTTGAGCCGTTTAATCTACGTGGGCAGACGTCTTTGGAGAAGTGGAGGTGTCTGTTCGAGGTACGAGCTTCAGGAGCAGCAAAGGTTCAGTAGCAGCTGTAGTAGAAAGGTTGTTTGTCATTATGTTTCATTCATTGATTCGGTTCCAGGTGCTTTGCATTTTCCCAAAATTCCTGACTACAATGGAGATGGAGCGCTGGCAGTTGTATTTCACTTTCTATCTGCTCCCTAGAAAAACTAAGTTGACATCCATACTCAGTCTCATTGTAGCTGCAATAGCAGCAATAAAGTGCAGGTGCTGTCATTTCCAGGGAGATTCCAGGTAATTTGATAAGGGTGGTGAGAGGGCCTGGGGTGAATGACCCTGCCCCTTTCCCAGGGGCTTGTGGGAGGGGGTGGGCGGAGCCCTGGGTATTTGAGCCCTGGTCCCTGGACAGGGAGCTCGTTCTGCTCCAGGGCAGCTTGGGTGGTGGTTCTCTGCTGCTTCTTCAGCAGTCGGCAACTTTTGAGATGTTTAATACAAATGGGCTGATGTCTTTGGACAAGCAGAGGTGTCTGTTTGACGTAAGAACTTCAGGAGCAGCAAAGGTTCAGTAGCAGCTGTAGTAGAAAGATTGTTTGTCATTATTTTTCATTTGTTGATTAATTTCCAGGTGCTTTGCATTTTCCTGAAATTCCTGACTGCAATGAAGATGCTGGAGTGCTGGTGGTTGTATTTCACTTTCTATCTGCTCCCTAGAAAAACTAAGTTGAAATCCATACTCAATCTCATTATAGCTGCAATAGCAGCAATAAAGTGCAGGTGCTGTCATTTTCAGGGAGATTCCAGGTAATTTGATAAGGGTGGTGAGGGGATCTGGGGTGAATGACCCTGCCCCTTTCCCAGGGGTTTGTAGGAAGGGGTGGGCGGAGTCCTGGGTATTTGAGCCCCGGTCCCCGGGCAGGGAGCTCATTCTGCTCCAGAGCCTCTTCGGTGGTGGTTCTCTGCTGCTCCTGCAGCAGCCAGCAGCTTTTGAGATGTTTAATCCAAATAGGCAGATGTCTTTGAACAAGCAGAGGTGCCTGTTTGATGTAAGAGCTTCAGGAACAGCGAAGGTTTAACAACAGCTGTAGTAGAAAAGTTGTTTGTCGTTATGTTTCATTTGTTGATTCATTTCCAGGTGCTTTGCATTTTCCCAAGATTCCTGACTACAATGGAGAGGGAGTGTTGTTTTTTGGTTTGTATTGCTGTATTAATAGTTGTTAATGTAATCTCTTCTCCTGGAAGAGCGTCTTGTCTCCAGAACCTTTGCAGCGTGCGGCGGCCCCCGGTGGATCATTCAAATGTACCTCCCAGAACTCAGCCAAGGTGAGCAATGAACCGTAGGCTACTATGGATAAATATTATTTGGGCGCTCGATAGCGTGCTTGTTCTCGCTTTCCTTACTGTAGGCGGCGATGGAGAAAGCGACAACTGCGGGAAGATCCCCGTTAGCACAGGTGGCATTTTCCTCTGTCGAAGGTGGATTCAGTCCCTCGGCCCTCTGAAAGATAAGTGGAGGCACGAGGGCTGGGAAGGGACTGGGAATCGCAGGGTGGGTTTAAAGTTCTCAGACAGAAAAGCGCAGTCTAGGAGCGGTCCCCTTCGGGCAGATAAGGGGTCAGGGAACGTTCTGGTGCGATGCCAGCATCTGCCGGGCAGGGCAGCTCCAGCCAGCGCCTGTTGTCGTGTAGTTCGGGAAGCCCGCCTCGTGCCTGTCAGACGATCACGGGGTCTCGCTGTGCTCCGGGGGCCCAACGGGCCTCTCAGGTGCTATCCTGGGATCCGAAATGCCGGTGTTAATTGGCGTAGAGCCAATCGGGTGCTGGATTCTTGTATCATCAGCCAAAAGCCTGGACGGTGCTTGCATTTTGGACATTTCTGGTCAGCTGTGACTTACGGTGTCAATCTGGGCTGCATCAGCAGCTCTGCTCTCTACCCCTCCAGTCTAAAGGACTGGCACTTCAAGATGCTGGGAAGAAGTTCTTAGGTCGTGCCGCCGTCTCCTCTGCGTGTGTGTGTGGCAGTGCCGCCGTCTCGTAAGGGTGTGACGTTTGGCTCCTTTTTCTTTTTCCTGGGGCTGCAGAAGAGGCTCCTTGCCTCATCACTGCCTCCCTGCAGGGCATTTGGATTGATGCCGTCTCTGGTTTTGGGTCACTGTCGTTGCAGAGCGTTTTTGGTGCTGTTGCGGTTGTGTCGTCCATAGCGTTCTGTGGCGCGTTTGTCTGCGCACGTGCACGTTCGGCTCGGAGCTGCTCTGCCCGGCGGTGTGGAGTCAGGGGCGGGTGGAGTGAACTCTAGGGGGGGACATGCAGAGGCAGGGGGCACAGCGTCTGTGCCCCCACAGTCCAGGGTGCCCCCATAGCCATGATCCAGGTGCCGACAGCTGCCTCCAGCCATCGATTTCTTTGTTATTTGCCTCCCTCTCGCTCTCCCGCCCCGCTGCAGCGATGCTGGTGGGAGGGGGCATTAAGAAACCCCCCACGCAGCACCCACCTCTGTGCTGCTGCTCCTTCTCTCTGGATTTATAATACATTAGATATATATTTTTTTTAAAAAAGAGGGGAGAAAAGACCATCTAGAGGCTCTCGAGGGCCAGTGCCCTCCCCAGCAGCGTGTGCCCCCTCACCCTAGAAATACTACCTAGAAAATTCTTCCAGTGCGATTCTCAGGGGAGCCCCCGCTCCCAACGCCCTGGCCTGGGACCCCCCCTGACGCCCCCACCTCCGCCAGCCCAGTCTGATCTCTGGCCGTCCATGGTGGCCGTGGCTTTCTGGGGGGGCAGGGGGTGGTGGAGGCCATGGGCGGTGGGTGAGGAGGGGGCAGCCAGGCGGGCTGGGGGTTGTGGGGCGAGGAAGCCCAGAAGGGGCTTGTCGAGGGTTAGGATTGCGGGGTGACAATCAAACCCTGGCAGATGTATTGTTAACCTCCTCTCCCCCCCCACTTCCCCCTTTTTGCCCCTCCCTCTCCCCCCTTCCCACTCAGGACAGGCGATCGGGAGGGAAAGAAGGACAGAGAGAAGAGAGTTGGAAAAGTTAAAGATATTTTACTAATGCTACTAATAAGAATAGAGAAAATAATACAAAATATACAAAACCAATCTTGTAAGTCTCAGCAACTCTGCAGAGCCAGCACCCAAAGTCCTGGATTAGACTCTGTAGCCAACCGGAGCTGGATTGAGTCTCTCACTAGGCCTCAGTTCGCAGGGACGACCAGCAAGGTCCTCTCCTAATGTCAGCCATGAGGAAAAAGGGAAAAAAAGGGCAAAGGGACGAGATCCTCGTGATCTCCCACTTTTATATGAAGTATTCACGTGAATGGAATGTTATACACCGTTGGTCAGTCTCTCGATCATCAGTTTCTCGTTGCCCCTCTCGTGAGATGTCCATCCGTGCTTATCAGTAAGTTTGCATTCCCTTGCTAGGTTTAACCAAAACATGTGTTGGGTTCTCCAGGAAAATGCAGCTAACATGAAGGCTTTAGCTGACAGGCAAATTCACTAAAAGAGAAACTTGTTTTTTAACAAAACCAGGACAGGGCTGAAGCTCCCGCGGGCACAGGCCATGGAGGCGATGGGGCTGTTGCTGCTCTGCCGGCTCTCGGGGGTTTGCAGCTTGGAGAACGTGGCCACAGCGTCGGGGACGTTGGGCGGCGTGGTCGGCGTGTTGCTGGGGGTGCACATCTGCGGGGGTGTCAGATCGGTCATGGGTGGTTTTTTGGAGTCCCAACCTGGCAACCTCCCCATCGCTGGAGATCTGGCTGCATCCCACACCAGGGGATGCTCGAAGCCCAGTTCTGGCAGGTATTGGGGTACCCAGTGCTGTGGGGTCTGGGTGGCACCCCCAGAATGTGGGGGCTGCCTGGGAAGGATCTCCAGCCCAGGCAGGGCCAGCTCAGGCTGCAAAGAACATTTTGGACATCCAGGGTGCTCAAAGCGCTGGGGTGCAGCGGGTTTGGGGAGGGGACGCTGCTCTGATGCCAGCTGTCCCGTGCAGGGAGCAGCACGGACGGGGTGATGCAAGGAGGACCAGCACCATGGGTTGGGAGAGTTTTGGGGTCCCACAGGACCCTCTTCACCCGGCTCCCTGTCCCCCTGCTCTGCTTTGCACCCCATTAGGGCACAGAAAGTCAGGCAGGGCTCCCAGGGACACAAGGCACTGGCCGGGCCTCTCGCGGTTCCCGGTACGGCCCCTGCTTTCTGTGCACTGGGCTGAATTTAGTGCCCTCCCCACCTCCCCCCAGGACAGACCCGTCCCTTTTTGAGGCCAATCTTGCCAAAAAACCCAGGAACTCAGGAGGAAAATGAGAAGTTAAATGATTCTTCACAACACCATTCACCACAAGAACCGAGAGGTTTTTGATACCTGCTTTCTTGTAGGTGTCCTACTGGGCACCAGCAAAAAGCCAAGAGTGTTGCTCAGCAGCACCAACCACGTCTGCCAGGAATTAGTCTTCAAAATGAACCAGGGGCAGCAGAAGGCAATCGCCAGCCCCACAGACAGCAAAGGAGAAGTCTGCAAGATCCCCTAAGGCTGGAATAGACTGTTGGCATCTGCTCTCCACGGCAAAACCGCAGGAGAGCGTAGAGGGAAAAGAAATGAAAGTCATTGACAGTGAGAAATGCGTGGCGAAACACAGGAGGTGGCTGACACAAAAAGACCCTCCCAGGAGCAAGCCATGACTTCTGGACCCAGAATCTCTGGCCCGGGATGAAGGCTTGCCCATTGCAGTGCGGCCACTTGGGGTGCACAAATGGGGTTTGAGAGGGGCTGTTGCCCCCCTGGAGCTCTGCCTGGAGATCTCTCTGCAGAGGTCCCTGGACAGGATGCCTCTTCCTCAGTCAGCGCTGGCAAAAACTATCTGGGGACACGCTCCATCCTCTGGAACTCTTCCTCGTGTGACTCGCAGCTCACGTGTGACAGCGCTGCTCGAAACTTGGCCGTCTCTAAGAACCGGCTTGCTTTGGGATGTGGGCTTCACTCTCAGGAATCATGGCAGCCCTGCTTTCTGTGTTGGAGTCTGCAACTTCAGTTCACAGAGCAGGAGGATCTTGCAATGGCTGTGTAAATAGCAGCACCGTTTCTGAGGCATCAGAGGAGATGTCAGAGCTATCAGGCTGAGGGACGGGAATCCCAGCAAAAGATTGCCCGTGTTTCAAAAGGGAGGCAGCCGTGCCCGCTGGAGAACCTCTCTCACAGCTCCATCCCCAGCAAAGAGCTGTCTCTAGAGCAGTTCGTGCTGCTTACAGGCAAGATCACCTTTGCATTTGAACCGCCTTCTTGTACAGAGGACAGGAAACATACTCTGGTTTATGTCTTTATAGCTGAAAAGGCCAGGACAGTGTTCATGGGGGAGCAAGCGATGAGCACATTTCCTGGTCAGCAGCCGCTGGCTCGTGCCAGCAGTCAAGAGAGGCAGAAGAAATCCCTTCAGAACAGCTCCCTCTCCAAAGGCATCCGTCTGCCTTGATCAACCGCGGGGAAAGGCATCCTAAACCAGGCACTTTGGCCTTGTTTTCAGCCCAGGTTCCCAGGTGCTGGTGCACTCGTGAGCCAGTCACTGCACATCTGCCACGAAGGGGAATTGCCTCCGAGGCCGCTGTGCCGTGGGGAAAGGAACGGATTAAACATCGGGAGAGTTTGATTGAGTACACAACATGGATAAAGCCACTCTCTCTGTAATTAAAACTGAGGGTATTTAATTCAGTGAAATGAGATTTCATTCCCCATGACCTGTCTGATTGTATTTTGCATCTGGGCAGGGTCTGCAGTGACTGCCACAACATTTGAGGTGTCACCAGCTGTGTTGTAGGTGGTAAAGCGGGAAAGGCAGGAGGGACCCTCAGCATCTCCCATCCCGTGGATAACTTCATCACAATGACCAGGGCGGCGCCCGCTGGCTCCTGGGGCAGCTGTTGCCGGGCAACCAAGACACTGTATTGTCCCCTGTCACCTGTGCCCCTCGCCCATTTGGTCACTGGCTGTGGTGGGATCACTTGCCGTGGTGGGATCACTGTGGTGGTGGACTCGTTTTGGCAGTTGGATCGCTTTTGGTGGTGGGATCGCTATTGGTGGTTGCATCACTTTTGATGGTGGGTTCACTATTGGTGGTTGAACCACTTCTGGTGGTGGGATCGCTATTGGTGGTTGCATCACTTTCGGTGGTTTGATCACTTTCAGCACTTGGATCTGTTCGGTGACTGGATCACTTTCTGTGGCAAGAAGGAGGAGGACAAAGGCTGCTGGCTGCCATTCCCTCCAACATCACCTCCGGACAGAAAAGCTCCCGCCTTCCCACATCAGGCTCCGTGTTTTCCAGCGGAGCAGCAGCGATGGCAACACTCGGTCTGTTGGAGCTGCTGAACGCCACCATCGGGACACCCCATATGGGGGCTGTCGACTTGGTGGCCCTGCACAAGTTGCTCGAGGCCATCATCGGGCAGCTGGGCCAGCAGGAGTCGCCTGTCCTGGAGCCAGGGCAGAGCCCGACCCCCAGCCTGGCAAAGGACCAGGACAGCAAGGCCCAGCCTGGCCAGGAGAAGGAGGAGGACGGAGCCCTGGGCACCGGGCAGCAGCTCTGGAAACCAGAGGAGCAGCTGGATGAGAAGGACACGCTGGAGGGGACCAGGAGCAACTCCGAAGTCTCCTCCATGGCCAAGGAGCTGATGCCAAAAACAACAGAAGAGAAGGAGAGAGCTGTCTCCAAGGTAGATGCTCTTGCTGGTCCCTGGGTGCTCCCCCACAAGACGTCCCCTCCTCTGGGCTCCGCGCTGCCCTCGTGCCGCCCTCAGCCCAAGGGATGGGTTAAGCCCGAGCTCCCGCAGCAGAGCACAGCGGGGTCCAGGTCCCCAGGGACCCTCCCCTGGGGTCACCCCCCACCCACTCTCCCAGGAAAGGGTTTCGCTCCAGGATCTGTGGGAGGAGATCAACAAGTTTAAGGAGGTGCAGTCTGGCCTGGCAGAGGACGTGCGGGAGATGAAGGAGGCGATGCAGGAAACGCATTCTGGAATGGAACAGGACATGCGGGAGATGAAGGAGGAGATGCAGAAGGGGCATTCTGGCCTGGCAGAGGACATCCAGGAGATGAAGGAGGTGCATGTTGGCCTGACAGAGGACATGCGGGCCATGCAGGAGGCGCATTCTGGCCTTGCAGAGGACATCCAGGAGATACAGGAGACCCTTGGCCTGGTGAGCGTCCCCTGGTGCCCCGGGAGAGAGCTGGGCCCTTGTACCCTCCCTGTTCCTGCTGCCCTGTCACACTGTGCCCGTGCCCCACGGCCATCGGTGTCACCAGCGTGAAGGGAAGCAGGAGGGAAGAGTGGGAAGGGTGTCCCAAGAGTTGCTAAGGCACTTCTGAACTAGAGAGCCATCCAAACAGAACCATGGGAAGGGAAGGAGGAGAGATAAAGCTCTGCCTGCGCAATTCAGCCGCGGCCTCCAGGCACAGCCCTGCCCAGCGTCCCTCTGCCTCGTGCCCCAGTTCATTTGGGGATGCTCTTTAAATCCCGCTCCCACATTTGAACGGGTGTCTCTCTCCTCGCCCAGCTCCAGGGGAAGCCCCAGGACGCTGCCGGGCTGCGCAGGGACAGGAGGCGGCTGCATCCCCCGCTCCCTCGGGGACACCAGCCCTCCTGCCTCGGGGCACAGTCTGTGGGTTGGGGGTGCTGGGCAGCAATGCTGGGGCTCCCATCCCTGGAGGTCCCGTCCCCCCGGCTCTATGGCCGGTCTGAGCCCATGATCCCTTTGCATTTGGGCTCTCATGTTCAACATGGGTTTGGCCCCGCGAGATGGTGGTTTGGGGATGGGGACTGAGGACACGGCGGGAGGTTCTGGGGTCTGTCCTCACGGCTGCCCAGCTGCTAGTAACCCTGCTGCCCTTTGCCTCTTCTTCCCAGGAGGGTGCTGGGGGCCAGTCTGCCCCCACCGAGCCCACCCAGGTAGCCATGGATACCCAGGCCAGGAAGCGCTCCGCACTGGGGCCGAAGGGACGTGGGACACAGCCTGGGATGGAGACCAGCAAGGGGACTGCAGGGTCTGGCTCCCCGGGGATGCAAGCAGGGACACAGGGGGAACCAGTGACCCCTGTGAAGTTGTCAGGCACTCCCTCTGCTCACGCAGGATCTTGTGGTGCCGGCGCCACCACCCCGGGGTTGCAGCCAGGATCCCCGGGCACCCAGGCCAGCACCTCGGGGATGCAGCCACGATCACCTGGGACCCACACCACCACCCCTGGGGTGCAGCCTGGGTCCTCCAGCTCCCAAGCCACCATCCCAGGGGATGCCCAAGAGCCGGCCAAGCCCTGGGGCTCCACCAGCACCTCCAGCTACGAGTCGGAGATGCGGGAGGTTCTCTCCCAGGTTGGGCAGCTCGGCCACCTCTGCGCTGGTCTGAAGGAGCAGGTGGAGCAGCTTAAATCTACCAAAGCAGAACATTCAGATCTTGACAACGTGCGCCGGCTCTTCCCAGAGGGAGGTGAGAGCACCGGGGGGCTGGTGGGGGTTGTTTGGCGTGGGGACACCCTGGGTCAGGGGTTCGTCATGCTCAGAGCCTGGCCCCAAGGCTGAGACCCCCTCACCGACAGCACATCCCCTTGCACCATGTCCCTCTAGGCCGGCAGAGCATCACCAGCATCCTGGCCGACCTCAAGTGCCAGGTGGCCTTCCTGCAAGACATGGCCAGGGTCCTCCATGGGCAGGAGGAGAAGGTGAGCCAGCAGCAGTCCCCGAGGGGCTGTGGGGATGCCAGTTTGGGCAGGGAGGGGGCAGCCAAAGGGTCCTTGTGCCAGAATGACACAGGGGGCTGTGCCCTCACTGCCCCCACTGCCGTTCACAGATCAGGAAGGTGGAGGATGCTCCCAGAAAGATGAAGGCGGCTGGAGCCGGCAGGAAAGCAGACGGCAGCGGCCAGATGACCCAACAGCCGCGGTAAAAGGATGGGAGAGGGTTTCCTACCCCGCAGGGCTGCGAGGGAGCCTGGGGTCTGGGAGCATCCCAGTTTGGGGGCCGAGGGACACCCCCACGAAGGCTAAACCTGCCCCTGCCCCCGTCTCACTGGCCAGGCCCAAGGGACAGAAGGTCAAGGCAGAGCGGAAGGAGTTGGGGAAGCAGCAGGAGCCAACCCAGGCCGAGCTGGAGCAGTTTGTGGCCGAGTATGTGAATAAGTTGGTGATGGAGACAGCTGAGCAGCTGCAGGCAGATGTGAGGCCCGGGGGCAGTGCTCCCAGCCCCTGCTGGCTCGGGGGGAGTCCTGGCAGTGTCCCGGCCACATTCCCTGGCCGGATGGGGCCGTGGAGCCTCCACGGCACCTGGGCTTGTGGGCGGCATCCAATGCGGCTCAGAGCTGATTCCTCCTCCCCTACCAGCAGCTGGAGGAGCCGAGGGCGATGGCGCAGAGCGGGGGACACGAGCACGCAGGGTGCCCCGGCTGCAACTGGGACACCAGGGCGCTGCTGGGGAAGCTCCTCCAGTACTGCGAGAAGCTCGAGGAGCAGCTGGAATCCCTGGCCCAGAAGGCGGGCAGCAAGGTGGAGAGTTACCCGAAGTGGAGGAAACAGGTAAGGAGACACGGTGTAGGGGGCTTGAGCTGCCAGGACTCCCCAGGCATTTCTGCTTTGCTGTAACGTGGGGGAACCCCTCGCTGCCCCCCTAATTGGCTTGTGGGAGTCAGCAGCATGGAAGGGAATTAAAGCCTTGGAGCAAATGTCCTGCTTGCACTGAGAGCCCGCAGCCACCAGCCAAAATACCCTGGGTCTGTCCCCGCGGGGCAGCCACCCCCTGGCTCAGCACCGCCTTGTCCTCTTAGTCCCTGCAGCAGGACGAGCAGCTCAAGTGCCTCCAGGCCAGCATCATGCAGCTCGAAAAGGACTATGAGAAGTTCAGCTCGGCCCTTGCAAACCTCCAGCAGGATGGCCAGCAGGAGCAGAAGGACATCAAGGTGGGTGGCTGTAACCCGCAGGCAGAGCCCAGGCTGGGACCCCAAGGGATCTGTCCGCCTGCCACCCTGCTCGCAGCCCTGCACAGCTTCCCGATTCCTTTCCTGGAGGTTTCTGATGGGGTGGGGAGGGGAGGCAGGGGGTGCTCGGCTGGCCGGGGGGCAGCTCCGACCCTGCCGTGGCGTCACGGGCTGCTGTCTGCCTTGGGAGGCTCTGTCCCAGTCCCTGGAGAGGCTCAAGAAGCAGAAAGCAGACAAGGAGCAGCTGCTGGTGCTGGGAATCGATGAGGTAGGGGCTCGAGGGGCCCTGGTGCCAGCCAAGGGTGTCCCGGGCAGGGTGACAAACGCCCCTTGTCCCTTGGGTGCCGGCTGGCAGAACCAGCCGGGGGAGGGAGGATTTCCAGCCCGGCTGCGGGTCCCTTGCCAGGTCCCTCTGTGACCCCGAGTGCCTTTGGCTGGTGGGAGCAACCCCACGGGGGTGATGGGGTGAACAGGGCCACGTAGCCACTTCTCCCTCTCACGTTGTCCCTGGATCCTGTCCCCACCGCTCTCCCGCCTTTCCCCGTTGCTAGAAAGCAGACAAAGCCGCCCTGGCTGACAAAGTCAGTCGCAGCCAGTTTGAGGCGTGCGAGGAGCGGCTGAACAAGGCGGTGGAGGAGGTGACGATGCCGGGTGACGGGCCAGGAGGAGGGCTGGCACCAGTTCCAGAAAGAGCTGCAGAGACAGATGGACTGCAAGGTGAGGGCTCGTCCCCTCTACGCAGAACTGGCACCTTGGGGGCCTGGCAGCCTGAGGCAGCATCCTTGCGAGGGTGCCCCCTCCCGGCTGTCCCCCTGGGGACCGCCATGTCCCATCCTGGGGTAGATGGCTGAGGGTGTCACCCGTCTACAGCTGGACCGCTGGGAGCTGGGGGCGTTCCGGGAGCAGCAGGAGGAGCGGTGGAAGAGCCTCAGCGGGCAGCTCCAGAAGGCGCTGCAGCCAGAGCGTGACGATGCCGCTGGGATTAGGAAGTGAGTGCGATGAGGACCGCGGTGCCTTTGGCAGTGCCGGCCCTGTTCCTGCTGGCTGTCCCAGCTCGTGCCGCTGTGGTACCCTGGCGTGGGAGCCGTGTGGGCAGCGCCCCTGGGGATGCTGAGCAAGTGGCTGTGCCTTGTGCTCCTGCCAGCTGCAGCTTCCCAGTGATGGAGGGGGCACAATGAGGGGGCACGTGTGGGAGGAGCCCTCCCGAACCAATCTTGAGGGGTGGGTGCAGAGGCTTTTTGTGGCAGAGGACGGTGTGCAGGTGGGGCTGTGCCCCCCAGGAGCTCCCCAGCCCTTTTCTCCTCTCTCCAGGCAGCTGCTGCCTGGTTTCCATTGCCTGTCCTGCGACCGGCCCCTCCACACGCTGGCGCCTGGACCGTAACTGCCCCCTGACCCCTCCCTGGCGTCGAGTGACACATGGGGTGCCACCTGCCGGGCACTGAGCACCCCGTGTCCTGTCCCACAGGGAGCGGACGGGCGAGTGCAGGTACCCCACTGTTCCGCAGAGCTGCGGGGGCCCACACACCCTCATGCCCCCGCGCTTCCAGCCCCAACCGCCCAGCACCCCACGGCCGTCCCCATCCGGCGCCCGCAGCCCCAACAAGGTAGGGATGACGGAGGTGGGGAGGGGGATGCTGAGCCTGCGGGGGGATCCATCCGTGCCTCAGTTTCCCCAGGGAGAGCTGGCTGGGGGAGGGTTGCTGGGGGATGCGAAGTGGGGCCCCGTGTTTGGGTCACACGCTCTCCCCTTCCCAGAAGGACACGATGCAGCTGTCGGGCCAAGACGGCACTGATGGGAACCGGCAGGACGAGCAGCTCTCCATGATGGGGGCCTCTCAGCTGCCGACAACGCCAAGGGCCACCCCAGACACCACGACCTCGAGGAGCCGGCCAGGTATGGCCCTGTCAGGGGACCGGGGGGCAGAGGACACCCTGCTGTCTGGGGGGACGGGTCTGTGCCCGCAGCTGGGCAGGGCGGGACGGGGGTCTGGGGTCTGGGCTGGGATGTGGGAGCAGCACGGACTGCTGGGGCAGCCGCTCCTCGTGGTGGAGCTGGAGGGAGCTGGGGGGACATGGGGGATGGTGCTGGCAGTGTGGGACAACAGCCTGCGTGCTTCAGGGTGGGGGCAGCGACTGCAATAAATGGCTATGGGCAACCAAGTGCCGGTGTGCTCTGAGTGGGGGTCCCTGGGGCAGGATGGCAGAAAGCCCCGCTGTGTTTGCTTTTCAGGAGAAAAATTAGTGCTAAAAAGGCACTTTGGGGGTGCCCAGGTGGATCCGGTGTTATCCAGGGCCCCCCAGAGGGAGCACTGGCAGCAAACTGGTGGGCACCAGGGCAGAGCCAGCAAAGGCCCATCCTGCACCCCGGGTGGGGCTGAGGCGTCCATGGGCTTCAGAAACACCCGCTGGGACTAACTGGGGGCACGGGGTGAGGGGGTAACCAGGGGGCTGTGCAAGAAGCCGGGCTGACGGTCGGCAGCCAGAGGAGGGGAGTGCTTTGCTCTGGGTCGGGGGACCCAGAACTGGGGGCACGCAGCAGCTCCGCGCCCCGCCCCGGGGTGCCCACAGCCCCATGTCGCAGCACTTTGCAGCCGCAGGAAAGCGCCCGGCACTTCCGGTTGATGGGCGCTCTGGTCACGCCCACAGCCCTCGGCTGACAGACGGGGCCCTCGTTTAATGAAACGCCTGGGAGCAGAGAAGCTTCTGGAGCACTGACCGTATACGGGCCCAGCTCAGATTCCCTTGGGCTTGACAAGGAGGCTGTGGGACCTTCCGGCGGTTTCGGTGCGGGGCTGTGGGCGGAGCGTTGTCCTCAGACTGCGGACCCTGCGGGAGCTCCCCGGGCAGAGCCCCCCCTGCCCCGCCGGCCGGTGGTTGTGTCTGCTGGGGACCCTGCGGAGCCACCAGCTTTCGTGAGTGGGGATGTGCCTTTGGAATTGTCATTCAAAAGGTAGATGAGCACAGCTCGGCTTCAGCCAGGACGCCTCTGTGCCTTTAGTTTTTGTTTTTCCCTCACCTTCCCTTTCGTGCGGAGCGGCCCGGGATGGGGGGGTGTGGGTGTGTGTGCTGAGGGAACACCTCGTACCCAGCAGCCTGCTCCGTGCCGCTGCTCCTTGTCCCTGCATTTATATACGATACACAAATGAAAAGCAAACGGGGGGGGGTGCGTGGGAGCAGGAGTGGCTGGGGGCTCCCGGGCCGGGCCTGACGCCTGCAGCGCCTCACGCTTTCCCGCTCCCGTCGCGCCGCCATCTTCGGTGTGGGCAGTGAAGCCGCCGCACTGAGGCTGTGCCTCGTGCCACCGGGTAGGAGGGGAGCTGGTCGCTCTGGGAGCCGCTCTTGGGAAGCGGGCGGCACACCCCGCCGAGGAGGGGGAGTTAACGTCCTTCGAGTCCTCCTCCTCGGGTACCGGCGCCGTTCGGGCGGTGGCTGATGAGGTGTCTGTGGCGGGGCGGGGAGAGCGCGGCCGCTGTGCCCTCACTAGAGATGGCGGCGGGGCGGTCTCTCGCGCGGACAGGACGGCGGCCGCGGGGAGCGGCGCTGCAGCCCCTGGCGGAGCTCGCGTGGCTGGGTGAGGGGACGGGACCCCCCTCCAGCCTCGCTGCCTGCCAGGGATCCCCCTTCCCCTTTTCCAAACCTCCCGTTCCCCCTCAGCTCAACCCCTCCTTTCCCAGCCAGAGGGAACCCATTCTCTGCCTGGCCACCCCCATCTTGGGGTCACTTGTTCCCTGGTTCCTGAGGTTCTGCCGGGTGGGCGTGGGGCGGGTTTGGGTCGGGCTGAGCCGAGGCCCGGCTCCCGGGGGGATGCTCTGCAGGGAACACCCCCCGCCCCAGGAGCGCTGCTGCTCCGGTTTATTTTCATATTTCCCGCCCCTAGCACTGCGCCCCAGCAGTAAACCAGCAGACTGCAGGTACCGAAGGGATCTCCTTCTCCTCCCCACCCCTTAAGGGGCGGTGATCACTGCAGGAGTAAGAAAAGGATGCTGCAGGAGTAAGAAAAGGATGCTGCAGGAGCTGGGGTTGCCTTCTACATCTGTTGTTTCTTGCTTCAGAGCTGTGCCGGGGCTGCAGGACTCTCTGGCCGTGATGGTGAGCGGAAACAACTTTACAATCTGTCAAGTCATAAAACTTCCCAACTCACAAGGTTATAAAGCAGGTATGTTCATTTCGACGTCGGGCGCAAGGGGGATCGTTCCACCGTTCATGCGCAACTTCTAACAATATGAGGTGTGTTTAAATACAGTAAGGTGTTACGTATTCATAATGACCCCAGGAACGCCTCTACATATTCATAACCTTTCCCACTTCTTATTAAAATGAGTCCCAGGTGATCATTTCCATAGTCGCCTCCTTGACCCCTCCCTGTTGCACCTGCGCAGTGCCATCTGGTGGTCTTGAGGAGGGGTCTTTGGATGAAGGCTCCTTCAGCCTCGTCACAGTGAACTCTTTACCTTTGGCTCATTATGTGGAATTGACTGGAACCCAAGCTGCCAAGTCGATTGAAATCAGACTGGTTCCGCCCTTTTGCTGTAAATCTTAGTTATCTCGTCTTCTCAAGTTTACATCTAGGTGCTGTAAAACCTCTTACCTTGGCATTCGACGAGGTTCTGTTTTTTCTTAACATAATGGGTTAGTTAGTTAGTTAGTTCCCTCTATCAGTTTCCCCCTTTTCGGGAAGGTTAGTAAATTCTTGTACTAACATGATGATTCCCTATTTAACCTTTTCTCGGACCACAAGTAAGAAGGCTGCTTCGACAGGAGAAGACTTATCTTTCTCCCTCGAAGAACAAACAAATTCTCATGTTGAACAAAACATTCGTGTTGCTCTTCTGGGGCAGCTGATGACCGGGTGGCTGGTGCCCCGGCAGCAATGGCATCTGTTGGGCTGCAGCGGGAGCTCGCGCTCTTTGGCGTGGTGACCCCGCTCACTGCAGTTCCTAGCACTTTCCTTTTGGGTTTCTTCTTCCCAGTGCGATGGCCAGGTCCAGTTTGGTGTTATTTTTTAAAATCATTAGTTTATACCCCGTTCCTTTTGCTGCCATTTCAGGATCTATAGGCGTGCCTGAGATTTGCATGGCTTGGACTACTGAATGTATTAACCGAACAAAGCACGGGGTCATACGTGGCACAAACAGTAAACCCAGATATGCACGTACTATCATGAAGCCTATTTTCTTCCACCAGGCTCCCCCAGATAAGTTACCCCACCAATGGCTACTAAGTATAGAATTCCATTTCTGTATTGGTACATGTGCAACGCGTTTTATCTCCTCTGCTATTGTCATTATGGCTTCCCCATTGCCATCTCTTTCCAAACAACACTCCGAAGTATTCAGTTTCCCACAGACGCCCCCCTCTCTTCAGCTAAAAGACAATCTCAAGCTACCTGATTTTGGTACACTGCAGCTCTGGTCTGAGACAATTGTCTCGCTATGAGATTCAGTGCCTCAGCCGTCTGGTTGCTTATTATTTCAACCACTGCTTGCAACCGAATAATTTGGTTTAGCATATATATAGGGGCATGCCATCCCCAGTTTCCATCTTGGGCCCATGTGGCTGGATCATAGTATTCAGATATTCTTTGTGCAGGCCATTCACCATCTTTCCAAGTTTGCATTACTCCTATGGGGCATTTATTAAACTCCTCTCTGTTTCAAGTTTTGTCTTGCACTCCCCCTCCATCTGAATAGGCCCTCCTACCAACTTGTGTAAAACAGATCCTCTGTTCTCCTCTAGGGCAGGAGGCAGAGCCTACACCGAGTCCACCTTTCTCTAGGTTAGTTGCTACCCATAATTTCTGCCCTTGGATTTCACACTTCTCCAATTTTGTTCTATCGTAACATCCAGAATTAATACGAGTGTGATAATTTAGAACATACTGGGTTAGTCTTCCTATTCTCACACGCTCGTAGCACTTGGTACAGGGATTAGCCAGGCTAAGTTGGGAACAATAAGTCACCGCTCCTGGCAAGAGGATCAGGTCCAGGTTTCCACGCTCTCTGGCCGAGCAGGTTGCAGCCAGCAGCCGAGTTCGTCGTCTTCTCGGCAGCGAGGGCCGTGTCCCCGCCTTTCCTGTTTTTGTTGTTAGTGTGGCGATTATCGTTTCCCAACTCTTAGCCTTCACTTCCTAGGAACAACAGGAGCAACACGGAATTTGATTTCTCTGTCTGCACTCTATTCTTTTCATCACTGGCGGACTCTCTAAATTCCCATTCACCCCTTCAGTAAATACCTCCCACCATTCTTGGCTATTTTTTTTCTATTCTTCCAGTGGCAACTAGAATCCTCAACCGAGCTCTGGTTTCCTGATCTTCTATTCTTAGACATTCATTACACAATCCTGTTGGTAAGTTCCCTTTGTGGATATGCTTATACCACAGTCTATTTACAACCCCGAGTCAACTTCAATTTCAGTTCGCCCGGTTCTTGAGATACTTTCAAGGTTCTTTCTTCCGTCAGGGGTCCTTTAGCTTGAGAGACGTGTGTCCATCTTTTCTCTGCCCTCCAAACAGCTGGTTCTGTAGTTAACAAAACAAGAAAAAGGCCCCTCCCATCATGGGGTTGAAGTTTCTTCTTTCCAGGTTTTCATTAGTGTTGCCCCCATATCTACCAAAAATTCTACTTGTTTGTTCTTTTGGGTTTCTTCTTCCCAAAGCGGGAAGCACCACCCAGGCTGGTCCCCCAGAAGGACCAAAAGGTGATTGTGAAAAACAGAGTTTTCCAGGTTGCACCCGGGTTACCCTCTGTGGTGTTTCGCAGGCTTTCTTCACTCTAGAATGGCGAATCCAGGCATTCTGTTCTCTAATATTGGTAGCAGGCAGGGGGTCTTGAAATGGACCTTCCTATTATGGTTTCAAAGTTCTCTGCAAAAGACTTCACATACTCGTCAGTAAAATGTGGCCCTCAATCAGAGGATCTAACAGCTGGGACTCCAAGCCTTGGTATTATTTTGTGTATCAATGTTCTAGTCACCTCCTAAGCTTTTCCTGTCCTGGTAGGGAACGCTTCTGGCCAACCTGAAAAAACATCAGTTAATACCAACAAATATTGGTACCCCCCTTTTCCTGGGAGTTCTGAACAATCAGTTTGCCATTGTGGTCCAGGCCCATTCCCTTTCCCCATTTGACCCATTTCTAGCTTGGGCGTATTTTTGGGATTAGTCTGGAGGCAAAGATCACACCGCTGTCACCTCTTCCACAGTGACAGACAAATCTCTAACTCCTGTTTCCCTAATCAAATGTTTGCGTAGTGGTTCTAGTCCCCAAGGCCCCTTCTTCTGTTCTTCCCTTCCTAAAGGCCAAACCAGATGAGAGGGGGTGGTAAGTTTTCCCTGGGGCGTTTGAGCCCACCCTTCCTTATGATGTGATTCCTTTAAATCTACGATGAGTTTCGATTCTCTTTAGTACACTCTGGCTTACCTGTTAGAGACCTGCCCACCAAGGACGAGAGCACTTTGTGTTTTTACCTTGTGCTGAGCCGTTTGGTTTGCCTCTGTGTCCGCCAGCCTTTTCCGATTCCGAGCTCACTTTCTGGTGCGCCTTAATGTGCGTGATTGCCGTTTTCTTAGGAAGTTGAACTGCTTCAGTAGTTCCAATATCTCCTCCGCATGCTTGATCTGTTTGCCTCGAGAGTTCAAAAGTCCCTTTTCTTTCCAAATTGCTCTGTGCACATGCACAGCCCTGAAAGCATTCTTGGAGTCAGTATAGATGCTAACAGTTTTACCTTGAGCTAGTTCCAGGGCAGAGTAAGGGCAATTATCTCTGCCTTTTGTGGGAAAGGATTTTTGGCAAAGGTCCAGATCACCTCAGGGCTGGCTGCTTCTGTCCATAAACCACTTTTGAGCGTTTTCAGTAGGAATGCCATCCACATATTGTAGCGTCTGTCCCTCATCAGCCCATCAGACACACAGCATGGTGATATGTCCCAGCAAAGATGCTGCTTCAGTGCTGGAGAGCCTGGCTTCCACACTCCTTTGTTTTGCTAGGAAGAACCTGTCCTCACCCAGGGCTATGCTGGAGCTGGTTCAGCTTGATGTGGTGGAAGCAGATCCAGGAACTACCACAGCTACTCCTTGAGCAGCCCCATCTCTCTGCCAGCTCCTGCACCCCTCGTTCTAGTGGGTCCTCCAGATACCCCGATAGTTGACACCCTGGGGGCAGCGCATCCCACCACCACCCACCCAGACCACACACTTTCCAGCTTTACCTGGTGGGACTCAGCTCCTGCAGCCTGGAGTATCCAGGAAGGGAATTTGGCAAGGCCCCCTCAGAGTGATGCAAAGGGAACAGAGGCCAGCAGAGCTGCGCGCATTTCTACACATTCATGTGCCTTGGTACAGCCCAGATGACCACCAGTTGGGTCACTTTTGGACTTGTTTTAAGCCCAGACATAACCTGCTCCAGACCTGGTCTGTCATTTGGCATTCTGCACCCCCTGCTGCAGGGATGAAATGAGGCATCTCCTCCAATTACAAAGTCTGCCACTGTGCCTTGCCATGACCCTGTGGCTTCACCCAGCCAGGCCTTGGAGATCTTCCCCTGCCCATCCCGCAGTTCCTCACCCAGAAGCGGACATCACTTTGAGCCTGCGCAAAATGTCGTTGGAGCTGCTCCAGCTCATTTTGGCACTGCAGGATCTCAGCTGCTTTCTCTGCCTCATACTGATCCAGGAGCACCTTGGCTTGCTCCATCATTTCCCTGTCCTTCTCTTGGGACTGCTGCAGGTCCTTGCACGTCCTCACCAGCAGCTTGTAGCGGGAAATGATGTCCTGGATGTCCTCAAACTGCAGCACAAGGATCCTGGATTTAGTAATGCCCCTGCCCTCCCCTCATGACTGCAAGTCTCGTACTGTTTGGCACCCTGTCCTGACCAGGGACAACACCTCCCCCAGCTGAAAGATTTCCCCTCTTGGCGAGCCTGCTGCCCCAGTTGGTTTGTGAGCGTCGCCACATTCCCTGTTTGATGGCCCCATTGTGCCGGTCCCAGAGCTGCCACTGCCAGCAGCAAGGGGAGATGTCGTACCACCCCCCAGTGCTCTGATAGGAAACAAAGCACAAGTGCAGCTGCCAGGGCCAAGTCACCCAGCCATGGGAGTGGGGCAGCCAGGCCGCAGGAGTGCGAGCGATGCAGGGAGGGACGCCCACACACCCTTGAGAGAGGGCTCAGCTTTCCCGACAGCTGCCTGGGCTCCCATTTTCGGGCAGCTTGGCCCTTCTCCCAAACCATCCATGTCACGTGAAACAGTGACACAAAGGGGTCCCCATGCCCCTCAGCTCTGTGCTGTTCCCCCTTCTAACACTTTTTCTTGGGTTTTCTCAAGCCTTCATCTCCTTTTCTGCTTTTCCTCCCCTCACTCTGGTCCCCTTGGCTCACCTGGCTTGCAGGGAACCTCCTCCCATCCCACCTGAGGTGTCTGGGTTTGACCAAGTGTCATGATTTCCCTGGACTTGCCTTATCTCCTCCAGGTTTAACATCCACATACAGCCCTCCCTGAGGCCATGATCTGTCTCTCATGTCCAAACTCACCTGTGGGGAGATCTTCACCACATTCTCCAGGTAGTTTTTGAAGATGGAGTGCTTCTGCACTTGGCTGCTGAGCTTCTGGTGTTCCTTTTTTCAGGGCTTCGAGTTTCTTCTTAGCCCTCAAAAGCTCCATCTCCTTTTGTGTTTTCTCCTTTCTTTCTCTCATGGCTTTCTTCAGAGCTTGGACTCGCAGCTGATTATCTTCCTAGTGATGTTTCCCCCACCAGGAGATCACACTGGTACTGGACAAGCTCTCTGCTGCCCAAGCGCTATCAGGGCTTTCCCCATCTGCAGTACAAACCCCCATGCCCTGCCAGTCCTGTTCCTCACCCCGCCAGGTTCAAGGGAGGCTTGGACAGAAGTGCTGGCCCAAGACTGTCTCCCCAGGGGAGGTGAGAAGGTGGCGCTGTGGCTCAGGGTCACATCAGCGGAGCTCATCAGGAGCAGGCGTACCTTTAACCTCCTCAAAGATTTCTCCATGTAGGTTTTCAGCTGGTTCTTCTTGGCATGGAGTTTCCTCCACCGGCAGGCTATGTCAGCCATCTTTTCCTTAAAGGCCCGGAACCCACCTTCATCGTCCTCCGGCACAGCTCGGCGCCTTCCGCGGCCCCCGACCAGGCGCGCCCAGGTGCGGAGCAGCCGCCCGGCCAGGCTACCCAGAGAGCTCAGGGTGCGGCGCCGCCGCCCGCCCGCCGCTGCAAGATTGATTTCAAGACTGAAACCCCCCCAGCTCTCCCCTCCCCTGGGAAGGACCGTGTGTGGCAGTGGCAGTGACGGGGGGACATCACCTTGTAGAATCCCCCTGGACCCTGGGGGTGTCGAGGGAGGGAGGACGGGGTAAGGGGGCCCCATAGGGGCTGTGCAAGAAGCCGGGCTGATTTTGGGAGCCGGAGGAGGGGAGCGCTTTGGGGGCTTCATCAGGGCTCTGGGACATGCAGAGGCAGGGGGCCCAGCGGCTGTGCCCCCTCAGTCCAGGGTGCCCCCATAGCCATGACCCGGGGGCCGACAGCTGTCTCCAACCATCGATTTCTTTGTTATTTGCCTCCCCTTTGCTCTCCAGCCCCGCTGCAGCGATGCTGGTGGGAGGGGGCACTAAGAAACCCCCCCACCCAGCACCCACCTCTGTGCTGCTGCTCCTTCTCTCTGGATTTATAATACATTAGATATATATTTTTAAAAAATGAGGGGAGGAAAGACCATCTAGAGGGTCTTGAGGGCCAGTGCCCTCCCCAAGAGTGTGTGCCCCCCCACCCTAGGAGTACTACCTAGAAAATTCTTCCAGTGCGATTCTCAGGGGAGCCCCCACTCCCAACGCTGGGTGAGGAGGGGGCAGCCAGGCTGGCTGGGGGTTGTGGGGCGAGGAAGCCCAAAAGGGGCTGAAGCTCTCGTGGGCACAGGCCATGGAGGCGATGGGGCTGTTGCTGCTTTACCGGTTCTCAGGGGTTTGCAGCTTGGAGAACGTGACCACAGTGTCGGGGACGTTGGGCAGCGTGGCCGGCGTGTTGCTGGGGGTGCACATCTGCGGGGGTGTCAGATCGGTCATGAATGGTGTTTTGAGTCCCAACCTGGCAACCTCCCCATCGCTGGAGATCTGGCTGCATCCCACACCAGGGGATGCTCGAAGCCCAGCTCTGGTGGATATTGGGGTACTCAGCGCTGCAGGGTCTGGGTGACACCCCCAGAATGTGGGGGCTGCCTGGGAAGGATCTCCAGCCCAGGCAGGGCCAGCTCGGGCTGCAAAGAGCGTTTTGGACCGTCCAGGGTGCTCAAAGCGTTGGGGTGCAGCGGGTTTGGGGAGGGGACACTGCTCTGATGCCAGCTGTCCCGTGCAGGGAGCAGCAGGGACGGGGTGATGCAATGAGGGGAGAAGGTGGCGCTGTGGCTCAGGGTCACGTCAGCGGAGCTGATCAGGAGCAGGCGTACCTTTAACCTTCTCAAAGATTTCTCCATGTAGCTTTTCATCTGGTCCTTCTTGGCATGGAGTTCCCTCCACCGGCGGGCTATGTCGTTCGTCTTTTCCTTGAAGGCCTGGCAGCACCAGAGCGAGAAGATTTAGACTGAAGTCGGTGATACAAGTGAGAGAATGAGAGAAAATGGAATGCTATTGTTGTGGAAATGTGGGATATTTACCCCGAGGACGGTAACTGTTAGAAATGACCAAAGGAAGAAAACTCAATACACTTTGGAAAATCAGAGGGGCTGAAAATATTTGTGGTGTTTCTTTTTTGTGGGGCAACTTGTTTAAATCGCAAAGGGGCATGTAATTGGTAAAGTAGGAGGTAATGAGGTCTAGTTTTTAGTAAAAACAGAAGCTACCCTATCCCTTCTAAATTCTACCCTAAAAAGATCTAAAACTGAAGAAAGAGTTGTAATAAATGGGGTAGCAGGGAGGAAGGAGAGACAATTATGAATAAATTCCTATCTGTGATAATAAGAATTAAAAGTGTATGGAGAAGGAATATATTAGTGGAAGATTCCCCAGCTTATTTATTAGAGAAAAATGTTTTACAGGCTCTGGGTGTGGAAGCACAGTTACTGCCTGGGGGGGTGATAAGGAGAAAATTTGAGAGCTATTCTATTACCTGGAAGTTTGTGTTGGTTTTGGCCAGGGTGGAGTTAATGTTCTTTGTAGTACCTAGTATGGGACTATGTTTTTTGATTCGTGCTAAAAACAGTGTTGATAATACAGAGATGTTTTTGGTACTGTTGAGCAATGCTTGCACAGGGTGGCCTGTTCTGCCTCCCACACTGCTCCACCAGCAAGTGGGCTGGGGGGAAGCGACAGCCAGTGGCACACTTATCTAAGCTCTTAGACCCAGTGTCTTGAGTGTGTGCAAACTGCAGCAGTCACCGCTCTTCTGGTGAAAGAAAGCAGGAAATTAAACCCTGCTACTTTCCTGTGGAGAGATGACAATGGGCTGCACCTCCTCATAGATGGGACTTCAGGGATAATTCAGGGGAAAAGACACAATGGGTGTGCCATCGTTGAAGGTGTGAGTGGTGAAATAAGAAACGGGCAGGTTACCTAATAACTGGTCAGCTCAAACATGCCAGCTATACGCTGTCAATCAGGCACTGCAAGTGTTAGATGGAAAAGAAGGTACCATCTGTAATGGTTCTAGATATGCATTTGGAGTAGTGCACACCTTTGGGAAAATCTGGGAAGAATGGGGTCTAATTAATAGCAAAGGGAAAGAATTGGTTCGGGAAGAACCAGTTGGACAAGTGTTACATAATCTGATGTCACCAATAGAAGTGGCTGTAGTACATGATATCCATTAGGACATCAGAAGGGAAACTCCTTTTGTGTCAGGGGAAATTGGTTATCAGATGAAATGGCCTGAGAAGCAGCCTTAAAACCTGAATTAATAACTGTAAGTTATCTCACGCTTGAGGTCCTGGCCTCACAGGAAATTCCAGTTTTTGATGAAAAATAAGAAGTCCTCCAAGAATTAGGAGCCAGGGAACAGAGTGGGAAATGGGTACTCCCAGATGGTAGAGAAATGTTAAATAAGCAAATCATGAGGGAGGTATTAGCGATTCTACATCAGGAGAGTTATTGGGGAACACAAGCAATGTGTGACGTAATACGGGAATTTATACTATAGCCAAGCAAATTTGTGAAAGATGGGTGGTTTGTAAAAGAATAAATAAAAAGGCACTTAAAAAGCAGCCTGCAGGAGGGCAGGGTCCAAGTTTACAACTCTCTCAAAATATTCAAGGTGATTTGCCTGTAGCTGGTCGAATTAAATACATACTAGTGTTGGTTGATCACCTTGCCAGAGGGGGAGAAGCTTTCCTCCTGAGCACTGCCGCAGCAGCGGTGGTAGCAAAAGTTTAATAATAGGTGGACCTCCACAGTTTGAAACTAAGGATTTATTTCTCAAAAACTGTATACTCGGGTTGTCTTGCCTATCTTCTCTCAGGCACAAGGCCTTCTGGCACAAACTCTGCCTTTAGAGTTTGCAGCTCACAAGTTTCAGCCTGAAAACTGGGTCCTGATCAAATCCTGGAAAGAAACGGAAGCTTCAGCCAGATTGGGAAGGAGCATTTCAAGTTCTGCTGCTCACCGAGACAGTGGTACAACCAGCTGAGAAAGGGTGGACTCATTAGACACGCATTAAAGAGCCAATCGAACCTCCAAAGGACAATGACGAGTGGCAAGTATTGACAACTGACGACCCCCTTCGACTAAAGATACAGAGATGAAAATGAAATGAAACTTTTGGGGATTGTTAATCCTGTGTATGTAGAATTTACAAATGGGTTACTTAACAAACATCACTGAAACTGAAGGTTCCCTAACAATTTGAGTAGATGATTGCCACATCCTTAACTGTGGGGATGTACAGAGCTAAAGAGAATTGAGTTATGAAAAGAAACGTGTCCAAGGGGACTGAGTCTAAGGATGATTTAAATAAGTGCACAGTTTTTGTTGCTGTCTCTCATTGCCCCTCCTCGTACAGTGTTATTTGGACCACAGAGTTTAGGGGATGGACAGTGAGCAATGAACGGTTATAGAGTTGAAAAGAAAAATTACCGTATCTAAAGGACAATCTCTCCCAGGATGTGAGTCTCTGCAGTGCAACCCTTTGCTAATTGCAAGACAGAGAGCAGATGATTCAGTAAGTGGGGTTTATGGATCACAAATAGACATTAGTAGAAAAGATGCCCTGGGAAGGTTCAAAATATATGGAGGTACAAATGCCTGGGTAGAATGGATCAAATATATGGTGCAAAGCCTAAACAAGAGCAATTGCTATGCCTGTGCAGCAGGAAGGCCTGTGGCCCAAGTGGTACCCTTCCCTCTGGGGTGGAGCGAAGATTGACAGGGGATGGAGTGCATCTTAGCCTTATGCCAAGACTCTACGGCATGGAGAAATAAGCTTTGCAGGGAAAAATATCAAAATTCCCCTGGCATTTTCAGGAATAATTGGAAATCATACTGCCTGTCTCTCACGATGGGGCAGGAATGATACCAAGTTCCTAGGAACATGAGTAGATGTGCAGAGACACGGGAAGTTGGTCCTCATATGTCCTCAAATGCTTCCTGAGTGGATTTTTGGTGGTACTGTGGGAAGATGACACTTCATTCCATTTTATCCCCCACTGGGAAGGTACCTGTGACGTCGTACAATTGGAAATTCCTTTTACCCTGGCATTTGAACACTGTGATCCATCAGGGCAACAGAAAAAGGAGTTTAGGGCTTTCCTCTGATGACAGGGTTTATTTCAATTAGATTGGGGTCCCCAGAGGAGTCCCCAAGGAACACAAAGCAAGAAGTCAAGTTAGCTGCGGGTTCTGAGTCCGTTTTGTTTTGGTAGGTAACTACAAACAAGAATGTAGATGGGATAAATAACATTTATTTATAAGTTATACTAGACAAGCAGTTAAAGGAATCACCAAACAATTAGATGCTACTAGTAGAATGGCATGGGAAAATAACATGGTCCCAGATACGATGTTGGCAGAAAAAGGTGATACATGTCTAACCACAACTTCAGCAGAAGAATTGGCTGAGAATTCAGGTGTAGATAGTCCACTCAGGGGATTGTTAGAATCTTGGTTTGGAAAATTGAGAGAAATTACTTCTTTAATCGTAGTAACAGAAGCACTGATTTCTATAGCGTGCTACATCATTCTGTGTCTGCGAGGACTTGTTCAACACCTTACTGAGACAGCTCTATCAAAGCAAGTGCCTTTAGGGCCACTGCCATGCTCAGATAAAATGATCCTGCTAAAAGAACAAGAAGAAAGAAGGAACAGCAAATGCATAACTCCAGAAGAAAAACGTGAAATCATCTTGTCTAGGCTTGAAGCCTCCTATAGAACTGTATCATAAGAAAGTGCAAAACCTCCTCCATTTCAGTCCTGCAGCTCGGCACTACTTTTTCCTCTTCCCTCCCTTTGGCTTGCTCCCTTCGCTTTCTCCCTTTGTTCCATATCCTTCTTTCCGATTTGGCTCTTGGAGACTTTTGGCCACGCTGGACCTAAGTCTGGGGATGTTTTGGAAACTTTTCAGAGGCCTCGCTGGTGACAGGGGGGACAGCAGGCAGTGACAGGCCCGGGGCTGACAGGCTCCCCCTCCCCTAGGGGGCGCTCGGCTGCCACACCCAGCTGACATAGAACCTTTGTCACAATGCCCGCTACCGTGGTGAGGCTGCGGGCACTCTGCGGGTGACAGGGACACAACAAGACTTGGTGTCAGCTCAGCAACTTCTCAGCTCCCCAAAGAAGCTGAATTCTGCAAATTGCTGCTGTTGCTCTTGAAATGATGTCATCAGGTGGGTGTTTTGGTGTAATACACTGAAAACCAGAGCAGAAGTGCTGAAATATTCCCATGGTATGCATGGTCTTAGGAGCAAAGCACCATGACTCAGCCTAAGTAGATCTGCCGCTTATTCTTTTGTACTGCCAGCAGATTGTGGAAGTAGAGTATAAAAACCATCCTTATGGAGAGATCTTTGCATTTTAGGCTTAGTCTAAGTGTCTCAAGTAGCCGGGGTTTTTGTTTGGGCCTAATCCATCAGGTCTGATGGCTTTCCTCCTCGTCTCCAGATGAATGTGGTAGAAAATATAAAGCAAGGAAACGTCCTTTGGCCTAGCCTTGCCTTGCCCTGCCTTATTTCCTTCTCATCCTGTTCTCTGTCCCAAACTCTCTCACTAAGCCCTCGTCTGGCTGCATGTCTCTTCTTTCCTCTCTCCTTTTCTCAAACTCTCCTGCTTCCTGGCTTTTGTCTTTCCATTCCTCCATTTCAGTCCTGCAGCCCGGCACTAGATTTTCCTCTTCCCTCCCTTTGGCTTGCTCCCTTCGCTTTCTCCCTTTGTTCCATATCCTTCTTTCCGACTTGTCTCTTGGAGACTTTTGGCCACGCTGGACCTAAGTCTGGGGATGTTTTGGAAACTTTTCAGAGGCCTCGCTGGTGACAGGGGGGACAGCAGGCAGTGACAGGCCCGGGGCTGACAGGCTCCCCCTCTCCTAGGGGGCGCTCGGCTACCACACCCAGCTGACATAGAACCTTTGTCACAATGCCCGCTACCGTGGTGAGGATGCGGGCACTCTGCGGGTGACAGGGACACAGCAGGACTTGGTGTCAGCTCAGCAATTTCTCAGTTCCCCAAAGAAGCTGAATTCTGCAAATTGCTGCTGTTGCTGTTGCAATGATGTCATCAGGTGGGTGTTTTGGTGTAATACACTGAAAACCAGAGCAGAAATGCTGAAATATTCCCATGGTATGCATGGTCTTAGGAGCAAAGCACCGTGACTCAGCCTAAGGACATCTGCCGCTTATTCTTTTGTACTGCCAGCAGATTGTGGAAGTAGAGTATAAAAACCATCCTTATGGAGAGATCTTTGCATTTTAGGCTTAGTCTAAGTGTCTCAAGTAGCCGGGGTTTTTGCTTGGGCCTAATCCATAAGGTCTGATGGCTTTCCTCCTCATCTCAAAATGAATGTGGTACAAAATATGTAACCAAGGAAATGTCTTTTGACCTAGCCTTGCCTTGCCTTGCCTTATTTCCTTCTCATCCTTTTCTCTGTCCCAGCCTGTCAAGGGTTAGGATTGTGGGGTGACAAACAAACCCTGGCAGATGTATTATTAACCTCCTCTCCCCCCACTTCCCCCTTTTGCCCCTCCCTCTCCCCCCTTTTACACTCAGGGCAGGCGATTGGGAGGGAAAGAAGGACAGAGAGAAGAGAGTTGGAAAAGTTAAAGATGTTTTACTAATTCTACTACTAAGAATAGAGAAAATAATACAAAATATACAAAACCAATCTTGTAAGTCTCAGCAACTCCGCAGAGCCAGCACCCAAAGTCCTGGATTAGGCTCTGTAGCCAACCGGAGCTGGATTCAGTCTGTCACTAGGCCTCAGTTCACAGGGACGACCAGCAAGGTCCTCTCCTAATGTCAGCCATGAGGAAAAAAGGGAAAAAGGAACGAGATCCTCATGTGTTGCTTTATCCATGCGAGCCACGGAACCTGACACACCAATATGATGTTCACAGAGTTTGCTTTATTGTCGGACCGGGCTAGCTTTATAGCAAAGCTGCCCTGTCCACGCGCCTTACAACAATGTGATTGGTTGTAACTCGTGTTATACAATAACATGATAGGCTGCATGTACTGTCCACGCGCTCTGCACGCATGTGTCCGGCGATTGCTCACTCATTATTACATTCTAATGGTGCTCCTTTAGTCTCTTTTGTCTCTGGCTTCACCTCTCAGCCAGGCTGGTGACAACCCCATCCCCCTGGGGCGGGGGGGGGCTCTGCCACTACATCTCCCCCTCTTTTATTTAATATTAACAATACGCCATATCATGCTTTAAATACAGTGTGAAATACAGGGTAAGAACATTAAGGCTAATACAATTACAATTAACAAGAACAAACCTGTTTTCAATATTCCTTTTAACCAAACAAGGCATTCACCCCAAAAAACCCAGTATCTTCTGTTGTTTTCTTGTTCTGCAAATCTTCTATCTTTTTAACTTTTAAGTTCAAACAACACATACAATCAAACTCTTCATAACTGTGAACATGTCCAATAAGAAAAAATTAATTGCTGCTCTGTTTTACAAAGTGGTATTCTCAACATTGGCTACATTCGTTGCTTAAAGCGATAACATGTCTGAGGTTAAGGGTTGTCATCACTGCAATCGGTTTCTTCTCTGTTAGCTAGCCAAGGTCTCACCCACTTTGCTGGGATCCATGAATTTTTGTGGTTACCTGTAGAAACACAAGCATATCCCCTTCCCCAGGTTATTAGTGACATAGGACCTTCCCATTGTTGTGTTGTCGGATTAAACACACTAACCTTAGGCACATTTTCGGAAAAATCTTTGACATTTTTGATTTGGTGCATAACAACCGGTTCCATTTCAGTTTCACTTTTAGGATTAAGCCAGTTCAGCACATACAATGCCTTCATCAATACCTCTTCTGGGCTCACACCAATTGCCCCTTGTTTTTTCAAAACAGACAAAAGATTTTTAATGCACGGTGTGCACGCTCAATAATTGCTTGGCCAGTAGAATTATAAGGGATTCCAAACAGGTGTTGTACCTTCCACTGGGTGAGGAAGGCTGCAAGTCTGTCAGAGTGGTATGCAGGACCATTATCTGTTTTGATTTGTGTAGGGACACCCATGACAGCAAAAGCTTGTAGTAAATGACGTTTTACTGCCTTTGCATTTGCTGAGGTCAAGGCTGTAGCCCACAGCAGTCCTGAACAGGTATCTATGGAGACATGAATGTACTTTTGTCTGCCAAATGGTGCAAATTCAGTAATATCAGTTTGCCATAACTGACCTGGCTGCAAGCCCCGAGGATTTACTCCCTTTTGTTGGAGAGGGACTATGCGGGCACAATCAGGACAAGCTGCAATAATGGCTCGAGCTTGTTCCTTTGTAATTGTAAACTGCTTTCGGAGTGCTGCTGAGGATTGATGAAAGAATTCGTGAGCTTGTCTGGCTTGTTCAAAAGGGGATATATCTGCTACTGCCACAAGTTTGTCTATGATGCTGTTTCCCTCTACTAGACCACCTGGTATGTTAGTATGGCTTTTTATATGCATGATAAATACTGGTGCTGTCCTATAATCTAATACGTTCCACAAATCTAACAATGCTTCAAACAACAAGGAATTGGAAACTCGCTGCAAAAGCGCTCTATGTATTCTTTGTACAATTCCCACAACATAAAGAGAATCTGTTACCAGATTAACTGGAGAGTTATGCCATTTTTGCAATGCTGCTGTCACCGCTCGCAATTCTAAAATTTGAACCGATCCTTCAGCTATGACAATCTGTGAATGCCACTGACCATTCTCAAACCATACAAAGCCTCCTTTGCATGAGCGACTACTCGCATCTGTGAAAATGGTTATAGCATCTAGTGGATGTTCACTAACAATTGACATAGGCTCTAAGGGGAGGTTGGTCTTAAATATAGGATGTGGTGGATAATGATTGTCCACCTGCACCGGAATCCGGGCAAGAGCTGAGGCAAGATCGTCATGTTTGAGAAGGATCTGTTCAAACAAATTGAGGGAAATAGGGATCACAATTTTAGCAACATATAGTCCAGACAATGTCAGAAATCTGCTTAGTCCTTTCACTATCACTTGGGCAATGGCTTCCCACCTCTGAATGATGGCTTTTTGGTTTTGGCTGTTTAAAAATATCCATTCTAATATTACCAATGGATCCTTTTCTTCCGTGCTCCACTGGGCCAAAAGTCCTGCCACTTCCTTATTGGTATTATAGACATAGAGAGTAACAGGCAATTCTGATCTTACCCGCTGAGCAGTATTCTGTGAAACTTTTCTTGCAATCTGCTCAAGCGCTTTCTGTGCTTCTGGTGTGAGGCACCGTGGTTCTTGGGGGTCTCGTCCCCCACGGAGGAGACTAAACAGCGGTTGCAAATCTGTATTTGTAATACCCACAACATTTCTTATCCACTGTAAGTCCCCTACTAACTTCATTGCATCGTGAAGGGTTGCTATCTTTGCTTTCACAGTAAGCTTCTGAGGTCTAATCATGGCCTGAGTTAGTTCATATCCTAAATATTTCCATGGTGCGGTTTGCTGTACCTTTTCTGGTGCCACAACCAGACCCCATTGACCTAATTGCTTTGTCAACTGAGTTATTATGTCCTTACTAATTTTCTCTTTATTGCACAAAAGGATATCATCCATATAATGATAGATGATCATCTGAGGGTGTTGTTGCCTGAATGATTTTAAAGCCAAATCTACATACCATTGGCAAATAGTAGGAGAATTTTTCATTCCCTGAGGTAGCACTACCCAATGATATCTTTTTGTGGGAGCTTGATGATTAAGCACTGGAACAGTAAAGGCAAATTTTTCACAATCCTCTGGGTGTAAAGGAATCGTGAAAAAACAATCCTTCAGATCAATGACAGTTATATCCCAATCTTTTGGAAGCATGGTTGGGGTAGGAAGACCTGGTTGTAGTGCCCCCATATCTTTCATTACTGCATTAATTGCCCTGAGGTCCTGTAACAAACGCCACTTCCCTGATTTCTTCTGGATAGTAAAAACAGGTGTATTCCACGGGCTGGTGGAAGAGACCAAATGTCCGAGACTGAGTTGCTCTTCAACCAGCTCCTCTAAATGTGCGAGCTTTTCTTTTGGTAATGGCCATTGATCCACCCAGACAGGATCATTTGTTTCCCAACTCAGCTTCATACATGGCCGGGTGTTGCTCGCTGCAATGGCCATTATTAAAAAGGTGACTGCATAACTATTCCCCACTGAGACATCACATCCCTTCCCAATAATGCAATTGTTGTGTTTAGAACATAAGGTCGTACTCATGCCTCTAAGCCCTCGCCCTCCTCCCTTATCTTAACCATATGTGTGCTGATGTGGGTGGGAGTGGCCCCCCCTATCCCCACTACCATGGTATTTACTGCTTCTAAAGGCCAACACAAAGGCCAGTCAGTGCGAGGGATAATCGTCACATCTGCGCCTGAATCTAAAAGCATTCTTTTCCTCTTAATCTCACTGCCAGGCCCAATAATGGAAACTACCCTAGATGGTTTGTCCAAAGTCAGTTTTTCCGTGAAAGCAACCACAGGGGCTCCAGTAGAACCAAAACCTTTCTGACCTCTTTCTGTACTTAAAGCCTTTGGAACACATGCTTTAAAAGGTACCAATTGTGCTATACGGGTCCCCTGTTTAATAGTCACAGGGGGTGTTAAGACTTGCAACATAATACCTATGGGTCCAACATAATCAGAGTCTATTAATCCTGGCAAAACAAACAACCCCTGTCTTGAAGCAGAAGAACGACCTATTAAAAGTGCACTCAATCCAGACCCTAGGGGCCCTGTTACTGTAGATGGAACTACATGTACAGACCGGTCTGTTATTGTGACATCTGTTCCCACGGCCAGATCGACGCCTGCGCTTCCTGAGGTTGCTGCCCTGAGCTCGGACAAGCAACCATGGCTGTTCCCCCTCTCGGCTGGTATTGTGGTGTCATCGCGCCCCAGCCCCTGGCGCTGGTCCTCCCGTTTCCCGGCAGCGGTGTCCCATCTTTTTTAAATCTTGATTGACACTCCACTGCTCGGTGTCCATACTTATCACACCGACTGCACGTGCCATCAAAGCGCAAATTATTGAGAGGGGCTGGTGACTGACTAGTGCCATTACTAGGTCCCCCTCTCCGAGTATACTGAGGGCAATTTCTTCTAATATGTCCTGTTTGTCCACAAGTAAAACATGCTAGGCCGCGAGAAGAAGGGCTTCGACCTTTCATTGCAGGCTTAAGTGCTGCAGCCAAGGCCGCAGCGTGGGCTTGAGCATGTATTTTTGCTTTTTCTACCTCCTGTTGCATAATTGGTACCCGTGTGCAAGCTTCCACCATCTCTGCTAAAGAAGCACTTTTTCCCAAACCGGCTAATATCTGTTGGCATTGGGTGTTTGCATTCATCATAGCCAAATCTTTCCCCACAGCAGCTTTTGCCTCTGGAGTCAAGTTAGGAGAGGCATCTATAGCTTCTTTCAAACGATCTACAAACTTCATATATGGTTCCCCAGGATCCTGCTTTATTGTAGAATAGGGTGGCACAGGGTTACCTATATTTGGCAATTCTTTCACTGCCGCCAAGGCAAGCCCTTGCGTTTGCTGCAAAATCCTTGGATGAAGTGCTGCCTGAGTAGCACCATCCGCATATTGCCCACGACCCAGTAACTGGTCCATGCTAGCTAACCGCAACGGATCATCAGCTGGTAAACGAACATTTTCTAATACTGCCAATTCCACTTTCCCCTGCCACTTGTCCAAGAACAGCAAATACCCTGTTGGAGGAAGCAATAACTCCATCAATGCCCTAATATCTGTTTGAGTTAGTACTTGCTCCTTGAAAAATGAATTGATTAGCTGCATCACATGCTTATTATCCGTACCATATTGCATAACTGCACTTTGCAATTGCTTAACCGTTTTCCAATCAAAAGGCGACCACTGCCTTTGTCCTCTATTATCTATGTGCACTGGCACTGCTGTAATACTACCAGGTAACATGATCCCTTCAATAGTTGCATCTCTGATTACTCCTTGCCAACGTTGCCCTGCATTATAAGAATGATCTCGAGGAATATCTCTACCCTGATGCACAGGGGCAGCACCCAAATTATCATTATTATCACTGCTATACAATTCCCTTGTGTTTCCCTGTGGATCAGTAAGTCGGCGTATATTTGCAAACCGATCTGCTAACCCAGTCTCCAGCCCTTTTCCATATCGCGCTCTCAAATATTCATCTGCTTCTCTTACAGACCACATCCCATCTTCAACACATTGTCTAGCCCATTTTTGTATTTGCTCCCTTTTGATACGGAGCTCCTCGGGAGTGAGGTCTAATTCCACCCCCTCCCTTTCCTGTTTTCCCCGTTTTTCACATTCCCTGCCAATTGCCTCCAGCCCGTCCTTAATTGCATCTGACGCCTTTTTATATGCTATTAACCGCGAAGTTTTACTGTTACCGCCATCTAGTCGTTTCATAGCTTCTAGAACTTCTTGCATCTGGCTCTCCTGCCGTCTCAGTAAGTCCTTCAGGCTCTGCACGTGGCTCTCCTCCTGGAACTCAGGGCGATTCTGCGGTGCTCCGTCGTGGTGTTCCATCGGGTCCTCCGGCAAAGGCACGTCGGCTGGATTAACTTGTCCTGGCTTGTTGAAACTTGCCGGTTGCTGCCATTCGTCGTCGGAGCCAGGCAATGGCTCAACGGGCGCAGAGGGTATAATTTGCTCTCCGCCCCAGAACTCCAGATCTGATACGGGACATACCAGCGGTGTTGATTCTTCGGAGTTCTCGGAGGGTGGGCAGCTCGCAGCGGGCGGCTCCGAGGGGACGGCACACAGCTCCGGCTCCTCTGAGACTTCCTGCATTAGCTGCCTGACCTCCCGCCAGGGTCCGGCGAGATCGCAAGCCTCGCGGCTCCCCCTTGTAACCGCTTCCCATAGTTCGGTCCCTATGTCCTCCCATGTACCGGGAGAAAAAAATTCATCCGTCGAACGAACACAGCCCTTACGCTGGGCGAATTGTAAAAGGCGCTCCACCGCGTCTTTTTCCAAAATTCTTCCTGTTCTTGCAGCCAGCTGCAGAATACTTCTCACTATTATTTTTTCTTCCACGGATGCCGTGTTTCCCATGCCACCTGCTTCTTCGTAGGCCTACTTTCCGCTATGATTGAGCGCCGGGCTGGTGTCGCCCCCAGGTGGCGTCCTCGCGTCTTCACTTCCGGCGATCTTGCTTCGATACGAAGTATCACGTCGGGGTCACCAAAGTGTTGCTTTATCCATGCGAGCCACGGAACCTGACACACCAATATGATGTTCACAGAGTTCGCTTTATTGTCGGACCGGGCTAGCTTTATAGCAAAGCTGCCCTGTCCACGCGCCTTACAACAATGTGATTGGTTGTAACTCGTGTTATACAATAACATGATAGGCTGCATGTACTGTCCACGCGCTCTGCACGCATGTGTCCGGCGATTGCTCACTCATTATTACATTCTAATGGTGCTCCTTTAGTCTCTTTTGTCTCTGGCTTCACCTCTCAGCCAGGCTGGCGACAACCCCATCCCCCTGGGGCGGGGGGGGGCTCTGCCACTACACTCATGATCTCCCAATTTTATATGAAGTATTCATGTGAATGGAATGTTATACACCATTGGTCAGTCTCTCGGTCATCAGTTTTCTCGTTGCCCCTCTCGCAAGATGTCCATCCGTGCTTATCAATAAGTTTGCATTCCATTGCTGGGTTTAACCAAAACATGTGTTGGGTTCTCCAGGAAAATGCAGCTAACATGAAGGCTTTAGCTGACAGGCAAATTCACTAAAAGAGAAACTTGTTTTTAGCAAAACCAGGACATTCCACCCCTTATAATATGCCTTTCACTGAATACTTAAACCTTATCAATACAATCTATCAATACAATCTAATTAATCACTACTACTATATATATATACATATGTACATATATACACAGGAGTAATTAATCAGTGGACCATCCTTTGAAAAGTTCATTAAGTTCATTTTGTCACAACAGTCTCCCAGGGCAGGAAAAATCGTACAAGTGCATCTCATGACCACTGTTTGTGGGTTAAGGACACCAACTTCGAAGAAGGTGTCGGGCGCCACTCGAAGAAGCCAGCGCTGGTTTCATCACCATTGTCTTGATCTGAAAGACACTTATTAAACATTGTTAGTGCGGCAATTCACATCATACAGTTCAGCATTGCATATTTTCACCTAAAATCAAATCCACTTGAGGTACACACCGAACTTCTCCATCCTTAAGCATCACCCACCAGGTGCTGCCAGGTCCCTGGGCAAAAACAATCCCACAAATAGGTTTGCCTTTGCCTGAGGCAGGAGTAACCCAGACTGCCTTTCCTAAGATATTTTTCATGTGTACTACAGGGACTTTATCTCCTTCTACAGTCCGTAGAATTTCTGATTGGGCAGGCCCGGCTCGATTGGTTGATCCCCTGGTGTTGACCAACCAAGTGGCTTTTGCTAAATGTGAATCCCAGTTTTTAAAGGTTCCACCACCAAGTGCCTTTAGTGTAGTTTTTAACAAACCATTGTACCTTTCAATTTTCCCAGAGGCTGGTGCATGATATGGAATATGATACACCCACTCAATACCATGTTCTTTGGCCCAATTGTCTATAATACTGTTTTTGAAATGAGTACCATTGTCTGATTCAATTCTTTCTGGCGTACCGTGCCACCAAAGGACTTCCTTCTCAAGGCCCAAGATAGTATTTCGGGCTGTAACATGAGGTAAGGCATATGTTTCCAACCATCCAGTGGTTGCTTCCACCATTGTAAGTACATAACGCTTACCTTGATGTGTTTGTGGAAGTGTGATATAATCAATCTGCCAAGCTTCTCCATACTTATACTTTAACCATCGCCCCCCATACCATACAGGTTTTAACCGTTTTGCTTGTTTGATTTCGACGCAAGTTTCACATTCATGAATAACCTGTGAAATAGTGTCCATAGTTAAATCCACCCCTCGATCACGAGCCCATTTGTATGTTGCATCTCTACCTTGATGCCCTGAAGCATCATGGGCCCACCGAGCTAGGAAAAGTTCACCTTTATGTTGCCAGTCCAAGTCCACCTCAGCTACTTGAATCTTAGCAGCTTGATCTGCTTGTTGGTTGTTTAGATGTTCCTTGGTGGCTCGACTTTTAGGCACATGAGCATCTACATGACGAACTTTCACAGGCAGGCTCTCTAGCCGCGCAGCAATGTCTTGCCACAGTGTGGCAGCCCAAATGGGTTTACCTCTGCGCTGCCAGTTGCTTTTCTTCCATTGCTGTAGCCACCCCCACAAGGCATTTGCTACCATCCATGAGTCAGTATAGAGATAAAGTATTGGCCACTTCTCTCGTTCAGCAATGTCCAAAGCCAGCTGGACGGCTTTCACTTCTGCAAACTGACTGGATTCACCTTGTCCTTCAGTGGCTTCTGTAACTTGTCGTGTGGGACTCCACACAGCAGCTTTCACCTTCGATGTTTTCCTACAAGACGACAGGATCCATCTGTGAACAGCGCATACTGCTTATCAGTCTCTGAAAGCGTATTATATGGTGGTGCTTCTTCAGCACGTTTTACTTCCTCCTCATCTGGAGACATCCCAAAGTCTTTGCTTTCTGGCCAGTCTGTAATAACTTCTAATATCCCTGGACGGTTGGGACTTCCAATTCGAGCTCATTGCGTGATCAGTGCAATCCATTTACTCCATGTAACTTCGGTTGCATGATGTGGAGAGGGAACCGTCCCTTTGAACATCCAGCTCAGCACCGGCAGTCGAGGTGCCAGGAGGAGCTGTGCTTCAGTGCCGATCACTTCTGAAGCAGCTCGAACTCCTTCATATGCTGCTAGTATCTCCTTTTCAGTTGGAGTACAGTTGGCCTCAGATCCTTTGTATCCTCGACTCCAAAAACCTAAGGGTCGACCTCGGGTTTCTCCTGGTGCTTTCTGCCAGAGGCTCCAGGTAAGTCCATTATTATCGGCTGCGGTGTAGAGCACATTTTTAACATCTAGTCCAGTTCGGACTGGTCCAAGGGCCACCGCATGAGTTATCTCACGCTTAATTTGTTCAAAGGCTTGTCGTTGTTCAGGGCCCCACTCAAATTGGTTCCTTTTACGAGTCACTCGATAGAGAGGGCTCACAATGTGGCTGTAGTCAGGAATGTGCATTCTCCAAAAACCTACAACGCCTAAGAAAGTCTGTGTCTCCTTTTTATTAGTAGGTGGAGACATTGCTGCAGTTTTGTTGATCACATCCATCGGGATCTGACGACGGCCATCTTGGCATTTTATTCCTAAAAACTGGATCTCTCGTGCAGGTCCCTTGACCTTGCTCCGTTTTATGGCAAAACCAGCATCCAAAAGAATATGAATTATTCTCTCACCTTTCTCGAAGACTTCTTTCGCTGCGTCGCCCCATACGATGATGTCACCAATATATTGCAAGTGTTCTGGAGCTTCACCTTGCTCCAGCGTGGTCTGGATCAGTCCGTGGCAGATGGTAGGGCTGTGTTTCCACCCCTGGGGCAAGCGATTCCATGTATACTGGATGCCCCTCCAGGTGAAAGCAAACTGTGGCCTGCACTCTGCTGCTACAGGAATAGAGAAAAATGCATTAGCAATGTCAGTTGTAGCATCGCACTTCACTGCCTTTGACTCCAGTTCAAATTGCAGTTCTAGCATGTCAGGCACAGCAGCACTCAGTGGTGGTGTAACTTCATTCAGGCCACGATAGTCTACAGTTAGTCTCCACTCGTCATTAGACTTACGCACTGGCCAGATTGGGCTGTTAAAAGGTGAGCGAGTCTTACTGATCACACCCTGGCTTTCCAATTGACGAATCAGCTTCTGGATAGGAATCCAAGAGTCTCGATTGGTGTGATATTGCTGGCGATGCACCGTCGTGGTAGCAATTGGCACCTGCTGATCATCAACCATCAGCAGTCCTACAACAGAAGGGTCATCTGAAAGACCAGGCAAATCAGACAGCTGTTCAATTTTCTCAGTGTCCACAGCTGCTATACCAAATGCCCACCTATACCCTTTTGGGTCCTTAAAATACCCTCTCCTGAGGTGGTCTATACCAAGGATGCACGGAGCATCTGGACCAGTCACAATGGGATGCTTTTGCCAGTTTTTTCCAGTTAGGCTCATTTCAGTCTCTACAACAGTCAGTTCCTGGGATCCCCCAGTCACTCCAACAATATTGATGGATTGTGTTCCTTTATAATTAGAAGGAATTATTGTGCACTGAGCACCAGTGTCCACTAAAGCTTTGTACTCCTGGGGTTGTGTTGTACCAGGCCATTGTATTTGTACAGTCCAATAAACTCTGTTATCCCTTTCCTCCACCTGGTTGGAAACAGGGCACCTCTAATTCCTGTTTTGCACAGTCTCTGGGTGTGAATTAGAGGTTCCTTCAAGAGCATCAGAATCTCTTCTGCTCCTTTTGTAAACTGGAGCAGCCACCTTCCTAGGAGTTTTTCCTTTTATCTCACGTACTCGTTCTTGAAGTTCTGAGGTAGGCCTTCCATGCCACTTATTCATGTTTTCTCCCTGCTCATGTAGGAAGAACCACAGTGAACCTCTTTTTGTGGGCTGCCTCTGCCCTCTCTCTCGAGATTGGAAACGCCTTCTCCTAACAGCTGAAACATAGGTTTGTGCAGGTCGTGAACGGTACGAGTCTTCTCTGAGCTCTTTGATTTCTTGCAACAGCTTTTCAAACCGGTCATCAGATTTTTCACACAGTTTCTCCACAGTGGAGACACAAGCCCGTAGAGAACCAGCAAGGCTGTCCTCAAAGTACCGGAGCTGCTCAATCACTTCATTAATTTCTTGTATACCTCTAGCTGACCAGACCATTCCTGCCAATGACTTAGCATATGCAGGTGGTGCACTTTGTACAAATCTGCACCACATAGATTTTGTACGATTGATTCTATCTGGGTCTGTCCCCTCTTGGCTGTTTGGTCCTAGATAGATGATCTCTCGCACAGGTAATTCTCTCAGGAATTGGATACCTCTCTCCATAGTATTCCATTTCCCTAACTTGGATATACAATCTTCCTTGTAGGGAAATCTGACTTTCATAGCTGCCAGGAGTCGGGTCCAGAGAGTAGCGGCATTAGACTCTCTTGAAATTGCCCTATCAATGGTGGAATCTTTTGACAGAGATCCCAGTTGCCTGGCTTCATCACCTTCTAATTCAATTGTTTCTGCCCCATTGTCCCAGCATCGCAGCAGCCAGGTTAAAATATTGTCGCCTTCACGACGACTGAAGTCTTTTCGCAGATCTCTCAGCTCACCTGGAGAAAAGGACCGAGTGGTGGTCACTTCATCTCCACCCTGTCCTGATGATGCCTCTTGGGTTGATGTTGGCCCTGTGCCATCACCTGCTGCACGGGTAGTCTTTCTAGTGACTTTCTTACAACCAGCAACTGATGCTGATATGGGTTCACCATCATCTGATTCATTTTCAGACTCTGAATGACTGTCACAGTGATTGCTGTGGTTACAGCAGCAACAGTGCCCAGTGTGTGAAGGCGGGGGCTCTGCCTTGTTAGCCTTTGAGGCTGGAGAAGTAACGTTATCTGCAGCGACCTTGGCAGAGGAGCTCTGCGGAGGAGCTGTAGCTTCAGCCTGTGAAGCCGCGGTTTGGGGGGCAGTGGCTGCAGCAGCAGCTTTGGCTGTTTTGCCTTTTCTCGAGCGGCTAGGAGTGCTTTTTGCTAAAGCTTCCGAAGACGCACTGCAAATCTCAGGACTAAAAAGAGACGCAAACCTCCTATTGAACCTCATTTCTCTTAACAGTAACACAAACTGACACACATTCAGCAAACCAGATAACACCATCACAGTTCTACAAAGCTCCAAGGATATTCAAAGTTCTCTAAAACATTTGCAAACTGTCCTAGCGAAAACACAAAAGTATTGTTAGTCAGCCTTTCTAAAGATTCGCTTGACCAATTAGCAAATATAGAGCCATTCTGCTCTTTAATCTCTCCTGGAGGTTTTTCAAGGTAAAGCAGAAGCGAGTAGAAATTCATTAGCGGCTGCAGTATAATGAAATAAACCAGTGCCATACCACACAGCATCATCATGACCGCTGTCCAGTTTCTTGTTGTTATATAATGAATACGTCGATTCAGAAAGAAACACCAACACAGATATGGGATCAGCGAGCACAATGTAGAAAATAACTGATACAACTTTTGCCATAACATCTTTAAATCAATGTAATTCACTTTGCCTTAATACCACTAAATAATATCCAAAGCAAACAGACGCGCGAGTATCACAATTCTATGAGTTGGCACCGTGCCAAGAAAATTGAAAGGTACGTCAGAGCAGTAGAAAAGCCAAAAATCTCCAAATTTACTCCTTTCTCTTGCCCCACGTTGGGCGCCAATTATCTGTCGAGGGTTAGGATTGCGGGGTGACAATCAAACCCTGGCAGATGTATTGTTAACCTCCTCTCCCCCCCACTTCCCCCTTTTGCCCCTCCCTCTCCCCCCTTCCCACTCAGGACAGGCGATTGGGAGGGAAAGAAGGACAGAGAGAAGAGAGTTGGAAAAGTTAAAGATGTTTTACTAATGCTACTAATAAGAATAGAGAAAATAATACAAAATATACAAAACCAATCTTGTAAGTCTCAGCAACTGCAGAGCCAGCACCCAAAGTCCTGGATTAGACTCTGTAGCCAACCGGAGCTGGATTCAGTCTCTCACTAGGCCTCAGTTCGCAGGGACGACCAGCAAGGTCCTCTCCTAATGTCAGCCATGAGGAAAAAGGGAAAAAGGGCAAAAAGGGAAAAAAGGGGCCGAGATCCTCGTGATCTCCCACTTTTATATGAAGTATTCACGTGAATGGAATGTTATACACCATTGGTCAGTCTCTCGATCATCAGTTTCTCGTTGCCCCTCTCGCGAGATGTCCATCTGTGCTTATCAATAAGTTTGCATTCCATTGCTAGGTTTAACCAAAACATGTGTTGGGTTGTCCAGGAAAATGCAGCTAATACGAAGGCTTTAGCTGACAGGCAAAAAATCACTAAAAGAGAAACTTTTTTTTTAACAAAACCAGGACAAGGAGGAACTTGGTGATGCAGGACGATCTCTATCAGCACATGTGGTGTTTTCCTCTGTTGAAGATGGATTCAGTCTCTTGGCCCTCTGAAAGATAAGTGGAGGCTGGGGGGCTGGGAAGGGGTTGGGAACTGCAGGGAGCGGGGTTCTCTTTGGGGCAAGGGTGATCCAGGAACAGTCCCTTTTGGGCAGGCGAAGGGTCCAGGGAACTTCACAGTGCGATGCCAGCGTGTCCCGGGCAGGGCAGCTCCAGCCTAGTGTCAGCGTTGTATTGCAGGTCGGGAGGCTTGCATTGTGCCTGTCAGACGGTCCCGGGGTCTCGTCGCGCTTGAGGGACCCGACAGGCATCCCGGGCGCCATCCCGGGATCCGGAACGCCGGTGCCAGTTGGCGTAGCGCCAATCGGGTCCTGGTTTTCTTGTATCAGCAACTGAAAGCGTGGATGGTTTTTGCATTTTGGATGTTTCTGCGCAGTTGTGTTTTATGGTGTAGTTCTGGGCTGCATCGGCAGCTGTGCTCTGTACCCCTCCAGTCTAAGGGACTGGCACTTCTTCCCAGCATCTTGAAGTTTTTAAGTAGCGCCACCGTCTCCTCTGTGCGTGTGTGCGCCAGTGCCGCTGTCTTATAAGGGGCCGTGACGTAGAGAGTACTGAATGCTGCTCCGTGCTACTTCTCCTCCGGTGGCAAATGCTTCACAGTCGCCCGAGGAAAGACGCTTAGCAATCGATCTCCAAGAGAAACGAAACACATGATGCCATAAGGCGAAAGAATAGCAGGGCATCTCTTCACAAGCTTGTCGCTGATCTATAGCTGAGGGCAAACACTTGTGTGCTTGTGGGAGAGCCTGTGTCTTTCCTGGAAGCGTTTGGGAGTTTTGCTCAGACGCGTGTTTCCTCAAGTTCAAGAATCAAGATCTAGGATACCTGCAGACAGGTGCCTGTTTGTGTGGAGACAGTCTGCCTGAAACTCTGTGTTCCTTAGCGCCCGCTCTTTCTCCCCGTCGCTCCACACGCCTGTGAGTCCCTTTCATTCTCTCCACAAGCACGTGTGTTGACTTCGTCGCACACGTGCATCTGCACAAGCGTTGAACTCAGCGGATGGAGTGTGTCTCTTGACACTTGCTGTGCATTGGCTGTGTCTGCCTGCTCCAGTGAAGAGAGAAACGGGAAATCATCTTGGTAGAGGCAACAAAGCAAAAGCGAGGCAGGATTGACATCTGCTCAACAGAGACGGAATCCCCGCGCTGACACAGTTCACAGTTACACGAGAAGAAATCTGAGCGGCACATGGACCGGAGACGTGTTTCCGAAGAGGTCGTTTAGCGAGTGAACAGCAGTGTGCGCGACTTTCAGGAGTGTGCCAGAATCAACAGAGCCTCTGTTCAAAAGCTGCTGCCTCTGTGACTGCATTGAGGCACGTTCCCATGTCTGCGAGTGTATAGACGGCTCTTTCGTGTTCACTCCGAGGGAAACGGTCCGCTATTGCTTCTGTGCGTACAGATGCGATTCCCTTTTCTCTTGCGAACACAGGGAACTCTGTGCATCCAAATCTACAGGCTAAGGACGCGTCTGCATATGTTTTGGTGAACAATCGAGTGTGCGTGTTCTGACAGTTGCCTCTATGCAGACGTCTCCACAGAGCCACTTCTGAATGCCCCGCAACCCAGCACTGAATGGATACACTAACAAGTGGACCGGTGTGAGCAACCACATATGAAGAAGGACGTCTTTCATCTCACAGAAGCACGAACGTATTGGCGTTCAACCACATGGCAGAAAAAAGGTGTGAACAGATGAGCTGCTGCTATTTTCTCCGTTCGGCATGCTTCGTTGTAGCTCTCTTACCGGTCGCAAGAGCAACAGCTGACATAGAACCTTTGTCACAATGCCCGCTACCGTGGTGAGGATGTGGGCACTCTGTGTGCGTGATAGGGACACAGCAGGACTTGGTGTCAGCTCAGCAATTTCTCAGTTCCCCAAAGAAGCTGAATTCTGCAAATCGCTGCTGTTGCTCTTGAAATGATGTCATCAGGTGGGTGTTTTGGTGTAATACACTGAAAACCAGAGCAGAAATGCTGAAATGTTCCCATGGTATGCATGGTCTTAGGAGCAAAGCACCGTGACTCAGCCTAAGTAGATCTGCCGCTTATTCTTTTGTACTGCCAGCAGATTGTGGAAGTAGAGTATAAAAACCATCCTGATGGAGAGATCTTTGCATTTTAGGCTTAGTCTAAGTGTCTCAAGTAGCCGGGGTTTTTGATTGGGCCTAATCCATCAGGTCTGATGGCGTTCCTCCTCGTCTCCAGATGAATGTGGTAGAAAACATAAAGCAAGGAAATGTCCTTTGGCCTAGACTTGCCTTGCCTTATTTCCTTCTCATCCTGTTCTCTCTCCCAGCCTCTCTCACTAACCCCTCGTCTGGCTGCATGTCTCTTCTTTCCTCTCTCCTTTTCTCAAACTCTCCTGCTTCCTGGCTTTTGTCTTTCCATTCCTCCATTTCAGTCCTGCAGCCCGGCACTAGATTTTCCTCTTCTCTCCCTTTGGCTTGCTCCCTTCGCTTTCTCCCTTTGTTCCATATCCTTCTTTCCGACTTGTCTCTTGGAGACTTTTGGCCACGCTGGACCCAAGTCTGGGGATGTTTTGGAAACTTTTCAGAGGCCTCGCTGCTGAGAAGAGGGGACAGCAGGCAGTGACAGGCCCGGGGCTGACAGGCTCCCCCTTACCTAGGGGGCGCTCGGCTGCCACACCCAGCTGACATAGAACCTTTGTCACAATGCCCGCTACCGTGGTGAGGCTGCGGGCACTCTGCGGGTGACAGGGACACAGCAGGACTTGGTGTCAGCTCAGCAATTGCTCAGTTCCCCAAAGAAGCTGAATTCTGCAAATCGCTGGTGTTGCTCTTGAAATGATGTCATCAGGTGGGTGTTTTGGTGTAATACACTGAAAACCAGAGCAGAAATGCTGAAATATTCCCATGGTATGCATGGTCTTAGGAGCAAAGCACCGTGACTCAGCCTAAGTAGATCTGCCGCTTATTCTTTTGTACTGCCAGCAGATTGTGGAAGTAGAGTATAAAAACCATCCTGATGGAGAGATCTTTGCATTTTAGGCTTAGTCTAAGTGTCTCAAGTAGCCGGGGTTTTTGATTGGGCCTAATCCATCAGGTCTGATGGCGTTCCTCCTCGTCTCCAGATGAATGTGGTAGAAAATATAAAGCAAGGAAATGTCCTTTGGCCTAGCCTTGCCTTGCCTTATTTCCTTCTCATCCTGTTCTCTGTCCCAGCCTCTCTCACTAACCCCTCGTCTGGCTGCATGTCTCTTCTTTCCTCTCTCCTTTTCTCAAACTCTCCTGCTTCCTGGCTTTTGTCTTTCCATTCCTCCATTTCAGTCCTGCAGCCCGGCACTAGATTTTCCTCTTCCCTCCCTTTGGCTTGCTCCCTTCGCTTTCTCCCTTTGTTCCATATCCTTCTTTCCCACTTGTCTCTTGGAGACTTTTGGACACGCTGGACCCAAGTCTGGGGATGTTTTGGAAACTTTTCAGAGGCCTCGCTGCTGACAGGGGGGACAGCAGGCAGTGACAGGCCCGGGGCTGACAGGCTCCCCCTTACCTAGGGGGCGCTCGGCTGCCACACCCAGCTGACATAGAACCTTTGTCACAATGCCCGCTACCGTGGTGAGGATGCAGGCACTCTGCAGGTGACAGGGACCCAGCAGGACTTGGTGTCAGCTCAGCAATTTCTCAGTTCCCCAAAGAAGCTGAATTCTGCAAATCGCTGGTGTTGCTCTTGAAATGATGTCATCAGGTGGGTGTTTTGGTGTAATACACTGAAAACCAGAGCAGAAATGCTGAAATATTCCCATGGTATGCATGGTCTTAGGAGCAAAGCACCGTGACTCAGCCTAAGTAGATCTGCCGCTTATTCTTTTGTACTGCCAGCAGATTGTGGAAGTAGAGTATAAAAACCATCCTTATGGAGAGATCTTTGCATTTTAGGCTTAGTCTAAGTGTCTCAAGTAGCCGGGGTTTTTGATTGGGCCTAATCCATCAGGTCTGATGGCGTTCCTCCTCGTCTCCAGATGAATGTGGTAGAAAACATAAAGCAAGGAAATGTCCTTTGGCCTAGACTTGCCTTGCCTTATTTCCTTCTCATCCTGTTCTCTGTGCCAGCCTCTCTCTCTAACCCCTCGTCTGGCTGCATGTCTCTTCTTTCCTCTCTCCTTTTCTCAAACTCTCCTGCTTCCTGGCTTTTGTCTTTCCATTCCTCCATTTCAGTCCTGCAGCCCGGCACTAGATTTTCCTCTTCCCTCCCTTTGGCTTGCTCCCTTCGCTTTCTCCCTTTGTTCCATATCCTTCTTCCCGACTTGTCTCTTGGAGACTTTTGGCCACGCTGGACCCAAGTCTGGGGATGTTTTGGAAACTTTTCAGAGGCCTCGCTGCTGACAGGGGGGACAGCAGGCAGTGACAGGCCCGGGGCTGACAGGCTCCCCCTCCCCTAGGGGGCGCTCGGCTGCCACACCCAGCTGACATAGAACCTTTGTCACAATGCCCGCTACCGTGGTGAGGCTGCGGGCACTCTGCAGGTGACAGGGACACAGCAGGCCTTGGTGTCAGCTCAGCAACTTCTCAGTTCCCTAAAGAAGCTGAATTCTGCAAATCGCTGGTGTTGCTCTTGAAATGATGTCATCAGGTGGGTGTTTTGGTGTAATACACTGAAAACCAGAGCAGAAATGCTGAAATATTCCCATGGTATGCATGGTCTTAGGAGCAAAGCACCGTGACTCAGCCTAAGTAGATCTGCCGCTTATTCTTTTGTACTGCCAGCAGATTGTGGAAGTAGAGTATAAAAACCATCCTGATGGAGAGATCTTTGCATTTTAGGCTTAGTCTAAGTGTCTCAAGTAGCCGGGGTTTTTGATTGGGCCTAATCCATCAGGTCTGATGGCGTTCCTCCTCGTCTCCAGATGAATGTGGTAGAAAACATAAAGCAAGGAAATGTCCTTTGGCCTAGACTTGCCTTGCCTTATTTCCTTCTCATCCTGTTCTCTCTCCCAGCCTCTCTCACTAACCCCTCGTCTGGCTGCATGTCTCTTCTTTCCTCTCTCCTTTTCTCAAACTCTCCTGCTTCCTGGCTTTTGTCTTTCCATTCCTCCATTTCAGTCCTGCAGCCCGGCACTAGATTTTCCTCTTCTCTCCCTTTGACTTGCTCCCTTCGCTTTCTCCCTTTGTTCCATATCCTTCTTTCCGACTTGTCTCTTGGAGACTTTTGGCCACGCTGGACCCAAGTCTGGGGATGTTTTGGAAACTTTTCAGAGGCCTCGCTGCTGAGAAGAGGGGACAGCAGGCAATGACAGGCCAGGGGCTGACAGGCTCCACCTCCCCTAGGGGGCGCTCGGCTGCCACACCCAGCTGACATAGAAGCTTTGTCACAATGCCCGCTACCGTGGTGAGGCTGCGGGCACTCTGCGGGTGACAGGGACACAGCAGGACTTGGTGTCAGCTCAGCAATTTCTCAGTTCCCCAAAGAAGCTGAATTCTGCAAATCGCTGGTGTTGCTCTTGAAATGATGTCATCAGGTGGGTGTTTTGGTGTAATACACTGAAAACCAGAGCAGAAATGCTGAAATTTTCCCATGGTATGCATGGTCTTAGGAGCAAAGCACCGTGACTCAGCCTAAGTCGATCTGCCGCTTATTCTTTTGTACTGCCAGCAGATTGTGGAAGTAGAGTGTAAAAACCATCCTTATGGAGAGATCTTTGCATTTTAGCCTTAGTCTAAGTGTCTCAAGTAGCCGGGGTTTTTGATTGGGCCTAATCCATCAGGTCTGATGGCGTTCCTCCTCGTCTCCAGATGAATGTGGTAGAAAATATAAAGCAAGGAAATGTCCTTTGGCCTAGCCTTGCCTTGCCTTATTTCCTTCTCATCCTGTTCTCTGTGCCAGCCTCTCTCACTAACCCCTCGTCTGGCTGCATGTCTCTTCTTTCCTCTCTCCTTTTCTCAAACTCTCCTGCTTCCTGGCTTTTGTCTTTCCATTCCTCCATTTCAGTCCTGCAGCCCGGCACTAGATTTTCCTCTTCCCTCCCTTTGGCTTGCTCCCTTCGCTTTCTCCCTTTGTTCCATATCCTTCTTTCCGACTTGTCTCTTGGAGACTTTTGGCCACGCTGGACCCAAGTCTGGGGATGTTTTGGAAACTTTTCAGAGGCCTCGCTGGTGACACGGGGGACAGCAGGCAGTGACAGGCCCGGGGCTGACAGGCTCCCCCTCCCCTAGGGGGCGCTCGGCTGCCACACCCAGCTGACATAGAACCTTTGTCACAATGCCCGCTACCGTGGTGAGGATGCGGGCACTCTGCAGGTGACAGGGACACAGCAGGACCTGGTGTCAGCTCAGCAATTTCTCAGTTCCCCAAAGAAGCTGAATTCTGCAAATCGCTGGTGTTGCTCTTGAAATGATGTCATCAGGTGGGTGTTTTGGTGTAATACACTGAAAACCAGAGCAGAAATGCTGAAATATTCCCATGATATGCATGGTCTTAGGAGCAAAGCACTGTGACTCAGCCTAAGTAGATCTGCCGCTTATTCTTTTGTACTGCCAGCAGATTGTGGAAGTAGAGTGTAAAAACCATCCTTATGGAGAGATCTTTGCATTTTAGGCTTAGTCTAAGTGTCTCACGTAGCCGGGGTTTTTGATTGGGCCTAATCCATCAGGTCTGATGGCGTTCCTCCTCGTCTCCAGATGAATGTGGTAGAAAATATAAAGCAAGGAAATGTCCTTTGGCCTAGCCTTGCCTTGCCTTATTTCCTTCTCATCCTGTTCTCTCTCCCAGCCTCTCTCACTAACCCCTCGTCTGGCTGCATGTCTCTTCTTTCCTCTCTCCTTTTCTCAAACTCTCCTGCTTCCTGGCTTTTGTCTTTCCATTCCTCCATTTCAGTCCTGCAGCCCAGCACTAGATTTTCCTCTTCCCTCCCTTTGGCTTGCTCCCTTCGCTTTCTCCCTTTGTTCCATATCCTTCTTTCCGACTTGTCTCTTGGAGACTTTTGGCCACGCTGGACCCAAGTCTGGGGATGTTTTGGAAACTTTTCAGAGGCCTCGCTGCTGACAGGGGGACAGCAGGCAGTGACAGGCCCGGGGCTGACAGGCTCCCCCTCCCCTAGGGGGTGCTCGGCTGCCACACCCAGCTGACATAGAACCTTTGTCACAATGCCCGCTACCGTGGTGAGGCTGCGGGCACTCTGCGGGTGACAGGGACACAGCAGGACTTGGTGTCAGCTCAGCAATTTCTCAGTTCCCCAAAGAAGCTGAATTCTGCAAATCGCTGGTGTTGCTCTTGAAATGATGTCATCAGGTGGGTGTTTTGGTGTAATACACTGAAAACCAGAGCAGAAATGCTGAAATATTCCCATGATATGCATGGTCTTAGGAGCAAAGCACCGTGACTCAGCCTAAGTAGATCTGCCGCTTACTCTTTTGTACTGCCAGCAGATTGTGGAAGTAGAGTGTAAAAACCATCCTTATGGAGATATCTTTGCATTTTAGGCTTAGTCTAAGTGTCTCAAGTAGCCGGGGTTTTTGATTGGGCCTAATCCATCAGGTCTGATGGCGTTCCTCCTCATCTCCAGATGAATGTGGTAGAAAATATAAAGCAAGGAAATGTCCTTTGGCCTAGACTTGCCTTGCCTTATTTCCTTCTCATCCTGTTCTCTGTGCCAGCCTCTCTCACTAACCGCTCGTCTGGCTGCATGTCTCTTCTTTCCTCTCTCCTTTTCTCAAACTCTCCTGCTTCCTGGCTTTTGTCTTTCCATTCCTCCATTTCAGTCCTGCAGCCCGGCACTAGATTTTCCTCTTCCCTCCCTTTGGCTTGCTCCCTTCGCTTTCTCCCTTTGTTCCATATCCTTCTTTCCCACTTGTCTCTTGGAGACTTTTGGCCACGCTGGACCCAAGTCTGGGGATGTTTTGGAAACTTTTCAGAGGCCTCGCTGCTGACAGGGGGGACAGCAGGCAGTGACAGGCCCGGGGCTGACAGGCTCCCCCTCCCCTAGAAGGCGCTCGGCTGCCACACCCAGCTGACATAGAACCTTTGTCACAATGCCCGCTACCGTGGTGAGGCTGCGGGCACTCTGCGGGTGACAGGGACACAGCAGGACTTGGTGTCAGCTCAGCAATTTCTCAGTTCCCCAAAGAAGCTGAATTCTGCAAATCGCTGGTGTTGCTCTTGAAATGATGTCATCAGGTGGGTGTTTTGGTGTAATACACTGAAAACCAGAGCAGAAATGCTGAAATATTCCCATGGTATGCATGGTCTTAGGAACAAAGCACCGTGACTCAGCCTAAGTAGATCTGCCGCTTATTCTTTTGTACTGCCAGCAGATTGTGGAAGTAAAGTATAAAAACCATCCTGATGGAGAGATCTTTGCATTTTAGGCTTAGTCTAAGTGTCTCACGTAGCCGGGGTTTTTGATTGGGACTAATCCATCAGGTCTGATGGCGTTCCTCCTCGTCTCCAGATGAATGTGGTAGAAAATATAAAGCAAGGAAATGTCCTTTGGCCTAGCCTTGCCTTGCCTTATTTCCTTCTCATCCTGTTCTCTGTGCCAGCCTCTCTCACTAACCGCTCGTCTGGCTGCATGTCTCTTCTTTCCTCTCTCCTTTTCTCAAACTCTCCTGCTTCCTGGCTTTTGTCTTTCCATTCCTCCATTTCAGTCCTGCAGCCCGGCACTAGATTTTCCTCTTCCCTCCCTTTGGCTTGCTCCCTTCGCTTTCTCCCTTTGTTCCATATCCTTCTTTCCGACTTGTCTCTTGGAGACTTTTGGACACGCTGGACCCAAGTCTGGGGATGTTTTGGAAACTTTTCAGAGGCCTCGCTGCTGACAGGGGGGACAGCAGGCAGTGACAGGCCCGGGGCTGACAGGCTCCCCCTCCCCTAGGGGGCACTCGGCTGCCACACCCAGCTGACATAGAACCTTTGTCACAATGCCCGCTACCGTGGTGAGGCTGCGGGCACTCTGCAGGTGACAGGGACACAGCAGGCCTTGGTGTCAGCTCAGCAACTTCTCAGTTCCCCAAAGAAGCTGAATTCTGCAAATCGCTGCTGTTGCTCTTGAAATGATGTCATCAGGTGGGTGTTTTGGTGTAATACACTGAAAACCAGAGCAGAAATGCTGAAATTTTCCCATGGTATGCATGGTCTTAGGAGCAAAGCACCGTGACTCAGCCTAAGTAGATCTGCCGCTTATTCTTTTGTACTGCCAGCAGATTGTGGAAGTAGAGTGTAAAAACCATCCTTATGGAGAGATCTTTGCATTTTAGGCTTAGTCTAAGTGTCTCAAGTAGCCGGGGTTTTTGATTGGGCCTAATCCATCAGGTCTGATGGCGTTCCTCCTCGTCTCCAGATGAATGTGGTAGAAAACATAAAGCAGAGAAATGTCCTTTGGCCTAGCCTTGCCTTGCCTTATTTCCTTCTCATCCTGTTCTCTGTCCCAGCCTCTCTCACTAACCCCTCGTCTGGCTGCATGTCTCTTCTTTCCTCTCTCCTTTTCTCAAACTCTCCTGCTTCCTGGCTTTCGTCTTTCAATTCCTCCATTTCAGTCCTGCAGCCCCGCACTACTTTTTCCTCTTGCCTCCCTTTGGCCTGCTCCCTTGGCTTTCTCCCTCTGTTCCATATCATTCTTCCCGACTTGTCTCTTGGAGACTTTTGGCCACTTTGGAGCCAAGTCTGGGGATGTTTTGGAAACTTTTCAGAGGCCTCGCTGGTGACAGGGGGGACAGCAGGCAGTGACAGGCCCGGGGCTGACAGGCTCCCCCTCCCCTAGCGGGCGCTCGGCTGCCACACCCAGCTGACATAGAACCTTTGTCACAATGCCCGCTACCGTGGGGAGGATGCGGGCACTCTGCAGGTGACAGGGACCCAGCAGGACTTGCTGTCAGCTCAGCAATTGCTCAGTTCCCCAAAGAAGCTGAATTCTGCAAATTGCTGCTTTTGCTCTTGAAATGATGTCATCAGGTGGGTGTTTTGGTGTAATACACTGAAAACCAGAGCAGAAATGCTGACATAGTCCCATGATATGCATGGTCTCTGCACCAAACCACCATGACTCAGCCTAAGTAGATCTGCCGCTTATTCTTTTGTACTGCCAGCAGATTGTGGAGGTACAGTATAAAAACCATCTTTATGGAGAGATCTTTGTGGTTTAGGCTTAGTCTAAGTGCCTCAAGTAGCCGGGGCTTTTGTTTGGGCCTAATCCATAGGGTCTGATGGCTTTCCTCCTCATCTCAAGATGAATGTGGTAGAAAATATAAATCAAAGAAACGTCCTTTGGCCTAGCCTTGCCTTGCCTTGCCTTATTTCCTTCTCATCCTGTTCTCTGTCCCAGCCTCTCTCACTAAGCCCTCGTCTGGCTGCATGTCTCTTCTTTCCTCTCTCCTTTTCTCAAACTCTCCTGCTTCCTGGCTTTCCTCTTTCAATTCCTCCATTTCAGTCCTGCAGCCCCGCACTACTTTTTCCTCTTGCCTCCCGCTGGCCTGCTCCCTTGGCTTTCTCCCTCTGTTCCATATCCTTCTTCCCGACTTGTCTCTTGGAGACTTTTGGCCACTTGGGAGCCAAGTCTGGGGATGTTTTGGAAACTTTTCAGAGGCCTCGCTGGTGACAGGGGGGACAGCAGGCAGTGACAGGCCCGGGGCTGACAGGCTCCCCCTCCCCTAGCGGGCGCTCGGCTGCCACACCCAGCTGACATAGAACCTTTGTCACAATGCCCGCTACCGTGGGGAGGATGCGGGCACTCTGCAGGTGACAGGGACCCAGCAGGACTTGCTGTCAGCTCAGCAATTGCTCAGTTCCCCAAAGAAGCTGAATTCTGCAAATTGCTGCTTTTGCTCTTTAAATGATGTCATCAGGTGGGTGTTTTGGTGTAATACACTGAAAACCAGAGCAGAAATGCTGAAATATTCCCATGATATGCATGGTCTCTGCACCAAACCACCATGACTCAGCCTACGTACATCTGCCGCTTGTTCTTCTCTACTGACAGCAGATTGTGGAGGTACAGTAGAAAAAACATCTTTATGGAGAGATCTTTGTGGTTTAGGCTTAGTCTAAGTGTCTCAAGTAGCTGGGGCTTTCGTTTGGGCCTAATCCATAAGGTCTGATGGCTTTCCTCCTCATCTCAAGATGAATGTGGTAGAAAATATAAATCAAAGAAACGTCCTTTGGCCTAGCCTTGCCTTGCCTTGCCTTATTTCCTTCTCATCCTGTTCTCTGTCCCAGCCTCTCTCACTAAGCCCTCGTCTGGCTGCATGTCTCTTCTTTCCTCTCTCCTTTTCTCAAACTCTCCTGCTTCCTGCCTTTCGTCTTTCAATTCCTCCATTTCAGTCCTGCAGCCCTGCACTACTTTTTCCTCTTGCCTCCCTTTGGCCTGCTCCCTTGGCTTTCTCCCTCTGTTCCATATCCTTCTTCCCGACTTGTCTCTTGGAGACTTTTGGCCACTTGGGAGCCAAGTCTGGGGATGTTTTGGAAACTTTTCAGAGGCCTCGCTGGTGACAGGGGGGACAGCAGGCAGTGACAGGCCCGGGGCTGACAGGCTCCCCCTCCCCTAGCGGGCGCTCGGCTGCCACACCCAGCTGACATAGAACCTTTGTCACAATGCCCGCTACCGTGGTGAGGATGCGGGCACTCTGCAGGTGACAGGGACCCAGCAGGACTTGCTGTCAGCTCAGCAATTGCTCAGTTCCCCAAAGAAGCTGAATTCTGCAAATTGCTGCTTTTGCTCTTGAAATGATGTCATCAGGTGGGTGTTTTGGTGTAATACACTGAAAACCAGAGCACAAATGCTGAAATATTCCCATGGTATGCATGGTCTTAGGAGCAAAGCACCGTGACTCAGCCTAAGTAGATCTGCCGCTTATTCTTTTGTACTGCCAGCAGATTGTGGAAGTAGAGTATAAAAACCATGCTGATGGAGAGATCTTTGCATTTTAGGCTTAGTCTAAGTGTCTCAAGTAGCCGGGGTTTTTGATTGGGACTAATCCATCAGGTCTGATGGCGTTCCTCCTCGTCTCCAGATGAATGTGGTAGAAAACATAAAGCAAGGAAATGTCCTTTGGCCTAGCCTTGCCTTGCCTTATTTCCTTCTCATCCTGTTCTCTGTCCCAGCCTCTCTCACTAAGCCCTCGTCTGGCTGCATGTCTCTTCTTTCCTCTCTCCTTTTCTCAAACTCTCCTGCTTCCTGGCTTTCGTCTTTCAATTCCTCCATTTCAGTCCTGCAGCCCCGCACTACTTTTTCCTCTTGCCTCCCTTTGGCCTGCTCCCTTGGCTTTCTCCCTCTGTTCCATATCCTTCTTCCCGACTTGTCTATTGGAGACTTTTGGCCACTTGGGAGGCAAGTCTGGGGATGTTTTGGAAACTTTTCAGAGGCCTCGCTGGTGACAGGGGGGACAGCAGGCAGTGACAGGCCCGGGGCTGACAGGCTCACCCTCCCCTAGCGGGCGCTCGGCTGCCACACCCAGCTGACATAGAACCTTTGTCACAATGGCCGCTACCGTGGGGAGGATGCGGGCACTCTGCAGGTGACAGGGACCCAGCAGGACTTGCTGTCAGCTCAGCAATTGCTCAGTTCCCCAAAGAAGCTGAATTCTGCAAATTGCTGCTTTTGCTCTTGAAATGATGTTATCAGGTGGGTGTTTTGGTGTAATACACTGAAAACCAGAGCACAAATGCTGAAATAGTCCCATGGTATGCGTGGTCTTAGGTGCAAAGCACCGTGACTCAGCCTAAGTAGATCTGCCGCTTATTCTTTTGTACTGACAGCAGATTGTGGAGGTACAGTATAAAAACCATCTTTATGGAGAGATCTTTGTGGTTTAGGCTTAGTCTAAGTGCCTCAAGTAGCCGGGGCTTTTGTTTGGGCCTAATCCATAGGGTCTGATGGCTTTCCTCCTCATCTCAAGATGAATGTGGTAGAAAATATAAATCAAAGAAACGTCCTTTGGCCTAGCCTTGCCTTGCCTTGCCTTATTTCCTTCTCATCCTGTTCTCTGTCCCAGCCTCTCTCACTAACCCCTCGTCTGGCTGCATGTCTCTTCTTTCCTCTCTCCTTTTCTCAAACTCTCCTGCTTCCTGGCTTTCCTCTTTCAATTCCTCCATTTCAGTCCTGCAGCCCCGCACTACATTTTCCTCTTGCCTCCCGCTGGCCTGCTCCCTTGGCTTTCTCCCTCTCTTCCATATCCTTCTTCCCGACTTGTCTCTTGGAGACTTTTGGCCACTTGGGAGCCAAGTCTGGGGATGTTTTGGAAACTTTTCAGAGGCCTCGCTGGTGACAGGGGGGACAGCAGGCAGTGACAGGCCCGGGGCTGACAGGCTCCCCCTCCCCTAGCGGGCGCTCGGCTGCCACACCCAGCTGACATAGAACCTTTGTCACAATGCCCGCTACCGTGGGGAGGATGCGGGCACTCTGCAGGTGACAGGGACCCAGCAGGACTTGCTGTCAGCTCAGCAATTGCTCAGTTCCCCAAAGAAGCTGAATTCTGCAAATTGCTGCTTTTGCTCTTGAAATGATGTCATCAGGTGGGGGTTTTGGTGTAATACACTGAAAACCAGAGCACAAATGCTGAAATATTCCCATGATATGCATGGTCTCTGCACCAAACCACCATGACTCAGCCTACGTACATCTGCCGCTTGTTCTTCTGTACTGACAGCAGATTGTGGAGGTACAGTATAAAAAACATCTTTATGGAGAGATCTTTGTGGTTTAGGCTTAGTCTAAGTGTCTCAAGTAGCCGGGGCTTTTGTTTGGGTCTATTCCATAAGGTCTGATGGCTTTCCTCCTCATCTCAAGATGAATGTGGTAGAAAATATAAATCAAAGAAACGTCCTTTGGCCTAGCCTTGCCTTGCCTTGCCTTATTTCCTTCTCATCCTGTTCTCTGTCCCAGCCTCTCTCACTAAGCCCTCGTCTGGCTGCATGTCTCTTCTTTCCTCTCTCCTTTTCTCAAACTCTCCTGCTTCCTGGCTTTCATCTTTCAATTCCTCCATTTCAGTCCTGCAGCCCGGCACTACTTTTTCCTCTTGCCTCCCTTTGGCCTGCTCCCTTGGCTTTCTCCCTCTGTTCCATATCCTTCTTCCCGACTTGTCTCTTGGAGACTTTTGGCCACTTGGGAGCCAAGTCTGGGGATGTTTTGGAAACTTTTCAGAGGCCTCGCTGGTGACAGGGGGGACAGCAGGCAGTGACAGGCCCGGGGCTGACAGGCTCCCCCTCCCCTAGCGGGCGCTCGGCTGCCACACCCAGCTGACATAGAACCTTTGTCACAATGCCCGCTACCGTGGGGAGGATGCGGGCACTCTGCAGGTGACAGGGACCCAGCAGGACTTGCTGTCAGCTCAGCAATTGCTCAGTTCCCCAAAGAAGCTGAATTCTGCAAATTGCTGCTTTTGCTCTTGAAATGATGTCATCAGGTGGGTGTTTTGGTGTAATACACTGAAAACCAGAGCAGAAATGCTGAAATATTCCCATGATATGCATGGTCTCTGCACCAAACCACCATGACTCAGCCTACGTACATCTGCCGCTTGTTCTTCTCTACTGACAGCAGATTGTGGAGGTACAGTAGAAAAAACATCTTTATGGAGAGATCTTTGTGGTTTAGGCTTAGTCTAAGTGTCTCAAGTAGCTGGGGCTTTCGTTTGGGCCTAATCCATAAGGTCTGATGGCTTTCCTCCTCATCTCAAGATGAATGTGGTAGAAAATATAAATCAAAGAAACGTCCTTTGGCCTAGCCTTGCCTTGCCTTGCCTTATTTCCTTCTCATCCTGTTCTCTGTCCCAGCCTCTCTCACTAAGCCCTCGTCTGGCTGCATGTCTCTTCTTTCCTCTCTCCTTTTTTCAAACTCTCCTGCTTCCTGCCTTTCGTCTTTCAATTCCTCCATTTCAGTCCTGCAGCCCTGCACTACTTTTTCCTCTTGCCTCCCTTTGGCCTGCTCTTTTGGCTTTCTCCCTCTGTTCCATATCCTTCTTCCCGACTTGTCTCTTGGAGACTTTTGGCCACTTGGGAGCCAAGTCTGGGGATGTTTTGGAAACTTTTCAGAGGCCTCGCTGGTGACAGGGGGGACAGCAGGCAGTGACAGGCCCGGGGCTGACAGGCTCCCCCTCCCCTAGCGGGCGCTCGGCTGCCACACCCAGCTGACATAGAACCTTTGTCACAATGCCCGCTACCGTGGTGAGGATGCGGGCACTCTGCAGGTGACAGGGACCCAGCAGGACTTGCTGTCAGCTCAGCAATTGCTCAGTTCCCCAAAGAAGCTGAATTCTGCAAATTGCTGCTTTTGCTCTTGAAATGATGTCATCAGGTGGGTGTTTTGGTGTAATACACTGAAAACCAGAGCACAAATGCTGAAATATTCCCATGGTATGCATGGTCTTAGGAGCAAAGCACCGTGACTCAGCCTAAGTAGATCTGCCGCTTATTCTTTTGTACTGCCAGCAGATTGTGGAAGTAGAGTATAAAAACCATGCTGATGGAGAGATCTTTGCATTTTAGGCTTAGTCTAAGTGTCTCAAGTAGCCGGGGTTTTTGATTGGGACTAATCCATCAGGTCTGATGGCGTTCCTCCTCGTCTCCAGATGAATGTGGTAGAAAACATAAAGCAAGGAAATGTCCTTTGGCCTAGCCTTGCCTTGCCTTATTTCCTTCTCATCCTGTTCTCTGTCCCAGCCTCTCTCACTAAGCCCTCGTCTGGCTGCATGTCTCTTCTTTCCTCTCTCCTTTTCTCAAACTCTCCTGCTTCCTGGCTTTCGTCTTTCAATTCCTCCATTTCAGTCCTGCAGCCCCGCACTACTTTTTCCTCTTGCCTCCCGCTGGCCTGCTCCCTTGGCTTTCTCCCTCTGTTCCATATCCTTCTTCCCGACTTGTCTATTGGAGACTTTTGGCCACTTGGGAGGCAAGTCTGGGGATGTTTTGGAAACTTTTCAGAGGCCTCGCTGGTGACAGGGGGGACAGCAGGCAGTGACAGGCCCGGGGCTGACAGGCTCCCCCTCCCCTAGCGGGCGCTCGGCTGCCACACCCAGCTGACATAGAACCTTTGTCACAATGGCCGCTACCGTGGGGAGGATGCGGGCACTCTGCAGGTGACAGGGACCCAGCAGGACTTGCTGTCAGCTCAGCAATTGCTCAGTTCCCCAAAGAAGCTGAATTCTGCAAATTGCTGCTTTTGCTCTTGAAATGATGTCATCAGGTGGGTGTTTTGGTGTAATACACTGAAAACCAGAGCACAAATGCTGAAATAGTCCCATGGTATGCATGGTCTTAGGTGCAAAGCACCGTGACTCAGCCTAAGTAGATCTGCCGCTTGTTCTTCTGTACTGACAGCAGATTGTGGAGGTACAGTATAAAAACCATCTTTATGGAGAGATCTTTGTGGTTTAGGCTTAGTCTAAGTGCCTCAAGTAGCCGGGGCTTTTGTTTGGGCCTAATCCATAGGGTCTGATGGCTTTCCTCCTCATCTCAAGATGAATGTGGTAGAAAATATAAATCAAAGAAACGTCCTTTGGCCTAGCCTTGCCTTGCCTTGCCTTATTTCCTTCTCATCCTGTTCTCTGTCCCAGCCTCTCTCACTAACCCCTCGTCTGGCTGCATGTCTCTTCTTTCCTCTCTCCTTTTCTCAAACTCTCCTGCTTCCTGGCTTTCCTCTTTCAATTCCTCCATTTCAGTCCTGCAGCCCCGCACTACTTTTTCCTCTTGCCTCCCGCTGGCCTGCTCCCTTGGCTTTCTCCCTCTGTTCCATATCCTTCTTCCCGACTTGTCTCTTGGAGACTTTTGGCCACTTGGGAGCCAAGTCTGGGGATGTTTTGGAAACTTTTCAGAGGCCTCGCTGGTGACAGGGGGGACAGCAGGCAGTGACAGGCCCGGGGCTGACAGGCTCACCCTCCCCTAGCGGGCGCTCGGCTGCCACACCCAGCTGACATAGAACCTTTGTCACAATGCCCGCTACCGTGGGGAGGATGCGGGCACTCTGCAGGTGACAGGGACCCAGCAGGACTTGCTGTCAGCTCAGCAATTGCTCAGTTCCCCAAAGAAGCTGAATTCTGCAAATTGCTGCTTTTGCTCTTGAAATGATGTCATCAGGTGGGTGTTTTGGTGTAATACACTGAAAACCAGAGCAGAAATGCTGAAATATTCCCATGATATGCATGGTCTCTGCACCAAACCACCATGACTCAGCCTACGTACATCTGCCGCTTGTTCTTCTCTACTGACAGCAGATTGTGGAGGTACAGTATAAAAAACATCTTTATGGAGAGATCTTTGTGGTTTAGGCTTAGTCTAAGTGTCTCAAGTAGCTGGGGCTTTCGTTTGGGCCTAATCCATAAGGTCTGATGGCTTTCCTCCTCATCTCAAGATGAATGTGGTAGAAAATATAAATCAAAGAAACGTCCTTTGGCCTAGCCTTGCCTTGCCTTGCCTTATTTCCTTCTCATCCTGTTCTCTGTCCCAGCCTCTCTCACTAAGCCCTCGTCTGGCTGCATGTCTCTTCTTTCCTCTCTCCTTTTCTCAAACTCTCCTGCTTCCTGCCTTTCGTCTTTCAATTCCTCCATTTCAGTCCTGCAGCCCTGCACTAGATTTTCCTCTTGCCTCCCTTTGGCCTGCTCCCTTGGCTTTCTCCCTCTGTTCCATATCCTTCTTCCCGACTTGTCTCTTGGAGACTTTTGGCCACTTGGGAGCCAAGTCTGGGGATGTTTTGGAAACTTTTCAGAGGCCTCGCTGGTGACGGGGGGACAGCAGGCAGTGACAGGCCCGGGGCTGACAGGCTCCCCCTCCCCTAGCGGGCGCTCGGCTGCCACACCCAGCTGACATAGAACCTTTGTCACAATGCCCGCTACCGTGGGGAGGATGCGGGCACTCTGCAGGTGACAGGGACCCAGCAGGACTTGCTGTCAGCTCAGCAATTGCTCAGTTCCCCAAAGAAGCTGAATTCTGCAAATTGCTGCTTTTGCTCTTGAAATGATGTCATCAGGTGGGTGTTTTGGTGTAATACACTGAAAACCAGAGCACAAATGCTGAAATAGTCCCATGGTATGCATGGTCTTAGGTGCAAAGCACCGTGACTCAGCCTAAGTAGATCTGCCGCTTGTTCTTCTGTACTGACAGCAGATTGTGGAGGTACAGTATAAAAACCATCTTTATGGAGAGATCTTTGTGGTTTAGGCTTAGTCTAAGTGCCTCAAGTAGCCGGGGCTTTTGTTTGGGCCTAATCCATAGGGTCTGATGGCTTTCCTCCTCATCTCAAGATGAATGTGGTAGAAAATATAAATCAAAGAAACGTCCTTTGGCCTAGCCTTGCCTTGCCTTGCCTTATTTCCTTCTCATCCTGTTCTCTGTCCCAGCCTCTCTCACTAACCCCTCGTCTGGCTGCATGTCTCTTCTTTCCTCTCTCCTTTTCTCAAACTCTCCTGCTTCCTGGCTTTCGTCTTTCAATTCCTCCATTTCAGTCCTGCAGCCCCGCACTACTTTTTCCTCTTGCCTCCCGCTGGCCTGCTCCCTTGGCTTTCTCCCTCTGTTCCATATCCTTCTTCCCGACTTGTCTCTTGGAGACTTTTGGCCACTTGGGAGCCAAGTCTGGGGATGTTTTGGAAACTTTTCAGAGGCCTCGCTGGTGACGGGGGGACAGCAGGCAGTGACAGGCCCGGGGCTGACAGGCTCCCCCTCCCCTAGCGGGCGCTCGGCTGCCACACCCAGCTGACATAGAACCTTTGTCACAATGCCCGCTACCGTGGGGAGGATGCGGGCACTCTGCAGGTGACAGGGACCCAGCAGGACTTGCTGTCAGCTCAGCAATTGCTCAGTTCCCCAAAGAAGCTGAATTCTGCAAATTGCTGCTTTTGCTCTTGAAATGATGTCATCAGGTGGGTGTTTTGGTGTAATACACTGAAAACCAGAGCACAAATGCTGAAATATTCCCATGGTATGCATGGTCTTAGGAGCAAAGCACCGTGACTCAGCCTAAGTAGATCTGCCGCTTATTCTTTTGTACTGCCAGCAGATTGTGGAAGTAGAGTATAAAAACCATGCTGATGGAGAGATCTTTGCATTTTAGGCTTAGTCTAAGTGTCTCAAGTAGCCGGGGTTTTTGATTGGGACTAATCCATCAGGTCTGATGGCGTTCCTCCTCGTCTCCAGATGAATGTGGTAGAAAACATAAAGCAAGGAAATGTCCTTTGGCCTAGCCTTGCCTTGCCTTATTTCCTTCTCATCCTGTTCTCTGTCCCAGCCTCTCTCACTAACCCCTCGTCTGGCTGCATGTCTCTTCTTTCCTCTCTCCTTTTCTCAAACTCTCCTGCTTCCTGGCTTTCCTCTTTCAATTCCTCCATTTCAGTCCTGCAGCCCCGCACTACTTTTTCCTCTTGCCTCCCGCTGGCCTGCTCCCTTGGCTTTCTCCCTCTGTTCCATATCCTTCTTCCCGACTTGTCTCTTGGAGACTTTTGGCCACTTGGGAGGCAAGTCTGGGGATGTTTTGGAAACTTTTCAGAGGCCTCGCTGGTGACAGGGGGGACAGCAGGCAGTGACAGGCCCGGGGCTGACAGGCTCACCCTCCCCTAGCGGGCGCTCGGCTGCCACACCCAGCTGACATAGAACCTTTGTCACAATGGCCGCTACCGTGGGGAGGATGCGGGCACTCTGCAGGTGACAGGGACCCAGCAGGACTTGCTGTCAGCTCAGCAATTGCTCAGTTCCCCAAAGAAGCTGAATTCTGCAAATTGCTGCTTTTGCTCTTGAAATGATGTCATCAGGTGGGTGTTTTGGTGTAATACACTGAAAACCAGAGCACAAATGCTGAAATAGTCCCATGGTATGCATGGTCTTAGGTGCAAAGCACCGTGACTCAGCCTAAGTAGATCTGCCGCTTATTCTTTTGTACTGCCAGCAGATTGTGGAGGTACAGTATAAAAACCATCTTTATGGAGAGATCTTTGTGGTTTAGGCTTAGTCTAAGTGCCTCAAGTAGCCGGGGCTTTTGTTTGGGCCTAATCCATAGGGTCTGATGGCTTTCCTCCTCATCTCAAGATGAATGTGGTAGAAAATATAAATCAAAGAAACGTCCTTTGGCCTAGCCTTGCCTTGCCTTGCCTTATTTCCTTCTCATCCTGTTCTCTGTCCCAGCCTCTCTCACTAAGCCCTCGTCTGGCTGCATGTCTCTTCTTTCCTCTCTCCTTTTCTCAAACTCTCCTGCTTCCTGGCTTTCGTCTTTCAATTCCTCCATTTCAGTCCTGCAGCCCCGCACTACTTTTTCCTCTTGCCTCCCGCTGGCCTGCTCCCTTGGCTTTCTCCCTCTGTTCCATATCCTTCTTCCCGACTTGTCTATTGGAGACTTTTGGCCACTTGGGAGCCAAGTCTGGGGATGTTTTGGAAACTTTTCAGAGGCCTCGCTGGTGACAGGGGGGACAGCAGGCAGTGACAGGCCCGGGGCTGACAGGCTCACCCTCCCCTAGCGGGCGCTCGGCTGCCACACCCAGCTGACATAGAACCTTTGTCACAATGCCCGCTACCGTGGGGAGGATGCGGGCACTCTGCAGGTGACAGGGACCCAGCAGGACTTGCTGTCAGCTCAGCAATTGCTCAGTTCCCCAAAGAAGCTGAATTCTGCAAATTGCTGCTTTTGCTCTTGAAATGATGTCATCAGGTGGGTGTTTTGGTGTAATACACTGAAAACCAGAGCAGAAATGCTGAAATATTCCCATGATATGCATGGTCTCTGCACCAAACCACCATGACTCAGCCTACGTACATCTGCCGCTTGTTCTTCTCTACTGACAGCAGATTGTGGAGGTACAGTATAAAAAACATCTTTATGGAGAGATCTTTGTGGTTTAGGCTTAGTCTAAGTGTCTCAAGTTGCTGGGGCTTTCGTTTGGGCCTAATCCATAAGGTCTGATGGCTTTCCTCCTCATCTCAAGATGAATGTGGTAGAAAATATAAATCAAAGAAACGTCCTTTGGCCTAGCCTTGCCTTGCCTTGCCTTATTTCCTTCTCATCCTGTTCTCTGTCCCAGCCTCTCTCACTAAGCCCTCGTCTGGCTGCATGTCTCTTCTTTCCTCTCTCCTTTTCTCAAACTCTCCTGCTTCCTGCCTTTCGTCTTTCAATTCCTCCATTTCAGTCCTGCAGCCCTGCACTACTTTTTCCTCTTGCCTCCCTTTGGCCTGCTCCCTTGGCTTTCTCCCTCTGTTCCATATCCTTCTTCCCGACTTGTCTCTTGGAGACTTTTGGCCACTTGGGAGCCAAGTCTGGGGATGTTTTGGAAACTTTTCAGAGGCCTCGCTGGTGACAGGGGGGACAGCAGGCAGTGACAGGCCCGGGGCTGACAGGCTCCCCCTCCCCTAGCGGGCGCTCGGCTGCCACACCCAGCTGACATAGAACCTTTGTCACAATGCCCGCTACCGTGGTGAGGATGCGGGCACTCTGCAGGTGACAGGGACCCAGCAGGACTTGCTGTCAGCTCAGCAATTGCTCAGTTCCCCAAAGAAGCTGAATTCTGCAAATTGCTGCTTTTGCTCTTGAAATGATGTCATCAGGTGGGTGTTTTGGTGTAATACACTGAAAACCAGAGCACAAATGCTGAAATATTCCCATGGTATGCATGGTCTTAGGAGCAAAGCACCGTGACTCAGCCTAAGTAGATCTGCCGCTTATTCTTTTGTACTGCCAGCAGATTGTGGAAGTAGAGTATAAAAACCATGCTGATGGAGAGATCTTTGCATTTTAGGCTTAGTCTAAGTGTCTCAAGTAGCCGGGGTTTTTGATTGGGACTAATCCATCAGGTCTGATGGCGTTCCTCCTCGTCTCCAGATGAATGTGGTAGAAAACATAAAGCAAGGAAATGTCCTTTGGCCTAGCCTTGCCTTGCCTTATTTCCTTCTCATCCTGTTCTCTGTCCCAGCCTCTCTCACTAAGCCCTCGTCTGGCTGCATGTCTCTTCTTTCCTCTCTCCTTTTCTCAAACTCTCCTGCTTCCTGGCTTTCGTCTTTCAATTCCTCCATTTCAGTCCTGCAGCCCCGCACTACTTTTTCCTCTTGCCTCCCGCTGGCCTGCTCCCTTGGCTTTCTCCCTCTGTTCCATATCCTTCTTCCCGACTTGTCTATTGGAGACTTTTGGCCACTTGGGAGGCAAGTCTGGGGATGTTTTGGAAACTTTTCAGAGGCCTCGCTGGTGACAGGGGGGACAGCAGGCAGTGACAGGCCCGGGGCTGACAGGCTCACCCTCCCCTAGCGGGCGCTCGGCTGCCACACCCAGCTGACATAGAACCTTTGTCACAATGGCCGCTACCGTGGGGAGGATGCGGGCACTCTGCAGGTGACAGGGACCCAGCAGGACTTGCTGTCAGCTCAGCAATTGCTCAGTTCCCCAAAGAAGCTGAATTCTGCAAATTGCTGCTTTTGCTCTTGAAATGATGTCATCAGGTGGGTGTTTTGGTGTAATACACTGAAAACCAGAGCACAAATGCTGAAATAGTCCCATGGTATGCATGGTCTTAGGTGCAAAGCACCGTGACTCAGCCTAAGTAGATCTGCCGCTTATTCTTTTGTACTGCCAGCAGATTGTGGAGGTACAGTATAAAAACCATCTTTATGGAGAGATCTTTGTGGTTTAGGCTTAGTCTAAGTGCCTCAAGTAGCCGGGGCTTTTGTTTGGGCCTAATCCATAGGGTCTGATGGCTTTCCTCCTCATCTCAAGATGAATGTGGTAGAAAATATAAATCAAAGAAACGTCCTTTGGCCTAGCCTTGCCTTGCCTTGCCTTATTTCCTTCTCATCCTGTTCTCTGTCCCAGCCTCTCTCACTAACCCCTCGTCTGGCTGCATGTCTCTTCTTTCCTCTCTCCTTTTCTCAAACTCTCCTGCTTCCTGGCTTTCGTCTTTCAATTCCTCCATTTCAGTCCTGCAGCCCCGCACTACTTTTTCCTCTTGCCTCCCGCTGGCCTGCTCCCTTGGCTTTCTCCCTCTCTTCCATATCCTTCTTCCCGACTTGTCTCTTGGAGACTTTTGGCCACTTGGGAGCCAAGTCTGGGGATGTTTTGGAAACTTTTCAGAGGCCTCGCTGGTGACAGGGGGGACAGCAGGCAGTGACAGGCCCGGGGCTGACAGGCTCCCCCTCCCCTAGCGGGCGCTCGGCTGCCACACCCAGCTGACATAGAACCTTTGTCACAATGCCCGCTACCGTGGGGAGGATGCGGGCACTCTGCAGGTGACAGGGACCCAGCAGGACTTGCTGTCAGCTCAGCAATTGCTCAGTTCCCCAAAGAAGCTGAATTCTGCAAATTGCTGCTTTTGCTCTTGAAATGATGTCATCAGGTGGGTGTTTTGGTGTAATACACTGAAAACCAGAGCAGAAATGCTGACATAGTCCCATGATATGCATGGTCTCTGCACCAAACCACCATGACTCAGCCTACGTACATCTGCCGCTTGTTCTTCTGTACTGACAGCAGATTGTGGAGGTACAGTATAAAAAACATCTTTATGGAGAGATCCTTGTGGTTTAGGCTTAGTCTAAGTGTCTCAAGTAGCTGGGGCTTTTGTTTGGGCCTAATCCATAAGGTCTGATGGCTTTCCTCCTCCTCTCAAGATGAATGTGGTAGAAAATATAAATCAAAGAAACGTCCTTTGGCCTAGCCTTGCCTTGCCTTGCCTTATTTCCTTCTCATCCTGTTCTCTGTCCCAGCCTCTCTCACTAAGCCCTCGTCTGGCTGCATGTCTCTTCTTTCCTCTCTCCTTTTCTCAAACTCTCCTGCTTCCTGGCTTTCGTCTTTCAATTCCTCCATTTCAGTCCTGCAGCCCCGCACTACTTTTTCCTCTTGCCTCCCTTTGGCCTGCTCCCTTGGCTTTCTCCCTCTGTTCCATATCCTTCTTCCCGACTTGTCTCTTGGAGACTTTTGGCCACTTGGGAGCCAAGTCTGGGGATGTTTTGGAAACTTTTCAGAGGCCTCGCTGGTGACAGGGGGGACAGCAGGCAGTGACAGGCCCGGGGCTGACAGGCTCCCCCTCCCCTAGCGGGCGCTCGGCTGCCACACCCAGCTGACATAGAACCTTTGTCACAATGCCCGCTACCGTGGGGAGGATGCGGGCACTCTGCAGGTGACAGGGACCCAGCAGGACTTGCTGTCAGCTCAGCAATTGCTCAGTTCCCCAAAGAAGCTGAATTCTGCAAATTGCTGCTTTTGCTCTTGAAATGATGTCATCAGGTGGGTGTTTTGGTGTAATACACTGAAAACCAGAGCACAAATGCTGAAATAGTCCCATGGTATGCATGGTCTTAGGTGCAAAGCACCGTGACTCAGCCTAAGTAGATCTGCCGCTTATTCTTTTGTACTGCCAGCAGATTGTGGAGGTACAGTATAAAAACCATCTTTATGGAGAGATCTTTGTGGTTTAGGCTTAGTCTAAGTGCCTCAAGTAGCCGGGGCTTTTGTTTGGGCCTAATCCATAGGGTCTGATGGCTTTCCTCCTCATCTCAAGATGAATGTGGTAGAAAATATAAATCAAAGAAACGTCCTTTGGCCTAGCCTTGCCTTGCCTTGCCTTATTTCCTTCTCATCCTGTTCTCTGTCCCAGCCTCTCTCACTAACCCCTCGTCTGGCTGCATGTCTCTTCTTTCCTCTCTCCTTTTCTCAAACTCTCCTGCTTCCTGGCTTTCGTCTTTCAATTCCTCCATTTCAGTCCTGCAGCCCCGCACTACTTTTTCCTCTTGCCTCCCGCTGGCCTGCTCCCTTGGCTTTCTCCCTCTCTTCCATATCCTTCTTCCCGACTTGTCTCTTGGAGACTTTTGGCCACTTGGGAGCCAAGTCTGGGGATGTTTTGGAAACTTTTCAGAGGCCTCGCTGGTGACAGGGGGGACAGCAGGCAGTGACAGGCCCGGGGCTGACAGGCTCCCCCTCCCCTAGCGGGCGCTCGGCTGCCACACCCAGCTGACATAGAACCTTTGTCACAATGCCCGCTACCGTGGGGAGGATGCGGGCACTCTGCAGGTGACAGGGACCCAGCAGGACTTGCTGTCAGCTCAGCAATTGCTCAGTTCCCCAAAGAAGCTGAATTCTGCAAATTGCTGCTTTTGCTCTTGAAATGATGTCATCAGGTGGGTGTTTTGGTGTAATACACTGAAAACCAGAGCAGAAATGCTGACATAGTCCCATGATATGCATGGTCTCTGCACCAAACCACCATGACTCAGCCTACGTACATCTGCCGCTTGTTCTTCTGTACTGACAGCAGATTGTGGAGGTACAGTATAAAAAACATCTTTATGGAGAGATCCTTGTGGTTTAGGCTTAGTCTAAGTGTCTCAAGTAGCTGGGGCTTTTGTTTGGGCCTAATCCATAAGGTCTGATGGCTTTCCTCCTCCTCTCAAGATGAATGTGGTAGAAAATATAAATCAAAGAAACGTCCTTTGGCCTAGCCTTGCCTTGCCTTGCCTTATTTCCTTCTCATCCTGTTCTCTGTCCCAGCCTCTCTCACTAAGCCCTCGTCTGGCTGCATGTCTCTTCTTTCCTCTCTCCTTTTCTCAAACTCTCCTGCTTCCTGGCTTTCGTCTTTCAATTCCTCCATTTCAGTCCTGCAGCCCCGCACTACTTTTTCCTCTTGCCTCCCTTTGGCCTGCTCCCTTGGCTTTCTCCCTCTGTTCCATATCCTTCTTCCCGACTTGTCTCTTGGAGACTTTTGGCCACTTGGGAGCCAAGTCTGGGGATGTTTTGGAAACTTTTCAGAGGCCTCGCTGGTGACAGGGGGGACAGCAGGCAGTGACAGGCCCGGGGCTGACAGGCTCCCCCTCCCCTAGCGGGCGCTCGGCTGCCACACCCAGCTGACATAGAACCTTTGTCACAATGCCCGCTACCGTGGGGAGGATGCGGGCACTCTGCAGGTGACAGGGACCCAGCAGGACTTGCTGTCAGCTCAGCAATTGCTCAGTTCCCCAAAGAAGCTGAATTCTGCAAATTGCTGCTTTTGCTCTTGAAATGATGTCATCAGGTGGGTGTTTTGGTGTAATACACTGAAAACCAGAGCAGAAATGCTGAAATATTCCCATGGTATGCATGGTCTTAGGAGCAAAGCACCGTGACTCAGCCTAAGTAGATCTGCCGCTTATTCTTTTGTACTGCCAGCAGATTGTGGAAGTAGAGTATAAAAACCATCCTGATGGAGAGATCTTTGCATTTTAGGCTTAGTCTAAGTTTCTCAAGTAGCCGGGGTTTTTGATTGGGCCTAATCCATCAGGTCTGATGGCGTTCCTCCTCATCCCTAGATGAATGTGGTAGAAAATATAAATCAAAGAAACGTCCTTTGGCCTAGCCTTGCCTTGCCTTGCCTTATTTCCTTCTCATCCTGTTCTCTGTCCCAGCCTCTCTCACTAACCCCTCGTCTGGCTGCATGTCTCTTCTTTCCTCTCTCCTTTTCTCAAACTCTCCTGCTTCCTGGCTTTCGTCTTTCAATTCCTCCATTTCAGTCCTGCAGCCCCGCACTACTTTTTCCTCTTGCCTCCCTCTGGCCTGCTCCCTTGGCTTTCTCCCTCTGTTCCATATCCTTCTTCCCGACTTGTCTCTTGGAGACTTTTGGTCACTTGGGAGCCAAGTCTGGGGATGTTTTGGAAACTTTTCAGAGGCCTCGCTGGTGACAGGGGGGACAGCAGGCAGTGACAGGCCTGGGGCTGACAGGCTCCCCCTCCCCTAGGGGCGCTCGGCTGCCACACCCAGCTGACATAGAACCTTTGTCACAATGCCCGCTACCGTGGGGAAGATGCGGGCACTCTGCAGGTGACAGGGACCCAGCAGGACTTGCTGTCAGCTCAGCAATTGCTCAGTTCCCCAAAGAAGCTGAATTCTGCAAATTGCTGCTTTTGCTCTTGAAATGATGTCATCAGGTGGGTGTTTTGGTGTAATACATTGAAAACCAGAGCACAAATGCTGAAATATTCCCATGATATGCATGGTCTCTGCACCAAACCACCATGACTCAGCCTACGTACATCTGCCGCTTGTTCTTCTGTACTGACAGCAGATTGTGGAGGTACAGTATAAAAACCATCTTTATGGAGAGATCTTTGTGGTTTAGGCTTAGTCTAAGTGTCTCAAGTAGCCGGGGCTTTTGTTTGGGTCTATTCCATAAGGTCTGATGGCTTTCCTCCTCATCTCAAGATGAATGTGGTAGAAAATATAAATCGAAGAAACGTCCTTTGGCCTAGCCTTGCCTTGCCTTGCCTTATTTCCTTCTCATCCTGTTCTCTGTCCCAGCCTCTCTCACTAAGCCCTCGTCTGGCTGCATGTCTCTTCTTTCCTCTCTCCTTTTCTCAAACTCTCCTGCTTCCTGGCTTTCGTCTTTCAATTCCTCCATTTCAGTCCTGCAGCCCGGCACTACTTTTTCCTCTTGCCTCCCTTTGGCCTGCTCCCTTGGCTTTCTCCCTCTGTTCCATATCCTTCTTCCCGACTTGTCTCTTGGAGACTTTTGGCCACTTGGGAGCCAAGTCTGGGGATGTTTTGGAAACTTTTCAGAGGCCTCGCTGGTGACAGGGGGGACAGCAGGCAGTGACAGGCCCGGGGCTGACAGGCTCCCCCTCCCCTAGCGGGCGCTCGGCTGCCACACCCAGCTGACATAGAACCTTTGTCACAATGCCCGCTACCGTGGGGAGGATGCAGGCACTCTGCAGGTGACAGGGACCCAGCAGGACTTGCTGTCAGCTCAGCAATTGCTCAGTTCCCCAAAGAAGCTGAATTCTGCAAATTGCTGCTTTTGCTCTTGAAATGATGTCATCAGGTGGGTGTTTTGGTGTAATACACTGAAAACCAGAGCAGAAATGCTGAAATATTCCCATGGTATGCATGGTCTTAGGAGCAAAGCACCGTGACTCAGCCTAAGTAGATCTGCCGCTTATTCTTTTGTACTGCCAGCAGATTGTGGAAGTAGAGTATAAAAACCATCCTGATGGAGAGATCTTTGCATTTTAGGCTTAGTCTAAGTGTCTCAAGTAGCCGGGGTTTTTGATTGGGCCTAATCCAACAGGTCTGATGGCGTTCCTCCTCGTCTCCAGATGAATGTGGTAGAAAACATAAAGCAAGGAAATGTCCTTTGGCCTAGCCTTGCCTTGCCTTATTTCCTTCTCATCCTGTTCTCTGTCCCAGCCTCTCTCACTAAGCCCTCGTGTGGCTGCATGTCTCTTCTTTCCTCTCTCCTTTTCTCAAACTCTCCTGCTTCCTGGCTTTCGTCTTTCAATTCCTCCATTTCAGTCCTGCAGCCCCGCACTACTTTTTCCTCTTGCCTCCCGCTGGCCTGCTCCCTTGGCTTTCTCCCTCTGTTCCATATCCTTCTTCCCGACTTGTCTATTGGAGACTTTTGGCCACTTGGGAGGCAAGTCTGGGGATGTTTTGGAAACTTTTCAGAGGCCTCGCTGGTGACAGGGGGGACAGCAGGCAGTGACAGGCCCGGGGCTGACAGGCTCACCCTCCCCTAGCGGGCGCTCGGCTGCCACACCCAGCTGACATAGAACCTTTGTCACAATGGCCGCTACCGTGGGGAGGATGCGGGCACTCTGCAGGTGACAGGGACCCAGCAGGACTTGCTGTCAGCTCAGCAATTGCTCAGTTCCCCAAAGAAGCTGAATTCTGCAAATTGCTGCTTTTGCTCTTGAAATGATGTCATCAGGTGGGTGTTTTGGTGTAATACACTGAAAACCAGAGCACAAATGCTGAAATAGTCCCATGGTATGCATGGTCTTAGGTGCAAAGCACCGTGACTCAGCCTAAGTAGATCTGCCGCTTATTCTTTTGTACTGCCAGCAGATTGTGGAGGTACAGTATAAAAACCATCTTTATGGAGAGATCTTTGTGGTTTAGGCTTAGTCTAAGTGCCTCAAGTAGCCGGGGCTTTTGTTTGGGCCTAATCCATAGGGTCTGATGGCTTTCCTCCTCATCTCAAGATGAATGTGGTAGAAAATATAAATCAAAGAAACGTCCTTTGGCCTAGCCTTGCCTTGCCTTGCCTTATTTCCTTCTCATCCTGTTCTCTGTCCCAGCCTCTCTCACTAACCCCTCGTCTGGCTGCATGTCTCTTCTTTCCTCTCTCCTTTTCTCAAACTCTCCTGCTTCCTGGCTTTCGTCTTTCAATTCCTCCATTTCAGTCCTGCAGCCCCGCACTACTTTTTCCTCTTGCCTCCCGCTGGCCTGCTCCCTTGGCTTTCTCCCTCTCTTCCATATCCTTCTTCCCGACTTGTCTCTTGGAGACTTTTGGCCACTTGGGAGCCAAGTCTGGGGATGTTTTGGAAACTTTTCAGAGGCCTCGCTGGTGACAGGGGGGACAGCAGGCAGTGACAGGCCCGGGGCTGACAGGCTCCCCCTCCCCTAGCGGGCGCTCGGCTGCCACACCCAGCTGACATAGAACCTTTGTCACAATGCCCGCTACCGTGGGGAGGATGCGGGCACTCTGCAGGTGACAGGGACCCAGCAGGACTTGCTGTCAGCTCAGCAATTGCTCAGTTCCCCAAAGAAGCTGAATTCTGCAAATTGCTGCTTTTGCTCTTGAAATGATGTCATCAGGTGGGTGTTTTGGTGTAATACACTGAAAACCAGAGCAGAAATGCTGAAATATTCCCATGGTATGCATGGTCTTAGGAGCAAAGCACCGTGACTCAGCCTAAGTAGATCTGCCGCTTATTCTTTTGTACTGCCAGCAGATTGTGGAGGTACAGTATAAAAACCATCTTTATGGAGAGATCTTTGTGGTTTAGGCTTAGTCTAAGTGTCTCAAGTAGCCGGGGCTTTTGTTTGGGCCTAATCCATAAGGTCTGATGGCTTTCCTCCTCATCTCAAGATGAATGTGTTAGAAAATATAAATCAAAGAAACGTCCTTTGGCCTAGCCTTGCCTTGCCTTGCCTTATTTCCTTCTCATCCTGTTCTCTGTCCCAGCCTCTCTCACTAACCCCTCGTCTGGCTGCATGTCTCTTCTTTCCTCTCTCCTTTTCTCAAACTCTCCTGCTTCCTGGCTTTACTCTTTCAATTCCTCCGTTTCAGTCCTGCAGCCCCGCACTACTTTTTCCTCTTGCCTCCCTCTGGCCTGCTCCCTTGGCTTTCTCCCTCTGTTCCATATCCTTCTTCCCGACTTGTCTCTTGGAGACTTTTGGCCACTTGGGAGCCAAGTCTGGGGATGTTTTGGAAACTTTTCAGAGGCCTCGCTGGTGACAGGGGGGACAGCAGGCAGTGACAGGCCCGGGGCTGACAGACTCACCCTCCCCTAGCGGGCGCTCGGCTGCCACACCCAGCTGACATAGAACCTTTGTCACAATGCCCGCTACCGTGGGGAGGATGCGGGCACTCTGCAGGTGACAGGGACCCAGCAGGACTTGCTGTCAGCTCAGCAATTGCTCAGTTCCCCAAAGAAGCTGAATTCTGCAAATTGCTGCTTTTGCTCTTGAAATGATGTCATCAGGTGGGTGTTTTGGTGTAATACACTGAAAACCAGAGCAGAAATGCTGAAATATTCCCATGGTATGCATGGTCTTAGGAGCAAAGCACCGTGACTCAGCCTAAGTAGATCTGCCGCTTATTCTTTTGTACTGCCAGCAGATTGTGGAAGTAGAGTATAAAAACCATCCTTATGGATAGATCTTTGCATTTTAGGCTTAGTCTAAGTGTCTCAAGTAGCCGGGGTTTTTGATTGGGCCTAATCCATCAGGTCTGATGGCGTTCCTCCTCGTCTCCAGATGAATGTGGTAGAAAACATAAAGCAAGGAAATGTCCTTTGGCCTAGCCTTGCCTTGCCTTATTTCCTTCTCATCCTGTTCTCTGTCCCAGCCTCTCTCACTAACCCCTCGTCTGGCTGCATGTCTCTTCTTTCCTCTCTCCTTTTCTCAAACTCTCCTGCTTCCTGGCTTTCATCTTTCAATTCCTCCATTTCAGTCCTGCAGCCCCGCACTACTTTTTCCTCTTGCCTCCCTTTGGCCTGCTCCCTTGGCTTTCTCCCTGTGTTCCATATCCTTCTTCCCGACTTGTCTCTTGGAGACTTCTGGCCACTTGGGAGCCAAGTCTGGGGATGTTTTGGAAACTTTTCAGAGGCCTCGCTGGTGACAGGGGGGACAGCAGGCAGTGACAGGCCCGGGGCTGACAGGCTCCCCCTCCCCTAGCGGGCGCTCGGCTGCCACACCCAGCTGACATAGAACCTTTGTCACAATGCCCGCTACCGTGGGGAGGATGCGGGCACTCTGCAGGTGACAGGGACCCAGCAGGACTTGCTGTCAGCTCAGCAATTGCTCAGTTCCCCAAAGAAGCTGAATTCTGCAAATTGCTGCTTTTGCTCTTGAAATGATGTCATCAGGTGGGTGTTTTGGTGTAATACACTGAAAACCAGAGCAGAAATGCTGAAATATTCCCATGATATGCATGGTCTCTGCACCAAACCACCATGAATCAGCCTACGTACATCTGCCGCTTGTTCTTCTGTACTGACAGCAGATTGTGGAGGTACAGTATAAAAACCATCTTTATGGAGAGATCTTTGTGGTTTAGGCTTAGTCTAAGTGTCTCAAGTAGCCGGGGCTTTTGTTTGGGTCTATTCCATAAGGTCTGATGGCTTTCCTCCTCATCTCAAGATGAATGTGGTAGAAAATATAAATCAAAGAAACGTCCTTTGGCCTAGCCTTGCCTTGCCTTGCCTTATTTCCTTCTCATCCTGTTCTCTGTCCCAGCCTCTCTCACTAAGCCCTCGTCTGGCTGCATGTCTCTTCTTTCCTCTCTCCTTTTCTCAAACTCTCCTGCTTCCTGGCTTTCGTCTTTCAATTCCTCCATTTCAGTCCTGCAGCCCGGCACTACTTTTTCCTCTTGCCTCCCTTTGGCCTGCTCCCTTGGCTTTCTCCCTCTGTTCCATATCCTTCTTCCCGACTTGTCTCTTGGAGACTTTTGGCCACTTGGGAGCCAAGTCTGGGGATGTTTTGGAAACTTTTCAGAGGCCTCGCTGGTGACAGGGGGGACAGCAGGCAGTGACAGGCCCGGGGCTGACAGGCTCACCCTCCCCTAGCGGGCGCTCGGCTGCCACACCCAGCTGACATAGAACCTTTGTCACAATGCCTGCTACCGTGGGGAGGATGCGGGCACTCTGCAGGTGACAGGGACCCAGCAGGACTTGCTGTCAGCTCAGCAATTGCTCAGTTCCCCAAAGAAGCTGAATTCTGCAAATTGCTGCTTTTGCTCTTGAAATGATGTCATCAGGTGGGTGTTTTGGTGTAATACACTGAAAACCAGAGCAGAAATGCTGACATAGTCCCATGATATGCATGGTCTCTGCACCAAACCACCATGACTCAGCCTACGTACATCTGCCGCTTGTTCTTCTGTACTGACAGCAGATTGTGGAGGTACAGTATAAAAAACATCTTTATGGAGAGATCCTTGTGGTTTAGTCTTAGTCTAAGTGTCTCAAGTAGCTGGGGCTTTTGTTTGGGCCTAATCCATAAGGTCTGATGGCTTTCCTCCTCCTCTCAAGATGAATGTGGTAGAAAATATAAATCAAAGAAACGTCCTTTGGCCTAGCCTTGCCTTGCCTTGCCTTATTTCCTTCTCATCCTGTTCTCTGTCCCAGCCTCTCTCACTAAGCCCTCGTCTGGCTGCATGTCTCTTCTTTCCTCTCTCCTTTTCTCAAACTCTCCTGCTTCCTGGCTTTCATCTTTCAATTCCTCCATTTCAGTCCTGCAGCCCGGCACTACTTTTTCCTCTTGCCTCCCTTTGGCCTGCTCCCTTGGCTTTCTCCCTCTGTTCCATATCCTTCTTCCCGACTTGTCTCTTGGAGACTTTTGGCCACTTGGGAGCCAAGTCTGGGGATGTTTTGGAAACTTTTCAGAGGCCTCGCTGGTGACAGGGGGGACAGCAGGCAGTGACAGGCCCGGGGCTGACAGGCTCCCCCTCCCCTAGCGGGCGCTCGGCTGCCACACCCAGCTGACATAGAACCTTTGTCACAATGCCCGCTACCGTGGGGAGGATGCGGGCACTCTGCAGGTGACAGGGACCCAGCAGGACTTGCTGTCAGCTCAGCAATTGCTCAGTTCCCCAAAGAAGCTGAATTCTGCAAATTGCTGCTTTTGCTCTTGAAATGATGTCATCAGGTGGGTGTTTTGGTGTAATACACTGAAAACCAGAGCAGAAATGCTGAAATATTCCCATGGTATGCATGGTCTTAGGAGCAAAGCACCGTGACTCAGCCTAAGTAGATCTGCCGCTTATTCTTTTGTACTGCCAGCAGATTGTGGAAGTAGAGTATAAAAACCATCCTGATGGAGAGATCTTTGCATTTTAGGCTTAGTCTAAGTTTCTCAAGTAGCCGGGGTTTTTGATTGGGCCTAATCCATCAGGTCTGATGGCGTTCCTCCTCATCTCTAGATGAATGTGGTAGAAAATATAAATCAAAGAAACGTCCTTTGGCCTAGCCTTGCCTTGCCTTGCCTTATTTCCTTCTCATCCTGTTCTCTGTCCCAGCCTCTCTCACTAACCCCTCGTCTGGCTGCATGTCTCTTCTTTCCTCTCTCCTTTTCTCAAACTCTCCTGCTTCCTGGCTTTCGTCTTTCAATTCCTCCATTTCAGTCCTGCAGCCCCGCACTACTTTTTCCTCTTGCCTCCCTCTGGCCTGCTCCCTTGGCTTTCTCCCTCTGTTCCATATCCTTCTTCCCGACTTGTCTCTTGGAGACTTTTGGTCACTTGGGAGCCAAGTCTGGGGATGTTTTGGAAACTTTTCAGAGGCCTCGCTGGTGACAGGGGGGACAGCAGGCAGTGACAGGCCTGGGGCTGACAGACTCACCCTCCCCTAGGGGCGCTCGGCTGCCACACCCAGCTGACATAGAACCTTTGTCACAATGCCCGCTACCGTGGGGAAGATGCGGGCACTCTGCAGGTGACAGGGACCCAGCAGGACTTGCTGTCAGCTCAGCAATTGCTCAGTTCCCCAAAGAAGCTGAATTCTGCAAATTGCTGCTTTTGCTCTTGAAATGATGTCATCAGGTGGGTGTTTTGGTGTATTACATTGAAAACCAGAGCACAAATGCTGAAATATTCCCATGATATGCATGGTCTCTGCACCAAACCACCATGACTCAGCCTACGTACATCTGCCGCTTGTTCTTCTGTACTGACAGCAGATTGTGGAGGTACAGTATAAAAACCATCTTTATGGAGAGATCTTTGTGGTTTAGGCTTAGTCTAAGTGTCTCAAGTAGCCGGGGCTTTTGTTTGGGTCTATTCCATAAGGTCTGATGGCTTTCCTCCTCATCTCAAGATGAATGTGGTAGAAAATATAAATCGAAGAAACGTCCTTTGGCCTAGCCTTGCCTTGCCTTGCCTTATTTCCTTCTCATCCTGTTCTCTGTCCCAGCCTCTCTCACTAAGCCCTCGTCTGGCTGCATGTCTCTTCTTTCCTCTCTCCTTTTCTCAAACTCTCCTGCTTCCTGGCTTTCGTCTTTCAATTCCTCCATTTCAGTCCTGCAGCCCGGCACTACTTTTTCCTCTTGCCTCCCTTTGGCCTGCTCCCTTGGCTTTCTCCCTCTGTTCCATATCCTTCTTCCCGACTTGTCTCTTGGAGACTTTTGGCCACTTGGGAGCCAAGTCTGGGGATGTTTTGGAAACTTTTCAGAGGCCTCGCTGGTGACAGGGGGGACAGCAGGCAGTGACAGGCCCGGGGCTGACAGGCTCCCCCTCCCCTAGCGGGCGCTCGGCTGCCACACCCAGCTGACATAGAACCTTTGTCACAATGCCCGCTACCGTGGGGAGGATGCAGGCACTCTGCAGGTGACAGGGACCCAGCAGGACTTGCTGTCAGCTCAGCAATTGCTCAGTTCCCCAAAGAAGCTGAATTCTGCAAATTGCTGCTTTTGCTCTTGAAATGATGTCATCAGGTGGGTGTTTTGGTGTAATACACTGAAAACCAGAGCAGAAATGCTGAAATATTCCCATGGTATGCATGGTCTTAGGAGCAAAGCACCGTGACTCAGCCTAAGTAGATCTGCCGCTTGTTCTTCTGTACTGCCAGCAGATTGTGGAAGTAGAGTATAAAAACCATCCTGATGGAGAGATCTTTGCATTTTAGGCTTAGTCTAAGTGTCTCAAGTAGCCGGGGTTTTTGATTGGGCCTAATCCATCAGGTCTGATGGCGTTCCTCCTCGTCTCCAGATGAATGTGGTAGAAAACATAAAGCAAGGAAATGTCCTTTGGCCTAGCCTTGCCTTGCCTTATTTCCTTCTCATCCTGTTCTCTGTCCCAGCCTCTCTCACTAACCCCTCGTCTGGCTGCATGTCTCTTCTTTCCTCTCTCCTTTTCTCAAACTCTCCTGCTTCCTGGCTTTCGTCTTTCAATTCCTCCATTTCAGTCCTGCAGCCCCGCACTACTTTTTCCTCTTGCCTCCCTTGGGCCTGCTCCCTTGGCTTTCTCCCTCTCTTCCATATCCTTCTTCCCGACTTGTCTCTTGGAGACTTTTGGCCACTTGGGAGCCAAGTCTGGGGATGTTTTGGAAACTTTTCAGAGGCCTCGCTGGTGACAGGGGGGACAGCAGGCAGTGACAGGCCCGGGGCTGACAGGCTCCCCCTCCCCTAGCGGGCGCTCGGCTGCCACACCCAGCTGACATAGAACCTTTGTCACAATGCCCGCTACCGTGGGGAGGATGCGGGCACTCTGCAGGTGACAGGGACCCAGCAGGACTTGCTGTCAGCTCAGCAATTGCTCAGTTCCCCAAAGAAGCTGAATTCTGCAAATTGCTGCTTTTGCTCTTGAAATGATGTCATCAGGTGGGTGTTTTGGTGTAATACACTGAAAACCAGAGCAGAAATGCTGAAATATTCCCATGGTATGCATGGTCTTAGGAGCAAAGCACCGTGACTCAGCCTAAGTAGATCTGCCGCTTATTCTTTTGTACTGCCAGCAGATTGTGGAGGTACAGTATAAAAACCATCTTTATGGAGAGATCTTTGTGGTTTAGGCTTAGTCTAAGTGTCTCAAGTAGCCGGGGCTTTTGTTTGGGCCTAATCCATAAGGTCTGATGGCTTTCCTCCTCATCTCAAGATGAATGTGGTAGAAAATATAAATCAAAGAAACGTCCTTTGGCCTAGCCTTGCCTTGCCTTGCCTTATTTCCTTCTCATCCTGTTCTCTGTCCCAGCCTCTCTCACTAACCCCTCGTCTGGCTGCATGTCTCTTCTTTCCTCTCTCCTTTTCTCAAACTCTCCTGCTTCCTGGCTTTCGTCTTTCAATTCCTCCATTTCAGTCCTGCAGCCCCGCACTACTTTTTCCTCTTGCCTCCCGCTGGCCTGCTCCCTTGGCTTTCTCCCTCTCTTCCATATCCTTCTTCCCGACTTGTCTCTTGGAGACTTTTGGCCACTTGGGAGCCAAGTCTGGGGATGTTTTGGAAACTTTTCAGAGGCCTCGCTGGTGACAGGGGGGACAGCAGGCAGTGACAGGCCCGGGGCTGACAGGCTCCCCCTCCCCTAGCGGGCGCTCGGCTGCCACACCCAGCTGACATAGAACCTTTGTCACAATGCCCGCTACCGTGGGGAGGATGCGGGCACTCTGCAGGTGACAGGGACCCAGCAGGACTTGCTGTCAGCTCAGCAATTGCTCAGTTCCCCAAAGAAGCTGAATTCTGCAAATTGCTGCTTTTGCTCTTGAAATGATGTCATCAGGTGGGTGTTTTGGTGTAATACACTGAAAACCAGAGCAGAAATGCTGAAATATTCCCATGGTATGCATGGTCTTAGGAGCAAAGCACCGTGACTCAGCCTAAGTAGATCTGCCGCTTATTCTTTTGTACTGCCAGCAGATTGTGGAGGTACAGTATAAAAACCATCTTTATGGAGAGATCTTTGTGGTTTAGGCTTAGTCTAAGTGTCTCAAGTAGCCGGGGCTTTTGTTTGGGCCTAATCCATAAGGTCTGATGGCTTTCCTCCTCATCTCAAGATGAATGTGGTAGAAAATATAAATCAAAGAAACGTCCTTTGGCCTAGCCTTGCCTTGCCTTGCCTTATTTCCTTCTCATCCTGTTCTCTGTCCCAGCCTCTCTCACTAACCCCTCGTCTGGCTGCATGTCTCTTCTTTCCTCTCTCCTTTTCTCAAACTCTCCTGCTTCCTGGCTTTACTCTTTCAATTCCTCCGTTTCAGTCCTGCAGCCCCGCACTACTTTTTCCTCTTGCCTCCCTCTGGCCTGCTCCCTTGGCTTTCTCCCTCTGTTCCATATCCTTCTTCCCGACTTGTCTCTTGGAGACTTTTGGCCACTTGGGAGCCAAGTCTGGGGATGTTTTGGAAACTTTTCAGAGGCCTCGCTGGTGACAGGGGGGACAGCAGGCAGTGACAGGCCTGGGGCTGACAGACTCACCCTCCCCTAGCGGGCGCTCGGCTGCCACACCCAGCTGACATAGAACCTTTGTCACAATGCCCGCTACCGTGGGGAGGATGCGGGCACTCTGCAGGTGACAGGGACCCAGCAGGACTTGCTGTCAGCTCAGCAATTGCTCAGTTCCCCAAAGAAGCTGAATTCTGCAAATTGCTGCTTTTGCTCTTGAAATGATGTCATCAGGTGGGTGTTTTGGTGTAATACACTGAAAACCAGAGCAGAAATGCTGAAATATTCCCATGGTATGCATGGTCTTAGGAGCAAAGCACCGTGACTCAGCCTAAGTAGATCTGCCGCTTATTCTTTTGTACTGCCAGCAGATTGTGGAAGTAGAGTATAAAAACCATCCTTATGGATAGATCTTTGCATTTTAGGCTTAGTCTAAGTGTCTCAAGTAGCCGGGGTTTTTGATTGGGCCTAATCCATCAGGTCTGATGGCGTTCCTCCTCGTCTCCAGATGAATGTGGTAGAAAATATAAATCAAAGAAACGTCCTTTGGCCTAGCCTTGCCTTGCCTTGCCTTATTTCCTTCTCATCCTGTTCTCTGTCCCAGCCTCTCTCACTAACCCCTCGTCTGGCTGCATGTCTCTTCTTTCCTCTCTCCTTTTCTCAAACTCTCCTGCTTCCTGGCTTTCGTCTTTCAATTCCTCCATTTCAGTCCTGCAGCCCCGCACTACTTTTTCCTCTTGCCTCCCTCTGGCCTGCTCCCTTGGCTTTCTCCCTCTGTTCCATATCCTTCTTCCCGACTTGTCTCTTGGAGACTTTTGGCCACTTGGGAGCCAAGTCTGGGGATGTTTTGGAAACTTTTCAGAGGCCTCGCTGGTGACAGGGGGGACAGCAGGCAGTGACAGGCCTGGGGCTGACAGACTCACCCTCCCCTAGCGGGCGCTCGGCTGCCACACCCAGCTGACATAGAACCTTTGTCACAATGCCCGCTACCGTGGGGAAGATGCGGGCACTCTGCAGGTGACAGGGACCCAGCAGGACTTGCTGTCAGCTCAGCAATTGCTCAGTTCCCCAAAGAAGCTGAATTCTGCAAATTGCTGCTTTTGCTCTTGAAATGATGTCATCAGGTGGGTGTTTTGGTGTAATACATTGAAAACCAGAGCACAAATGCTGAAATATTCCCATGATATGCATGGTCTCTGCACCAAACCACCATGACTCAGCCTACGTACATCTGCCGCTTGTTCTTCTGTACTGACAGCAGATTGTGGAGGTACAGTATAAAAACCATCTTTATGGAGAGATCTTTGTGGTTTAGGCTTAGTCTAAGTGTCTCAAGTAGCCGGGGCTTTTGTTTGGGTCTATTCCATAAGGTCTGATGGCTTTCCTCCTCATCTCAAGATGAATGTGGTAGAAAATATAAATCGAAGAAACGTCCTTTGGCCTAGCCTTGCCTTGCCTTGCCTTATTTCCTTCTCATCCTGTTCTCTGTCCCAGCCTCTCTCACTAAGCCCTCGTCTGGCTGCATGTCTCTTCTTTCCTCTCTCCTTTTCTCAAACTCTCCTGCTTCCTGGCTTTCGTCTTTCAATTCCTCCATTTCAGTCCTGCAGCCCGGCACTACTTTTTCCTCTTGCCTCCCTTTGGCCTGCTCCCTTGGCTTTCTCCCTCTGTTCCATATCCTTCTTCCCGACTTGTCTCTTGGAGACTTTTGGCCACTTGGGAGCCAAGTCTGGGGATGTTTTGGAAACTTTTCAGAGGCCTCGCTGGTGACAGGGGGGACAGCAGGCAGTGACAGGCCCGGGGCTGACAGGCTCCCCCTCCCCTAGCGGGCGCTCGGCTGCCACACCCAGCTGACATAGAACCTTTGTCACAATGCCCGCTACCGTGGGGAGGATGCAGGCACTCTGCAGGTGACAGGGACCCAGCAGGACTTGCTGTCAGCTCAGCAATTGCTCAGTTCCCCAAAGAAGCTGAATTCTGCAAATTGCTGCTTTTGCTCTTGAAATGATGTCATCAGGTGGGTGTTTTGGTGTAATACACTGAAAACCAGAGCAGAAATGCTGAAATATTCCCATGGTATGCATGGTCTTAGGAGCAAAGCACCGTGACTCAGCCTAAGTAGATCTGCCGCTTATTCTTTTGTACTGCCAGCAGATTGTGGAAGTAGAGTATAAAAACCATCCTGATGGAGAGATCTTTGCATTTTAGGCTTAGTCTAAGTGTCTCAAGTAGCCGGGGTTTTTGATTGGGCCTAATCCAACAGGTCTGATGGCGTTCCTCCTCGTCTCCAGATGAATGTGGTAGAAAACATAAAGCAAGGAAATGTCCTTTGGCCTAGCCTTGCCTTGCCTTGCCTTATTTCCTTCTCATCCTGTTCTCTGTCCCAGCCTCTCTCACTAACCCCTCGTCTGGCTGCATGTCTCTTCTTTCCTCTCTCCTTTTCTCAAACTCTCCTGCTTCCTGGCTTTCCTCTTTCAATTCCTCCATTTCAGTCCTGCAGCCCCGCACTACTTTTTCCTCTTGCCTCCCTTGGGCCTGCTCCCTTGGCTTTCTCCCTCTCTTCCATATCCTTCTTCCCGACTTGTCTCTTGGAGACTTTTGGCCACTTGGGAGCCAAGTCTGGGGATGTTTTGGAAACTTTTCAGAGGCCTCGCTTGTGACAGGGGGGACAGCAGGCAGTGACAGGCCCGGGGCTGACAGGCTCCCCCTCCCCTAGCGGGCGCTCGGCTGCCACACCCAGCTGACATAGAACCTTTGTCACAATGCCCGCTACCGTGGGGAGGATGCGGGCACTCTGCAGGTGACAGGGACCCAGCAGGACTTGCTGTCAGCTCAGCAATTGCTCAGTTCCCCAAAGAAGCTGAATTCTGCAAATTGCTGCTTTTGCTCTTGAAATGATGTCATCAGGTGGGTGTTTTGGTGTAATACACTGAAAACCAGAGCAGAAATGCTGAAATATTCCCATGGTATGCATGGTCTTAGGAGCAAAGCACCGTGACTCAGCCTAAGTAGATCTGCCGCTTATTCTTTTGTACTGCCAGCAGATTGTGGAGGTACAGTATAAAAACCATCTTTATGGAGAGATCTTTGTGGTTTAGGCTTAGTCTAAGTGTCTCAAGTAGCCGGGGCTTTTGTTTGGGCCTAATCCATAAGGTCTGATGGCTTTCCTCCTCATCTCAAGATGAATGTGGTAGAAAATATAAATCAAAGAAACGTCCTTTGGCCTAGCCTTGCCTTGCCTTGCCTTATTTCCTTCTCATCCTGTTCTCTGTCCCAGCCTCTCTCACTAACCCCTCGTCTGGCTGCATGTCTCTTCTTTCCTCTCTCCTTTTCTCAAACTCTCCTGCTTCCTGGCTTTACTCTTTCAATTCCTCCGTTTCAGTCCTGCAGCCCCGCACTACTTTTTCCTCTTGCCTCCCTCTGGCCTGCTCCCTTGGCTTTCTCCCTCTGTTCCATATCCTTCTTCCCGACTTGTCTCTTGGAGACTTTTGGCCACTTGGGAGCCAAGTCTGGGGATGTTTTGGAAACTTTTCAGAGGCCTCGCTGGTGACAGGGGGGACAGCAGGCAGTGACAGGCCCGGGGCTGACAGACTCACCCTCCCCTAGCGGGCGCTCGGCTGCCACACCCAGCTGACATAGAACCTTTGTCACAATGCCCGCTACCGTGGGGAGGATGCGGGCACTCTGCAGGTGACAGGGACCCAGCAGGACTTGCTGTCAGCTCAGCAATTGCTCAGTTCCCCAAAGAAGCTGAATTCTGCAAATTGCTGCTTTTGCTCTTGAAATGATGTCATCAGGTGGGTGTTTTGGTGTAATACACTGAAAACCAGAGCAGAAATGCTGAAATATTCCCATGGTATGCATGGTCTTAGGAGCAAAGCACCGTGACTCAGCCTAAGTAGATCTGCCGCTTATTCTTTTGTACTGCCAGCAGATTGTGGAAGTAGAGTATAAAAACCATCCTGATGGAGAGATCTTTGCATTTTAGGCTTAGTCTAAGTTTCTCAAGTAGCCGGGGTTTTTGATTGGGCCTAATCCATCAGGTCTGATGGCGTTCCTCCTCATCTCTAGATGAATGTGGTAGAAAATATAAATCAAAGAAACGTCCTTTGGCCTATCCTTGCCTTGCCTTGCCTTATTTCCTTCTCATCCTGTTCTCTGTCCCAGCCTCTCTCACTAACCCCTCGTCTGGCTGCATGTCTCTTCTTTCCTCTCTCCTTTTCTCAAACTCTCCTGCTTCCTGGCTTTCGTCTTTCAATTCCTCCATTTCAGTCCTGCAGCCCCGCACTACTTTTTCCTCTTGCCTCCCTCTGGCCTGCTCCCTTGGCTTTCTCCCTCTGTTCCATATCCTTCTTCCCGACTTGTCTCTTGGAGACTTTTGGCCACTTGGGAGCCAAGTCTGGGGATGTTTTGGAAACTTTTCAGAAGCCTCGCTGGTGACAGGGGGGACAGCAGGCAGTGACAGGCCTGGGGCTGACAGACTCACCCTCCCCTAGCGGGCGCTCGGCTGCCACACCCAGCTGACATAGAACCTTTGTCACAATGCCCGCTACCGTGGGGAGGATGCGGGCACTCTGCAGGTGACAGGGACCCAGCAGGACTTGCTGTCAGCTCAGCAATTGCTCAGTTCCCCAAAGAAGCTGAATTCTGCAAATTGCTGCTTTTGCTCTTGAAATGATGTCATCAGGTGGGTGTTTTGGTGTAATACATTGAAAACCAGAGCACAAATGCTGAAATAGTCCCATGATATGCATGGTCTCTGCACCAAACCACCATGACTCAGCCTACGTACATCTGCCGCTTGTTCTTCTGTACTGACAGCAGATTGTGGAGGTACAGTATAAAAACCATCTTTATGGAGAGATCTTTCTGGTTTAGGCTTAGTCTAAGTGTCTCAAGTAGCCGGGGCTTTTGTTTGGGCCTAATCCATAACGTCTGATGGCTTTCCTCTCATCTCAAGATGAATGTGGTAGAAAATATAAATCAAAGAAACGTCCTTTGGCCTAGCCTTGCCTTGCCTTGCCTTATTTCCTTCTCATCCTGTTCTCTGTCCCAGCCTCTCTCACTAAGCCCTCGTCTGGCTGCATGTCTCTTCTTTCCTCTCTCCTTTTCTCAAACTCTCCTGCTTCCTGGCTTTCGTCTTTCAATTCCTCCATTTCAGTCCTGCAGCCCGGCACTACTTTTTCCTCTTGCCTCCCTTTGGCCTGCTCCCTTGGCTTTCTCCCTCTGTTCCATATCCTTCTTCCCGACTTGTCTCTTGGAGACTTTTGGCCACTTGGGAGCCAAGTCTGGGGATGTTTTGGAAACTTTTCAGAGGCCTCGCTGGTGACAGGGGGGACAGCAGGCAGTGACAGGCCCGGGGCTGACAGGCTCCCCCTCCCCTAGCGGGCGCTCGGCTGCCACACCCAGCTGACATAGAACCTTTGTCACAATGCCCGCTACCGTGGGGAGGATGCAGGCACTCTGCAGGTGACAGGGACCCAGCAGGACTTGCTGTCAGCTCAGCAATTGCTCAGTTCCCCAAAGAAGCTGAATTCTGCAAATTGCTGCTTTTGCTCTTGAAATGATGTCATCAGGTGGGTGTTTTGGTGTAATACACTGAAAACCAGAGCAGAAATGCTGAAATATTCCCATGGTATGCATGGTCTTAGGAGCAAAGCACCGTGACTCAGCCTAAGTAGATCTGCCGCTTATTCTTTTGTACTGCCAGCAGATTGTGGAAGTAGAGTATAAAAACCATCCTGATGGAGAGATCTTTGCATTTTAGGCTTAGTCTAAGTGTCTCAAGTAGCCGGGGTTTTTGATTGGGCCTAATCCAACAGGTCTGATGGCGTTCCTCCTCGTCTCCAGATGAATGTGGTAGAAAACATAAAGCAAGGAAATGTCCTTTGGCCTAGCCTTGCCTTGCCTTATTTCCTTCTCATCCTGTTCTCTGTCCCAGCCTCTCTCACTAACCCCTCGTCTGGCTGCATGTCTCTTCTTTCCTCTCTCCTTTTCTCAAACTCTCCTGCTTCCTGGCTTTCGTCTTTCAATTCCTCCATTTCAGTCCTGCAGCCCCGCACTACTTTTTCCTCTTGCCTCCCTTGGGCCTGCTCCCTTGGCTTTCTCCCTCTCTTCCATATCCTTCTTCCCGACTTGTCTCTTGGAGACTTTTGGCCACTTGGGAGCCAAGTCTGGGGATGTTTTGGAAACTTTTCAGAGGCCTCGCTGGTGACAGGGGGGACAGCAGGCAGTGACAGGCCCGGGGCTGACAGGCTCCCCCTCCCCTAGCGGGCGCTCGGCTGCCACACCCAGCTGACATAGAACCTTTGTCACAATGCCCGCTACCGTGGGGAGGATGCGGGCACTCTGCAGGTGACAGGGACCCAGCAGGACTTGCTGTCAGCTCAGCAATTGCTCAGTTCCCCAAAGAAGCTGAATTCTGCAAATTGCTGCTTTTGCTCTTGAAATGATGTCATCAGGTGGGTGTTTTGGTGTAATACACTGAAAACCAGAGCAGAAATGCTGAAATATTCCCATGGTATGCATGGTCTTAGGAGCAAAGCACCGTGACTCAGCCTAAGTAGATCTGCCGCTTATTCTTTTGTACTGCCAGCAGATTGTGGAGGTACAGTATAAAAACCATCTTTATGGAGAGATCTTTGTGGTTTAGGCTTAGTCTAAGTGTCTCAAGTAGCCGGGGCTTTTGTTTGGGCCTAATCCATAAGGTCTGATGGCTTTCCTCCTCATCTCAAGATGAATGTGGTAGAAAATATAAATCAAAGAAACGTCCTTTGGCCTAGCCTTGCCTTGCCTTGCCTTATTTCCTTCTCATCCTGTTCTCTGTCCCAGCCTCTCTCACTAACCCCTCGTCTGGCTGCATGTCTCTTCTTTCCTCTCTCCTTTTCTCAAACTCTCCTGCTTCCTGGCTTTACTCTTTCAATTCCTCCGTTTCAGTCCTGCAGCCCCGCACTACTTTTTCCTCTTGCCTCCCTCTGGCCTGCTCCCTTGGCTTTCTCCCTCTGTTCCATATCCTTCTTCCCGACTTGTCTCTTGGAGACTTTTGGCCACTTGGGAGCCAAGTCTGGGGATGTTTTGGAAACTTTTCAGAGGCCTCGCTGGTGACAGGGGGGACAGCAGGCAGTGACAGGCCCGGGGCTGACAGACTCACCCTCCCCTAGCGGGCGCTCGGCTGCCACACCCAGCTGACATAGAACCTTTGTCACAATGCCCGCTACCGTGGGGAGGATGCGGGCACTCTGCAGGTGACAGGGACCCAGCAGGACTTGCTGTCAGCTCAGCAATTGCTCAGTTCCCCAAAGAAGCTGAATTCTGCAAATTGCTGCTTTTGCTCTTGAAATGATGTCATCAGGTGGGTGTTTTGGTGTAATACACTGAAAACCAGAGCAGAAATGCTGAAATATTCCCATGGTATGCATGGTCTTAGGAGCAAAGCACCGTGACTCAGCCTAAGTAGATCTGCCGCTTATTCTTTTGTACTGCCAGCAGATTGTGGAAGTAGAGTATAAAAACCATCCTTATGGATAGATCTTTGCATTTTAGGCTTAGTCTAAGTGTCTCAAGTAGCCGGGGTTTTTGATTGGGCCTAATCCATCAGGTCTGATGGCGTTCCTCCTCGTCTCCAGATGAATGTGGTAGAAAACATAAAGCAAGGAAATGTCCTTTGGCCTAGCCTTGCCTTGCCTTATTTCCTTCTCATCCTGTTCTCTGTCCCAGCCTCTCTCACTAACCCCTCGTCTGGCTGCATGTCTCTTCTTTCCTCTCTCCTTTTCTCAAACTCTCCTGCTTCCTGGCTTTCATCTTTCAATTCCTCCATTTCAGTCCTGCAGCCCCGCACTACTTTTTCCTCTTGCCTCCCTTTGGCCTGCTCCCTTGGCTTTCTCCCTGTGTTCCATATCCTTCTTCCCGACTTGTCTCTTGGAGACTTCTGGCCACTTGGGAGCCAAGTCTGGGGATGTTTTGGAAACTTTTCAGAGGCCTCGCTGGTGACAGGGGGGACAGCAGGCAGTGACAGGCCCGGGGCTGACAGGCTCCCCCTCCCCTAGCGGGCGCTCGGCTGCCACACCCAGCTGACATAGAACCTTTGTCACAATGCCCGCTACCGTGGGGAGGATGCGGGCACTCTGCAGGTGACAGGGACCCAGCAGGACTTGCTGTCAGCTCAGCAATTGCTCAGTTCCCCAAAGAAGCTGAATTCTGCAAATTGCTGCTTTTGCTCTTGAAATGATGTCATCAGGTGGGTGTTTTGGTGTAATACACTGAAAACCAGAGCAGAAATGCTGAAATATTCCCATGATATGCATGGTCTCTGCACCAAACCACCATGAATCAGCCTACGTACATCTGCCGCTTGTTCTTCTGTACTGACAGCAGATTGTGGAGGTACAGTATAAAAACCATCTTTATGGAGAGATCTTTGTGGTTTAGCCTTAGTCTAAGTGTCTCAAGTAGCCGGGGCTTTTGTTTGGGCCTAATCCATAACGTCTGATGGCTTTCCTCCTCATCTCAAGATGAATGTGGTAGAAAATATAAATCAAAGAAACGTCCTTTGGCCTAGCCTTGCCTTGCCTTGCCTTATTTCCTTCTCATCCTGTTCTCTGTCCCAGCCTCTCTCACTAACCCCTCGTCTGGCTGCATGTCTCTTCTTTCCTCTCTCCTTTTCTCAAACTCTCCTGCTTCCTGGCTTTCCTCTTTCAATTCCTCCATTTCAGTCCTGCAGCCCCGCACTACTTTTTCCTCTTGCCTCCCTCTGGCCTGCTCCCTTGGCTTTCTCCCTCTGTTCCATATCCTTCTTCCCGACTTGTCTCTTGGAGACTTTTGGCCACTTGGGAGCCAAGTCTGGGGATGTTTTGGAAACTTTTCAGAGGCCTCGCTGGTGACAGGGGGGACAGCAGGCAGTGACAGGCCCGGGGCTGACAGGCTCACCCTCCCCTAGCGGGCGCTCGGCTGCCACACCCAGCTGACATAGAACCTTTGTCACAATGCCTGCTACCGTGGGGAGGATGCGGGCACTCTGCAGGTGACAGGGACCCAGCAGGACTTGCTGTCAGCTCAGCAATTGCTCAGTTCCCCAAAGAAGCTGAATTCTGCAAATTGCTGCTTTTGCTTTTGAAATGATGTCATCAGGTGGGTGTTTTGGTGTAATACACTGAAAATCAGAGCAGAAATGCTGAAATATTCCCATGATATGCATGGTCTCTGCACCAAACCACCATGACTCAGCCTACGTACATCTGCCGCTTGTTCTTCTGTACTGACAGCAGATTGTGGAGGTACAGTATAAAAAACATCTTTATGGAGAGATCTTTGTGGTTTAGGCTTAGTCTAAGTGTCTCAAGTAGCTGGGGCTTTTGTTTGGGCCTAATCCATAAGGTCTGATGGCTTTCCTCCTCCTCTCAAGATGAATGTGGTAGAAAATATAAATCAAAGAAACGTCCTTTGGCCTAGCCTTGCCTTGCCTTGCCTTATTTCCTTCTCATCCTGTTCTCTGTCCCAGCCTCTCTCACTAAGCCCTCATCTGGCTGCATGTCTCTTCTTTCCTCTCTCCTTTTCTCAAACTCTCCTGCTTCCTGGCTTTCGTCTTTCAATTCCTCCATTTCAGTCCTGCAGCCCCGCACTACTTTTTCCTCTTGCCTCCCTTTGGCCTGCTCCCTTGGCTTTCTCCCTCTGTTCCATATCCTTCTTCCCGACTTGTCTCTTGGAGACTTTTGGCCACTTGGGAGCCAAGTCTGGGGATGTTTTGGAAACTTTTCAGAGGCCTCGCTGGTGACAGGGGGGACAGCAGGCAGTGACAGGCCCGGGGCTGACAGGCTCACCCTCCCCTAGCGGGCGCTCGGCTGCCACACCCAGCTGACATAGAACCTTTGTCACAATGCCCGCTACCGTGGGGAGGATGCGGGCACTCTGCAGGTGACAGGGACCCAGCAGGACTTGCTGTCAGCTCAGCAATTGCTCAGTTCCCCAAAGAAGCTGAATTCTGCAAATTGCTGCTTTTGCTCTTGAAATGATGTCATCAGGTGGGTGTTTTGGTGTAATACACTGAAAACCAGAGCAGAAATGCTGAAATATTCCCATGGTATGCATGGTCTTAGGAGCAAAGCACCGTGACTCAGCCTAAGTAGATCTGCCTCTTATTCTTTTGTACTGCCAGCAGATTGTGGAGGTACAGTATAAAAACCATCTTTATGGAGAGATCTTTGTGGTTTAGGCTTAGTCTAAGTGTCTCAAGTAGCCGGGGCTTTTGTTTGGGCCTAATCCATAAGGTCTGATGGCTTTCCTCCTCATCTCAAGATGAATGTGGTAGAAAATATAAATCAAAGAAACGTCCTTTGGCCTAGCCTTGCCTTGCCTTGCCTTATTTCCTTCTCATCCTGTTCTCTGTCCCAGCCTCTCTCACTAAGCCCTCGTCTGGCTGCATGTCTCTTCTTTCCTCTCTCCTTTTCTCAAACTCTCCTGCTTCCTGGCTTTCGTCTTTCAATTCCTCCATTTCAGTCCTGCAGCCCCGCACTACTTTTTCCTCTTGCCTCCTTTTGGCCTGCTCCCTTGGCTTTCTCCCTGTGTTCCATATCCTTCTTCCCGACTTGTCTCTTGGAGACTTTTGGCCACTTGGGAGCCAAGTCTGGGGATGTTTTGGAAACTTTTCAGAGGCCTCGCTGGTGACAGGGGGGACAGCAGGCAGTGACAGGCCCGGGGCTGACAGGCTCCCCCTCCCCTAGCGGGCGCTCGGCTGCCACACCCAGCTGACATAGAACCTTTGTCACAATGCCCGCTACCGTGGGGAGGATGCGGGCACTCTGCAGGTGACAGGGACCCAGCAGGACTTGCTGTCAGCTCAGCAATTGCTCAGTTCCCCAAAGAAGCTGAATTCTGCAAATTGCTGCTTTTGCTCTTGAAATGATGTCATCAGGTGGGTGTTTTGGTGTAATACACTGAAAACCAGAGCAGAAATGCTGAAATATTCCCATGGTATGCATGGTCTTAGGAGCAAAGCACCGTGACTCAGCCTAAGTAGATCTGCCGCTTATTCTTTTGTACTGCCAGCAGATTGTGGAAGTAGAGTATAAAAACCATCCTGATGGAGAGATCTTTGCATTTTAGGCTTAGTCTAAGTTTCTCAAGTAGCCGGGGTTTTTGATTGGGCCTAATCCATCAGGTCTGATGGCGTTCCTCCTCCTCTCAAGATGAATGTGGTAGAAAATATAAATCAAAGAAACGTCCTTTGGCCTAGCCTTGCCTTGCCTTGCCTTATTTCCTTCTCATCCTGTTCTCTGTCCCAGCCTCTCTCACTAACCCCTCGTCTGGCTGCATGTCTCTTCTTTCCTCTCTCCTTTTCTCAAACTCTCCTGCTTCCTGGCTTTCGTCTTTCAATTCCTCCATTTCAGTCCTGCAGCCCCGCACTACTTTTTCCTCTTGCCTCCCTCTGGCCTGCTCCCTTGGCTTTCTCCCTCTGTTCCATATCCTTCTTCCCGACTTGTCTCTTGGAGACTTTTGGCCACTTGGGAGCCAAGTCTGGGGATGTTTTGGAAACTTTTCAGAGGCCTCGCTGGTGACAGGGGGGACAGCAGGCAGTGACAGGCCTGGGGCTGACAGACTCCCCCTCCCCTAGCGGGCGCTCGGCTGCCACACCCAGCTGACATAGAACCTTTGTCACAATGCCCGCTACCGTGGGGAGGATGCGGGCACTCTGCAGGTGACAGGGACCCAGCAGGACTTGCTGTCAGCTCAGCAATTGCTCAGTTCCCCAAAGAAGCTGAATTCTGCAAATTGCTGCTTTTGCTCTTGAAATGATGTCATCAGGTGGGTGTTTTGGTGTAATACATTGAAAACCAGAGCACAAATGCTGAAATAGTCCCATGATATGCATGGTCTCTGCACCAAACCACCATGACTCAGCCTACGTACATCTGCCGCTTGTTCTTCTGTACTGACAGCAGATTGTGGAGGTACAGTATAAAAACCATCTTTATGGAGAGATCTTTGTGGTTTAGGCTTAGTCTAAGTGTCTCAAGTAGCCGGGGCTTTTGTTTGGATCTATTCCATAAGGTCTGATGGCTTTCCTCCTCATCTCAAGATGAATGTGGTAGAAAATATAAATCGAAGAAACGTCCTTTGGCCTAGCCTTGCCTTGCCTTGCCTTATTTCCTTCTCATCCTGTTCTCTGTCCCAGCCTCTCTCACTAACCCCTCGTCTGGCTGCATGTCTCTTCTTTCCTCTCTCCTTTTCTCAAACTCTCCTGCTTCCTGGCTTTACTCTTTCAATTCCTCCGTTTCAGTCCTGCAGCCCCGCACTACTTTTTCCTCTTGCCTCCCTCTGGCCTGCTCCCTTGGCTTTCTCCCTCTGTTCCATATCCTTCTTCCCGACTTGTCTCTTGGAGACTTTTGGCCACTTGGGAGCCAAGTCTGGGGATGTTTTGGAAACTTTTCAGAGGCCTCGCTGGTGACAGGGGGGACAGCAGGCAGTGACAGGCCCGGGGCTGACAGACTCACCCTCCCCTAGCGGGCGCTCGGCTGCCACACCCAGCTGACATAGAACCTTTGTCACAATGCCCGCTACCGTGGGGAGGATGCGGGCACTCTGCAGGTGACAGGGACCCAGCAGGACTTGCTGTCAGCTCAGCAATTGCTCAGTTCCCCAAAGAAGCTGAATTCTGCAAATTGCTGCTTTTGCTCTTGAAATGATGTCATCAGGTGGGTGTTTTGGTGTAATACACTGAAAACCAGAGCAGAAATGCTGAAATATTCCCATGGTATGCATGGTCTTAGGAGCAAAGCACCGTGACTCAGCCTAAGTAGATCTGCCGCTTATTCTTTTGTACTGCCAGCAGATTGTGGAAGTAGAGTATAAAAACCATCCTTATGGATAGATCTTTGCATTTTAGGCTTAGTCTAAGTGTCTCAAGTAGCCGGGGTTTTTGATTGGGCCTAATCCATCAGGTCTGATGGCGTTCCTCCTCGTCTCCAGATGAATGTGGTAGAAAACATAAAGCAAGGAAATGTCCTTTGGCCTAGCCTTGCCTTGCCTTATTTCCTTCTCATCCTGTTCTCTGTCCCAGCCTCTCTCACTAACCCCTCGTCTGGCTGCATGTCTCTTCTTTCCTCTCTCCTTTTCTCAAACTCTCCTGCTTCCTGGCTTTCATCTTTCAATTCCTCCATTTCAGTCCTGCAGCCCCGCACTACTTTTTCCTCTTGCCTCCCGCTGGCCTGCTCCCTTGGCTTTCTCCCTGTGTTCCATATCCTTCTTCCCGACTTGTCTCTTGGAGACTTCTGGCCACTTGGGAGCCAAGTCTGGGGATGTTTTGGAAACTTTTCAGAGGCCTCGCTGGTGACAGGGGGGACAGCAGGCAGTGACAGGCCCGGGGCTGACAGGCTCCCCCTCCCCTAGCGGGCGCTCGGCTGCCACACCCAGCTGACATAGAACCTTTGTCACAATGCCCGCTACCGTGGGGAGGATGCGGGCACTCTGCAGGTGACAGGGACCCAGCAGGACTTGCTGTCAGCTCAGCAATTGCTCAGTTCCCCAAAGAAGCTGAATTCTGCAAATTGCTGCTTTTGCTCTTGAAATGATGTCATCAGGTGGGTGTTTTGGTGTAATACACTGAAAACCAGAGCAGAAATGCTGAAATATTCCCATGATATGCATGGTCTCTGCACCAAACCACCATGAATCAGCCTACGTACATCTGCCGCTTGTTCTTCTGTACTGACAGCAGATTGTGGAGGTACAGTATAAAAACCATCTTTATGGAGAGATCTTTGTGGTTTAGCCTTAGTCTAAGTGTCTCAAGTAGCCGGGGCTTTTGTTTGGGCCTAATCCATAACGTCTGATGGCTTTCCTCCTCATCTCAAGATGAATGTGGTAGAAAATATAAATCAAAGAAACGTCCTTTGGCCTAGCCTTGCCTTGCCTTGCCTTATTTCCTTCTCATCCTGTTCTCTGTCCCAGCCTCTCTCACTAACCCCTCGTCTGGCTGCATGTCTCTTCTTTCCTCTCTCCTTTTCTCAAACTCTCCTGCTTCCTGGCTTTCCTCTTTCAATTCCTCCATTTCAGTCCTGCAGCCCCGCACTACTTTTTCCTCTTGCCTCCCTCTGGCCTGCTCCCTTGGCTTTCTCCCTCTGTTCCATATCCTTCTTCCCGACTTGTCTCTTGGAGACTTTTGGCCACTTGGGAGCCAAGTCTGGGGATGTTTTGGAAACTTTTCAGAGGCCTCGCTGGTGACAGGGGGGACAGCAGGCAGTGACAGGCCCGGGGCTGACAGGCTCACCCTCCCCTAGCGGGCGCTCGGCTGCCACACCCAGCTGACATAGAACCTTTGTCACAATGCCTGCTACCGTGGGGAGGATGCGGGCACTCTGCAGGTGACAGGGACCCAGCAGGACTTGCTGTCAGCTCAGCAATTGCTCAGTTCCCCAAAGAAGCTGAATTCTGCAAATTGCTGCTTTTGCTTTTGAAATGATGTCATCAGGTGGGTGTTTTGGTGTAATACACTGAAAATCAGAGCAGAAATGCTGAAATATTCCCATGATATGCATGGTCTCTGCACCAAACCACCATGACTCAGCCTACGTACATCTGCCGCTTGTTCTTCTGTACTGACAGCAGATTGTGGAGGTACAGTATAAAAAACATCTTTATGGAGAGATCTTTGTGGTTTAGGCTTAGTCTAAGTGTCTCAAGTAGCTGGGGCTTTTGTTTGGGCCTAATCCATAAGGTCTGATGGCTTTCCTCCTCCTCTCAAGATGAATGTGGTAGAAAATATAAATCAAAGAAACGTCCTTTGGCCTAGCCTTGCCTTGCCTTGCCTTATTTCCTTCTCATCCTGTTCTCTGTCCCAGCCTCTCTCACTAAGCCCTCATCTGGCTGCATGTCTCTTCTTTCCTCTCTCCTTTTCTCAAACTCTCCTGCTTCCTGGCTTTCGTCTTTCAATTCCTCCATTTCAGTCCTGCAGCCCCGCACTACTTTTTCCTCTTGCCTCCCGCTGGCCTGCTCCCTTGGCTTTCTCCCTCTGTTCCATATCCTTCTTCCCGACTTGTCTCTTGGAGACTTTTGGCCACTTGGGAGCCAAGTCTGGGGATGTTTTGGAAACTTTTCAGAGGCCTCGCTGGTGACAGGGGGGACAGCAGGCAGTGACAGGCCCGGGGCTGACAGGCTCACCCTCCCCTAGCGGGCGCTCGGCTGCCACACCCAGCTGACATAGAACCTTTGTCACAATGCCCGCTACCGTGGGGAGGATGCGGGCACTCTGCAGGTGACAGGGACCCAGCAGGACTTGCTGTCAGCTCAGCAATTGCTCAGTTCCCCAAAGAAGCTGAATTCTGCAAATTGCTGCTTTTGCTCTTGAAATGATGTCATCAGGTGGGTGTTTTGGTGTAATACATTGAAAACCAGAGCACAAATGCTGAAATAGTCCCATGATATGCATGGTCTCTGCACCAAACCACCATGACTCAGCCTACGTACATCTGCCGCTTGTTCTTCTGTACTGACAGCAGATTGTGGAGGTACAGTATAAAAACCATCTTTATGGAGAGATCTTTGTGGTTTAGGCTTAGTCTAAGTGTCTCAAGTAGCCGGGGCTTTTGTTTGGATCTATTCCATAAGGTCTGATGGCTTTCCTCCTCATCTCAAGATGAATGTGGTAGAAAATATAAATCGAAGAAACGTCCTTTGGCCTAGCCTTGCCTTGCCTTGCCTTATTTCCTTCTCATCCTGTTCTCTGTCCCAGCCTCTCTCACTAAGCCCTCGTCTGGCTGCATGTCTCTTCTTTCCTCTCTCCTTTTCTCAAACTCTCCTGCTTCCTGGCTTTCGTCTTTCAATTCCTCCTTTTCAGTCCTGCAGCCCGGCACTACTTTTTCCTCTTGCCTCCCTTTGGCCTGCTCCCTTGGCTTTCTCCCTCTGTTCCATATCCTTCTTCCCGACTTGTCTCTTGGAGACTTTTGGCCACTTGGGAGCCAAGTCTGGGGATGTTTTGGAAACTTTTCAGAGGCCTCGCTGGTGACAGGGGGGACAGCAGGCAGTGACAGGCCCGGGGCTGACAGGCTCCCCCTCCCCTAGCGGGCGCTCGGCTGCCACACCCAGCTGACATAGAACCTTTGTCACAATGCCCGCTACCGTGGGGAGGATGCAGGCACTCTGCAGGTGACAGGGACCCAGCAGGACTTGCTGTCAGCTCAGCAATTGCTCAGTTCCCCAAAGAAGCTGAATTCTGCAAATTGCTGCTTTTGCTCTTGAAATGATGTCATCAGGTGGGTGTTTTGGTGTAATACACTGAAAACCAGAGCAGAAATGCTGAAATATTCCCATGGTATGCATGGTCTTAGGAGCAAAGCACCGTGACTCAGCCTAAGTAGATCTGCCGCTTATTCTTTTGTACTGCCAGCAGATTGTGGAAGTAGAGTATAAAAACCATCCTGATGGAGAGATCTTTGCATTTTAGGCTTAGTCTAAGTGTCTCAAGTAGCCGGGGTTTTTGATTGGGCCTAATCCAACAGGTCTGATGGCGTTCCTCCTCCTCTCAAGATGAATGTGGTAGAAAATATAAATCAAAGAAACGTCCTTTGGCCTAGCCTTGCCTTGCCTTGCCTTATTTCCTTCTCATCCTGTTCTCTGTCCCAGCCTCTCTCACTAACCCCTCGTCTGGCTGCATGTCTCTTCTTTCCTCTCTCCTTTTCTCAAACTCTCCTGCTTCCTGGCTTTCGTCTTTCAATTCCTCCATTTCAGTCCTGCAGCCCCGCACTACTTTTTCCTCTTGCCTCCCTCTGGCCTGCTCCCTTGGCTTTCTCCCTCTGTTCCATATCCTTCTTCCCGACTTGTCTCTTGGAGACTTTTGGCCACTTGGGAGCCAAGTCTGGGGATGTTTTGGAAACTTTTCAGAGGCCTCGCTGGTGACAGGGGGGACAGCAGGCAGTGACAGGCCTGGGGCTGACAGACTCCCCCTCCCCTAGCGGGCGCTCGGCTGCCACACCCAGCTGACATAGAACCTTTGTCACAATGCCCGCTACCGTGGGGAGGATGCGGGCACTCTGCAGGTGACAGGGACCCAGCAGGACTTGCTGTCAGCTCAGCAATTGCTCAGTTCCCCAAAGAAGCTGAATTCTGCAAATTGCTGCTTTTGCTCTTGAAATGATGTCATCAGGTGGGTGTTTTGGTGTAATACATTGAAAACCAGAGCACAAATGCTGAAATAGTCCCATGATATGCATGGTCTCTGCACCAAACCACCATGACTCAGCCTACGTACATCTGCCGCTTGTTCTTCTGTACTGACAGCAGATTGTGGAGGTACAGTATAAAAACCATCTTTATGGAGAGATCTTTGTGGTTTAGGCTTAGTCTAAGTGTCTCAAGTAGCCGGGGCTTTTGTTTGGGTCTATTCCATAAGGTCTGATGGCTTTCCTCCTCATCTCAAGATGAATGTGGTAGAAAATATAAATCAAAGAAACGTCCTTTGGCCTAGCCTTGCCTTGCCTTGCCTTATTTCCTTCTCATCCTGTTCTCTGTCCCAGCCTCTCTCACTAAGCCCTCGTCTGGCTGCATGTCTCTTCTTTCCTCTCTCCTTTTCTCAAACTCTCCTGCTTCCTGGCTTTCGTCTTTCAATTCCTCCATTTCAGTCCTGCAGCCCGGCACTACTTTTTCCTCTTGCCTCCCTTTGGCCTGCTCCCTTGGCTTTCTCCCTCTGTTCCATATCCTTCTTCCCGACTTGTCTCTTGGAGACTTTTGGCCACTTGGGAGCCAAGTCTGGGGATGTTTTGGAAACTTTTCAGAGGCCTCGCTGGTGACAGGGGGGACAGCAGGCAGTGACAGGCCCGGGGCTGACAGGCTCCCCCTCCCCTAGCGGACGCTCGGCTGCCACACCCAGCTGACATAGAACCTTTGTCACAATGCCCGCTACCGTGGGGAGGATGCAGGCACTCTGCAGGTGACAGGGACCCAGCAGGACTTGCTGTCAGCTCAGCAATTGCTCAGTTCCCCAAAGAAGCTGAATTCTGCAAATTGCTGCTTTTGCTCTTGAAATGATGTCATCAGGTGGGTGTTTTGGTGTAATACACTGAAAACCAGAGCAGAAATGCTGAAATATTCCCATGGTATGCATGGTCTTAGGAGCAAAGCACCGTGACTCAGCCTAAGTAGATCTGCCGCTTATTCTTTTGTACTGCCAGCAGATTGTGGAAGTAGAGTATAAAAACCATCCTGATGGAGAGATCTTTGCATTTTAGGCTTAGTCTAAGTGTCTCAAGTAGCCGGGGTTTTTGATTGGGCCTAATCCAACAGGTCTGATGGCGTTCCTCCTCGTCTCCAGATGAATGTGGTAGAAAACATAAAGCAAGGAAATGTCCTTTGGCCTAGCCTTGCCTTGCCTTATTTCCTTCTCATCCTGTTCTCTGTCCCAGCCTCTCTCACTAACCCCTCGTCTGGCTGCATGTCTCTTCTTTCCTCTCTCCTTTTCTCAAACTCTCCTGCTTCCTGGCTTTCGTCTTTCAATTCCTCCATTTCAGTCCTGCAGCCCCGCACTACTTTTTCCTCTTGCCTCCCTTGGGCCTGCTCCCTTGGCTTTCTCCCTCTCTTCCATATCCTTCTTCCCGACTTGTCTCTTGGAGACTTCTGGCCACTTGGGAGCCAAGTCTGGGGATGTTTTGGAAACTTTTCAGAGGCCTCGCTGGTGACAGGGGGGACAGCAGGCAGTGACAGGCCCGGGGCTGACAGGCTCCCCCTCCCCTAGCGGGCGCTCGGCTGCCACACCCAGCTGACATAGAACCTTTGTCACAATGCCCGCTACCGTGGGGAGGATGCGGGCACTCTGCAGGTGACAGGGACCCAGCAGGACTTGCTGTCAGCTCAGCAATTGCTCAGTTCCCCAAAGAAGCTGAATTCTGCAAATTGCTGCTTTTGCTCTTGAAATGATGTCATCAGGTGGGTGTTTTGGTGTAATACACTGAAAACCAGAGCAGAAGTGCTGAAATAGTACCATGATATGCATGGTCTCTGCACCAAACCACCATGACTCAGCCTACGTACATCTGCCGCTTGTTCTTCTGTACTGACAGCAGATTGTGGAGGTACAGTATAAAAGCCATCTTTATGGAGAGATCTTTGTGGTTTAGGCTTAGTCTAAGTGTCTCAAGTAGCCGGGGCTTTTGTTTGGGCCTAATCCATAAGGTCTGATGGCTTTCCTCCTCATCTCAAGATGAATGTGGTAGAAAATATAAATCAAAGAAACGTCCTTTGGCCTAGCCTTGCCTTGCCTTGCCTTATTTCCTTCTCATCCTGTTCTCTGTCCCAGCCTCTCTCACTAAGCCCTCGTCTGGCTGCATGTCTCTTCTTTCCTCTCTCCTTTTCTCAAACTCTCCTGCTTCCTGGCTTTCGTCTTTCAATTCCTCCATTTCAGTCCTGCAGCCCCGCACTACTTTTTCCTCTTGCCTCCTTTTGGCCTGCTCCCTTGGCTTTCTCCCTGTGTTCCATATCCTTCTTCCCGACTTGTCTCTTGGAGACTTTGGCCACTTTGCACCCAAGTCTGGGGATGTTTTGGAAACTTTTCAGAGGCCTCGCTGGTGACAGGGGGGACAGCAGGCAGTGACAGGCCCGGGGCTGACAGGCTCCCCCTCCCCTAGCGGGCGCTCGGCTGCCACACCCAGCTGACATAGAACCTTTGTCACAATGCTCGCTACCGTGGGGAGGATGCGGGCACTCTGCAGGTGACAGGGACCCAGCAGGACTTGCTGTCAGCTTAGCAATTGCTCAGTTCCCCAAAGAAGCTGAATTCTGCAAATTGCTGCTTTTGCTCTTGAAATGATGTCATCAGGTGGGTGTTTTGGTGTAATACACTGAAAACCAGAGCAGAAATGCTGAAATATTCCCATGATATGCATGGTCTCTGCACCAAACCACCATGACTCAGCCTACGTACATCTGCCGCTTGTTCTTCTGTACTGACAGCAGATTGTGGAGGTACAGTATAAAAACCATCTTTATGGAGAGATCTTTGTGGTTTAGGCTTAGTCTAAGTGTCTCAAGTAGCCGGGGCTTTTGTTTGGGCCTAATCCATAAGGTCTGATGGCTTTCCTCCTCATCTCAAGATGAATGTGGTAGAAAATATAAATCAAAGAAACGTCCTTTGGCCTAGCCTTGCCTTGCCTTGCCTTATTTCCTTCTCATCCTGTTCTCTGTGCCAGCCTCTCTCATTAACCCCTCGTCTGGCTGCATGTCTCTTCTTTCCTCTCTCCTTTTCTCAAACTCTCCTGCTTCCTGCATTCGTCTTTCAATTCCTCCATTTCAGTCCTGCAGCCCGGCACTACTTTTTCCTCTTCCCTCCCTTGGGCCTGCTCCCTTGGTTTTCTCCCTCTCTTCCATATCCTTCTTCCCGATTTGTCGCTTGGAGACTTTTGGCCAATTTGCACCCAAGTCTGGGGATGTTTTGGAAACTTTTCAGAGGCCTCGCTGGTGACAGGGGGGACAGCAGGCAGTGACAGGCCCGGGGCTGACAGGCTCCCCCTCCCCTAGCGGGCGCTCGGCTGCCACACCCAGCTGACATAGAACCTTTGTCACAATGCCCGCTACCGTGGTGAGGATGCGGGCACTCTGCAGGTGACAGGGACCCAGCAGGACTTGCTGTCAGCTCAGCAATTGCTCAGTTCCCCAAAGAAGCTGAATTCTGCAAATTGCTGCTTTTGCTCTTGAAATGATGTCATCAGGTGGGTGTTTTGGTGTAATACACTGAAAACCAGAGCAGAAATGCTGAAATATTCCTATGATATGCATGGTCTCTGCACCAAACCACCATGACTCAGCCTAAGTACATCTGCCGCTTGTTCTTCTGTACTGACAGCAGATTGTGGAGGTACAGTATAAAAACCATCTTTATGGAGAGATCTTTGTGGTTTAGGCTTAGTCTAAGTGTCTCAAGTAGCCGGGGCTTTTGTTTGGGCCTAATCCATAAGGTCTGATGGCTTTCCTCCTCATCTCAAGATGAATGTGGTAGAAAATATAAATCAAAGAAACGTCCTTTGGCCTAGCCTTGCCTTGCCTTGCCTTATTTCCTTCTCATCCTGTTCTCTGTCCCAGCCTCTCTCACTAAGCCCTCGTCTGGCTGCATGTCTCTTCTTTCCTCTCTCCTTTTCTCAAACTCTCCTGCTTCCTGGCTTTCGTCTTTCAATTCCTCCATTTCAGTCCTGCAGCCCCGCACTACTTTTTCCTCTTGCCTCCTTTTGGCCTGCTGCCTTGGCTTTCTCCCTCTGTTCCATATCCTTCTTCCCGACTTGTCTCTTGGAGACTTTTGGCCACTTGGGAGCCAAGTCTGGGGATGTTTTGGAAACTTTTCAGAGGCCTCGCTGGTGACAGGGGGGACAGCAGGCAGTGACAGGCCCGGGGCTGACAGGCTCCCCCTCCCCTAGCGGGCGCTCGGCTGCCACACCCAGCTGACATAGAACCTTTGTCACAATGCCCGCTACCGTGGGGAGGATGCGGGCACTCTGCAGGTGACAGGGACCCAGCAGGACTTGCTGTCAGCTCAGCAATTGCTCAGTTCCCCAAAGAAGCTGAATTCTGCAAATTGCTGCTTTTGCTCTTGAAATGATGTCATCAGGTGGGTGTTTTGGTGTAATACACTGAAAACCAGAGCAGAAATGCTGAAATATTCCCATGATATGCATGGTCTCTGCACCAAACCACCATGACTCAGCCTACGTACATCTGCCGCTTGTTCTTCTGTACTGACAGCAGATTGTGGAGGTACAGTATAAAAGCCATCTTTATGGAGAGATCTTTGTGGTTTAGGCTTAGTCTAAGTGTCTCAAGTAGCCGGGGCTTTTGTTTGGGCCTAATCCATAAGGTCTGATGGCTTTCATCCTCATCTCAAGATTAATGTGGTAGAAAATATAAATCAAAGAAACGTCCTTTGGCCTAGCCTTGCCTTGCCTTGCCTTATTTCCTTCTCATCCTGTTCTCTGTCCCAGCCTCTCTCACTAAGCCCTCGTCTGGCTGCATGTCTCTTCTTTCCTCTCTCCTTTTCTCAAACTCTCCTGCTTCCTGCATTCGTCTTTCAATTCCTCCATTTCAGTCCTGCAGCCCGGCACTACTTTTTCCTCTTCCCTCCCTTGGGCCTGCTCCCTTGGTTTTCTCCCTCTCTTCCATATCCTTCTTCCCGACTTGTCTCTTGGAGGCTTTTGGCCACTTTGCACCCAAGTCTGGGGATGTTTTGGAAACTTTTCAGAGGCCTCGCTGGTGACAGCGGGGACAGCAGGCAGTGACAGACCTGGGGCTGACAGGCTCCCCCTCCCCTAGCGGGCGCTCGGCTGCCACAGCCAGCTGACATAGAACCTTTGTCACAATGCCCGCTACCGTGGGGAGGATGCGGGCACTCTGCAGGTGACAGGGACCCAGCAGGACTTGCTGTCAGCTCAGCAATTGCTCAGTTCCCCAAAGAAGCTGAATTCTGCAAATTGCTGCTTTTGCTCTTGAAATGATGTCATCAGGTGGGTGTTTTGGTGTAATACACTGAAAACCAGAGCAGAAATGCTGAAATATTCCCATGATATGCATGGTCTCTGCACCAAACCACCATGACTCAGCCTACGTACATCTGCCGCTTGTTCTTCTGTACTGACAGCAGATTGTGGAGGTACAGTATAAAAACCATCTTTATGGAGAGATCTTTGTGGTTTAGGCTTAGTCTAAGTGTCTCAAGTAGCCGGGGCTTTTGTTTGGGCCTAATCCATATGGTCTGATGGCTTTCCTCCTCATCTCAAGATGAATGTGGTAGAAAATATAAATCAAGGAAACCTCGTTTGGCCTAGCTTTGCCTTGCCTTGCCTTGCCTTATTTCCTTCTCATCCTGTTCTCTGTCCCAGCCTCTCTCACTAACCCCTCGTCTGGCTGCATGTCTCTTCTTTCCTCTCTCCTTTTCTCAAACTCTCCTGCTTCCTGGCTTTCGTCTTTCAATTCCTCCATTTCAGTCCTGCAGCCCGGCACTACTTTTTCCTCTTGCCTCCCTTGGGCCTGCTCCCTTGGCTTTCTCCCTCTGTTCCATATCCTTCTTCCCGACTTGTCTCTTGGAGAGTTTTGGCCACTTTGGAGCCAAGTCTGGGGATGTTTTGGAAACTTTTCAGAGGCCTCGCTGGTGACAGGGGGGACAGCAGGCAGTGACAGGCCCGGGGCTGACAGGCTTCCCCTCCCCTAGCGGACGCTCAGCTGCCACACCCAGCTGACGTAGAAGCTTTGTCACAATGCCCGCTACCGTGGTGAGGATGCGGGCACTCTGCAGATGATAGAGACCCAGCAGGACTTGCTGTCAGCTCAGCAATTGCTCAGTTCCCCAAAGAAGCTGAATTCTGCAAATTGCTGCTTTCGCTCTTGAAATGATGTCATCAGGTGGGTGTTTTGGTGTAATACACTGAAAACCAGAGCAGAAATGCTGAAATATTCCCATGATATGCATGGTCTCTGCACCAAACCACCATGACTCAGCCTAAGTATGTCTGCCGCTTGTTCTTTTGTACTGCCAGCTGATTGTGGAAGTACAGTATAAAAACCATCTTTATGGAGAGATCTTTGTGGTTTAGGCTTAGTCTAAGTGTCTCAAGTAGCCGGGGCTTTTGTGTGGGCCTAATCCATAACGTCTGATGGCTTTCCTCTCATCTCAAGATGAATGTTGTAGAAAATATAAATCAAAGAAACGTCCTTTGGCCTAGCCTTGCCTTGCCTTGCCTTATTTCCTTCTCATCCTGTTCTCTGTCCCAGCCTCTCTCACTAAGCCCTCGTCTGGCTGCATGTCTCTTCTTTCCTCTCTCCTTTTCTCAAACTCTCCTGCTTCCTGGCTTTCGTCTTTCAATTCCTCCATTTCAGTCCTGCAGCCCCTCACTAGTTTTTCCTCTTGCCTCCCTTGGGCCTGCTCCCTTGGCTTTCTCCCTCTGTTCCATATCCTTCTTCCCGACTTGTCTCTTGGAGACTTTTGGCCACTTTGGAGCCAAGTCTGGGGATGTTTTGGAAACTTTTCAGAGGCCTCGCTGGTGACAGGGGGGACAGCAGGCAGTGACAGGCCCGGGGCTGACAGGCTTCCCCTCCCCTAGCGGGCGCTCAGCTGCCACACCCAGCTGACGTAGAACCTTTGTCACTATGCCCGCTACCGTGGTGAGGATGCGGGCACTCTGCAAGTGACAGGGACCCAGCAGGACTTGCTGTCAGCTCAGCAATTGCTCAGTTCCCCAAAGAAGCTGAATTCTGCAAATTGATGTTTTTGCTCTTGAAATGATGTCATCAGGTGGGTGTTTTGGTGTAATACACTGAAAACCAGAGCAGAAATGCTGAAATAGTCCCATGATATCCATGGTCTCTGCAGCAAACCACCATGACTCAGCCTACGTACATCTGCCGCTTGTTCTTCTGTACTGACAGAAGATTGTGGAAGTACAGTATAAAAAACATCTTTATGGAGAGATCTTTGTGGTTTACGCTTAGTCTAAGTGTCTCAAGTAGCCGGGGCTTTTGTTTGGGCCTAGTCCATAAGGTCTGATGGCTTTCCTCTCATCTCAAGATGAATGTGGTAGAAAATATAAATCAAAGAAACGTCCTTTGGCCTAGCCTTGCCTTGCCTTGCCTTGCCTTATTTCCTTCTCATCCTGTTCTCTGTCCCAGCCTCTCTCACTAACCCCTCGTCTGGCTGCATGTCTCTTCTATCCTCTCTCCTTTTCTCAAACTCTCCTGCTTCCTGGCTTTCGTCTTTCAATTCCTCCATTTCAGTCCTGCAGCCCGGCAGTACTTTTTTCTCTTGCCTCCCTTGGGCCTGCTCCCTTGGCTTTCTCCCTCTCTTCCATATCCTTCTTCCCGACTTGTCTCTTGGAGACTTTTGGCCACTTTGGAACCAAGTCTGGGGATGTTTTGGAAACTTTTCAGAGGCCTCGCTGGTGACAGGGGGGACAGCAGGCAGTGACAGGCCCGGGGCTGACAGGCTCCCCCTCCCCTAGCGGGCGCTCGGCTGCCACACCCAGCTGACGTAGAACCTTTGTCACTATGCCCGCTACCGTGGTGAGGATGCGGGCACTCTGCAGGTGACAGGGACCCAGCAGGACTTGCTGTCAGCTCAGCAATTGCTCAGTTCCCCAAAGAAGCTGAATTCTGCAAATTGCTGCTTTTGCTCTTGAAATGATGTCATCAGGTGGGTGTTTTGGTGTAATACACTGAAAACCAGAGCAGAAATGCTGAAATATTCCCATGATATGCATGGTCTCTGCACCAAACCACCATGACTCAGCCTAAGTATGTCTGCCGCTTGTTCTTTTGTACTGCCAGCTGATTGTGGAAGTACAGTATAAAAACCATCTTTATGGAGAGATCTTTGTGGTTTAGGCTTAGTCTAAGTGTCTCAAGTAGCCGGGGCTTTTGTTTGGGCCTAATCCATAACGTCTGATGGCTTTCCTCTCATCTCAAGATGAATGTGGTAGAAAATATAAATCAAAGAAACGTCCTTTGGCCTAGCCTTTCCTTGCCTTGCCTTATTTCCTTCTCATCCTGTTCTCTGTCCCAGCCTCTCTCACTAAGCCCTCGTCTGGCTGCATGTCTCTTCTTTCCTCTCTCCTTTTCTCAAACTCTCCTGCTTCCTGGCTTTCGTCTTTCAATTCCTCCATTTCAGTCCTGCAGCCCCTCACTAGTTTTTCCTCTTGCCTCCCTTGGGCCTGCTCCCTTGGCTTTCTCCCTCTGTTCCATATCCTTCTTCCCGACTTGTCTCTTGGAGACTTTTGGCCACTTTGGAGCCAAGTCTGGGGATGTTTTGGAAACTTTTCAGAGGCCTCGCTGGTGACAGGGGGGACAGCAGGCAGTGACAGGCCCGGGGCTGACAGGCTTCCCCTCCCCTAGCGGGCGCTCAGCTGCCACACCCAGCTGACGTAGAACCTTTGTCACTATGCCCGCTACCGTGGTGAGGATGCGGGCACTCTGCAGGTGACAGGGACCCAGCAGGACTTGCTGTCAGCTCAGCAATTGCTCAGTTCCCCAAAGAAGCTGAATTCTGCAAATTGATGTTTTTGCTCTTGAAATGATGTCATCAGGTGGGTGTTTTGGTGTAATACACTGAAAACCAGAGCAGAAATGCTGAAATACTCCCATGATATGCATGGTCTCTGCAGCAAACCACCATGACTCAGCCTACGTACATCTGCCGCTTGTTCTTCTGTACTGACAGAAGATTGTGGAAGTACAGTATAAAAAACATCTTTATGGAGAGATCTTTGTGGTTTACGCTTAGTCTAAGTGTCTCAAGTAGCCGGGGCTTTTGTTTGGGCCTAGTCCATAAGGTCTGATGGCTTTCCTCTCATCTCAAGATGAATGTGGTAGAAAATATAAATCAAAGAAACGTCCTTTGGCCTAGCCTTGCCTTGCCTTGCCTTGCCTTATTTCCTTCTCATCCTGTTCTCTGTCCCAGCCTCTCTCACTAACCCCTCGTCTGGCTGCATGTCTCTTCTATCCTCTCTCCTTTTCTCAAACTCTCCTGCTTCCTGGCTTTCGTCTTTCAATTCCTCCATTTCAGTCCTGCAGCCCGGCACTACTTTTTTCTCTTGCCTCCCTTGGGCTTGCTCCCTTGGCTTTCTCCCTCTCTTCCATATCCTTCTTCCCGACTTGTCTCTTGGAGACTTTTGGCCACTTTGGACCCAAGTCTGGGCATGTTTTGGAAACTTTTCAGAGGCCTCGCTGGTGACAGGGGGGACAGCAGGCAGTGACAGGCCCGGGGCTGACAGGCTCCCCCTCCCCTAGCGGGCGCTCGTCTGCCACACCCAGCTGACATAGAACCTTTGTCACAATACCCGCTACTGTGGTGAGGATGCGGGCACTCTGCAGGTGACAGGGACCCAGCAGGACTTGCTGTCAGCTCAGCAATTGCTCAGTTCCCCAAAGAAGTTGAATTTTGCAAATTGCTGCTTTGCTCTTGAAATGATGTCATCAGGTGGGTGTTTTGGTGTAATACACTGAAACCCAGAGCAGAAATGCTGAAATATTCCCATGGTATGCATGGTCTCTGCACCAAACCACCATGTCTCAGCCTAAGTACATCTGCCGCTTGTTCTTTTGTACTGCCAGCTGATTATGAAAGTACAGTATAAAAACCATCTTTATGGTAAGATCTTTGTGGTTTAGACTTAGTCTAAGTGTCTCAAGTAGCCGGGGCTTTTGTTTGGGCCTAATCCATAAGGTCTGATGGCTTTCCTCCTCATCTCAAGATGAATGTGGTAGAAAATATAAATCAAGGAAACCTCGTTTGGCCTAGCCTTGCCTTGCCTTGCCTTGCCTTATTTCTTTCTCATCCTGTTTTCTGTCCCAGCCTCTCTCACTAACCCCTCGTCTGGCTGCATGTCTCTTCTTTCCTCTCTCCTTTTCTCAAACTCTCCTGCTTCCTGGCTTTCCTCTTTCAATTCCTCCATTTCATTCCTGTAGCCCGGCACTACTTTTTCCTCTTGCCTCCCTTTGGCCTGCTCCCTTGGTTTTCTCCCTCTCTTCCATATTCTTCTTCCCGACTTGTCTCTTGGAGACTTTTGGCCACTTTGGACCCAAGTCTGGGGATGTTTTGGAAATTTTTCAGAGGCCTCGCTGGTGACAGGGGGGACAGCAGGCAGTGACAGGCCCGGGGCTGACAGGCTCCCCCTCCCCTAGCGGGCGCTCAGCTGCCACACCCAGCTGACATAGAACCTTTGTCACAATGCCCGCTACCGTGGTGAGGATGCGGGCACTCTGCAGGTGACAGGGACCCAGCAGGACTTGCTGTCAGCTCAGCAATTGCTCAGTTCCCCAAAGAAGCTGAATTCTGCAAATTGATGTTTTTGCTCTTGAAATGATGTCATCAGGTGGGTGTTTTGGTGTAATACACTGAAAACCAGAGCAGAAATGCTGAAATAGTCCCATGATATCCATGGTCTCTGCAGCAAACCACCATGACTCAGCCTACGTACATCTGCCGCTTGTTCTTCTGTACTGACAGAAGATTGTGGAAGTACAGTATAAAAAACATCTTTATGGAGAGATCTTTGTGGTTTACGCTTAGTCTAAGTGTCTCAAGTAGCCGGGGCTTTTGTTTGGGCCTAGTCCATAAGGTCTGATGGCTTTCCTCTCATCTCAAGATGAATGTGGTAGAAAATATAAATCAAAGAAACGTCCTTTGGCCTAGCCTTGCCTTGCCTTGCCTTGCCTTATTTCCTTCTCATCCTGTTCTCTGTCCCAGCCTCTCTCACTAACCCCTCGTCTGGCTGCATGTCTCTTCTATCCTCTCTCCTTTTCTCAAACTCTCCTGCTTCCTGGCTTTCGTCTTTCAATTCCTCCATTTCAGTCCTGCAGCCCGGCAGTACTTTTTTCTCTTGCCTCCCTTGGGCCTGCTCCCTTGGCTTTCTCCCTCTCTTCCATATCCTTCTTCCCGACTTGTCTCTTGGAGACTTTTGGCCACTTGGGAACCAAGTCTGGGGATGTTTTGGAAACTTTTCAGAGGCCTCGCTGGTGACAGGGGGGACAGCAGGCAGTGACAGGCCCGGGGCTGACAGGCTCCCCCTCCCCTAGCGGGCGCTCGGCTGCCACACCCAGCTGACGTAGAACCTTTGTCACTATGCCCGCTACCGTGGTGAGGATGCGGGCACTCTGCAGGTGACAGGGACCCAGCAGGACTTGCTGTCAGCTCAGCAATTGCTCAGTTCCCCAAAGAAGCTGAATTCTGCAAATTGCTGCTTTTGCTCTTGAAATGATGTCATCAGGTGGGTGTTTTGGTGTAATACACTGAAAACCAGAGCAGAAATGCTGAAATATTCCCATGATATGCATGGTCTCTGCACCAAACCACCATGACTCAGCCTAAGTATGTCTGCCGCTTGTTCTTTTGTACTGCCAGCTGATTGTGGAAGTACAGTATAAAAACCATCCTGATGGAGAGATCTTTGTGGTTTAGGCTTAGTCTAAGTGTCTCAAGTAGCCGGGGCTTTTGTTTGGGCCTAATCCATAACGTCTGATGGCTTTCCTCTCATCTCAAGATGAATGTGGTAGAAAATATAAATCAAAGAAACGTCCTTTGGCCTAGCCTTTCCTTGCCTTGCCTTATTTCCTTCTCATCCTGTTCTCTGTCCCAGCCTCTCTCACTAAGCCCTCGTCTGGCTGCATGTCTCTTCTTTCCTCTCTCCTTTTCTCAAACTCTCCTGCTTCCTGGCTTTCGTCTTTCAATTCCTCCATTTCAGTCCTGCAGCCCCTCACTAGTTTTTCCTCTTGCCTCCCTTGGGCCTGCTCCCTTGGCTTTCTCCCTCTGTTCCATATCCTTCTTCCCGACTTGTCTCTTGGAGACTTTTGGCCACTTTGGAGCCAAGTCTGGGGATGTTTTGGAAACTTTTCAGAGGCCTCGCTGGTGACAGGGGGGACAGCAGGCAGTGACAGGCCCGGGGCTGACAGGCTTCCCCTCCCCTAGCGGGCGCTCAGCTGCCACACCCAGCTGACGTAGAACCTTTGTCACTATGCCCGCTACCGTGGTGAGGATGCGGGCACTCTGCAGGTGACAGGGACCCAGCAGGACTTGCTGTCAGCTCAGCAATTGCTCAGTTCCCCAAAGAAGCTGAATTCTGCAAATTGATGTTTTTGCTCTTGAAATGATGTCATCAGGTGGGTGTTTTGGTGTAATACACTGAAAACCAGAGCAGAAATGCTGAAATACTCCCATGATATGCATGGTCTCTGCAGCAAACCACCATGACTCAGCCTACGTACATCTGCCGCTTGTTCTTCTGTACTGACAGAAGATTGTGGAAGTACAGTATAAAAAACATCTTTATGGAGAGATCTTTGTGGTTTACGCTTAGTCTAAGTGTCTCAAGTAGCCGGGGCTTTTGTTTGGGCCTAGTCCATAAGGTCTGATGGCTTTCCTCTCATCTCAAGATGAATGTGGTAGAAAATATAAATCAAAGAAACGTCCTTTGGCCTAGCCTTGCCTTGCCTTGCCTTGCCTTATTTCCTTCTCATCCTGTTCTCTGTCCCAGCCTCTCTCACTAAGCCCTCGTCTGGCTGCATGTCTCTTCTTTCCTCTCTCCTTTTCTCAAACTCTCCTGCTTCCTGGCTTTCGTCTTTCAATTCCTCCATTTCAGTCCTGCAGCCCGGCAGTACTTTTTTCTCTTGCCTCCCTTGGGCCTGCTCCCTTGGCTTTCTCCCTCTCTTCCATATCCTTCTTCCCGACTTGTCTCTTGGAGACTTTTGGCCACTTTGGACCCAAGTCTGGGGATGTTTTGGAAACTTTTCAGAGGCCTCGCTGGTGACACGGGGGACAGCAGGCAGTGACAGGCCCGGGGCTGACAGGCTTCCCCTCCCCTAGCGAGCGCTCGGCTGCCACACCCAGCTGACGTAGAACCTTTGTCACAATGCCCGCTACCGTGGTGAGGATGCGGGCACTCTGCAGGTGACAGGGACCCAGCAGGACTTGCTGTCAGCTCAGCAATTGCTCAGTTCCCCAAAGAAGCTGAATTCTGCAAATTGCTGCTTTTGCTCTTGAAATGATGTCATCAGGTGGGTGTTTTGGTGTAATACACTGAAAACCAGAGCAGAAATGCTGAAATATTCCCATGATATGCATGGTCTCTGCACCAAACCACCATGACTCAGCCTAAGTATGTCTGCCGCTTGTTCTTTTGTACTGCCAGCTGATTGTGGAAGTACAGTATAAAAACCATCTTTATGGAGAGATCTTTCTGGTTTAGGCTTAGTCTAAGTGTCTCAAGTAGCCGGGGCTTTTGTTTGGGCCTAATCCATAACGTCTGATGGCTTTCCTCTCATCTCAAGATGAATGTGGTAGAAAATATAAATCAAAGAAACGTCCTTTGGCCTAGCCTTGCCTTGCCTTGCCTTATTTCCTTCTCATCCTGTTCTCTGTCCCAGCCTCTCTCACTAAGCCCTCGTCTGGCTGCATGTCTCTTCTTTCCTCTCTCCTTTTCTCAAACTCTCCTGCTTCCTGGCTTTCGTCTTTCAATTCCTCCATTTCATTCCTGTAGCCTGGCACTACTTCTTCCTCTTGCCTCCCTTTGGCCTGCTCCCTTGGTTTTCTCCCTCTCTTCCATATTCTTCTTCCCGACTTGTCTCTTGGAGACTTTTGGCCACTTTGGAGCCAAATCTGGGGATGTTTTGGAAATTTTTCAGAGGCCTCGCTGGTGACAGGGGGGACAGCAGGCAGTGACAGGCCCGGGGCTGACAGGCTCCCCCTCCCCTAGCGGGCGCTCAGCTGCCACACCCAGCTGACATAGAACCTTTGTCACAATGCCCGCTACCGTGGTGAGGATGCGGGCACTCTGCAGGTGACAGGGACCCAGCAGGACTTACTGTCAGCTCAGCAATTGCTCAGTTCCCCAAAGAAGCTGAATTCTGCAAATTGCTGCTTTCGCTCTTGAAATGATGTCATCAGGTGGGTGTTTTGGTGTAATACACTGAAAACCAGAGCACAAATGCTGAAATATTCCCATGATATGCATGGTCTCTGCACCAAACCACCATGACTCAGCCTAAGTATGTCTGCCGCTTGTTCTTTTGTACTGCCAGCTGATTGTGGAAGTACAGTATAAAAACCATCTTTATGGTAAGATCTTTGTGGTTTAGACTTAGTCTAAGTGTCTCAAGTAGCCGGGGCTTTTGTTTGGACCTAATCCATAACGTCTGATGGCTTTCCTCCTCATCTCAAGATGAATGTGGTAGAAAATATAAATCAAAGAAACGTCCTTTGGCCTAGCCTTGCCTTGCCTTGCCTTATTTCCTTCTCATCCTGTTCTCTGTCCCAGCCTCTCTCACTAAGCCCTCGTCTGGCTGCATGTCTCTTCTTTCCTCTCTCCTTTTCTCAAACTCTCCTGCTTCCTGGCTTTCCTCTTTCAATTCCTCCATTTCAGTCCTGCAGCCCGGCACTACTTTTTCCTCTTGCCTCCCTTTGGCCTGCTCCCTTGGCTTTCTCCCTCTCTTCCATATCCTTCTTCCCGACTTGTCTCTTGGAGACTTTTGGCCACTTGGGAGCCAAGTCTGGGGATGTTTTGGAAACTTTTCAGAGGCCTCGCTGGTGACAGGGGGGACAGCAGGCAGTGACAGGCCCGGGGCTGACAGGCTCCCCCTCCCCTAGTGGGCGCTCAGCTGCCACACCCAGCTGACGTAGAACCTTTGTCACAATGCCCGCTACCGTGGGGAGGATGCGGGCACTCTGCAGGTGACAGGGACCCAGCAGGACTTACAGTCAGCTCAGCAATTGCTCAGTTCCCCAAAGAAGCTGAATTCTGCAAATTGCTGCTTTTGCTCTTGAAATGATGTCATCAGGTGGGTGTTTTGGTGTAATACACTGAAAACCAGAGCAGAAATGCTGAAATATTCCCATGATATGCATGGTCTCTGCACCAAACCACCATGACTCAGCCTAAGTCCATCTGCCGCTTGTTCTTTTGTACTGCCAGCTGATTGTGAAAGTACAGTATAAAAACCATCTTTATGGAGAGATCTTTGTGGTTTAGGCTTAGTCTAAGTGTCTCAAGTAGCCGGGGCTTTTGTTTGGGCCTAATCCATAAGGTCTGATGGCTTTCCTCCTCATCTCAAGATGAATGTGGTAGAAAATATAAATCCAGGAAACCTCGTTTGGCCTAGCCTTGCCTTGCCTTGCCTTGCCTTATTTCCTTCTCATCCTGTTCTCTGTCCCAGCCTCTCTCACTAAGCCCTCGTCTGGCTGCATGTCTCTTCTTTCCTCTATCCTTTTCTCAAACTCTCCTGCTTCCTGGCTTTCCTCTTTCAATTCCTCCATTTCAGTCCTGCAGCCCGGCACTACTTTTTCCTCTTGCCTCCCTTTGACCTGCTCCCTTGGCTTTCTCCCTCTCTTCCATATCCTTCTTCCCGACTTGTCTCTTGGAGACTTTTGGCCACTTTGGACCCAAGTCTGGGCATGTTTTGGAAACTTTTCAGAGGCCTCGCTGGTGACACGGGGGACAGCAGGCAGTGACACGCCCGGGGCTGACAGGCTCCCCCCTCCCCTAGTGGGCGCTCGGCTGCCACACCCAGCTGACGTAGAACCTTTGTCACAATGCCCGCTACCGTGGGGAGGATGCGGGCACTCTGCAGGTGACAGGGACCCAGCAGGACTTGCTGTCAGCTCAGCAATTGCTCAGTTCCCCAAAGAAGCTGAATTCTGCAAATTGCTGCTTTGCTCTTGAAATGATGTCATCAGGTGGGTGTTTTGGTGTAATACACTGAAAACCAGAGCAGAAATGCTGAAATATTCCCATGATATGCATGGTCTCTGCACCAAACCACCATGTCTCAGCCTAAGTACATCTGCCGCTTGTTCCTCTCTACTGACAGCAGATTGTGGAAGTACAGTATAAAAACCATCTTTATGGAGAGATCTTTGTGGTTTAGGCTTAGTCTAAGTGTCTCAAGTAGCCGGGGCTTTTGTTTGGGCCTAATCCATAAGGCCTGATGGCTTTCCTCTTCATCTCAAGATGAATGTGGTAGAAAATATAAATCAAGGAAACCTCCTTTGGCCTAGCCTTGCCTTGCCTTGCCTTATTTCCTTCTCATCCTGTTCTCTGTCCCAGCCTCTCTCACTAACCCCTCGTCTAGCTGCATGTCTCTTCTTTCCTCTCTCCTTTTCTCAAACTCTCCTGCTTCCTGGCTTTCGTCTTTCAATTCCTCCATTTCAGTCCTGCAGCCCGGCACTACTTTTTTCTCTTGCCTCCCTTTGGCCTGCTCCCTTGGCTTTCTCCCTCTCTTCCATATCCTTCTTCCCGACTTGTCTCTTGGAGACTTTTGGCCATTTTGGAGCCAAGTCTGGGAATGTTTTGGAAACTTTTCAGAGGCCTCGCTGGTGACACGGGGGACAGCAGGCAGTGACAGGCCCGGGGCTGACAGGCTCCCCCTCCCCTAGCAGGCGCTCGGCTGCCACACCCAGCTGACGTAGATCCTTTGTCACTATGCCCGCTACCGTGGTGAGGATGCGGGCACTCTGCAGGTGACAGGGACCCAGCAGGACTTGCTGTCAGCTCAGCAATTGCTCAGTTCCCCAAAGAAGCTGAATTCTGCAAATTGCTGCTTTTGCTCTTGAAATGATGTCATCAGGTGGGTGTTTTGGTGTAATACACTGAAAACCAGAGCAGAAATGCTGAAATATTCCCATGATATGCATGGTCTCTGCACCAAACCACCATGACTCAGCCTAAGTATGTCTGCCGCTTGTTCTTTTGTACTGCCAGCTGATTGTGGAAGTACAGTATAAAAACCATCTTTATGGAGAGATCTTTCTGGTTTAGGCTTAGTCTAAGTGTCTCAAGTAGCCGGGGCTTTTGTTTGGGCCTAATCCATAACGTCTGATGGCTTTCCTCTCATCTCAAGATGAATGTGGTAGAAAATATAAATCAAAGAAACGTCCTTTGGCCTAGCCTTGCCTTGCCTTGCCTTATTTCCTTCTCATCCTGTTCTCTGTCCCAGCCTCTCTCACTAAGCCCTCGTCTGGCTGCATGTCTCTTCTTTCCTCTCTCCTTTTCTCAAACTCTCCTGCTTCCTGGCTTTCGTCTTTCAATTCCTCCATTTCATTCCTGTAGCCCGGCACTACTTCTTCCTCTTGCCTCCCTTTGGCCTGCTCCCTTGGTTTTCTCCCTCTCTTCCATATTCTTCTTCCCGACTTGTCTCTTGGAGACTTTTGGCCACTTTGGAGCCAAATCTGGGGATGTTTTGGAAATTTTTCAGAGGCCTCGCTGGTGACAGGGGGGACAGCAGGCAGTGACAGGCCCGGGGCTGACAGGCTCCCCCTCCCCTAGCGGGCGCTCGGCTGCCACACCCAGCTGACATAGAACCTTTGTCACAATGCCCGCTACCGTGGGGAGGATGCGGGCACTCTGCAGGTGACAGGGACCCAGCAGGACTTACTGTCAGCTCAGCAATTGCTCAGTTCCCCAAAGAAGCTGAATTCTGCAAATTGCTGCTTTCGCTCTTGAAATGATGTCATCAGGTGGGTGTTTTGGTGTAATACACTGAAAACCAGAGCACAAATGCTGAAATATTCCCATGATATGCATGGTCTCTGCACCAAACCACCATGACTCAGCCTAAGTATGTCTGCCGCTTGTTCTTTTGTACTGCCAGCTGATTGTGGAAGTACAGTATAAAAACCATCTTTATGGTAAGATCTTTGTGGTTTAGACTTAGTCTAAGTGTCTCAAGTAGCCGGGGCTTTTGTTTGGGCCTAATCCATAACGTCTGATGGCTTTCCTCCTCATCTCAAGATGAATGTGGTAGAAAATATAAATCAAAGAAACGTCCTTTGGCCTAGCCTTGCCTTGCCTTGCCTTATTTCCTTCTCATCCTGTTCTCTGTCCCAGCCTCTCTCACTAAGCCCTCGTCTGGCTGCATGTCTCTTCTTTCCTCTCTCCTTTTCTCAAACTCTCCTGCTTCCTGGCTTTCGTCTTTCAATTCCTCCATTTCAGTCCTGCAGCCCGGCACTACTTTTTCCTCTTGCCTCCCTTTGGCCTGCTCCCTTGGCTTTCTCCCTCTCTTCCATATCCTTCTTCCCGACTTGTCTCTTGGAGACTTTTGGCCACTTTGGAGCCAAATCTGGGGATGTTTTGGAAACTTTTCAGAGGCCTCGCTGGTGACAGGGGGGACAGCAGGCAGTGACAGGCCCGGGGCTGACAGGCTCCCCCTCCCCTAGTGGGCGCTCAGCTGCCACACCCAGCTGACGTAGAACCTTTGTCACAATGCCCGCTACCGTGGGGAGGATGCGGGCACTCTGCAGGTGACAGGGACCCAGCAGGACTTACAGTCAGCTCAGCAATTGCTCAGTTCCCCAAAGAAGCTGAATTCTGCAAATTGCTGCTTTTGCTCTTGAAATGATGTCATCAGGTGGGTGTTTTGGTGTAATACACTGAAAACCAGAGCAGAAATGCTGAAATATTCCCATGATATGCATGGTCTCTGCACCAAACCACCATGACTCAGCCTAAGTCCATCTGCCGCTTGTTCTTTTGTACTGCCAGCTGATTGTGAAAGTACAGTATAAAAACCATCTTTATGGAGAGATCTTTGTGGTTTAGGCTTAGTCTAAGTGTCTCAAGTAGCCGGGGCTTTTGTTTGGGCCTAATCCATAAGGTCTGATGGCTTTCCTCCTCATCTCAAGATGAATGTGGTAGAAAATATAAATCCAGGAAACCTCGTTTGGCCTAGCCTTGCCTTGCCTTGCCTTGCCTTATTTCCTTCTCATCCTGTTCTCTGTCCCAGCCTCTCTCACTAAGCCCTCGTCTGGCTGCATGTCTCTTCTTTCCTCTCTCCTTTTCTCAAACTCTCCTGCTTCCTGGCTTTCGTCTTTCAATTCCTCCATTTCAGTCCTGCAGCCCGGCACTACTTTTTTCTCTTGCCTCCCTTGGGCCTGCTCCCTTGGCTTTCTCCCTCTCTTCCATATCCTTCTTCCCGACTTGTCTCTTGGAGACTTTTGGCCATTTTGGACCCAAGTCTGGGCATGTTTCGGAAACTTTTCAGAGGCCTCGCTGGTGACAGGGGGGACAGCAGGCAGTGACAGGCCCGGGGCTGACAGGCTCCCCCTCCCCTAGCAGGCGCTCGGCTGCCACACCCAGCTGACGTAGATCCTTTGTCACTATGCCCGCTACCGTGGTGAGGATGCGGGCACTCTGCAGGTGACAGGGACCCAGCAGGACTTGCTGTCAGCTCAGCAATTGCTCAGTTCCCCAAAGAAGTTGAATTTTGCAAATTGCTGCTTTGCTCTTGAAATGATGTCATCAGGTGGGTGTTTTGGTGTAATACACTGAAACCCAGAGCAGAAATGCTGAAATATTCCCATGATATGCATGGTCTCTGCACCAAACCACCATGACTCAGCCTAAGTATGTCTGCCGCTTGTTCTTTTGTACTGCCAGCTGATTGTGGAAGTACAGTATAAAAACCATCTTTATGGTAAAATCTTTGTGGTTTAGACTTAGTCTAAGTGTCTCAAGTAGCCGGGGCTTTTGTTTGGGCCTAATCCATAAGGTCTGATGGCTTTCCTCCTCATCTCAAGATGAATGTGGTAGAAAATATAAATCAAGGAAACCTCGTTTGGCCTAGCCTTGCCTTGCCTTGCCTTGCCTTGCCTTGCCTTATTTCTTTCTCATCCTGTTTTCTGTCCCAGCCTCTCTCACTAACCCCTCGTCTGGCTGCATGTCTCTTCTTTCCTCTCTCCTTTTCTCAAACTCTCCTGCTTCCTGGCTTTCGTCTTTCAATTCCTCCATTTCAGTCCTGAAGCCCGGCACTACTTTTTTCTCTTGCCTCCCTTGGGCCTGCTCCCTTGGCTTTCTCCCTCTCTTCCATATCCTTCTTCCCGACTTGTCTCTTGGAGACTTTTGGCCACTTTGGACCCAAGTCTGGGGATGTTTTGGAAACTTTTCAGAGGCCTCGCTGGTGACAGGGGGGACAGCAGGCAGTGACAGGCCCGGGGCTGACAGGCTTCCCCTCCCCTAGCGAGCGCTCGGCTGCCACACCCAGCTGACATAGAACCTTTGTCACAATGCCCGCTACCGTGGTGAGGATGCGGGCACTCTGCAGGTGACAGGGACCCAGCAGGACTTGCTGTCAGCTCAGCAATTGCTCAGTTCCCCAAAGAAGCTGAATTCTGCAAATTGATGTTTTTGCTCTTGAAATGATGTCATCAGGTGGGTGTTTTGGTGTAATACACTGAAACCCAGAGCAGAAATGCTGAAATATTCCCATGGTATGCATAGTCTCTGCACCAAACCACCATGACTCAGCCTAAGTACATCTGCCGCTTGTTCTTTTGTACTGCCAGCTGATTGTGAAAGTACAGTATAAAAACCATCTTTATGGTAAGATCTTTGTGGTTTAGACTTAGTCTAAGTGTCTCAAGTAGCTGGGGCTTTTGTTTGGGCCTAATCCATAAGGTCTGATGGCTTTCCTCCTCATCTCAAGATGAATGTGGTAGAAAATATAAATCAAAGAAACGTCCTTTGGCCTAGCCTTGCCTTGCCTTGCCTTGCCTTGCCTTATTTCTTTCTCATCCTGTTTTCTGTCCCAGCCTATCTCACTAACCCCTCGTCTGGCTGCATGTCTCTTCTTTCCTCTCTCCTTTTCTCAAACTCTCCTGCTTCCTGGCTTTCGTCTTTCAATTCCTCCATTTCAGTCCTGCAGCCCGGCACTACTTTTTTCTCTTGCCTCCCTTGGGCCTGCTCCCTTGGCTTTCTCCCTCTCTTCCATATCCTTCTTCCCGACTTGTCTCTTGGAGACTTTTGGCCACTTTGGACCCAAGTCTGGGCATGTTTCGGAAACTTTTCAGAGGCCTCGCTGGTGACAGGGGGGACAGCAGGCAGTGACAGGCCCGGGGCTGACAGGCTCCCCCTCCCCTAGCGGGCGCTCGGCTGCCACATCCAGCTGACATAGAACCTTTGTCACAATGCTCGCTACCGTGGGGAGGATGCGGGCACTCTGCAGGTGACAGGGACCCAGCAGGACTTACTGTCAGCTCAGCAATTGCTCAATTCCCCAAAGAAGCTGAGATCTGCAAATTGCTGCTTTTGCTCTTGAAATGATGTCATCAGGTGGGTGTTTTGGTGTAATACACTGAAAACCAGAGCAGAAATGCTGAAATATTCCCATGATATGCATGGTCTCTGCACCAAACCACCATGACTCAGCCTAAGTATGTCTGCCGCTTGTTCGTTTGTACTGCCAGCTGATTGTGGAAATACAGTATAAAAACCATCTTTATGGAGAGATCTTTGTGGTTTAGGCTTAGTCTAAGTGTCTCAAGTAGCCGGGGCTTTTGTTTGGGCCTAGTCCATAAGGTCTGATGGCTTTCCTCTCATCTCAAGATGAATGTGGTAGAAAATATAAATCAAAGAAACGTCCTTTGGCCTAGCCTTGCCTTGCCTTGCCTTATTTCCTTCTCATCCTGTTCTCTGTCCCAGCCTCTCTCACTAAGCCCTCGTCTGGCTGCATGTCTCTTCTTTCCTCTCTCCTTTTCTCAAACTCTCCTGCTTCCTGGCTTTCGTCTTTCAATTCCTCCATTTCGTTCCTGTAGCCCGGCACTACTTTTTCCTCTTGCCTCCCTTTGGTCTGCTCCCTTGGCTTTCTCCCTCTCTTCCATATCCTTCTTCCCGACTTCTCTCTTGGAGACTTTTGGCCACTTTGGACCCATGTCTGGGCATGTTTTGGAAACTTTTCAGAGGCCTCGCTGGTGACAGGGGGGACAGCAGGCAGTGACAGGCCCGGGGCTGACAGGCTCCCCCTCCCCTAGCGGGCGCTCGGCTGCCACATCCAGCTGACATAGAACCTTTGTCACAATGCCCGCTACCGTGGTGAGGATGCGGGCACTCTGCAGGTGACAGGGACCCAGCAGGACTTACTGTCAGCTCAGCAATTGCTCAATTCCCCAAAGAAGCTGAGATCTGCAAATTGCTGCTTTTGCTCTTGAAATGATGTCATCAGGTGGGTGTTTTGGTGTAATACACTGAAAACCAGAGCAGAAATGCTGAAATATTCCCATGATATGCATGGTCTCTGCACCAAACCACCATGACTCAGCCTAAGTATGTCTGCCGCTTGTTCTTTTGTACTGCCAGCTGATTGTGGAAGTACAGTATAAAAACCATCTTTATGGTGAGATCTTTGTGGTTTAGACTTAGTCTAAGTGTCTCAAGTAGCCGGGGCTTTTGTTTGGGCCTAGTCCATAAGGTCTGATGGCTTTCCTCTCATCTCAAGATGAATGTGGTAGAAAATATAAATCAAAGAAACGTCCTTGGCCTAGCCTTGCCTTGCCTTGCCTTATTTCCTTCTCATCCTGTTCTCTGTCCCAGCCTCTCTCACTAAGCCCTCGTCTGGCTGCATGTCTCTTCTTTCCTCTCTCCTTTTCTCAAACTCTCCTGCTTCCTGGCTTTCGTCTTTCAATTCCTCCATTTCGTTCCTGTAGCCCGGCACTACTTTTTCCTCTTGCCTCCCTTTGGTCTGCTCCCTTGGCTTTCTCCCTCTCTTCCATATCCTTCTTCCCGACTTGTCTCTTGGAGACTTTTGGCCACTTTGGACCCAAGTCTGGGCATGTTTTGGAAACTTTTCAGAGGCCTCGCTGGTGACACGGGGGACAGCAGGCAGTGACAGGCCCGGGGCTGACAGGCTCCCCCCTCCCCTAGGGGGCGCTCGGCTGCCACACCCAGCTGACGTAGAACCTTTGTCACAATGCCCGCTACCGTGGGGAGGATGCGGGCACTCTGCAGGTGACAGGGACCCAGCAGGACTTGCTGTCAGCTCAGCAATTGCTCAGTTCCCCAAAGAAGCTGAATTCTGCAAATTGCTGCTTTTGCTCTTGAAATGATGTCATCAGGTGGGTGTTTTGGTGTAATACACTGAAAACCAGAGCAGAAATGCTGAAATATTCCCATGATATGCATGGTCTCTGCACCAAACCACCATGACTCAGCCTAAGTCCATCTGCCGCTTGTTCTTTTGTACTGCCAGCTGATTGTGAAAGTACAGTATAAAAACCATCTTTATGGAGAGATCTTTGTGGTTTAGGCTTAGTCTAAGTGTCTCAAGTAGCCGGGGCTTTTGTTTGGGCCTAATCCATAACGTCTGATGGCTTTCCTCTCATCTCAAGATGAATGTGGTAGAAAATATAAATCAAGGAAACCTCGTTTGGCCTAGCCTTGCCTTGCCTTGCCTTGCCTTATTTCCTTCTCATCCTGTTCTCTGTCCCAGCCTCTCTCACTAAATCCTCGTCTGGCTGCATGTCTCTTCTTTCCTCTCTCCTTTTCTCAAACTCTCCTGCTTCCTGGCTTTCGTCTTTCAATTCCTCCATTTCAGTCCTGCAGCCCGGCACTACTTTTTTCTCTTGCCTCCCTTGGGCCTGCTCCCTTGGCTTTCTCCCTCTCTTCCATATCCTTCTTCCCGACTTCTCTCTTGGAGACTTTTGGCCACTTTGCACCCAAGTCTGGGCATGTTTTGGAAACTTTTCAGAGGCCTCGCTGGTGACACGGGGGACAGCAGGCAGTGACAGGCCCGGGGCTGACAGGCTCCCCCTCCCCTAGCGGGCGCTCGGCTGCCACACCCAGCTGACATAGAACCTTTGTCACAATGCCCGCTACCCTGAGGAGGATGCGGGCACTCTGCAGATGGCAGGGACCCAGCAGGACTTGCTGTCAGCTCAGCAATTGCTCAGTTCCCCAAAGAAGCTGAATTCTGCAAATTGCTGCTTTTGCTCTTGAAATGATGTCATCAGGTGGGTGTTTTGGTGTAATACACTGAAAACCAGAGCAGAAATGCTGAAATATTCCCATGATATGCATGGTCTCTGCACCAAACCACCATGAGTCATCCTAAGTATGTCTGCCGCTTGTTCTTTTGTACTGCCAGCTGATTGTGGAAGTACAGTATAAAAACCATCTTTATGGAGAGATCTTTGTGGTTTAGGCTTAGTCTAAGTGTCTCAAGTAGCCGGGGCTTTTGTTTGGGCCTAATCCATAACGTCTGATGGCTTTCCTCTCATCTCAAGATGAATGTGGTAGAAAATATAAATCAAAGAAACGTCCTTTGGCCTAGCCTTGCCTTGCCTTGCCTTATTTCCTTCTCATCCTGTTCTCTGTCCCAGCCTCTCTCACTAAGCCCTCGTCTGGCTGCATGTCTCTTCTTTCCTCTCTCCTTTTCTCAAACTCTCCTGCTTCCTGGCTTTCGTCTTTCAATTCCTCCATTTCATTCCTGTAGCCCGGCACTACTTTTTTCTCTTGCCTCCCTTTGGCCTGCTCCCTTGGTTTTCTCCCTCTCTTCCATATTCTTCTTCCCGACTTGTCTCTTGGAGACATTTGGCCACTTTGGAGCCAAATCTGGGGATGTTTTGGAAACTTTTCAGAGGCCTCGCTGGTGACAGGGGGGACAGCAGGCAGTGACAGGCCCGGGGCTGACAGGCTCCCCCTCCCCTAGCGGGCGCTCGGCTGCCACATCCAGCTGACATAGAACCTTTGTCACAATGCTCGCTACCGTGGGGAGGATGCGGGCACTCTGCAGGTGACAGGGACCCAGCAGGACTTACTGTCAGCTCAGCAATTGCTCAATTCCCCAAAGAAGCTGAGATCTGCAAATTGCTGCTTTTGCTCTTGAAATGATGTCATCAGGTGGGTGTTTTGGTGTAATACACTGAAAACCAGAGCAGAAATGCTGAAATATTCCCATGATATGCATGGTCTCTGCACCAAACCACCATGACTCAGCCTAAGTATGTCTGCCGCTTGTTCTTTTGTACTGCCAGCTGATTGTGGAAGTACAGTATAAAAACCATCTTTATGGAGAGATCTTTGTGGTTTAGGCTTAGTCTAAGTGTCTCAAGTAGCCGGGGCTTTTGTTTGGGCCTAGTCCATAAGGTCTGATGGCTTTCCTCTCATCTCAAGATGAATGTGGTAGAAAATATAAATCAAAGAAACGTCCTTGGCCTAGCCTTGCCTTGCCTTGCCTTATTTCCTTCTCATCCTGTTCTCTGTCCCAGCCTCTCTCACTAAGCCCTCGTCTGGCTGCATGTCTCTTCTTTCCTCTCTCCTTTTCTCAAACTCTCCTGCTTCCTGGCTTTCGTCTTTCAATTCCTCCATTTCGTTCCTGTAGCCCGGCACTACTTTTTCCTCTTGCCTCCCTTTGGTCTGCTCCCTTGGCTTTCTCCCTCTCTTCCATATCCTTCTTCCCGACTTCTCTCTTGGAGACTTTTGGCCACTTTGGACCCAAGTCTGGGCATGTTTCGGAAACTTTTCAGAGGCCTCGCTGGTGACAGGGGGGACAGCAGGCAGTGACAGGCCCGGGGCTGACAGGCTCCCCCTCCCCTAGCGGGCGCTCGGCTGCCACATCCAGCTGACATAGAACCTTTGTCACAATGCTCGCTACCGTGGGGAGGATGCGGGCACTCTGCAGGTGACAGGGACCCAGCAGGACTTACTGTCAGCTCAGCAATTGCTCAATTCCCCAAAGAAGCTGAGATCTGCAAATTGCTGCTTTTGCTCTTGAAATGATGTCATCAGGTGGGTGTTTTGGTGTAATACACTGAAAACCAGAGCAGAAATGCTGAAATATTCCCATGATATGCATGGTCTCTGCACCAAACCACCATGACTCAGCCTAAGTATGTCTGCCGCTTGTTCGTTTGTACTGCCAGCTGATTGTGGAAATACAGTATAAAAACCATCTTTATGGAGAGATCTTTGTGGTTTAGGCTTAGTCTAAGTGTCTCAAGTAGCCGGGGCTTTTGTTTGGGCCTAGTCCATAAGGTCTGATGGCTTTCCTCTCATCTCAAGATGAATGTGGTAGAAAATATAAATCAAAGAAACGTCCTTTGGCCTAGCCTTGCCTTGCCTTGCCTTATTTCCTTCTCATCCTGTTCTCTGTCCCAGCCTCTCTCACTAAGCCCTCGTCTGGCTGCATGTCTCTTCTTTCCTCTCTCCTTTTCTCAAACTCTCCTGCTTCCTGGCTTTCGTCTTTCAATTCCTCCATTTCGTTCCTGTAGCCCGGCACTACTTTTTCCTCTTGCCTCCCTTTGGTCTGCTCCCTTGGCTTTCTCCCTCTCTTCCATATCCTTCTTCCCGACTTCTCTCTTGGAGACTTTTGGCCACTTTGGACCCATGTCTGGGCATGTTTTGGAAACTTTTCAGAGGCCTCGCTGGTGACAGGGGGGACAGCAGGCAGTGACAGGCCCGGGGCTGACAGGCTCCCCCTCCCCTAGCGGGCGCTCGGCTGCCACATCCAGCTGACATAGAACCTTTGTCACAATGCCCGCTACCGTGGTGAGGATGCGGGCACTCTGCAGGTGACAGGGACCCAGCAGGACTTACTGTCAGCTCAGCAATTGCTCAATTCCCCAAAGAAGCTGAGATCTGCAAATTGCTGCTTTTGCTCTTGAAATGATGTCATCAGGTGGGTGTTTTGGTGTAATACACTGAAAACCAGAGCAGAAATGCTGAAATATTCCCATGATATGCATGGTCTCTGCACCAAACCACCATGACTCAGCCTAAGTATGTCTGCCGCTTGTTCTTTTGTACTGCCAGCTGATTGTGGAAGTACAGTATAAAAACCATCTTTATGGTGAGATCTTTGTGGTTTAGACTTAGTCTAAGTGTCTCAAGTAGCCGGGGCTTTTGTTTGGGCCTAGTCCATAAGGTCTGATGGCTTTCCTCTCATCTCAAGATGAATGTGGTAGAAAATATAAATCAAAGAAACGTCCTTGGCCTAGCCTTGCCTTGCCTTGCCTTATTTCCTTCTCATCCTGTTCTCTGTCCCAGCCTCTCTCACTAAGCCCTCGTCTGGCTGCATGTCTCTTCTTTCCTCTCTCCTTTTCTCAAACTCTCCTGCTTCCTGGCTTTCGTCTTTCAATTCCTCCATTTCGTTCCTGTAGCCCGGCACTACTTTTTCCTCTTGCCTCCCTTTGGTCTGCTCCCTTGGCTTTCTCCCTCTCTTCCATATCCTTCTTCCCGACTTGTCTCTTGGAGACTTTTGGCCACTTTGGACCCAAGTCTGGGCATGTTTTGGAAACTTTTCAGAGGCCTCGCTGGTGACACGGGGGACAGCAGGCAGTGACAGGCCCGGGGCTGACAGGCTCCCCCCTCCCCTAGGGGGCGCTCGGCTGCCACACCCAGCTGACGTAGAACCTTTGTCACAATGCCCGCTACCGTGGGGAGGATGCGGGCACTCTGCAGGTGACAGGGACCCAGCAGGACTTGCTGTCAGCTCAGCAATTGCTCAGTTCCCCAAAGAAGCTGAATTCTGCAAATTGCTGCTTTTGCTCTTGAAATGATGTCATCAGGTGGGTGTTTTGGTGTAATACACTGAAAACCAGAGCAGAAATGCTGAAATATTCCCATGATATGCATGGTCTCTGCACCAAACCACCATGACTCAGCCTAAGTCCATCTGCCGCTTGTTCTTTTGTACTGCCAGCTGATTGTGAAAGTACAGTATAAAAACCATCTTTATGGAGAGATCTTTGTGGTTTAGGCTTAGTCTAAGTGTCTCAAGTAGCCGGGGCTTTTGTTTGGGCCTAATCCATAACGTCTGATGGCTTTCCTCTCATCTCAAGATGAATGTGGTAGAAAATATAAATCAAGGAAACCTCGTTTGGCCTAGCCTTGCCTTGCCTTGCCTTGCCTTATTTCCTTCTCATCCTGTTCTCTGTCCCAGCCTCTCTCACTAAATCCTCGTCTGGCTGCATGTCTCTTCTTTCCTCTCTCCTTTTCTCAAACTCTCCTGCTTCCTGGCTTTCGTCTTTCAATTCCTCCATTTCAGTCCTGCAGCCCGGCACTACTTTTTTCTCTTGCCTCCCTTGGGCCTGCTCCCTTGGCTTTCTCCCTCTCTTCCATATCCTTCTTCCCGACTTCTCTCTTGGAGACTTTTGGCCACTTTGCACCCAAGTCTGGGCATGTTTTGGAAACTTTTCAGAGGCCTCGCTGGTGACACGGGGGACAGCAGGCAGTGACAGGCCCGGGGCTGACAGGCTCCCCCTCCCCTAGCGGGCGCTCGGCTGCCACACCCAGCTGACATAGAACCTTTGTCACAATGCCCGCTACCCTGAGGAGGATGCGGGCACTCTGCAGATGGCAGGGACCCAGCAGGACTTGCTGTCAGCTCAGCAATTGCTCAGTTCCCCAAAGAAGCTGAATTCTGCAAATTGCTGCTTTTGCTCTTGAAATGATGTCATCAGGTGGGTGTTTTGGTGTAATACACTGAAAACCAGAGCAGAAATGCTGAAATATTCCCATGATATGCATGGTCTCTGCACCAAACCACCATGAGTCATCCTAAGTATGTCTGCCGCTTGTTCTTTTGTACTGCCAGCTGATTGTGGAAGTACAGTATAAAAACCATCTTTATGGAGAGATCTTTGTGGTTTAGGCTTAGTCTAAGTGTCTCAAGTAGCCGGGGCTTTTGTTTGGGCCTAATCCATAACGTCTGATGGCTTTCCTCTCATCTCAAGATGAATGTGGTAGAAAATATAAATCAAAGAAACGTCCTTTGGCCTAGCCTTGCCTTGCCTTGCCTTATTTCCTTCTCATCCTGTTCTCTGTCCCAGCCTCTCTCACTAAGCCCTCGTCTGGCTGCATGTCTCTTCTTTCCTCTCTCCTTTTCTCAAACTCTCCTGCTTCCTGGCTTTCGTCTTTCAATTCCTCCATTTCATTCCTGTAGCCCGGCACTACTTTTTTCTCTTGCCTCCCTTTGGCCTGCTCCCTTGGTTTTCTCCCTCTCTTCCATATTCTTCTTCCCGACTTGTCTCTTGGAGACATTTGGCCACTTTGGAGCCAAATCTGGGGATGTTTTGGAAACTTTTCAGAGGCCTCGCTGGTGACAGGGGGGACAGCAGGCAGTGACAGGCCCGGGGCTGACAGGCTCCCCCTCCCCTAGCGGGCGCTCGGCTGCCACATCCAGCTGACATAGAACCTTTGTCACAATGCTCGCTACCGTGGGGAGGATGCGGGCACTCTGCAGGTGACAGGGACCCAGCAGGACTTACTGTCAGCTCAGCAATTGCTCAATTCCCCAAAGAAGCTGAGATCTGCAAATTGCTGCTTTTGCTCTTGAAATGATGTCATCAGGTGGGTGTTTTGGTGTAATACACTGAAAACCAGAGCAGAAATGCTGAAATATTCCCATGATATGCATGGTCTCTGCACCAAACCACCATGACTCAGCCTAAGTATGTCTGCCGCTTGTTCTTTTGTACTGCCAGCTGATTGTGGAAGTACAGTATAAAAACCATCTTTATGGAGAGATCTTTGTGGTTTAGGCTTAGTCTAAGTGTCTCAAGTAGCCGGGGCTTTTGTTTGGGCCTAGTCCATAAGGTCTGATGGCTTTCCTCTCATCTCAAGATGAATGTGGTAGAAAATATAAATCAAAGAAACGTCCTTGGCCTAGCCTTGCCTTGCCTTGCCTTATTTCCTTCTCATCCTGTTCTCTGTCCCAGCCTCTCTCACTAAGCCCTCGTCTGGCTGCATGTCTCTTCTTTCCTCTCTCCTTTTCTCAAACTCTCCTGCTTCCTGGCTTTCGTCTTTCAATTCCTCCATTTCGTTCCTGTAGCCCGGCACTACTTTTTCCTCTTGCCTCCCTTTGGTCTGCTCCCTTGGCTTTCTCCCTCTCTTCCATATCCTTCTTCCCGACTTCTCTCTTGGAGACTTTTGGCCACTTTGGACCCATGTCTGGGCATGTTTTGGAAACTTTTCAGAGGCCTCGCTGGTGACAGGGGGGACAGCAGGCAGTGACAGGCCCGTGGCTGACAGGCTCCCCCTCCCCTAGCGGGCACTCGGCTGCCACACCCAGCTGACATAGAACCTTTGTCACAATGCCCGCTACCGTGGTGAGGATGCGGGCACTCTGCAGGTGACAGGGACCCAGCAGGACTTGGTGTCAGCTCAGCAATTGCTCAGTTCCCCAAAGAAGCTGAATTCTGCAAATTGCTGCTTTTGCTCTTGAAATGATGTCATCAGGTGGGTGTTTTGGTGTAATACACTGAAAACCAGAGCAGAAATGCTGAAATATTCCCATGATATGCATGGTCTCTGCACCAAACCACCATGACTCAGCCTAAGTCCATCTGCCGCTTGTTCTTTTGTACTGCCAGCTGATTGTGGAAGTACAGTATAAAAAACATCTTTATGGAGAGATCTTTGTGGTTTACGCTTAGTCTAAGTGTCTCAAGTAGTCGGGGCGTTTGTTTGGGCCTAGTCCATAAGGTCTGATGGCTTTCCTCTCATCTCAAGATGAATGTGGTAGAAAATATAAATCAAAGAAACGTCCTTTGGCCTAGCCTTGCCTTGCCTTGCCTTGCCTTATTTCCTTCTCATCCTGTTCTCTGTCCCAGCCTCTCTCACTAAATCCTCGTCTGGCTGCATGTCTCTTCTTTCCTCTCTCCTTTTCTCAAACTCTCCTGCTTCCTGGCTTTCGTCTTTCAATTCCTCCATTTCAGTCCTGCAGCCCGGCACTACTTTTTTCTCTTGCCTCCCTTGGGCCTGCTCCCTTGGCTTTCTCCCTCTCTTCCATATCCTTCTTCCCGACTTGTCTCTTGGAGACTTTTGGCCACTTTGCACCCAAGTCTGGGCATGTTTTGGAAACTTTTCAGAGGCCTCGCTGGTGACACGGGGGACAGCAGGCAGTGACAGGCCCGGGGCTGACAGGCTCCCCCTCCCCTAGCGGGCGCTCGGCTGCCACACCCAGCTGACATAGAACCTTTGTCACAATGCCCGCTACCCTGAGGAGGATGCGGGCACTCTGCAGATGGCAGGGACCCAGCAGGACTTGCTGTCAGCTCAGCAATTGCTCAGTTCCCCAAAGAAGCTGAATTCTGCAAATTGCTGCTTTTGCTCTTGAAATGATGTCATCAGGTGGGTGTTTTGGTGTAATACACTGAAAACCAGAGCAGAAATGCTGAAATATTCCCATGATATGCATGGTCTCTGCACCAAACCACCATGAGTCATCCTAAGTATGTCTGCCGCTTGTTCTTTTGTACTGCCAGCTGATTGTGGAAGTACAGTATAAAAACCATATTTATGGAGAGATCTTTGTGGTTTAGGCTTAGTCTAAGTGTCTCAAGTAGCCGGGGCTTTTGTTTGGGCCTAATCCATAAGGTCTGATGGCTTTCCTCTCATCTCAAGATGAATGTGGTAGAAAATATAAATCAAAGAAACGTCCTTTGGCCTAGCCTTGCCTTTCCTTGCCTTATTTCCTTCTCATCCTGTTCTCTGTCCCAGCCTCTCTCACTAAGCCCTCGTCTGGCTGCATGTCTCTTCTTTCCTCTCTCCTTTTCTCAAACTCTCCTGCTTCCTGGCTTTCGTCTTTCAATTCCTCCATTTCATTCCTGTAGCCCGGCACTACTTTTTTCTCTTGCCTCCCTTTGGCCTGCTCCCTTGGTTTTCTCCCTCTCTTCCATATTCTTCTTCCCGACTTGTCTCTTGGAGACATTTGGCCACTTTGGAGCCAAATCTGGGGATGTTTTGGAAACTTTTCAGAGGCCTCGCTGGTGACAGGGGGGACAGCAGGCAGTGACAGGCCCGGGGCTGACAGGCTCCCCCTCCCCTAGCGGGCGCTCGGCTGCCACATCCAGCTGACATAGAACCTTTGTCACAATGCTCGCTACCGTGGGGAGGATGCGGGCACTCTGCAGGTGACAGGGACCCAGCAGGACTTACTGTCAGCTCAGCAATTGCTCAATTCCCCAAAGAAGCTGAGATCTGCAAATTGCTGCTTTTGCTCTTGAAATGATGTCATCAGGTGGGTGTTTTGGTGTAATACACTGAAAACCAGAGCAGAAATGCTGAAATATTCCCATGATATGCATGGTCTCTGCACCAAACCACCATGACTCAGCCTAAGTATGTCTGCCGCTTGTTCTTTTGTACTGCCAGCTGATTGTGGAAGTACAGTATAAAAACCATCTTTATGGAGAGATCTTTGTGGTTTAGGCTTAGTCTAAGTGTCTCAAGTAGCCGGGGCTTTTGTTTGGGCCTAGTCCATAAGGTCTGATGGCTTTCCTCTCATCTCAAGATGAATGTGGTAGAAAATATAAATCAAAGAAACGTCCTTGGCCTAGCCTTGCCTTGCCTTGCCTTATTTCCTTCTCATCCTGTTCTCTGTCCCAGCCTCTCTCACTAAGCCCTCGTCTGGCTGCATGTCTCTTCTTTCCTCTCTCCTTTTCTCAAACTCTCCTGCTTCCTGGCTTTCGTCTTTCAATTCCTCCATTTCGTTCCTGTAGCCCGGCACTACTTTTTCCTCTTGCCTCCCTTTGGTCTGCTCCCTTGGCTTTCTCCCTCTCTTCCATATCCTTCTTCCCGACTTCTCTCTTGGAGACTTTTGGCCACTTTGGACCCATGTCTGGGCATGTTTTGGAAACTTTTCAGAGGCCTCGCTGGTGACAGGGGGGACAGCAGGCAGTGACAGGCCCGGGGCTGACAGGCTCCCCCTCCCCTAGCGGGCGCTCGGCTGCCACATCCAGCTGACATAGAACCTTTGTCACAATGCCCGCTACCGTGGGGAGGATGCGGGCACTCTGCAGGTGACAGGGACCCAGCAGGACTTGGTGTCAGCTCACAAATTGCTCAATTCCCCAAAGAAGCTGAGATCTGCAAATTGCTGCTTTTGCTCTTGAAATGATGTCATCAGGTGGGTGTTTTGGTGTAATACACTGAAAACCAGAGCAGAAATGCTGAAATATTCCCATGATATGCATGGTCTCTGCACCAAACCACCATGACTCAGCCTAAGTATGTCTGCCGCTTGTTCTTTTGTACTGCCAGCTGATTGTGGAAGTACAGTATAAAAACCATCTTTATGGAGAGATCTTTGTGGTTTAGGCTTAGTCTAAGTGTCTCAAGTAGCCGGGGCTTTTGTTTGGGCCTAATCCATAAGGTCTGATGGCTTTCCTCTCATCTCAAGATGAATGTGGTAGAAAATATAAATCAAAGAAACGTCCTTGGCCTAGCCTTGCCTTGCCTTGCCTTATTTCCTTCTCATCCTGTTCTCTGTCCCAGCCTCTCTCACTAAGCCCTCGTCTGGCTGCATGTCTCTTCTTTCCTCTCTCCTTTTCTCAAACTCTCCTGCTTCCTGGCTTTCGTCTTTCAATTCCTCCATTTCATTCCTGCAGCCCGGCACTACTTTTTCCTCTTGCCTCCCTTTGGCCTGCTCCCTTGGCTTTCTCCCTCTCTTCCATATTCTTCTTCCCGACTTGTCTCTTGGAGACTTTTGGCCACTTTGGAGCCAAATCTGGGGATGTTTTGGAAACTTTTCAGAGGCCTCGCTGGTGACAGGGGGGACAGCAGGCAGTGACAGGCCCGGGGCTGACAGGCTCCCCCTCCCCTAGCGGGCGCTCGGCTGCCACACCCAGCTGACATAGAACCTTTGTCACAATGCCCGCTACCGTGGGGAGGATGCGGGCACTCTGCAGGTGACAGGGACCCAGCAGGACTTGCTGTCAGCTCAGCAATTGCTCAGTTCCCCAAAGAAGCTGAATTCTGCAAATTGCTGCTTTTGCTCTTGAAATGATGTCATCAGGTGGGTGTTTTGGTGTAATACACTGAAAACCAGAGCAGAAATGCTGAAATATTCCCATGATATGCATGGTCTCTGCACCAAACCACCATGTCTCAGCCTAAGTATGTCTGCCGCTTGTTCTTTTGTACTGCCAGCTGATTGTGGAAGTACAGTATAAAAACCATCTTTATGGAGAGATCTTTGTGGTTTAGGCTTAGTCTAAGTGTCTCAAGTAGCCGGGGCTTTTGTTTGGGCCTAATCCATAACGTCTGATGGCTTTCCTCTCATCTCAAGATGAATGTGGTAGAAAATATAAATCAAAGCAACGTCCTTTGGCCTAGCCTTGCCTTGCCTTGCCTTATTTCCTTCTCATCCTGTTCTCTGTCCCAGCCTCTCTCACTAAATCCTCGTCTGGCTGCATGTCTCTTCTTTCCTCTCTCCTTTTCTCAAACTCTCCTGCTTCCTGGCTTTCGTCTTTCAATTCCTCCATTTCAGTCCTGCAGCCCGGCAATACTTTTTTCTCTTGCCTCCCTTGGGCCTGCTCCCTTGGCTTTCTCTCTCTCTTCCATATCCTTCTTCCCGACTTGTCTCTTGGAGACTTTTGGCCACTTTGGACCCAAGTCTGGGCATGTTTTGGAAACTTTTCAGAGGCCTCGCTGGTGACAGGGGGGACAGCAGGCAGTGACAGGCCCGGGGCTGACAGGCTCCCCCTCCCCTAGCGGGCGCTCGGCTGCCACACCCAGCTGACGTAGAACCTTTGTCACAATGCCCGCTACCGTGGTGAGGATGAGGGCACTCTGCAGGTGACAGGGACCCAGCAGGACTTGCTGTCAGCTCAGCAATTGCTCAGTTCCCCAAAGAAGCTGAATTCTGCAAATTGCTGCTTTTGCTCTTGAAATGATGTCATCAGGTGGGTATTTTGGTGTAATACACTGAAAACCAGAGCAGAAATGCTGAAATATTCCCATGATATGCATGGTCTCTGCACCAAACCACCATGACTCAGCCTAAGTATGTCTGCCGCTTGTTCTTTTGTACTGCCAGCTGATTGTGGAAGTACAGTATAAAAACCATCTTTATGGAGAGATCTTTGTGGTTTCGGCTTACTCTAAGTGTCTCAAGTAGCCGGGGCTTTTGTTTGGGCCTAATCCATAACGTCTGATGGCTTTCCTCTCATCTCAAGATGAATGTGGTAGAAAATATAAATCAAAGAAACGTCCTTGGCCTAGCCTTGCCTTGCCTTGCCTTATTTCCTTCTCATCCTGTTCTCTGTCCCAGCCTCTCTCACTAAGCCCTCGTCTGGCTGCATGTCTCTTCTTTCCTCTCTCCTTTTCTCAAACTCTCCTGCTTCCTGGCTTTCGTCTTTCAATTCCTCCATTTCGTTCCTGTAGCCCGGCACTACTTTTTCCTCTTGCCTCCCTTTGGTCTGCTCCCTTGGCTTTCTCCCTCTCTTCCATATCCTTCTTCCCGACTTCTCTCTTGGAGACTTTTGGCCACTTTGGACCCATGTCTGGGCATGTTTTGGAAACTTTTCAGAGGCCTCGCTGGTGACAGGGGGGACAGCAGGCAGTGACAGGCCCGGGGCTGACAGGCTCCCCCTCCCCTAGCGGGCGCTCGGCTGCCACATCCAGCTGACATAGAACCTTTGTCACAATGCCCGCTACCGTGGGGAGGATGCGGGCACTCTGCAGGTGACAGGGACCCAGCAGGACTTACTGTCAGCTCAGCAATTGCTCAATTCCCCAAAGAAGCTGAGATCTGCAAATTGCTGCTTTTGCTCTTGAAATGATGTCATCAGGTGGGTGTTTTGGTGTAATACACTGAAAACCAGAGCAGAAATGCTGAAATATTCCCATGATATGCATGGTCTCTGCACCAAACCACCATGACTCAGCCTAAGTCCATCTGCCGCTTGTTCTTTTGTACTGCCAGCTGATTGTGGAAGTACAGTATAAAAACCATCTTTAAGGAGAGATCTTTCTGGTTTAGGCTTAGTCTAAGTGTCTCAAGTAGCCGGGGCTTTTGTTTGGGCCTAATCCATAAGGTCTGATGGCTTTCCTCCTCATCTCAAGATGAATGTGGTAGAAAATATAAATCAAGGAAACCTCGTTTGGCCTAGCCTTGCCTTGCCTTGCCTTGCCTTATTTCCTTCTCATCCTGTTCTCTGTCCCAGCCTCTCTCACTAAGCCCTCGTCTGGCTGCATGTCTCTTCTTTCCTCTCTCCTTTTCTCAAACTCTCCTGCTTCCTGGCTTTCGTCTTTCAATTCCTCCATTTCATTCCTGCAGCCCGGCACTACTTTTTCCTCTTGCCTCCCTTTGGCCTGCTCCCTTGGCTTTCTCCCTCTCTTCCATATTCTTCTTCCCGACTTGTCTCTTGGAGACTTTTGGCCACTTTGGAGCCAAAGCTGGGGTTGTTTTGGAAACTTTTCAGAGGCCTCGCTGGTGACAGGGGGGACAGCAGGCAGTGACAGGCCCGGGGCTGACAGGCTCCCCCTCCCCTAGCGGGCGCTCGGCTGCCACACCCAGCTGACATAGAACCTTTGTCACAATGCCCGCTACCGTGGGGAGGATGCGGGCACTCTGCAGGTGACAGGGACCCAGCAGGACTTGCTGTCAGCTCAGCAATTGCTCAGTTCCCCAAAGAAGCTGAATTCTGCAAATTGCTGCTTTTGCTCTTGAAATGATGTCATCAGGTGGGTGTTTTGGTGTAATACACTGAAAACCAGAGCAGAAATGCTGAAATATTCCCATGATATGCATGGTCTCTGCACCAAACCACCATGTCTCAGCCTAAGTATGTCTGCCGCTTGTTCTTTTGTACTGCCAGCTGATTGTGGAAGTACAGTATAAAAACCATCTTTATGGAGAGATCTTTGTGGTTTAGGCTTAGTCTAAGTGTCTCAAGTAGCCAGGGTTTTTGTTTGGGCCTAATCCATATGGTCTGATGGCTTTCCTCTCATCTCAAGATGAATGTGGTAGAAAATATAAATCAAAGCAACGTCCTTTGGCCTAGCCTTGCCTTGCCTTGCCTTATTTCCTTCTCATCCTGTTCTCTGTCCCAGCCTCTCTCACTAAATCCTCGTCTGGCTGCATGTCTCTTCTTTCCTCTATCCTTTTCTCAAACTCTCCTGCTTCCTGGCTTTCGTCTTTCAATTCCTCCATTTCAGTCCTGCAGCCCGGCACTACTTTTTTCTCTTGCCTCCCTTGGGCCTGCTCCCTTGGCTTTCTCTCTCTCTTCCATATCCTTCTTCCCGACTTGTCTCTTGGAGACTTTTGGCCACTTTGGACCCAAGTCTGGGCATGTTTTGGAAACTTTTCAGAGGCCTCGCTGGTGACAGGGGGGACAGCAGGCAGTGACAGGCCCGGGGCTGACAGGCTCCCCCTCCCCTAGCGGGCGCTCGGCTGCCACACCCAGCTGACGTAGAACCTTTGTCACAATGCCCGCTACCGTGGTGAGGATGAGGGCACTCTGCAGGTGACAGGGACCCAGCAGGACTTGCTGTCAGCTCAGCAATTGCTCAGTTCCCCAAAGAAGCTGAATTCTGCAAATTGCTGCTTTTGCTCTTGAAATGATGTCATCAGGTGGGTATTTTGGTGTAATACACTGAAAACCAGAGCAGAAATGCTGAAATATTCCCATGATATGCATGGTCTCTGCACCAAACCACCATGACTCAGCCTAAGTATGTCTGCCGCTTGTTCTTTTGTACTGCCAGCTGATTGTGGAAGTACAGTATAAAAACCATCTTTATGGAGAGATCTTTGTGGTTTCGGCTTACTCTAAGTGTCTCAAGTAGCCGGGGCTTTTGTTTGGGCCTAGTCCATAAGGTCTGATGGCTTTCCTCTCATCTCAAGATGAATGTGGTAGAAAATATAAATCAAAGAAACGTCCTTGGCCTAGCCTTGCCTTGCCTTGCCTTATTTCCTTCTCATCCTGTTCTCTGTCCCAGCCTCTCTCACTAAGCCCTCGTCTGGCTGCATGTCTCTTCTTTCCTCTCTCCTTTTCTCAAACTCTCCTGCTTCCTGGCTTTCGTCTTTCAATTCCTCCATTTCGTTCCTGTAGCCCGGCACTACTTTTTCCTCTTGCCTCCCTTTGGTCTGCTCCCTTGGCTTTCTCCCTCTCTTCCATATCCTTCTTCCCGACTTCTCTCTTGGAGACTTTTGGCCACTTTGGACCCATGTCTGGGCATGTTTTGGAAACTTTTCAGAGGCCTCGCTGGTGACAGGGGGGACAGCAGGCAGTGACAGGCCCGGGGCTGACAGGCTCCCCCTCCCCTAGCGGGCGCTCGGCTGCCACACCCAGCTGACATAGAACCTTTGTCACAATGCCCGCTACCGTGGGGAGGATGCGGGCACTCTGCAGGTGACAGGGACCCAGCAGGACTTGCTGTCAGCTCAGCAATTGCTCAGTTCCCCAAAGAAGCTGAATTCTGCAAATTGCTGCTTTTGCTCTTGAAATGATGTCATCAGGTGGGTGTTTTGGTGTAATACACTGAAAACCAGAGCAGAAATGCTGAAATATTCCCATGATATGCATGGTCTCTGCAGCAAACCACCATGTCTCAGCCTAAGTATGTCTGCCGCTTGTTCTTTTGTACTGCCAGCTGATTGTGGAAGTACAGTATAAAAACCATCTTTATGGAGAGATCTTTGTGGTTTAGGCTTAGTCTAAGTGTCTCAAGTAGCCGGGGTTTTTGTTTGGGCCTAATCCATATGGTCTGATGGCTTTCCTCTCATCTCAAGATGAATATGGTAGAAAATATAAATCAAAGAAACATCCTTTGGCCTAGCCTTGCCTTGCCTTGCCTTATTTCCTTCTCATCCTGTCCTCTGTCCCAGCCTCTCTCACTAAGCCCTCGTCTGGCTGCATGTCTCTTTTTTCCTCTCTCCTTTTCTCAAACTCTCCTGCTTCCTGGCTTTCGTCTTTCAATTCCTCCATTTCAGTCCTGCAGCCCGGCACTACTTTTTCCTCTTGCCTCCCTTTGGCCTGCTCCCTTGGCTTTCTCCCTCTCTTCCATATTCTTCTTCCCGACTTGTCTCTTGGAGACTTTTGGCTAATTTGGAGCCAAATCTGGGGATGTTTTGGAAACTTTTCAGAGGCCTCGCTGGTGACAGGGGGGACAGCAGGCAGTGACAGGCCCGGGGCTGACAGGCTCCCCCTCCCCTAGCGGGCGCTCGGCTGCCACACCCAGCTGACATAGAACCTTTGTCACAATGCCCGCTACCGTGGTGAGGATGCGGGCACTCTGCAGGTGACAGGGACCCAGCAGGACTTGCTGTCAGCTCAGCAATTGCTCAGTTCCCCAAAGAAGCTGAATTCTGCAAATTGCTGTTTTTGCTCTTGAAATGATGTCATCAGGTGGGTGTTTTGGTGTAATACACTGAAAACCAGAGCAGAAATGCTGAAATATTCCCATGATATGCATGGTCTCTGCACCAAACCACCATGACTCAGCCTAAGTCCATCTGCCGCTTGTTCTTTTGTACTGCCAGCTGATTGTGGAAGTACAGTATAAAAACCATCTTTATGGAGAGATCTTTCTGGTTTAGGCTTAGTCTAAGTGTCTCAAGTAGCCGGGGCTTTTGTTTGGGCCTAATCCATAAGGTCTGATGGCTTTCCTCTCATCTCAAGATGAATGTGGTAGAAAATATAAATCAAAGCAACGTCCTTTGGCCTAGCCTTGCCTTGCCTTGCCTTATTTCCTTCTCATCCTGTTCTCTGTCCCAGACTCTCTCACTAAATCCTCGTCTGGCTGCATGTCTCTTCTTTCCTCTATCCTTTTCTCAAACTCTTCTGCTTCCTGGCTTTCGTCTTTCAATTCCTCCATTTCAGTCCTGCAGCCCGGCACTACTTTTTTCTCTTGCCTCCCTTGGGCCTGCTCCCTTGGCTTTCTCCCTCTCTTCCATATCCTTCTTCCCGACTTGTCTCTTGGAGACTTTTGGCCACTTTGGACCCAAGTCTGGGCATGTTTTGGAAACTTTTCAGAGGCCTCGCTGGTGACAGGGGGGACAGCAGGCAGTGACAGGCCCGGGGCTGACAGGCTCCCCCTCCCCTAGCGGGCGCTCGGCTGCCACACCCAGCTGACGTAGAACCTTTGTCACAATGCCCGCTACCGTGGTGAGGATGAGGGCACTCTGCAGGTGACAGGGACCCAGCAGGACTTGCTGTCAGCTCAGCAATTGCTCAGTTCCCCAAAGAAGCTGAATTCTGCAAATTGCTGCTTTTGCTCTTGAAATGATGTCATCAGGTGGGTGTTTTGGTGTAATACACTGAAAACCAGAGCAGAAATGCTGAAATATTCCCATGATATGCATGGTCTCTGCACCAAACAACCATGACTCAGCCTAAGTATGTCTGCCGCTTTTTCTTTTGTACTGCCAGCTGATTGTGGAAGTACAGTATAAAAACCATCTTTATGGAGAGATCTTTCTGGTTTAGGCTTAGTCTAAGTGTCTCAAGTAGCCGGGGTTTTTGTTTGGGCCTAATCCATAACGTCTGATGGCTTTCCTCTCATCTCAAGATGAATGTGGTAGAAAATATAAATCAAAGAAACGTCCTTTGGCCTAGCCTTGCCTTGCCTTGCCTTATTTCCTTCTCATCCTGTTCTCTGTCCCAGCCTCTCTCACTAAGCCCTCGTCTGGCTGCATGTCTCTTCTTTCCTCTCTCCTTTTCTCAAACTCTCCTGCTTCCTGGCTTTCGTCTTTCAATTCCTCCATTTCGTTCCTGTAGCCCGGCACTACTTTTTCCTCTTGCCTCCCTTTGGCCTGCTCCCTTGGCTTTCTCCCTCTCTTCCATATTCTTCTTCCCGACTTGTCTCTTGGAGACTTTTGGCCACTTTGGAGCCAAATCTGGGGATGTTTTGGAAACTTTTCAGAGGCCTCGCTGGTGACAGGGGGGACAGCAGGCAGTGACAGGCCCGGGGCTGACAGGCTCCCCCTCCCCTAGCGGGCGCTCGGCTGCCACACCCAGCTGACATAGAACCTTTGTCACAATGCCCGCTACCGTGGTGAGGATGCGGGCACTCTGCAGGTGACAGGGACACAGCAGGACTTGCTGTCAGCTCAGCAATTGCTCAGTTCCCCAAAGAAGCTGAATTCTGCAAATTGCTGTTTTTGCTCTTGAAATGATGTCATCAGGTGGGTGTTTTGGTGTAATACACTGAAAACCAGAGCAGAAATGCTGAAATATTCCCATGATATGCATGGTCTCTGCAGCAAACCACCATGTCTCAGCCTAAATATGTCTGCCGCTTGTTCTTTTGTACTGCCAGCTGATTGTGGAAGTACAGTATAAAAACCATCTTTATGGAGAGATCTTTGTGGTTTAGGCTTAGTCTAAGTGTCTCAAGTAGCCGGGGCTTTTGTTTGGGCCTAATCCATAACGTCTGATGGCTTTCCTCTCATCTCAAGATGAATGTGGTAGAAAATATAAATCAAGGAAACCTCGTTTGGCCTAGCCTTGCCTTGCCTTGCCTTGCCTTATTTCCTTCTCATCCTGTTCTCTGTCCCAGCCTCTCTCACTAAATCCTCGTCTGGCTGCATGTCTCTTCTTTCCTCTCTCCTTTTCTCAAACTCTCCTGCTTCCTGGCTTTCGTCTTTCAATTCCTCCATTTCAGTCCTGCAGCCCCGCACTACATTTTTCTCTTGGCTCCCTTTGGCCTGCTCCCTTGGTTTTCTCCCTCTCTTCCATATTCTTCTTCCCGACTTGTCTCTTGGAGACATTTGGCCACTTTGGAGCCAAGTCTGGGCATGTTTTGGAAACTTTTCAGAGGCCTCGCTGGTGACAGGGGGGACAGCAGGCAGTGACAGGCCCGGGGCTGACAGGCTCCCCCTCCCCTAGCGGGCGCTCGGCTGCCACACCCAGCTCACGTAGAACCTTTGTCACAATGCCCGCTACCGTGGGGAGGATGCGGGCACTCTGCAGGTGACAGGGACCCAGCAGGACTTGCTGTCAGCTCAGCAATTGCTCAGTTCCCCAAAGAAGCTGAGATCTGCAAATTGCTGCTTTTGCTCTTGAAATGATGTCATCAGGTGGGTGTTTTGGTGTAATACACTGAAAACCAGAGCAGAAATGCTGAAATATTCCCATGATATGCATGGTCTCTGCACCAAACCACCATGACTCAGCCTAAGTATGTCTGCCGCTTGTTCTTTTGTACTGCCAGCTGATTGTGGAAGTACAGTATAAAAACCATCTTTATGGAGAGATCTTTGTGGTTTACGCTTAGTCTAAGTGTCTCACGTAGCCGGGGCTTTTGTTTGGGCCTAATCCATAACGTCTGATGGCTTTCCTCTCATCTCAAGATGAATGTGGTAGAAAATATAAATCAAAGAAACGTCCTTTGGCCTAGCCTTGCCTTGCCTTGCCTTATTTCCTTCTCATCCTGTTCTCTGTCCCAGCCTCTCTCACTAAGCCCTCGTCTGGCTGCATGTCTCTTCTTTCCTCTCTCCTTTTCTCAAACTCTCCTGCTTCCTGGCTTTCGTCTTTCAATTCCTCCATTTCGTTCCTCTAGCCCGGCACTACTTTTTCCTCTTGCCTCCCTTTGGTCTGCTCCCTTGGCTTTCTCCCTCTCTTCCATATCCTTCTTCCCGACTTCTCTCTTGGAGACTTTTGGCCACTTTGGACCCAAGTCTGGGCATGTTTTGGAAAGTTTTCAGAGGCCTCGCTGGTGACAGGGGGGACAGCAGGCAGTGACAGGCCCGGGACTGACAGGCTCCCCCTCCCCTAGCGGGCGCTCGGCTGCCACACCCAGCTGACATAGAACCTTTGTCACAATGCCCGCTACCGTGGTGAGGATGCGGGCACTCTGCAGGTGACAGGGACCCAGCAGGACTTGCTGTCAGCTCAGCAATTGCTCAGTACCCCAAAGAAGTTGAATTTTGCAAATTGCTGCTTTGCTCTTGAAATGATGTCATCAGGTGGGTGTTTTGGTGTAATACACTGAAAACCAGAGCAGAAATGCTGAAATATTCCCATGATATGCATGGTCTCTGCAGCAAACCACCATGTCTCAGCCTAAGTATGTCTGCCGCTTGTTCTTTTGTACTGCCAGAAGATTGTGGAAGTACAGTATAAAAACCATCTTTATGGAGAGATCTTTGTGGTTTAGGCTTAGTCTAAGTGTCTCAAGTAGCCGGGGCTTTTGTTTGGGCCTAGTCCATAAGGTCTGATGGCTTTCCTCTCATCTCAAGATGAATGTGGTAGAAAATATAAATCAAAGAAACGTCCTTTGGCCTAGCCTTGCCTTGCCTTGCCTTATTTCCTTCTCATCCTGTTCTCTGTCCCAGCCTCTCTCACTAACCCCTCGTCTGGCTGCATGTCTCTTCTTTCCTCTCTCCTTTTCTCAAACTCTCCTGCTTCCTGGCTTTCGTCTTTCAATTCCTCCATTTCAGTCCTGCAGCCCGGCACTACTTTTTTCTCTTGCCTCCCTTGGGCCTGCTCCCTTGGCTTTCTCCCTCTCTTCCATATCCTTCTTCCCGACTTGTCTCTTGGAGACTTTTGGCCACTTTGGACCCAAGTCTGGGCATGTTTTGGAAACTTTTCAGAGGCCTCGCTGGTGACAGGGGGGACAGCAGGCAGTGACAGGCCCGGGGCTGACAGGCTCCCCCTCCCCTAGCGGGCGCTCGGCTGCCACACCCAGCTGACATAGAACCTTTGTCACAATGCCCGCTACTGTGGTGAGGATGCGGGCACTCTGCAGGTGACAGGGACCCAGCAGGACTTGCTGTCAGCTCAGCAATTGCTCAGTTCCCCAAAGAAGTTGAATTTTGCAAATTGCTGCTTTGCTCTTGAAATGATGTCATCAGGTGGGTGTTTTGGTGTAATACACTGAAAACCAGAGCAGAAATGCTGAAATATTCCCATGGTATGCATGGTCTCTGCACCAAACCACCATGACTCAGCCTAAGTATGTCTGCCGCTTGTTCTTTTGTACTGCCAGCTGATTGTGGATGTACAGTATAAAAACCATCTTTATGGTAAGATCTTTGTGGTTTAGACTTAGTCTAAGTGTCTCAAGTAGCCGGGGCTTTTGTTTGGGCCTAATCCATAAGGTCTGATGGCTTTCCTCCTCATCTCAAGATGAATGTGGTAGAAAATATAAATCAAGGAAACCTCGTTTGGCCTAGCCTTGCCTTGCCTTGCCTTATTTCCTTCTCATCCTGTTCTCTGTCCCAGCCTCTCTCACTAAGCCCTCGTCTGGCTGCATGTCTCTTCTTTCCTCTCTCCTTTTCTCAAACTCTCCTGCTTCCTGGCTTTCGTCTTTCAATTCCTCCATTTCAGTCCTGCAGCCCCGCACTACATTTTTCTCTTGCCTCCCTTTGGCCTGCTCCCTTGGCTTTCTCCCTCTCTTCCATATTCTTCTTCCCGACTTGTCTCTTGGAGATATTTGGCCACTTTGGAGCCAAATCTGGGGATGTTTTGGAAACTTTTCAGAGGCCTCGCTGGTGACAGAGGGGACAGCAGGCAGTGACAGGCCCGGGGCTGACAGGCTCCCCCTCCCCTAGCGGGCGCTCGGCTGCCACACCCAGCTCACGTAGAACCTTTGTCACAATGCCCGCTACCGTGGGGAGGATGCGGGCACTCTGCAGGTGACAGGGACCCAGCAGGACTTGCTGTCAGCTCAGAAATTGCTCAGTTCCCCAAAGAAGTTGAATTTTGCAAATTGCTGCTTTGCTCTTGAAATGATGTCATCAGGTGGGTGTTTTGGTGTAATACACTGAAAACCAGAGCAGAAATGCTGAAATATTCCCATGATATGCATGGTCTCTGCAGCAAACCACCATGTCTCAGCCTAAGTATGTCTGCCGCTTGTTCTTTTGTACTGCCAGAAGATTGTGGAAGTACAGTATAAAAACCATCTTTATGGAGAGATCTTTCTGGTTTAGGCTTAGTCTAAGTGTCTCAAGTAGCCGGGGCTTTTGTTTGGGCCTAATCCATAACGTCTGATGGCTTTCCTCTCATCTCAAGATGAATGTGGTAGAAAATATAAATCAAGGAAACGTCCTTTGGCCTAGCCTTGCCTTGCCTTATTTCCTTCTCATCCTGTTCTCTGTCCCAGCCTCTCTCACTAAATTCTCGTCTGGCTGCATGTCTCTTCTTTCCTCTCTCCTTTTCTCAAACTCCTGCTTCCTGGCTTTCGTCTTTCAATTCCTCCATTTCAGTCCTGCAGCCCGGCACTACTTTTTTCTCTTGCCTCCCTTGGGCCTGCTCCCTTGGTTTTCTCCCTCTCTTCCATATCCTTCTTCCCGACTTGTCTCTTGGAGACATTTGGCCACTTTGGACCCAAGTCTGGGCATGTTTTGGAAACTTTTCAGAGGCCTCGCTGGTGACAGGGGGGACAGCAGGCAGTGACAGGCCCGGGGCTGACAGGCTCCCCCTCCCCTAGCGGGCGCTCGGCTGCCACACCCAGCTGACATAGAACCTTTGTCACAATGCCCGCTACTGTGGTGAGGATGCGGGCACTCTGCAGGTGACAGGGACCCAGCAGGACTTGCTGTCAGCTCAGCAATTGCTCAGTTCCCCAAAGAAGTTGAATTTTGCAAATTGCTGCTTTGCTCTTGAAATGATGTCATCAGGTGGGTGTTTTGGTGTAATACACTGAAAACCAGAGCAGAAATGCTGAAATATTCCCATGGTATGCATGGTCTCTGCACCAAACCACCATGACTCAGCCTAAGTATGTCTGCCGCTTGTTCTTTTGTACTGCCAGCTGATTGTGGAAGTACAGTATAAAAACCATCTTTATGGTAAGATCTTTGTGGTTTAGACTTAGTCTAAGTGTGTCAAGTAGCCGGGGCTTTTGTTTGGTCCTAATCCATGAGGTCTGATGGCTTTCCTCCTCATCTCAAGATGAATGTGGTAGAAAATATAAATCAAGGAAACCTCGTTTGGCCTAGCCTTGCCTTGCCTTGCCTTATTTCCTTCTCATCCTGTTCTCTGTCCCAGCCTCTCTCACTAAGCCCTCGTCTGGCTGCATGTCTCTTCTTTCCTCTCTCCTTTTCTCAAACTCTCCTGCTTCCTGGCTTTCGTCTTTCAATTCCTCCATTTCATTCCTGCAGCCCGGCACTACTTTTTCCTCTTGCCTCCCTTTGGCCTGCTCCCTTGGCTTTCTCCCTCTCTTCCATATTCTTCTTCCCGACTTGTCTCTCTGAGACTTTTGGCCACTTTGGAGCCAAATCTGGGGATGTTTTGGAAACTTTTCAGAGGCCTCGCTGGTGACAGAGGGGACAGCAGGCAGTGACAGGCCCGGGCCTGACAGGCTCCCCCTCCCCTAGCGGGCGCTCGGCTGCCACACCCAGCTGACATAGAACCTTTGTCACAATGCCCGCTACCGTGGTGAGGATGCGGGCACTCTGCAGGTGACAGGGACCCAGCAGGACTTGCTGTCAGCTCAGCAATTGCTCAGTTCCCCAAAGAAGCTGAATTCTGCAAATTGCTGCTTTTGCTCTTGAAATGATGTCATCAGGTGGGTGTTTTGGTGTAATACACTGAAAACCAGAGCAGAAATGCTGAAATATTCCCATGATATGCATGGTCTCTGCAGCAAACCACCATGTCTCAGCCTAAGTATGTCTGCCGCTTGTTCTTTTGTACTGCCAGCTGATTGTGGAAGTACAGTATAAAAACCATCTTTATGGAGAGATCTTTGTGGTTTAGGCTTAGTCTAAGTGTCTCAAGTAGCCGGGGTTTTTGTTTGGGCCTAATCCATAACGTCTGATGGCTTTCCTCTCATCTCAAGATGAATGTGGTAGAAAATATAAATCAAAGAAACGTCCTTTGGCCTAGCCTTGCCTTGCCTTGCCTTATTTCCTTCTCATCCTGTTCTCTGTCCCAGCCTCTCTCACTAAGCCCTCGTCTGGCTGCATGTCTCTTTTTTCCTCTCTCCTTTTCTCAAACTCTCCTGCTTCCTGGCTTTCGTCTTTCAATTCCTCCATTTCGTTCCTGTAGCCCGGCACTACTTTTTCCTCTTGCCTCCCTTTGGCCTGCTCCCTTGGCTTTCTCCCTCTCTTCCATATTCTTCTTCCCGACTTGTCTCTTGGAGACTTTTGGCCACTTTGGAGCCAAATCTGGGGATGTTTTGGAAACTTTTCAGAGGCCTCGCTGGTGACAGGGGGGACAGCAGGCAGTGACAGGCCCGGGGCTGACAGGCTCCCCCTCCCCTAGCGGGCGCTCGGCTGCCACACCCAGCTGACATAGAACCTTTGTCACAATGCCCGCTACCGTGGTGAGGATGCGGGCACTCTGCAGGTGACAGGGACCCAGCAGGACTTGCTGTCAGCTCAGCAATTGCTCAGTTCCCCAAAGAAGCTGAATTCTGCAAATTGCTGGTTTTGCTTTTGAAATGATGTCATCAGGTGGGTGTTTTGGTGTAATACACTGAAAACCAGAGCAGAAATGCTGAAATATTCCCATGATATGCATGGTCTCTGCAGCAAACCACCATGTCTCAGCGTAAGTATGTCTGCCGCTTGTTCTTTTGTACTGCCAGAAGATTGTGGAAGTACAGTATAAAAACCATCTTTATGGAGAGATCTTTCTGGTTTAGGCTTAGTCTAAGTGTCTCAAGTAGCCGGGGCTTTTGTTTGGGCCTAATCCATAACGTCTGATGGCTTTCCTCTCATCTCAAGATGAATGTGGTAGAAAATATAAATCAAGGAAACCTCGTTTGGCCTAGCCTTGCCTTGCCTTGCCTTGCCTTATTTCCTTCTCATCCTGTTCTCTGTCCCAGCCTCTCTCACTAAATCCTCGTCTGGCTGCATGTCTCTTCTTTCCTCTCTCCTTTTCTCAAACTCTCCTGCTTCCTGGCTTTTGTCTTTCAATTCCTCCATTTCAGTCCTGCAGCCTTGCACTACATTTTTCTCTTGGCTCCCTTTGGCCTGCTCCCTTGGTTTTCTCCCTCTCTTCCATATTCTTCTTCCCGACTTGTCTCTTGGAGACATTTGGCCACTTTGGACCCAAGTCTGGGCATGTTTTGGAAACTTTTCAGAGGCCTCGCTGGTGACAGGGGGGACAGCAGGCAGTGACAGGCCCGGAGCTGACAGGCTCCCCCTCCCCTAGCGGGCGCTCGGCTGCCACACCCAGCTGATGTAGAACCTTTGTCACAATGCCCGCTACCGTGGGGAGGATGCGGGCACTCTGCAGGTGACAGGGACCCAGCAGGACTTGCTGTCAGCTCAGCAATTGCTCAGTTCCCCAAAGAAGCTGAATTCTGCAAATTGCTGCTTTGCTCTTGAAATGATGTCATCAGGTGGGTGTTTTGGTGTAATACACTGAAAACCAGAGCAGAAATGCTGAAATATTCCCATGATATGCATGGTCTCTGCACCAAACCACCATGACTCAGCCTAAGTATGTCTGCCGCTTGTTCTTTTGTACTGCCAGCTGATTGTGGAAGTACAGTATAAAAACCATCTTTATGGAGAGATCTTTGTGGTTTACGCTTAGTGTAAGTGTCTCACGTAGCCGGGGCTTTTGTTTGGGCCTAGTCCATAAGGTCTGATGGATTTCCTCTCATCTCAAGATGAATGTGGTAGAAAATATAAATCAAAGAAACGTCCTTTGGCCTAGCCTTGCCTTGCCTTGCCTTGCCTTATTTCCTTCTCATCCTGTTCTCTGTCCCAGCCTCTCTGACTAAGCCCTCGTCTGGCTGCATGTCTCTTCTTTCCTCTCTCCTTTTCTCAAACTCTCCTGCTTCCTGGCTTTCGTCTTTCAATTCCTCCATTTCAGTCCTGCAGCCCCGCACTACTTTTTCCTCTTGCCTCCCTTTGGCCTGCTCCCTTGCCTTTCTCCCTCTCTTCCATATTCTTCTTCCCGACTTGTCTCTTGGAGACTTCTGGCCACTTGGGAGCCAAGTCTGGGGATGTTTTGGAAACTTTTCAGAGGCCTCGCTGGTGACAGGGGGGACAGCAGGCAGTGACAGGCCCGGGGCTGACAGGCTTCCCCTCCTCTAGCGGGCGCTCGCCTGCCACACCCAGCTGACATAGAACCTTTGTCACAATGCCCGCTACCGTGGTGAGGATGCGGGCACTCTGCAGGTGACAGGGACCCAGCAGGACTTGCTGTCAGCTCAGCAATTGCTCAGTTCCCCAAAGAAGCTGAATTCTGCAAATTGCTGCTTTTGCTCTTGAAATGATGTCATCAGGTGGGTGTTTTGGTGTAATACACTGAAAACCAGAGCAGAAATGCTGAAATATTCCCATGATATGCATGGTCTCTGCACCAAACCACCATGACTCAGCCTAAGTACGTCTGCCGCTTGTTCTTTTGTACTGCCAGCTGATTGTGGAAGTACAGTATAAAAACCATCTTTATGGAGAGATCTTTGTGGTTTACGCTTAGTCTAAGTGTCTCAAGTAGCCGGGGCTTTTGTTTGGGCCTAGTCCATAAGGTCTGATGGCTTTCCTCTCATCTCAAGATGAATGTGGTAGAAAATATAAATCAAAGAAACGTCCTTTGGCCTAGCCTTGCCTTGCCTTGCCTTGCCTTATTTCCTTCTCATCCTGTTCTCTGTCCCAGCCTCTCTCACTAACCCCTCGTCTGGCTGCATGTCTCTTCTTTCCTCTCTCCTTTTCTCAAACACTCCTGCTTCTTGGCTTTCGTCTTTCAATTCCTCCATTTCAGTCCTGCAGCCTCGCACTACTTTTTCCTCTTGCCTCCCTTTGGCCTGCTCCCTTGGCTTTCTCCCTCTCTTCCATATCCTTCTTCCCGACTTGTCTCTTGGAGACTTTTGGCCTTGCCTTATTTCCTTCTCTGTCTTGAAATGATGCTCTTGAAATGTCTTGAAATGATGCTCTTGAAATGATGTCATCAGGTGGGTGTTTTGGTGTAATACACTGAAAACCAGAGCAGAAATGCTGAAATATTCCCATGATATGCATGGTCTCTGCACCAAACCACCATGTCTCAGCCTAAGTATGTCTGCCGCTTGTTCTTTTGTACTGCCAGCTGATTGTGGAAGTACAGTATAAAAACCATCTTTATGGAGAGATCTTTCTGGTTTAGGCTTAGTCTAAGTGTCTCAAGTAGCCGGGGCTTTTGTTTGGGCCTAATCCATATGGTCTGATGGCTTTCCTCTCATCTCAAGATGAATGTGGTAGAAAATATAAATCAAAGAAACGTCCTTTGGCCTAGCCTTGCCTTGCCTTGCCTTATTTCCTTCTCATCCTGTTCTCTGTCCCAGCCTCTCTCACTAAGCCCTCGTCTGGCTGCATGTCTCTTCTTTCCTCTCTCCTTTTCTCAAACTCTCCTGCTTCCTGGCTTTCGTCTTTCAATTCCTCCATTTCAGTCCTGCAGCCCGGCACTACTTTTTCCTCTTGCCTCCCTTGGGCCTGCTCCCTTGGCTTTCTCCCTCTCTTCCATATCCTTCTTCCCGACTTGTCTCTTGGAGACTTTTGGCCACTTTGGAGCCAAATCTGGGCATGTTTTGGAAACTTTTCAGAGGCCTCGCTGGTGACAGGGGGGACAGCAGGCAGTGACAGGCCCGGGGCTGACAGGCTCCCCCTCCCCTAGCGGGCGCTCGGCTGCCACACCCAGCTGACATAGAACCTTTGTCACAATGCCCGCTACCGTGGTGAGGATGCGGGCACTCTGCAGGTGACAGGGACCCAGCAGGACTTGGTGTCAGCTCAGCAATTGCTCAGTTCCCCAAAGAAGCTGAATTTTGCAAATTGCTGCTTTGCTCTTGAAATGATGTCATCAGGTGGGTGTTTTGGTGTAATACACTGAAAACCAGAGCAGAAATGCTGAAATATTCCCATGGTATGCATGGTCTCTGCACCAAACCACCATGACTCAGCCTAAGTATGTCTGCCGCTTGTTCTTTTGTACTGCCAGCTGATTGTGGAAGTACAGTATAAAAACCATCTTTATGGTAAGATCTTTGTGGTTTAGACTTAGTCTAAGTGTGTCAAGTAGCCGGGGCTTTTGTTTGGTCCTAATCCATGAGGTCTGATGGCTTTCCTCCTCATCTCAAGATGAATGTGGTAGAAAATATAAATCAAGGAAACCTCGTTTGGCCTAGCCTTGCCTTGCCTTGCCTTATTTCCTTCTCATCCTGTTCTCTGTCCCAGCCTCTCTCACTAAGCCCTCGTCTGGCTGCATGTCTCTTCTTTCCTCTCTCCTTTTCTCAAACTCTCCTGCTTCCTGGCTTTCGTCTTTCAATTCCTCCATTTCATTCCTGCAGCCCGGCACTACTTTTTCCTCTTGCCTCCCTTTGGCCTGCTCCCTTGGCTTTCTCCCTCTCTTCCATATTCTTCTTCCCGACTTGTCTCTCTGAGACTTTTGGCCACTTTGGAGCCAAATCTGGGGATGTTTTGGAAACTTTTCAGAGGCCTCGCTGGTGACAGAGGGGACAGCAGGCAGTGACAGGCCCGGGCCTGACAGGCTCCCCCTCCCCTAGCGGGCGCTCGGCTGCCACACCCAGCTGACATAGAACCTTTGTCACAATGCCCGCTACCGTGGTGAGGATGCGGGCACTCTGCAGGTGACAGGGACCCAGCAGGACTTGCTGTCAGCTCAGCAATTGCTCAGTTCCCCAAAGAAGCTGAATTCTGCAAATTGCTGCTTTTGCTCTTGAAATGATGTCATCAGGTGGGTGTTTTGGTGTAATACACTGAAAACCAGAGCAGAAATGCTGAAATATTCCCATGATATGCATGGTCTCTGCAGCAAACCACCATGTCTCAGCCTAAGTATGTCTGCCGCTTGTTCTTTTGTACTGCCAGCTGATTGTGGAAGTACAGTATAAAAACCATCTTTATGGAGAGATCTTTGTGGTTTAGGCTTAGTCTAAGTGTCTCAAGTAGCCGGGGTTTTTGTTTGGGCCTAATCCATAACGTCTGATGGCTTTCCTCTCATCTCAAGATGAATGTGGTAGAAAATATAAATCAAAGAAACGTCCTTTGGCCTAGCCTTGCCTTGCCTTGCCTTATTTCCTTCTCATCCTGTTCTCTGTCCCAGCCTCTCTCACTAAGCCCTCGTCTGGCTGCATGTCTCTTTTTTCCTCTCTCCTTTTCTCAAACTCTCCTGCTTCCTGGCTTTCGTCTTTCAATTCCTCCATTTCGTTCCTGTAGCCCGGCACTACTTTTTCCTCTTGCCTCCCTTTGGCCTGCTCCCTTGGCTTTCTCCCTCTCTTCCATATTCTTCTTCCCGACTTGTCTCTTGGAGACTTTTGGCCACTTTGGAGCCAAATCTGGGGATGTTTTGGAAACTTTTCAGAGGCCTCGCTGGTGACAGGGGGGACAGCAGGCAGTGACAGGCCCGGGGCTGACAGGCTCCCCCTCCCCTAGCGGGCGCTCGGCTGCCACACCCAGCTGACATAGAACCTTTGTCACAATGCCCGCTACCGTGGTGAGGATGCGGGCACTCTGCAGGTGACAGGGACCCAGCAGGACTTGCTGTCAGCTCAGCAATTGCTCAGTTCCCCAAAGAAGTTGAATTTTGCAAATTGCTGCTTTGCTCTTGAAATGATGTCATCAGGTGGGTGTTTTGGTGTAATACACTGAAAACCAGAGCAGAAATGCTGAAATATTCCCATGGTATGCATGGTCTCTGCACCAAACCACCATGACTCAGCCTAAGTATGTCTGCCGCTTGTTCTTTTGTACTGCCAGCTGATTGTGGAAGTACAGTATAAAAACCATCTTTATGGTAAGATCTTTGTGGTTTAGACTTAGTCTAAGTGTGTCAAGTAGCCGGGGCTTTTGTTTGGTCCTAATCCATGAGGTCTGATGGCTTTCCTCCTCATCTCAAGATGAATGTGGTAGAAAATATAAATCAAGGAAACCTCGTTTGGCCTAGCCTTGCCTTGCCTTGCCTTATTTCCTTCTCATCCTGTTCTCTGTCCCAGCCTCTCTCACTAAGCCCTCGTCTGGCTGCATGTCTCTTCTTTCCTCTCTCCTTTTCTCAAACTCTCCTGCTTCCTGGCTTTCGTCTTTCAATTCCTCCATTTCATTCCTGCAGCCCGGCACTACTTTTTCCTCTTGCCTCCCTTTGGCCTGCTCCCTTGGCTTTCTCCCTCTCTTCCATATTCTTCTTCCCGACTTGTCTCTCTGAGACTTTTGGCCACTTTGGAGCCAAATCTGGGGATGTTTTGGAAACTTTTCAGAGGCCTCGCTGGTGACAGAGGGGACAGCAGGCAGTGACAGGCCCGGGCCTGACAGGCTCCCCCTCCCCTAGCGGGCGCTCGGCTGCCACACCCAGCTGACATAGAACCTTTGTCACAATGCCCGCTACCGTGGTGAGGATGCGGGCACTCTGCAGGTGACAGGGACCCAGCAGGACTTGCTGTCAGCTCAGCAATTGCTCAGTTCCCCAAAGAAGCTGAATTCTGCAAATTGCTGGTTTTGCTTTTGAAATGATGTCATCAGGTGGGTGTTTTGGTGTAATACACTGAAAACCAGAGCAGAAATGCTGAAATATTCCCATGATATGCATGGTCTCTGCAGCAAACCACCATGTCTCAGCGTAAGTATGTCTGCCGCTTGTTCTTTTGTACTGCCAGAAGATTGTGGAAGTACAGTATAAAAACCATCTTTATGGAGAGATCTTTCTGGTTTAGGCTTAGTCTAAGTGTCTCAAGTAGCCGGGGCTTTTGTTTGGGCCTAATCCATAACGTCTGATGGCTTTCCTCTCATCTCAAGATGAATGTGGTAGAAAATATAAATCAAGGAAACCTCGTTTGGCCTAGCCTTGCCTTGCCTTGCCTTGCCTTATTTCCTTCTCATCCTGTTCTCTGTCCCAGCCTCTCTCACTAAATCCTCGTCTGGCTGCATGTCTCTTCTTTCCTCTCTCCTTTTCTCAAACTCTCCTGCTTCCTGGCTTTTGTCTTTCAATTCCTCCATTTCAGTCCTGCAGCCTTGCACTACATTTTTCTCTTGGCTCCCTTTGGCCTGCTCCCTTGGTTTTCTCCCTCTCTTCCATATTCTTCTTCCCGACTTGTCTCTTGGAGACATTTGGCCACTTTGGACCCAAGTCTGGGCATGTTTTGGAAACTTTTCAGAGGCCTCGCTGGTGACAGGGGGGACAGCAGGCAGTGACAGGCCCGGAGCTGACAGGCTCCCCCTCCCCTAGCGGGCGCTCGGCTGCCACACCCAGCTGATGTAGAACCTTTGTCACAATGCCCGCTACCGTGGGGAGGATGCGGGCACTCTGCAGGTGACAGGGACCCAGCAGGACTTGCTGTCAGCTCAGCAATTGCTCAGTTCCCCAAAGAAGCTGAATTCTGCAAATTGCTGCTTTGCTCTTGAAATGATGTCATCAGGTGGGTGTTTTGGTGTAATACACTGAAAACCAGAGCAGAAATGCTGAAATATTCCCATGATATGCATGGTCTCTGCACCAAACCACCATGACTCAGCCTAAGTATGTCTGCCGCTTGTTCTTTTGTACTGCCAGCTGATTGTGGAAGTACAGTATAAAAACCATCTTTATGGAGAGATCTTTGTGGTTTACGCTTAGTGTAAGTGTCTCACGTAGCCGGGGCTTTTGTTTGGGCCTAGTCCATAAGGTCTGATGGATTTCCTCTCATCTCAAGATGAATGTGGTAGAAAATATAAATCAAAGAAACGTCCTTTGGCCTAGCCTTGCCTTGCCTTGCCTTGCCTTATTTCCTTCTCATCCTGTTCTCTGTCCCAGCCTCTCTGACTAAGCCCTCGTCTGGCTGCATGTCTCTTCTTTCCTCTCTCCTTTTCTCAAACTCTCCTGCTTCCTGGCTTTCGTCTTTCAATTCCTCCATTTCAGTCCTGCAGCCCCGCACTACTTTTTCCTCTTGCCTCCCTTTGGCCTGCTCCCTTGCCTTTCTCCCTCTCTTCCATATTCTTCTTCCCGACTTGTCTCTTGGAGACTTCTGGCCACTTGGGAGCCAAGTCTGGGGATGTTTTGGAAACTTTTCAGAGGCCTCGCTGGTGACAGGGGGGACAGCAGGCAGTGACAGGCCCGGGGCTGACAGGCTTCCCCTCCTCTAGCGGGCGCTCGCCTGCCACACCCAGCTGACATAGAACCTTTGTCACAATGCCCGCTACCGTGGTGAGGATGCGGGCACTCTGCAGGTGACAGGGACCCAGCAGGACTTGCTGTCAGCTCAGCAATTGCTCAGTTCCCCAAAGAAGCTGAATTCTGCAAATTGCTGCTTTTGCTCTTGAAATGATGTCATCAGGTGGGTGTTTTGGTGTAATACACTGAAAACCAGAGCAGAAATGCTGAAATATTCCCATGATATGCATGGTCTCTGCACCAAACCACCATGACTCAGCCTAAGTACGTCTGCCGCTTGTTCTTTTGTACTGCCAGCTGATTGTGGAAGTACAGTATAAAAACCATCTTTATGGAGAGATCTTTGTGGTTTACGCTTAGTCTAAGTGTCTCAAGTAGCCGGGGCTTTTGTTTGGGCCTAGTCCATAAGGTCTGATGGCTTTCCTCTCATCTCAAGATGAATGTGGTAGAAAATATAAATCAAAGAAACGTCCTTTGGCCTAGCCTTGCCTTGCCTTGCCTTGCCTTATTTCCTTCTCATCCTGTTCTCTGTCCCAGCCTCTCTCACTAACCCCTCGTCTGGCTGCATGTCTCTTCTTTCCTCTCTCCTTTTCTCAAACACTCCTGCTTCTTGGCTTTCGTCTTTCAATTCCTCCATTTCAGTCCTGCAGCCTCGCACTACTTTTTCCTCTTGCCTCCCTTTGGCCTGCTCCCTTGGCTTTCTCCCTCTCTTCCATATCCTTCTTCCCGACTTGTCTCTTGGAGACTTTTGGCCTTGCCTTATTTCCTTCTCTGTCTTGAAATGATGCTCTTGAAATGTCTTGAAATGATGCTCTTGAAATGATGTCATCAGGTGGGTGTTTTGGTGTAATACACTGAAAACCAGAGCAGAAATGCTGAAATATTGCCATGATATGCATGGTCTCTGCACCAAACCACCATGTCTCAGCCTAAGTATGTCTGCCGCTTGTTCTTTTGTACTGCCAGCTGATTGTGGAAGTACAGTATAAAAACCATCTTTATGGAGAGATCTTTCTGGTTTAGGCTTAGTCTAAGTGTCTCAAGTAGCCGGGGCTTTTGTTTGGGCCTAATCCATATGGTCTGATGGCTTTCCTCTCATCTCAAGATGAATGTGGTAGAAAATATAAATCAAAGAAACGTCCTTTGGCCTAGCCTTGCCTTGCCTTGCCTTATTTCCTTCTCATCCTGTTCTCTGTCCCAGCCTCTCTCACTAAGCCCTCGTCTGGCTGCATGTCTCTTCTTTCCTCTCTCCTTTTCTCAAACTCTCCTGCTTCCTGGCTTTCGTCTTTCAATTCCTCCATTTCAGTCCTGCAGCCCGGCACTACTTTTTCCTCTTGCCTCCCTTGGGCCTGCTCCCTTGGCTTTCTCCCTCTCTTCCATATCCTTCTTCCCGACTTGTCTCTTGGAGACTTTTGGCCACTTTGGAGCCAAATCTGGGCATGTTTTGGAAACTTTTCAGAGGCCTCGCTGGTGACAGGGGGGACAGCAGGCAGTGACAGGCCCGGGGCTGACAGGCTCCCCCTCCCCTAGCGGGCGCTCGGCTGCCACACCCAGCTGACATAGAACCTTTGTCACAATGCCCGCTACCGTGGTGAGGATGCGGGCACTCTGCAGGTGACAGGGACCCAGCAGGACTTGGTGTCAGCTCAGCAATTGCTCAGTTCCCCAAAGAAGCTGAATTCTGCAAATTGCTGCTTTTGCTCTTGAAATGATGTCATCAGGTGGGTGTTTTGGTGTAATACACTGAAAACCAGAGCAGAAATGCTGAAATATTCCCATGATATGCATGGTCTCTGCACCAAACCACCATGACTCAGCCTAAGTATGTCTGCCGCTTGTTCTTTTGTACTGCCAGCTGATTGTGGAAGTACAGTATAAAAACCATCTTTATGGAGAGATCTTTGTGGTTTACGCTTAGTCTAAGTGTCTCAAGTAGCCGGGGCTTTTGTTTGGGCCTAGTCCATAAGGTCTGATGGCTTTCCTCTCATCTCAAGATGAATGTGGTAGAAAATATAAATCAAAGAAACGTCCTTTGGCCTAGCCTTGCCTTGCCTTGCCTTATTTCCTTCTCATCCTGTTCTCTGTCCCAGCCTCTCTCACTAACCCCTCGTCTGGCTGCATGTCTCTTCTTTCCTCTCTCCTTTTCTCAAACACTCCTGCTTCCTGGCTTTCGTCTTTCAATTCCTCCATTTCAGTCCTGCAGCCCCGCACTACTTTTTCCTCTTGCCTCCCTTTGGCCTGCTCCCTTGGCTTTCTCCCTCTCTTCCATATCCTTCTTCCCGACTTGTCTCTTGGAGCCTTTTGGCCACTTTGGAGCCAAGTCTGGGCATGTTTTGGAAACTTTTCAGAGGCCTCGCTGGTGACACGGGGGACAGCAGGCAGTGACAGGCCCGGGGCTGACAGGCTCACCCTCCCCTAGCGGGCGCTCGGCTGCCACACCCAGCTGACATAGAACCTTTGTCACAATGCCCGCTACCGTGGTGAGGATGCGGGCACTCTGCAGGTGACAGGGACCCAGCAGGACTTGCTGTCAGCTCAGCAATTGCTCAGTTCCCCAAAGAAGCTGAATTCTGCAAATTGCTGCTTTTGCTCTTGAAATGATGTCATCAGGTGGGTGTTTTGGTGTAATACACTGAAAACCAGAGCAGAAATGCTGAAATATTCCCATGATATGCATGGTCTCTGCACCAAACCACCATGTCTCAGCCTAAGTATGTCTGCCGCTTGTTCTTTTGTACTGCCAGCTGATTGTGGAAGTACAGTATAAAAACCATCTTTATGGAGAGATCTTTCTGGTTTAGGCTTAGTCAAAGTGTCTCAAGTAGCCGGGGCTTTTGTTTGGGCCTAATCCATATGGTCTGATGGCTTTCCTCTCATCTCAAGATGAATGTGGTAGAAAATATAAATCAAAGAAACGTCCTTTGGCCTAGCCTTGCCTTGCCTTGCCTTATTTCCTTCTCATCCTGTTCTCTGTCCCAGCCTCTCTCACTAAGCCCTCGTCTGGCTGCATGTCTCTTCTTTTCTCTCTCCTTTTCTCAAACTCTCCTGCTTCCTGGCTTTCGTCTTTCAATTCCTCCATTTCATTCCTGCAGCCCGGCACTACTTTTTCCTCTTGCCTCCCTTGGGCCTGCTCCCTTGGCTTTCTCCCTCTCTTCCATATCCTTCTTCCCGACTTGTCTCTTGGAGACTTTTGGCCACTTTGGAGCCAAATCTGGGCATGTTTTGGAAACTTTTCAGAGGCCTCGCTGGTGACAGGGGGGACAGCAGGCAGTGACAGGCCCGGGGCTGACAGGCTCCCCCTCCCCTAGCGGGCGCTCGGCTGCCACACCCAGCTGACATAGAACCTTTGTCACAATGCCCGCTACCGTGGGGAGGATGCGGGCACTCTGCAGGTGACAGGGACCCAGCAGGACTTGGTGTCAGCTCAGCAATTGCTCAGTTCCCCAAAGAAGCTGAATTCTGCAAATTGCTGCTTTTGCTCTTGAAATGATGTCATCAGGTGGGTGTTTTGGTGTAATACACTGAAAACCAGAGCAGAAATGCTGAAATATTCCCATGATATGCATAGTCTCTGCACCAAACCACCATGACTCAGCCTAAGTATGTCTGCCGCTTGTTCTTTTGTACTGCCAGCTGATTGTGGAAGTACAGTATAAAAACCATCTTTATGGAGAGATCTTTGTGGTTTACGCTTAGTCTAAGTGTCTCAAGTAGCCGGGGCTTTTGTTTGGGCCTAGTCCATAAGGTCTGATGGCTTTCCTCTCATCTCAAGATGAATGTGGTAGAAAATATAAATCAAAGAAACGTCCTTTGGCCTAGCCTTGCCTTGCCTTGCCTTGCCTTATTTCCTTCTCATCCTGTTCTCTGTCCCAGCCTCTCTCACTAAGCCCTCGTCTGGCTGCATGTCTCTTCTTTCCTCTCTCCTTTTCTCAAACTCTCCTGCTTCCTGGCTTTCGTCTTTCAATTCCTCCATTTCAGTCCTGCAGCCCGGCACTACTTTTTCCTCTTGCCTCCCTTGGGCCTGCTCCCTTGGCTTTCTCCCTCTCTTCCATATCCTTCTTCCCGACTTGTCTCTTGGAGACTTTTGGCCACTTTGGAGCCAAGTCTGGGGATGTTTTGGAAACTTTTCAGAGGCCTCGCTGGTGACAGGGGGGACAGCAGGCAGTGACAGGCCCGGGGCTGACAGGCTCCCCCTCCCCTAGCGGACGCTCGGCTGCCACACCCAGCTGACATAGAACCTTTGTCACAATGCCCGCTACCGTGGTGAGGATGCGGGCACTCTGCAGGTGACAGGGACCCAGCAGGACTTGGTGTCAGCTCAGCAATTGCTCAGTTCCCCAAAGAAGCTGAATTCTGCAAATTGCTGCTTTTGCTCTTGAAATGATGTCATCAGGTGGGTATTTTGGTGTAATACACTGAAAACCAGAGCAGAAATGCTGAAATATTCCCATGATATGCATGGTCTCTGCACCAAACCACCATGACTCAGCCTAAGTATGTCTGCCGCTTGTTCTTTTGTACTGCCAGCTGATTGTGGAAGTACAGTATAAAAACCATCTTTATGGAGAGATCTTTCTGGTTTAGGCTTAGTCTAAGTGTCTCAAGTAGCCGGGGCTTTTGTTTGGGCCTAATCCATATGGTCTGATGGCTTTCCTCTCATCTCAAGATGAATGTGGTAGAAAATATAAATCAAAGAAACGTCCTTTGGCCTAGCCTTGCCTTGCCTTGCCTTATTTCCTTCTCATCCTGTTCTCTGTCCCAGCCTCTCTCACTAAGCCCTCGTCTGGCTGCATGTCTCTTCTTTCCTCTCTCCTTTTCTCAAACTCTCCTGCTTCCTGGCTTTCATCTTTCAATTCCTCCATTTCAGTCCTGCAGCCCCGCACTACTTTTTCCTCTTGCCTCCCTTTGGCCTGCTCCCTTGGCTTTCTCCCTCTCTTCCATATTCTTCTTCCCGACTTGTCTCTTGGAGACTTTTGGCCACTTTGGAGCCAAATCTGGGGATGTTTTGGAAACTTTTCAGAGGCCTCGCTGGTGACAGGGGGGACAGCAGGCAGTGACAGGCCCGGGGCTGACAGGCTCCCCCTCCCCTAGCGGGCGCTCGGCTGCCACACCCAGCTGACATAGAACCTTTGTCACAATGCCCGCTACCGTGGTGAGGATGCGGGCACTCTGCAGGTGACAGGGACCCAGCAGGACTTGCTGTCAGCTCAGCAATTGCTCAGTTCCCCAAAGAAGTTGAATTTTGCAAATTGCTGCTTTGCTCTTGAAATGATGTCATCAGGTGGGTGTTTTGGTGTAATACACTGAAAACCAGAGCAGAAATGCTGAAATATTCCCATGATATGCATGGTCTCTGCACCAAACCACCATGACTCAGCCTAAGTATGTCTGCCGCTTGTTCTTTGGTACTGCCAGCTGATTGTGGAAGTACAGTATAAAAACCATCTTTATGGAGAGATCTTTGTGGTTTACGCTTAGTCTAAGTGTCTCAAGTAGCCGGGGCTTTTGTTTGGGCCTAGTCCATAACGACTGATGGCTTTCCTTTCATCTCAAGATGAATGTGGTAGAAAATATAAATCAAAGAAACGTCCTTTGGCCTAGCCTTGCCTTGCCTTCCCTTATTTCCTTCTCATCCTGTTCTCTGTCCCAGCCTCTCTCACTAAGCCCTCGTCTGGCTGCATGTCTCTTCTTTCCTCTCTCCTTTTCTCAAACTCTCCTGCTTCCTGGCTTTCGTCTTTCAATTCCTCCATTTCAGTCCTGCAGCCCGGCACTACTTTTTTCTCTTGCCTCCATTGGGCCTGCTCCCTTGGCTTTCTCCCTCTCTTCCATATCCTTCTTCCCGACTTGTCTCTTGGAGACTTTTGGCCACTTTGGACCCAAGTCTGGGCATGTTTTGGAAACTTTTCAGAGGCCTCGCTGGTGACACGGGGGACAGCAGGCAGTGACAGGCCCGGGGCTGACAGGCTCCCCCTCCCCTAGCGGGCGCTCGGCTGCCACACCCAGCTGACGTAGAACCTTTGTCACAATGCCCGCTACCGTGGTGAGGATGCGGGCACTCTGCAGGTGACAGGGACCCAGCAGGACTTGCTGTCAGCTCAGCAATTGCTCAGTTCCCCAAAGAAGCTGAATTCTGCAAATTGCTGCTTTTGCTCTTGAAATGATGTCATCAGGTGGGTGTTTTGGTGTAATACACTGAAAACCAGAGCAGAAATGCTGAAATATTCCCATGATATGCATGGTCTCTGCACCAAACCACCATGAGTCAGCCTAAGTATGTCTGCCGCTTGTTCTTTTGTACTGCCAGCTGATTGAGGAAGTACAGTATAAAAACCATCTTTATGGAGAGATCTTTGTGGTTTAGGCTTAGTCTAAGTGTCTCAAGTAGCCGGGGCTTTTGTTTGGGCCTAATCCATATGGTCTGATGGCTTTCCTCTCATCTCAAGATGAATGTGGTAGAAAATATAAATCAAAGAAACATCCTTTGGCCTAGCCTTGCCTTGCCTTGCCTTATTTCCTTCTCATCCTGTTCTCTGTCCCAGCCTCTCTCACTAAGCCCTCGTCTGGCTGCATGTCTCTTCTTTCCTCTCTCCTTTTCTCAAACTCTCCTGCTTCCTGGCTTTCGTCTTTCAATTCCTCCATTTCATTCCTGCAGCCCGGCAATACTTTTTCCTCTTGCCTCCCTTTGGCCTGCTCCCTTGGCTTTCTCCCTCTCTTCCATATTCTTCTTCCCGACTTGTCTCTTGGAGAGTTTTGGCCACTTTGGAGCCAAATCCGGGGATGTTTTGGAAACTTTTCAGAGGCCTCGCTGGTGACAGGGGGGACAGCAGGCAGTGACAGGCCCGGGGCTGACAGGCTCACCCTCCCCTAGCGGGCGCTCGGCTGCCACACCCAGCTGACATAGAACCTTTGTCACAATGCCCGCTACCGTGGTGAGGATGCGGGCACTCTGCAGGTGACAGGGACCCAGCAGGACTTGCTGTCAGCTCAGCAATTGCTCAGTTCCCCAAAGAAGTTGAATTTTGCAAATTGCTGCTTTGCTCTTGAAATGATGTCATCAGGTGGGTGTTTTGGTGTAATACACTGAAAACCAGAGCAGAAATGCTGAAATATTCCCATGGTATGCATGGTCTCTGCACCAAACCACCATGACTCAGCCTAAGTCCATCTGCCGCTTGTTCTTTTGTACTGCCAGCTGATTGTGAAAGTACAGTATAAAAACCATCTTTATGGAGAGATCTTTCTGGTTTAGGCTTAGTCTAAGTGTCTCAAGTAGCCGGGGCTTTTGTTTGGGCCTAATCCATAACGTCTGATGGCTTTCCTCTCATCTCAAGATGAATGTGGTAGAAAATATAAATCAAAGAAACATCCTTTGGCCTAGCCTTGCCTTGCCTTGCCTTATTTCCTTCTCATCCTGTTCTCTGTCCCAGCCTCTCTCACTAAGCCCTCGTCTGGCTGCATGTCTCTTCTTTCCTCTCTCCTTTTCTCAAACTCTCCTGCTTCCTGGCTTTCGTCTTTCAATTCCTCCATTTCATTCCTGCAGCCCGGCAATACTTTTTCCTCTTGCCTCCCTTTGGCCTGCTCCCTTGGCTTTCTCCCTCTCTTCCATATTCTTCTTCCCGACTTGTCTCTTGGAGAGTTTTGGCCACTTTGGAGCCAAATCCGGGGATGTTTTGGAAACTTTTCAGAGGCCTCGCTGGTGACAGGGGGGACAGCAGGCAGTGACAGGCCCGGGGCTGACAGGCTCACCCTCCCCTAGCGGGCGCTCGGCTGCCACACCCAGCTGACGTAGAACCTTTGTCACAATGCCCGCTACCGTGGTGAGGATGCGGGCACTCTGCAGGTGACAGGGACCCAGCAGGACTTGCTGTCAGCTCAGCAATTGCTCAGTTCCCCAAAGAAGTTGAATTTTGCAAATTGCTGCTTTGCTCTTGAAATGATGTCATCAGGTGGGTGTTTTGGTGTAATACACTGAAAACCAGAGCAGAAATGCTGAAATATTCCCATGGTATGCATGGTCTCTGCACCAAACCACCATGACTCAGCCTAAGTCCATCTGCCGCTTGTTCTTTTGTACTGCCAGCTGATTGTGGAAGTACAGTATAAAAACCATCTTTATGGAGAGATCTTTCTGGTTTAGGCTTAGTCTAAGTGTCTCAAGTAGCCGGGGCTTTTGTTTGGGCCTAATCCATAACGTCTGATGGCTTTCCTTTCATCTCAAGATGAATGTGGTAGAAAATATAAATCAAAGAAACGTCCTTTGGCCTAGCCTTGCCTTGCCTTATTTCCTTCTCATCCTGTTCTCTGTCCCAGCCTCTCTCACTAAGCCCTCGTCTGGCTGCATGTCTCTTCTTTCCTCTCTCCTTTTCTCAAACTCTCCTGCTTCCTGGCTTTCCTCTTTCAATTCCTCCATTTCAGTCCTGCAGCCCCGCACTACTTTTTCCTCTTGCCTCCCTTTGGCCTGCTCCCTTGGCTTTCTCCCTCTCTTCCATATCCTTCTTCCCGACTTGTCTCTTGGAGACTTTTGGCCACTTTGGAGCCAAGTCTGGGCATGTTTTGGAAACTTTTCAGAGGCCTCGCTGGTGACACGGGGGACAGCAGGCAGTGAGAGGCCCGGGGCTGACAGGCTCCCCCTCCCCTAGCGGACGCTCGGCTGCCACACCCAGCTGACATAGAACCTTTGTCACAATGCCCGCTACCGTGGTGAGGATGCGGGCACTCTGCAGGTGACAGGGACCCAGCAGGACTTGCTGTCAGCTCAGTAATTGCTCAGTTCCCCAAAGAAGCTGAATTCTGAAAATTGCTGCTTTTGCTCTTGAAATGATGTCATCAGGTGGGTGTTTTGGTGTAATACACTGAAAACCAGAGCAGAAATGCTGAAATATTCCCATGATATGCATGGTCTCTGCACCAAACCACCATGAGTCAGCCTAAGTATGTCTGCCGCTTGTTCTTTTGTACTGCCAGCTGATTGTGGAAGTACAGTATAAAAACCATCTTTATGGAGAGATCTTTCTGGTTTAGGCTTAGTCTAAGTGTCTCAAGTAGCCGGGGCTTTTGTTTGGGCCTAATCCATAACGACTGATGGCTTTCCTTTCATCTCAAGATGAATGTGGTAGAAAATATAAATCAAAGAAACGTCCTTTGGCCTAGCCTTGCCTTGCCTTCCCTTATTTCCTTCTCATCCTGTTCTCTGTCCCAGCCTCTCTCACTAAGCCCTCGTCTGGCTGCATGTCTCTTCTTTCCTCTCTCCTTTTCTCAAACTCTCCTGCTTCCTGGCTTTCGTCTTTCAATTCCTCCATTTCAGTCCTGCAGCCCGGCACTACTTTTTTCTCTTGCCTCCATTGGGCCTGCTCCCTTGGCTTTCTCCCTCTCTTCCATATCCTTCTTCCCGACTTGTCTCTTGGAGACTTTTGGCCACTTTGGACCCAAGTCTGGGCATGTTTTGGAAACTTTTCAGAGGCCTCGCTGGTGACACGGGGGACAGCAGGCAGTGACAGGCCCGAGGCTGACAGGCTCCCCCTCCCCTAGCGGGCGCTCGGCTGCCACACCCAGCTGACGTAGAACCTTTCTCACAATGCCCGCTACCGTGGTGAGGATGCGGGCACTCTGCAGGTGACAGGGACCCAGCAGGACTTGCTGTCAGCTCAGCAATTGCTCAGTTCCCCAAAGAAGCTGAGATCTGCAAATTGCTGCTTTTGCTCTTGAAATGATGTCATCAGGTGGGTGTTTTGGTGTAATACACTGAAAACCAGAGCAGAAATGCTGAAATATTCCCATGATATGCATGGTCTCTGCACCAAACCACCATGAGTCAGCCTAAGTATGTCTGCCGCTTGTTCTTTTGTACTGCCAGCTGATTGTGGAAGTACAGTATAAAAACCATCTTTATGGAGAGATCTTTCTGGTTTAGGCTTAGTCTAAGTGTCTCAAGTAGCCGGGGCTTTTGTTTGGGCCTAATCCATAACGACTGATGGCTTTCCTTTCATCTCAAGATGAATGTGGTAGAAAATATAAATCAAAGAAACGTCCTTTGGCCTAGCCTTGCCTTGCCTTCCCTTATTTCCTTCTCATCCTGTTCTCTGTCCCAGCCTCTCTCACTAAGCCCTCGTCTGGCTGCATGTCTCTTCTTTCCTCTCTCCTTTTCTCAAACTCTCCTGCTTCCTGGCTTTCGTCTTTCAATTCCTCCATTTCAGTCCTGCAGCCCGGCACTACTTTTTTCTCTTGCCTCCATTGGGCCTGCTCCCTTGGCTTTCTCCCTCTCTTCCATATCCTTCTTCCCGACTTGTCTCTTGGAGACTTTTGGCCACTTTGGACCCAAGTCTGGGCATGTTTTGGAAACTTTTCAGAGGCCTCGCTGGTGACACGGGGGACAGCAGGCAGTGACAGGCCCGAGGCTGACAGGCTCCCCCTCCCCTAGCGGGCGCTCGGCTGCCACACCCAGCTGACGTAGAACCTTTCTCACAATGCCCGCTACCGTGGTGAGGATGCGGGCACTCTGCAGGTGACAGGGACCCAGCAGGACTTGCTGTCAGCTCAGCAATTGCTCAGTTCCCCAAAGAAGCTGAGATCTGCAAATTGCTGCTTTTGCTCTTGAAATGATGTCATCAGGTGGGTGTTTTGGTGTAATACACTGAAAACCAGAGCAGAAATGCTGAAATATTCCCATGATATGCATGGTCTCTGCACCAAACCACCATGAGTCAGCCTAAGTATGTCTGCCGCTTGTTCTTTTGTACTGCCAGCTGATTGTGGAAGTACAGTATAAAAACCATCTTTATGGAGAGATCTTTCTGGTTTAGGCTTAGTCTAAGTGTCTCAAGTAGCCGGGGCTTTTGTTTGGGCCTAATCCATAACGTCTGATGGCTTTCCTCTCATCTCAAGATGAATGTGGTAGAAAATATAAATCAAAGAAACGTCCTTTGGCCTAGCCTTGCCTTGCCTTATTTCCTTCTCATCCTGTTCTCTGTCCCAGCCTCTCTCACTAAGCCCTCGTCTGGCTGCATGTCTCTTCTTTCCTCTCTCCTTTTCTCAAACTCTCCTGCTTCCTGGCTTTCGTCTTTCAATTCCTCCTTTTCATTCCTGCAGCCCGGCACTACTTTTTCCTCTTGCCTCCCTTTGGCCTGCTCCCTTGGCTTTCTCCCTCTCTTCCATATTCTTCTTCCCGACTTGTCTCTTGGAGACTTTTGGCCACTTTGGAGCCAAATCTGGGGATGTTTTGGAAACTTTTCAGAGGCCTCGCAGGTGACAGGGGGGACAGCAGGCAGTGACAGGCCCGAGGCTGACAGGCTCCCCCTCCCCTAGTGGGCGCTCGGCTGCCACATCCAGCTGACATAGAACCTTTCTCACAATGCCCGCTACCGTGGTGAGGATGCGGGCACTCTGCAGGTGACAGGGACCCAGCAGGACTCACAGTCAGCTCAGCAATTGCTCAGTTCCCCAAAGAAGCTGAATTTTGCAAATTGCTGCTTTGCTCTTGAAATGATGTCATCAGGTGGGTGTTTTGGTGTAATACACTGAAAACCAGAGCAGAAATGCTGAAATATTCCCATGATATGCATGGTCTCTGCACCAAACCACCATGACTCAGCCTAAGTATGTCTGCCGCTTGTTCTTTTGTACTGCCAGCTGATTGTGGAAGTACAGTATAAAAACCATCTTTATGGAGAGATCTTTCTGGTTTAGGCTTAGTCTAAGTGTCTCAAGTAGCCGGGGCTTTTGTTTGGGCCTAATCCATAACGTCTGATGGCTTTCCTTTCATCTCAAGATGAATGTGGTAGAAAATATAAATCAAAGAAACGTCCTTTGGCCTAGCCTTGCCTTGTTTTATTTCCTTCTCATCCTGTTCTCTGTCCCAGCCTCTCTCACTAAGCCCTCGTCTGGCTGCATGTCTCTTCTTTCCTCTCTCCTTTTCTCAAACTCTCCTGCTTCCTGGCTTTCGTCTTTCAATTCCTCCATTTCATTCCTGCAGCCCGGCACTACTTTTTCCTCTTGCCTCCCTTTGGCCTGCTCCCTTGCCTTTCTCCCTCTCTTCCATATTCTTCTTCCCGACTTGTCTCTTGGAGATTTTTGGCCACTTTGGAGCCAAATCTGGGGATGTTTTGGAAACTTTTCAGAGGCCTCGCTGGTGACAGGGGGGACAGCAGGCAGTGACAGGCCCGGGGCTGACAGGCACCCCCTCCCCTAGTGGGCGCTCGGCTGCCACACCCAGCTGACATAGAACCTTTGTCACAATGCCCGCTACCGTGGTGAGGATGCGGGCACTCTGCAGGTGACAGGGACCCAGCAGGACTTGCTGTCAGCTCAGCAATTGCTCAGTTCCCCAAAGAAGCTGAATTCTGCAAATTGCTGCTTTTGCTCTTGAAATGATGTCATCAGGTGGGTGTTTTGGTGTAATACACTGAAAACCAGAGCAGAAATGCTGAAATATTCCCATGATATGCATGGTCTCTGCACCAAACCACCATGACTCAGCCTAAGTACATCTGCCGCTTCTTCTTTTGTACTGCCAGCTGATTGTGAAAGTACAGTATAAAAACCATCTTTATGGAGAGATCTTTGTGGTTTAGGCTTAGTCTAAGTGTCTCAAGTAGCCGGGGCTTTTGTTTGGGCCTAGTCCATAAGGTCTGATGGCTTTCCTCTCATCTCAATATGAATGTGGTAGAAAATATAAATCAAAGAAACGTCCTTTGGCCTAGCCTTGCCTTGCCTTGCCTTGCCTTATTTCCTTCTCATCCTGTTCTCTGTCCCAGCCTCTCTCACTAACCCCTTGCCTGGCTGCATGTCTCTTCTTTCCTCTCTCCTTTTCTCAAACTCTCCTGCTTCCTGGCTTTCGTCTTTCAATTCCTCCCTTTCAGTCCTGCAGCCCCGCACTACTTTTTCCTCTTGCCTCCCTTTGGCCTGCTCCCTTGGATTTCTCCCTCTCTTCCATATCCTTATTCCCGACTTGTCTCTTGGAGACTTTTGGCCACTTTGGACCCAAGTCTGGGCATGTTTTGGAAACTTTTCAGAGGCCTCGCTGGTGACACGGGGGACAGCAGGCAGTGACAGGCCCGGGGCTGACAGGCTCCCCCTCCCCTAGCGGGCGCTCGGCTGCCACACCCAGCTGACATAGAACCTTTGTCACAATGCCCGCTACCGTGGTGAGGATGCGGGCACTCTGCAGGTGACAGGGACCCAGCAGGACTTGCTGTCAGCTCAGCAATTGCTCAGTTACCGAAAGAAGCTGAATTCTGCAAATTGCTGCTTTTGCTCTTGAAATGATGTCATCAGCTGGGTGTTTTGGTGTAATACACTGAAAACCAGAGCAGAAATGCTGAAATATTCCCATGATATGCATGGTCTCTGCAGCAAACCACCATGTCTCAGCCTAAGTATGTCTGCCGCTTGTTCTTTTGTACTGCCAGCTGATTGTGGAAGTACAGTATAAAAAAACATCTTTATGGAGAGATCTTTGTGGTTTAGGCTTAGTCTAAGTGTCTCAAGTAGCCGGGGCTTTTGTTTGGGCCTAATCCATATGGTCTGATGGCTTTCCTCTCATCTCAAGATGAATGTGGTAGAAAATATAAATCAAAGCAACGTCCTTTGGCCTAGCCTTGCCTTGCCTTATTTCCTTCTCATCCTGTTCTCTGTCCCAGCCTCTCTCACTAAGCCCTCGTCTGGCTGCATGTCTCTTCTTTCCTCTCTCCTTTTCTCAAACTCTCCTGCTTCCTGGCTTTCGTCTTTCAATTCCTCCATTTCAGTCCTGCAGCCCGGCACTACTTTTTCCTCTTGCCTCCCTTGGGCCTGCTCCCTTGGCTTTCTCCCTCTCTTCCATATCCTTCTTCCCGACTTGTCTCTTGGAGACTTTTGGCCACTTTGGAGCCAAGTCTGGGCATGTTTTGGAAACTTTTCAGAGGCCTCGCTGGTGACACGGGGGACAGCAGGCAGTGACAGGCCCGGGGCTGACAGGCTCCCCCTCCCCTAGCAGGCGCTCGGCTGCCACACCCAGCTGACATAGACCCTTTGTCACAATGCCCGCTACAGTGGTGAGGATGCGGGCACTCTGCAGGTGACAGGGACCCAGCAGGACTTGCTGTCAGCTCAGCAATTGCTCAGTTCCCCAAAGAAGCTGAATTCTCCAAATTGCTGCTTTTGCTCTTGAAATGATGTCATCAGGTGGGTGTTTTGGTGTAATACACTGAAAACCAGAGCAGAAATGCTGAAATATTCCCATGATATGCATGGTCTCTGCAGCAAACCACCATGACTCAGCCTAAGCACATCTGCCGCTTCTTCTTTTGTACTGCCAGCTGATTGTGGAAGTACAGTATAAAAACCATCTTTATGGAGAGATCTTTGTGGTTTAGGCTTAGTCTAAGTGTCTCAAGTAGCCGGGGCTTTTGTTTGGGCCTAGTCCATAACGTCTGATGGCTTTCCTCTCATCTCAAGATGAATGTGGTAGAAAATATAAATCAAAGAAACGTCCTTTGGCCTAGCCGTGCCTTGCCTTGCCTTGCCTTATTTCCTTCTCATCCTGTTCTCTGTCCCAGCCTCTCTCACTAAGCCCTCGTCTGGCTGCATGTCTCTTCTTTCCTCTCTCCTTTTCTCAAACTCTCCTGCTTCCTGGCTTTCGTCTTTCAATTCCTCCATTTCAGTCCTGCAGCCCGGCACTACTGTTTTCTCTTGCCTCCCTTTGGCCTGCTCCCTTGGCTTTCTCCCTCTCTTCCATATCCTTCTTCCCGACTTGTCTCTTGGAGACTTTTGGACACTTTGGACCCAAGTCTGGGCATGTTTTGGAAACTTTTCAGAGGCCTCGCTTGTGACAGGGGGGACAGCAGGCAGTGACAGGCCCGGGGCTGACAGGCTTCCCCTCCCCTAGCGAGCGCTCCGCTGCCACACCCAGCTGACGTAGAACCTTTGTCACAATGCCCGCTACCGTGGTGAGGATGCGGGCACTCTGCAGGTGACAGGGACCCAGCAGGACTTGCTGTCAGCTCAGCAATTGCTCAGTTCCCCAAAGAAGCTGAATTCTGCAAATTGCTGCTTTTGCTCTTGAAATGATGTCATCAGGTAGGTGTTTTGGTGTAATACACTGAAAACCAGAGCAGAAATGCTGAAATATTCCCATGATATGCATGGTCTCTGCAGCAAACCACCATGTCTCAGCCTAAGTATGTCTGCCGCTTGTTCTTTTGTACTGCCAGCTGATTGTGGAAGTACAGTATAAAAACCATCTTTATGGAGAGATCTTTGTGGTTTAGGCTTAGTCTAAGTGTCTCAAGTAGCCGGGGCTTTTGTTTGGGCCTAGTCCATAAGGTCTGATGGCTTTCCTCTCATCTCAAGATGAATGTGGTAGAAAATATAAATCAAAGAAACGTCCTTTGGCCTAGCCTTGCCTTGCCTTATTTCCTTCTCATCCTGTTCTCTGTCCCAGCCTCTCTCACTAACCCCTTGCCTGGCTGCATGTCTCTTCTTTCCTCTCTCCTTTTCTCAAACTCTCCTGCTTCCTGGCTTTCGTCTTTCAATTCCTCCCTTTCAGTCCTGCAGCCCCGCACTACTTTTTCCTCTTGCCTCCCTTTGGCCTGCTCCCTTGGCTTTCTCCCTCTCTTCCATATCCTTCTTCCCGACTTGTCTCTTGGAGACTTTTGGCCACTTTGGAGCCAAGTCTGGGCATGTTTTGGAAACTTTTCAGAGGCCTCGCTGGTGACACGGGGGACAGCAGGCAGTGACAGGCCCGGGGCTGACAGGCTCCCCCTCCCCTAGCAGGCGCTCGGCTGCCACACCCAGCTGACATAGACCCTTTGTCACAATGCCCGCTACAGTGGTGAGGATGCGGGCACTCTGCAGGTGACAGGGACCCAGCAGGACTTGCTGTCAGCTCAGCAATTGCTCAGTTCCCCAAAGAAGCTGAATTCTCCAAATTGCTGCTTTTGCTCTTGAAATGATGTCATCAGGTGGGTGTTTTGGTGTAATACACTGAAAACCAGAGCAGAAATGCTGAAATATTCCCATGATATGCATGGTCTCTGCAGCAAACCACCATGACTCAGCCTAAGCACATCTGCCGCTTCTTCTTTTGTACTGCCAGCTGATTGTGGAAGTACAGTATAAAAACCATCTTTATGGAGAGATCTTTGTGGTTTAGGCTTAGTCTAAGTGTCTCAAGTAGCCGGGGCTTTTGTTTGGGCCTAGTCCATAACGTCTGATGGCTTTCCTCTCATCTCAAGATGAATGTGGTAGAAAATATAAATCAAAGAAACGTCCTTTGGCCTAGCCGTGCCTTGCCTTGCCTTGCCTTATTTCCTTCTCATCCTGTTCTCTGTCCCAGCCTCTCTCACTAAGCCCTCGTCTGGCTGCATGTCTCTTCTTTCCTCTCTCCTTTTCTCAAACTCTCCTGCTTCCTGGCTTTCGTCTTTCAATTCCTCCATTTCAGTCCTGCAGCCCGGCACTACTGTTTTCTCTTGCCTCCCTTTGGCCTGCTCCCTTGGCTTTCTCCCTCTCTTCCATATCCTTCTTCCCGACTTGTCTCTTGGAGACTTTTGGCCACTTTGGACCCAAGTCTGGGCATGTTTTGGAAACTTTTCAGAGGCCTCGCTTGTGACAGGGGGGACAGCAGGCAGTGACAGGCCCGGGGCTGACAGGCTTCCCCTCCCCTAGCGAGCGCTCCGCTGCCACACCCAGCTGACGTAGAACCTTTGTCACAATGCCCGCTACCGTGGTGAGGATGCGGGCACTCTGCAGGTGACAGGGACCCAGCAGGACTTGCTGTCAGCTCAGCAATTGCTCAGTTCCCCAAAGAAGCTGAATTCTGCAAATTGCTGCTTTTGCTCTTGAAATGATGTCATCAGGTAGGTGTTTTGGTGTAATACACTGAAAACCAGAGCAGAAATGCTGAAATATTCCCATGATATGCATGGTCTCTGCAGCAAACCACCATGTCTCAGCCTAAGTATGTCTGCCGCTTGTTCTTTTGTACTGCCAGCTGATTGTGGAAGTACAGTATAAAAACCATCTTTATGGAGAGATCTTTGTGGTTTAGGCTTAGTCTAAGTGTCTCAAGTAGCCGGGGCTTTTGTTTGGGCCTAGTCCATAAGGTCTGATGGCTTTCCTCTCATCTCAAGATGAATGTGGTAGAAAATATAAATCAAAGAAACGTCCTTTGGCCTAGCCTTGCCTTGCCTTATTTCCTTCTCATCCTGTTCTCTGTCCCAGCCTCTCTCACTAACCCCTTGCCTGGCTGCATGTCTCTTCTTTCCTCTCTCCTTTTCTCAAACTCTCCTGCTTCCTGGCTTTCGTCTTTCAATTCCTCCCTTTCAGTCCTGCAGCCCCGCACTACTTTTTCCTCTTGCCTCCCTTTGGCCTGCTCCCTTGGATTTCTCCCTCTCTTCCATATCCTTATTCCCGACTTGTCTCTTGGAGACTTTTGGCCACTTTGGACCCAAGTCTGGGCATGTTTTGGAAACTTTTCAGAGGCCTCGCTGGTGACAGGGGGGACAGCAGGCAGTGACAGGCCCGGGGCTGACAGGCTCCCCCTCCCCTAGCGGGCGCTCGGCTGCCACACCCAGCTGACATAGAACCTTTGTCACAATGCCCGCTACCGTGGTGAGGATGCGGGCACTCTGCAGGTGACAGGGACCCAGCAGGACTTGCTGTCAGCTCAGCAATTGCTCAGTTACCGAAAGAAGCTGAATTCTGCAAATTGCTGCTTTTGCTCTTGAAATGATGTCATCAGCTGGGTGTTTTGGTGTAATACACTGAAAACCAGAGCAGAAATGCTGAAATATTCCCATGATATGCATGGTCTCTGCAGCAAACCACCATGTCTCAGCCTAAGTATGTCTGCCGCTTGTTCTTTTGTACTGCCAGCTGATTGTGGAAGTACAGTATAAAAAAACATCTTTATGGAGAGATCTTTGTGGTTTAGGCTTAGTCTAAGTGTCTCAAGTAGCCGGGGCTTTTGTTTGGGCCTAATCCATATGGTCTGATGGCTTTCCTCTCATCTCAAGATGAATGTGGTAGAAAATATAAATCAAAGCAACGTCCTTTGGCCTAGCCTTGCCTTGCCTTATTTCCTTCTCATCCTGTTCTCTGTCCCAGCCTCTCTCACTAAGCCCTCGTCTGGCTGCATGTCTCTTCTTTCCTCTCTCCTTTTCTCAAACTCTCCTGCTTCCTGGCTTTCGTCTTTCAATTCCTCCATTTCAGTCCTGCAGCCCGGCACTACTTTTTCCTCTTGCCTCCCTTGGGCCTGCTCCCTTGGCTTTCTCCCTCTCTTCCATATCCTTCTTCCCGACTTGTCTCTTGGAGACTTTTGGCCACTTTGGAGCCAAGTCTGGGCATGTTTTGGAAACTTTTCAGAGGCCTCGCTGGTGACACGGGGGACAGCAGGCAGTGACAGGCCCGGGGCTGACAGGCTCCCCCTCCCCTAGCAGGCGCTCGGCTGCCACACCCAGCTGACATAGACCCTTTGTCACAATGCCCGCTACAGTGGTGAGGATGCGGGCACTCTGCAGGTGACAGGGACCCAGCAGGACTTGCTGTCAGCTCAGCAATTGCTCAGTTCCCCAAAGAAGCTGAATTCTCCAAATTGCTGCTTTTGCTCTTGAAATGATGTCATCAGGTGGGTGTTTTGGTGTAATACACTGAAAACCAGAGCAGAAATGCTGAAATATTCCCATGATATGCATGGTCTCTGCAGCAAACCACCATGACTCAGCCTAAGCACATCTGCCGCTTCTTCTTTTGTACTGCCAGCTGATTGTGGAAGTACAGTATAAAAACCATCTTTATGGAGAGATCTTTGTGGTTTAGGCTTAGTCTAAGTGTCTCAAGTAGCCGGGGCTTTTGTTTGGGCCTAGTCCATAACGTCTGATGGCTTTCCTCTCATCTCAAGATGAATGTGGTAGAAAATATAAATCAAAGAAACGTCCTTTGGCCTAGCCGTGCCTTGCCTTGCCTTGCCTTATTTCCTTCTCATCCTGTTCTCTGTCCCAGCCTCTCTCACTAAGCCCTCGTCTGGCTGCATGTCTCTTCTTTCCTCTCTCCTTTTCTCAAACTCTCCTGCTTCCTGGCTTTCGTCTTTCAATTCCTCCATTTCAGTCCTGCAGCCCGGCACTACTGTTTTCTCTTGCCTCCCTTTGGCCTGCTCCCTTGGCTTTCTCCCTCTCTTCCATATCCTTCTTCCCGACTTGTCTCTTGGAGACTTTTGGCCACTTTGGACCCAAGTCTGGGCATGTTTTGGAAACTTTTCAGAGGCCTCGCTTGTGACAGGGGGGACAGCAGGCAGTGACAGGCCCGGGGCTGACAGGCTTCCCCTCCCCTAGCGAGCGCTCCGCTGCCACACCCAGCTGACGTAGAACCTTTGTCACAATGCCCGCTACCGTGGTGAGGATGCGGGCACTCTGCAGGTGACAGGGACCCAGCAGGACTTGCTGTCAGCTCAGCAATTGCTCAGTTCCCCAAAGAAGCTGAATTCTGCAAATTGCTGCTTTTGCTCTTGAAATGATGTCATCAGGTAGGTGTTTTGGTGTAATACACTGAAAACCAGAGCAGAAATGCTGAAATATTCCCATGATATGCATGGTCTCTGCAGCAAACCACCATGTCTCAGCCTAAGTATGTCTGCCGCTTGTTCTTTTGTACTGCCAGCTGATTGTGGAAGTACAGTATAAAAACCATCTTTATGGAGAGATCTTTGTGGTTTAGGCTTAGTCTAAGTGTCTCAAGTAGCCGGGGCTTTTGTTTGGGCCTAGTCCATAAGGTCTGATGGCTTTCCTCTCATCTCAAGATGAATGTGGTAGAAAATATAAATCAAAGAAACGTCCTTTGGCCTAGCCTTGCCTTGCCTTATTTCCTTCTCATCCTGTTCTCTGTCCCAGCCTCTCTCACTAACCCCTTGCCTGGCTGCATGTCTCTTCTTTCCTCTCTCCTTTTCTCAAACTCTCCTGCTTCCTGGCTTTCGTCTTTCAATTCCTCCCTTTCAGTCCTGCAGCCCCGCACTACTTTTTCCTCTTGCCTCCCTTTGGCCTGCTCCCTTGGCTTTCTCCCTCTCTTCCATATCCTTCTTCCCGACTTGTCTCTTGGAGACTTTTGGCCACTTTGGAGCCAAGTCTGGGCATGTTTTGGAAACTTTTCAGAGGCCTCGCTGGTGACACGGGGGACAGCAGGCAGTGACAGGCCCGGGGCTGACAGGCTCCCCCTCCCCTAGCAGGCGCTCGGCTGCCACACCCAGCTGACATAGACCCTTTGTCACAATGCCCGCTACAGTGGTGAGGATGCGGGCACTCTGCAGGTGACAGGGACCCAGCAGGACTTGCTGTCAGCTCAGCAATTGCTCAGTTCCCCAAAGAAGCTGAATTCTCCAAATTGCTGCTTTTGCTCTTGAAATGATGTCATCAGGTGGGTGTTTTGGTGTAATACACTGAAAACCAGAGCAGAAATGCTGAAATATTCCCATGATATGCATGGTCTCTGCAGCAAACCACCATGACTCAGCCTAAGCACATCTGCCGCTTCTTCTTTTGTACTGCCAGCTGATTGTGGAAGTACAGTATAAAAACCATCTTTATGGAGAGATCTTTGTGGTTTAGGCTTAGTCTAAGTGTCTCAAGTAGCCGGGGCTTTTGTTTGGGCCTAGTCCATAACGTCTGATGGCTTTCCTCTCATCTCAAGATGAATGTGGTAGAAAATATAAATCAAAGAAACGTCCTTTGGCCTAGCCGTGCCTTGCCTTGCCTTGCCTTATTTCCTTCTCATCCTGTTCTCTGTCCCAGCCTCTCTCACTAAGCCCTCGTCTGGCTGCATGTCTCTTCTTTCCTCTCTCCTTTTCTCAAACTCTCCTGCTTCCTGGCTTTCGTCTTTCAATTCCTCCATTTCAGTCCTGCAGCCCGGCACTACTGTTTTCTCTTGCCTCCCTTTGGCCTGCTCCCTTGGCTTTCTCCCTCTCTTCCATATCCTTCTTCCCGACTTGTCTCTTGGAGACTTTTGGCCACTTTGGACCCAAGTCTGGGCATGTTTTGGAAACTTTTCAGAGGCCTCGCTTGTGACAGGGGGGACAGCAGGCAGTGACAGGCCCGGGGCTGACAGGCTTCCCCTCCCCTAGCGAGCGCTCCGCTGCCACACCCAGCTGACGTAGAACCTTTGTCACAATGCCCGCTACCGTGGTGAGGATGCGGGCACTCTGCAGGTGACAGGGACCCAGCAGGACTTGCTGTCAGCTCAGCAATTGCTCAGTTCCCCAAAGAAGCTGAATTCTGCAAATTGCTGCTTTTGCTCTTGAAATGATGTCATCAGGTAGGTGTTTTGGTGTAATACACTGAAAACCAGAGCAGAAATGCTGAAATATTCCCATGATATGCATGGTCTCTGCAGCAAACCACCATGTCTCAGCCTAAGTATGTCTGCCGCTTGTTCTTTTGTACTGCCAGCTGATTGTGGAAGTACAGTATAAAAACCATCTTTATGGAGAGATCTTTGTGGTTTAGGCTTAGTCTAAGTGTCTCAAGTAGCCGGGGCTTTTGTTTGGGCCTAGTCCATAAGGTCTGATGGCTTTCCTCTCATCTCAAGATGAATGTGGTAGAAAATATAAATCAAAGAAACGTCCTTTGGCCTAGCCTTGCCTTGCCTTATTTCCTTCTCATCCTGTTCTCTGTCCCAGCCTCTCTCACTAACCCCTTGCCTGGCTGCATGTCTCTTCTTTCCTCTCTCCTTTTCTCAAACTCTCCTGCTTCCTGGCTTTCGTCTTTCAATTCCTCCCTTTCAGTCCTGCAGCCCCGCACTACTTTTTCCTCTTGCCTCCCTTTGGCCTGCTCCCTTGGATTTCTCCCTCTCTTCCATATCCTTATTCCCGACTTGTCTCTTGGAGACTTTTGGCCACTTTGGACCCAAGTCTGGGCATGTTTTGGAAACTTTTCAGAGGCCTCGCTGGTGACACGGGGGACAGCAGGCAGTGACAGGCCCGGGGCTGACAGGCTCCCCCTCCCCTAGCGGGCGCTCGGCTGCCACACCCAGCTGACATAGAACCTTTGTCACAATGCCCGCTACCGTGGTGAGGATGCGGGCACTCTGCAGGTGACAGGGACCCAGCAGGACTTGCTGTCAGCTCAGCAATTGCTCAGTTACCGAAAGAAGCTGAATTCTGCAAATTGCTGCTTTTGCTCTTGAAATGATGTCATCAGCTGGGTGTTTTGGTGTAATACACTGAAAACCAGAGCAGAAATGCTGAAATATTCCCATGATATGCATGGTCTCTGCAGCAAACCACCATGTCTCAGCCTAAGTATGTCTGCCGCTTGTTCTTTTGTACTGCCAGCTGATTGTGGAAGTACAGTATAAAAAAACATCTTTATGGAGAGATCTTTGTGGTTTAGGCTTAGTCTAAGTGTCTCAAGTAGCCGGGGCTTTTGTTTGGGCCTAATCCATATGGTCTGATGGCTTTCCTCTCATCTCAAGATGAATGTGGTAGAAAATATAAATCAAAGCAACGTCCTTTGGCCTAGCCTTGCCTTGCCTTATTTCCTTCTCATCCTGTTCTCTGTCCCAGCCTCTCTCACTAAGCCCTCGTCTGGCTGCATGTCTCTTCTTTCCTCTCTCCTTTTCTCAAACTCTCCTGCCTTCTGGCTTTCGTCTTTCAATTCCTCCCTTTCAGTCCTGCAGCCCCGCACTACTTTTTCCTCTTGCCTCCCTTTGGCCTGCTCCCTTGGATTTCTCCCTCTCTTCCATATCCTTATTCCCGACTTGTCTCTTGGAGACTTTTGGCCACTTTGGACCCAAGTCTGGGCATGTTTTGGAAACTTTTCAGAGGCCTCGCTGGTGACACGGGGGACAGCAGGCAGTGACAGGCCCGGGGCTGACAGGCTCCCCCTCCCCTAGCGGGCGCTCGGCTGCCACACCCAGCTGACATAGAACCTTTGTCACAATGCCCGCTACCGTGGTGAGGATGCGGGCACTCTGCAGGTGACAGGGACCCAGCAGGACTTGCTGTCAGCTCAGCAATTGCTCAGTTACCGAAAGAAGCTGAATTCTGCAAATTGCTGCTTTTGCTCTTGAAATGATGTCATCAGCTGGGTGTTTTGGTGTAATACACTGAAAACCAGAGCAGAAATGCTGAAATATTCCCATGATATGCATGGTCTCTGCACCAAACCACCATGACTCAGCCTAAGTATGTCTGCCGCTTGTTCTTTTGTACTGCCAGCTGATTGTGGAAGTACAGTATAAAAACCATCTTTATGGAGAGATCTTTGTGGTTTAGGCTTAGTCTAAGTGTCTCAAGTAGCCGGGGCTTTTGTTTGGGCCTAGTCCATAACGTCTGATGGCTTTCCTCTCATCTCAAGATGAATGTGGTAGAAAATATAAATCAAAGAAACGTCCTTTGGCCTAGCCTTGCCTTGCCTTGCCTTGCCTTATTTCCTTCTCATCCTGTTCTCTGTCCCAGCCTCTCTCACTAAGCCCTCGTCTGGCTGCATGTCTCTTCTTTCCTCTCTCCTTTTCTCAAACTCTCCTGCTTCCTGGCTTTCGTCTTTCAATTCCTCCATTTCAGTCCTGCAGCCCCGCACTACTTTTTCCTCTTGCCTCCCTTGGGCCTGCTCCCTTGGCTTTCTCCCTCTCTTCCATATCCTTCTTCCCGACTTGTCTCTTGGAGACTTTTGGCCACTTTGGAGCCTAGTCTGGGGATGTTTTGGAAACTTTTCAGAGGCCTCGCTGGTGACAGAGGGGACAGCAGGCAGTGACAGGCCCAGGGCTGAAAGGCTCCCCCTCCCCTAGCGGGCGCTCGGCTGACACACCCAGCTGACATAGAACCTTTGTCACAATGCCCGCTACCGTGGGGAGGATGCGGGCACTCTGCAGGTGACAGGGACCCAGCAGGACTTGCTGTCAGCTCAGCAATTGCTCAGTTCCCCAAAGAAGCTGAATTCTGCAAATTGCTGCTTTTGCTCTTGAAATGCTGTCATCAGGTGGGTGTTTTGGTGTAATACACTGAAAACCAGAGCAGAAATGCTGAAATATTCCCATGATATGCATGGGCTCTGCACCAAACCACCATGACTCAGCCTAAGTATGTCTGCCGCTTGTTCTTTTGTACTGCCAGCTGATTGTGGAAGTACAGTATAAAAACCATCTTTATGGAGAGATCTTTGTGGTTTAGGCTTAGTCTAAGTGTCTCAAGTAGCCGGGGCTTTTGTTTGGGCCTAGTCCATAAGGTCTGATGGCTTTCCTCTCATCTCAAGATGAATGTGGTAGAAAATATAAATCAAAGAAACGTCCTTTGGCCTAGCCTTGCCTTGCCTTGCCTTGCCTTATTTCCTTCTCATCCTGTTCTCTGTCCCAGCCTCTCTCACTAAGCCCTCGTCTGGCTGCATGTCTCTTCTTTCCTCTCTCCTTTTCTCAAACTCTCCTGCTTCCTGGCTTTCGTCTTTCAATTCCTCCATTTCAGTCCTGCAGCCCGGCACTACTTTTTCCTCTTGCCTCCCTTGGGCCTGCTCCCTTGGCTTTCTCCCTCTCTTCCATATCCTTCTTCCCGACTTGTCTCTTGGAGACTTTTGGCCACTTTGGAGCCAAGTCTGGGGATGTTTTGGAAACTTTTCAGAGGCCTCGCTGGTGACAGGGGGGACAGCAGGCAGTGACAGGCCCGGGGCTGACAGGCTCCCCCTCCCCTAGCAGGCGCTCGGCTGCCACACCCAGCTGACATAGACCCTTTGTCACAATGCCCGCTACTGTGGTGAGGATGCGGGCACTCTGCAGGTGACAGGGACCCAGCAGGACTTACTGTCATCTCAGCAATTGCTCAGTTCCTCAAAGAAGCTGAATTCTGCAAATTGCTGCTTTTGCTCTTGAAATGATGTCATCAGGTGGGTGTTTTGGTGTAATACACTGAAAACCAGAGCAGAAATGCTGAAATATTCCCATGATATGCATGGTCTCTGCAGCAAACCACCATGACTCAGCCTAAGTACATCTGCCGCTTCTTCTTTTGTACTGCCAGCTGATTGTGGAAGTACAGTATAAAAAAACATCTTTTTGGAGAGATCTTTGTGGTTTAGGCTTAGTCTAAGTGTCTCAAGTAGCCGGGGCTTTTGTTTGGGCCTAATCCATATGGTCTGATGGCTTTCCTCTCATCTCAAGATGAATGTGGTAGAAAATATAAATCAAAGAAACGTCCTTTGGCCTAGCCTTGCCTTGCCTTATTTCCTTCTCATCCTGTTCTCTGTCCCAGCCTCTCTCACTAAGCCCTCGTCTGGCTGCATGTCTCTTCTTTCCTCTCTCCTTTTCTCAAACTCTCCTGCTTCCTGGCTTTCGTCTTTCAATTCCTCCATTTCAGTCCTGCAGCCCCGCACTACTTTTTCCTCTTGCCTCCCTTGGGCCTGCTCCCTTGGCTTTCTCCCTCTCTTCCATATCCTTCTTCCCGACTTGTCTCTTGGAGACTTTTGGCCACTTTGGAGCCAAGTCTGGGGATGTTTTGGAAACTTTTCAGAGGCCTCGCTGGTGACAGGGGGGACAGCAGGCAGTGACAGGCCCGGGGCTGACAGGCTCCCCCTCCCCTAGCAGGCGCTCGGCTGCCACACCCAGCTGACATAGAACCTTTGTCACAATGCCCGCTACTGTGGTGAGGATGCGGGCACTCTGCAGGTGACAGGGACCCAGCAGGACTTGCTGTCAGCTCAGCAATTGCTCAGTTCCCCAAAGAAGTTGAATTTTGCAAATTGCTGCTTTGCTCTTGAAATGATGTCATCAGGTGGGTGTTTTGGTGTAATACACTGAAAACCAGAGCAGAAATGCTGAAATATTCCCATGGTATGCATGGTCTCTGCACCAAACCACCATGACTCAGCCTAAGTACATCTGCCGCTTGTTCTTTTGTACTGCCAGCTGATTGTGAAAGTACAGTATAAAAACCATCTTTATGGTAAGATCTTTGTGGTTTAGACTTAGTCTAAGTGTCTCAAGTAGCCGGGGCTTTTGTTTGGGCCTAGTCCATAAGGTCTGATGGCTTTCCTCTCATCTCAAGATGAATGTGGTAGAAAATATAAATCAAAGAAACGTCCTTTGGCCTAGCCTTGCCTTGCCTTGCCTTGTCTTATTTCCTTCTCATCCTGTTCTCTGTCCCAGCCTCTCTCACTAAGCCCTCGTCTGGCTGCATGTCTCTTCTTTCCTCTCTCCTTTTCTCAAACTCTCCTGCTTCCTGGCTTTCGTCTTTCAATTCCTCCATTTCAGTCCTGCAGCCCGGCACTACTTTTTCCTCTTGCCTCCCTTGGGCCTGCTCCCTTGGCTTTCTCCCTCTCTTCCATATCCTTCTTCCCGACTTGTCTCTTGGAGACTTTTGGCCACTTTGGAGCCAAGTCTGGGCATGTTTTGGAAACTTTTCAGAGGCCTCGCTGATGACAGGGGGGACAGCAGGCAGTGACAGGCCCGGGGCTGACAGGCTCCCCCTCCCCTAGCAGGCGCTCGGCTGCCACACCCAGCTGACATAGACCCTTTGTCACAATGCCCGCTACTGTGGTGAGGATGCGGGCACTCTGCAGGTGACAGGGATCCAGCAGGACTTACTGTCATCTCAGCAATTGCTCAGTTCCTCAAAGAAGCTGAATTCTGCAAATTGCTGCTTTTGCTCTTGAAATGATGTCATCAGGTGGGTGTTTTGGTGTAATACACTGAAAACCAGAGCAGAAATGCTGAAATATTCCCATGATATGCATGGTCTCTGCAGCAAACCACCATGACTCAGCCTAAGTACATCTGCCGCTTCTTCTTTTGTACTGCCAGCTGATTGTGGAAGTACAGTATAAAAAAACATCTTTATGGAGAGATCTTTGTGGTTTAGGCTTAGTCTAAGTGTCTCAAGTAGCCGGGGCTTTTGTTTGGGCCTAATCCATATGGTCTGATGGCTTTCCTCTCATCTCAAGATGAATGTGGTAGAAAATATAAATCAAAGAAACGTCCTTTGGCCTAGCCTTGCCTTGCCTTATTTCCTTCTCATCCTGTTCTCTGTCCCAGCCTCTCTCACTAAGCCCTCGTCTGGCTGCATGTCTCTTCTTTCCTCTCTCCTTTTCTCAAACTCTCCTGCTTCCTGGCTTTCGTCTTTCAATTCCTCCATTTCAGTCCTGCAGCCCGGCACTACTTTTTCCTCTTGCCTCCCTTGGGCCTGCTCCCTTGGCTTTCTCCCTCTCTTCCATATCCTTCTTCCCGACTTGTCTCTTGGAGACTTTTGGCCACTTTGGAGCCAAGTCTGGGGATGTTTTGGAAACTTTTCAGAGGCCTCGCTGATGACAGGGGGGACAGCAGGCAGTGACAGGCCCGGGGCTGACAGGCTCCCCCTCCCCTAGCAGGCGCTCGGCTGCCACACCCAGCTGACATAGAACCTTTGTCACAATGCCCGCTACTGTGGTGAGGATGCGGGCACTCTGCAGGTGACAGGGACCCAGCAGGACTTGCTGTCAGCTCAGCAATTGCTCAGTTCCCCAAAGAAGTTGAATTTTGCAAATTGCTGCTTTGCTCTTGAAATGATGTCATCAGGTGGGTGTTTTGGTGTAATACACTGAAAACCAGAGCAGAAATGCTGAAATATTCCCATGGTATGCATGGTCTCTGCACCAAACCACCATGACTCAGCCTAAGTACATCTGCCGCTTGTTCTTTTGTACTGCCAGCTGATTGTTGAAGTACAGTATAAAAACCATCTTTATGGTAAGATCTTTGTGGTTTAGACTTAGTCTAAGTGTCTCAAGTAGCCGGGGCTTTTGTTTGGGCCTAATCCATAAGGTCTGATGGCTTTCCTCCTCATCTCAAGATGAATGTGGTAGAAAATATAAATCAAGGAAACGTCCTTTGGCCTAGCCTTGCCTTGCCTTGCCTTATTTCCTTCTCATTCTGTTCTCTGTCCCAGCCTCCCTCACTAAGCCCTCGTCTGGCTGCATGTCTCTTCTTTCCTCTCTCCTTTTCTCAAACTCTCCTGCTTCCTGGCTTTCGTCTTTCAATTCCTCCATTTCAGTCCTGCAGCCCGGCACTACTTTTTTCTCTTGCCTCCCTTGGGCCTGCTCCCTTGGCTTTCTCCCTCTCTTCCATATCCTTCTTCCCGACTTGTCTTTTGGAGACTTTTGGCCACTTTGGAGCCAAGTCTGGGGATGTTTTGGAAACTTTTCAGAGGCCTCGCTGGTGACAGGGGGGACAGCAGGCAGTGACAGGCCCGGGGCTGACAGGCTCCCCCTCCCCTAGCGGGCGCTCGGCTGCCACACCCAGCTGACATAGAACCTTTGTCACAATGCCCGCTACCGTGGTGAGGATGCGGGCACTCTGCAGGTGACAGGGACCCAGCAGGACTTGCTGTCAGCTCAGCAATTGCTCAGTTCCCCAAAGAAGTTGAATTTTGCAAATTGCTGCTTTGATCTTGAAATGATGTCATCAGGTGGGTGTTTTGGTGTAATACACTGAAAACCAGAGCAGAAATGCTGAAATATTCCCATGATATGCATGGTCTCTGCACCAAACCACCATGACTCAGCCTAAGTACATCTGCCGCTTGTTCTTTTGTACTGCCAGCTGATTGTGAAAGTACAGTATAAAAACCATCTTTATGGTAAGATCTTTGGGGTTTAGACTTAGTCTAAGTGTCTCAAGTAGCCGGGGCTTTTGTTTGGGCCTAATCCATATGGTCTGATGGCTTTCCTCTCATCTCAAGATGAATGTGGTAGAAAATATAAATCAAAGAAACGTCCTTTCGCCTAGCCTTGCCTTGCCTTGCCTTGCCTTATTTCCTTCTCATCCTGTTCTCTGTCCCAGCCTCTCTCACTAAGCCCTCGTCTGGCTGCATGTCTCTTCTTTCCTCTCTCCTTTTCTCAAACTCTCCTGCTTCCTGGCTTTCGTCTTTCAATTCCTCCATTTCAGTCCTGCAGCCCGGCACTACTTTTTCCTCTTGCCTCCCTTGGGCCTGCTCCCTTGGCTTTCTCCCTCTCTTCCATATCCTTCTTCCCGACTTGTCTCTTGGAGACTTTTGGCCACTTTGGAGCCAAGTCTGGGCATGTTTTGGAAACTTTTCAGAGGCCTCGCTGATGACAGGGGGGACAGCAGGCAGTGACAGGCCCGGGGCTGACAGGCTCCCCCTCCCCTAGCAGGCGCTCGGCTGCCACACCCAGCTGACATAGACCCTTTGTCACAATGCCCGCTACTGTGGTGAGGATGCGGGCACTCTGCCGGTGACAGGGACCCAGCAGGACTTACTGTCATCTCAGCAATTGCTCAGTTCCTCAAAGAAGCTGAATTCTGCAAATTGCTGCTTTTGCTCTTGAAATGATGTCATCAGGTGGGTGTTTTGGTGTAATACACTGAAAACCAGAGCAGAAATGCTGAAATATTCCCATGATATGCATGGTCTCTGCAGCAAACCACCATGACTCAGCCTAAGTACATCTGCCGCTTCTTCTTTTGTACTGCCAGCTGATTGTGGAAGTACAGTATAAAAAAACATCTTTATGGAGAGATCTTTGTGGTTTAGGCTTAGTCTAAGTGTCTCAAGTAGCCGGGGCTTTTGTTTGGGCCTAATCCATATGGTCTGATGGCTTTCCTCTCATCTCAAGATGAATGTGGTAGAAAATATAAATCAAAGAAACGTCCTTTGGCCTAGCCTTGCCTTGCCTTATTTCCTTCTCATCCTGTTCTCTGTCCCAGCCTCTCTCACTAAGCCCTCGTCTGGCTGCATGTCTCTTCTTTCCTCTCTCCTTTTCTCAAACTCTCCTGCTTCCTGGCTTTCGTCTTTCAATTCCTCCATTTCAGTCCTGCAGCCCGGCACTACTTTTTCCTCTTGCCTCCCTTGGGCCTGCTCCCTTGGCTTTCTCCCTCTCTTCCATATCCTTCTTCCCGACTTGTCTCTTGGAGACTTTTGGCCACTTTGGAGCCAAGTCTGGGGATGTTTTGGAAACTTTTCAGAGGCCTCGCTGGTGACAGGGGGGACAGCAGGCAGTGACAGGCCCGGGGCTGACAGGCTCCCCCTCCCCTAGCAGGCGCTCGGCTGCCACACCCAGCTGACATAGAACCTTTGTCACAATGCCCGCTACTGTGGTGAGGATGCGGGCACTCTGCAGGTGACAGGGACCCAGCAGGACTTGCTGTCAGCTCAGCAATTGCTCAGTTCCCCAAAGAAGTTGAATTTTGCAAATTGCTGCTTTGCTCTTGAAATGATGTCATCAGGTGGGTGTTTTGGTGTAATACACTGAAAACCAGAGCAGAAATGCTGAAATATTCCCATGGTATGCATGGTCTCTGCACCAAACCTCCATGACTCAGCCTAAGTACATCTGCCGCTTGTTCTTTTGTACTGCCAGCTGATTGTGAAAGTACAGTATAAAAACCATCTTTATGGTAAGATCTTTGTGGTTTAGACTTAGTCTAAGTGTCTCAAGTAGCCGGGGCTTTTGTTTGGGCCTAATCCATAAGGTCTGATGGCTTTCCTCCTCATCTCAAGATGAATGTGGTAGAAAATATAAATCAAGGAAACGTCCTTTGGCCTAGCCTTGCCTTGCCTTGCCTTATTTCCTTCTCATTCTGTTCTCTGTCCCAGCCTCCCTCACTAAGCCCTCGTCTGGCTGCATGTCTCTTCTTTCCTCTCTCCTTTTCTCAAACTCTCCTGCTTCCTGGCTTTCGTCTTTCAATTCCTCCATTTCAGTCCTGCAGCCCGGCACTACTTTTTTCTCTTGCCTCCCTTGGGCCTGCTCCCTTGGCTTTCTCCCTCTCTTCCATATCCTTCTTCCCGACTTGTCTTTTGGAGACTTTTGGCCACTTTGGAGCCAAGTCTGGGGATGTTTTGGAAACTTTTCAGAGGCCTCGCTGGTGACAGGGGGGACAGCAGGCAGTGACAGGCCCGGGGCTGACAGGCTCCCCCTCCCCTAGCGGGCGCTCGGCTGCCACACCCAGCTGACATAGAACCTTTGTCACAATGCCCGCAACCGTGGTGAGGATGCGGGCACTCTGCAGGTGACAGGGACCCAGTAGGACTTGGTGTCAGCTCAGCAATTGCTCAGTTCCCCAAAGAAGTTGAATTCTGCAAATTGCTGCTTTTGCTCTTGAAATGATGTCATCAGGTGGGTGTTTTGGTGTAATACACTGAAAACCAGAGCAGAAATGCTGAAATATTCCCATGATATGCATGGTCTCTGCACCAAACCACCACGATACAGCCTAAATACATCTGCCGCTTGTTCTCTTGTACTGCCAGCAGATTGTGGAAGTACAGTGTAAAAACCATCTTTATGGAGAGATCTTTGTGGTTTAGGCTTAGTCTAAGTGTCTCAAGTAGCCGGGGCTTTTGTTTGGGCCTAATCCATAAGGTCTGATGGCTTTCCTCCTCACTCAAGATGAATGTGGTAGAAAATATAAATCAAAGAAACGACCTTTGGCCTACCCTTGCCTTGCCTTGCCTTATTTCCTTCTCATCCTGTTCTCTGTCCCAGCCTCTCTCACTAAGCCCTCGTCTGGCTGCATGTCTCTTCTTTCCTCTCTCCTTTTCTCAAACTCTCCTGCTTCCTGGCTTTCGTCTTTCAATTCCTCCATTTCAGTCCTGCAGCCCGGCACTACTTTTTCCTCTTGCCTCCCTTTGGCCTGCTCCCTTGGCTTTCTCCCTCTCTTCCATATCCTTCTTCCCGACTTGTCTCTTGGAGACTTTTGGCCACTTTGGACCCAAGTCTGGGCATGTTTTGGAAACTTTTCAGAGGCCTCGCTGGTGACAGGGGGGACAGCAGGCAGTGACAGGCCCGGGGCTGACAGGCTCCCCCTCCCCTAGTGGGCGCTCGGCTGCCACACCCAGCTGACATAGAACCTTTGTCACAATGCCCGCTACCGTGGTGAGGATGCGGGCACTCTGCAGGTGACAGGGACCCAGCAGGACTTGCTGTCAGCTCAGCAATTGCTCAGTTCCCCAAAGAAGCTGAATTCTGCAAATTGCTGTTTTTGCTCTTGAAATGATGTCATCAGGTGGGTGTTTTGGTGTAATACACTGAAAACCAGAGCAGAAATGCTGAAATATTCCCATGATATGCATGGTCTCTGCACAAAACCACCATGACTCAGCCTAAGTATGTCTGCCGCTTGTTCTTTTGTACTGCCAGCAGATTGTGGAAGTACAGTGTAAAAACCATCTTTATGGAGAGATCTTTGTGGTTTAGGCTTAGTCTAAGTGTCTCAAGTAGCCGGGGCTTTTGTTTGGGCCTAATCCATAAGGTCTGATGGCTTTCCTCCTCATCTCAAGATGAATGTGGTAGAAAATACAAATCAAGGAAACGTCCTTTGGCCTAGCATTGCCTTGCCTTGCCTTATTACCTTCTCATCCTGTTCTCTGTCCCTGCCTCTCTCACTAAGCCCTCGTCTGGCTGCATGTCTCTTCTTTCCTCTCTCCTTTTCTCAAACTCTCCTGCTTCCTGGCTTTCGTCTTTCAATTCCTCCATTTCAGTCCTGCAGCCCGGCACTACTTTTTCCTCTTGCCTCCCTTTGGCCTGCTCCCTTGCCCTTCTCCCTCTGTTCCATATCCTTCTTCCCGACTTGTCTCTTGGAGACTTTTGGCCACTTTGCACCCAAGTCTGGGGATGTTTTGGAAACTTTTCAGAGGCCTCGCTGGTGACAGGGGGGACAGCAGGCAGTGACAGGCCCGGGGCTGACAGCCTCCCCCTTCCCTAGCGGGCGCTCGGCTGCCACACCCAGCTGACATAGAACCTTTGTCACAATGCCCGCTACCGTGGTGAGGATGCGGGCACTCTGCAGGTGACAGGGACCCAGCAAGACTTGGTGTCAGTTCAGCAATTGCTCAGTTCCCCAAAGAAGCTGAATTCTGCAAATTGCTGCTTTTGCTCTTGAAATGATGTCATCAGGTGGGTGTTTTGGTGTAATACACTGAAAACCAGAGCAGAAATGCTGAAATATTCCCATGATATGCATGGTCTCTGCACCAAACCACCATGTCTCAGCCTAAGTACATCTGCCGCTTGTTCTCTTGTACTGCCAGCAGATTGTGGAAGTACAGTGTAAAAACCATCTTTATGGAGAGATCTTTGTGGTTTAGGCTTAGTCTAAGTGTCTCAAGTAGCCGGCGGTTTTGTTTGGGCCTAATCCATAAGGTCTGATGGCTTTCCTCCTCACTCAAGATGAATGTGGTAGAAAATATAAATCAAAGAAACGTCCTTTGGCCTACCCTTGCCTTGCCTTGCCTTATTTCCTTCTCATCCTGTTCTCTGTCCCAGCCTCTCTCACTAAGCCCTCGTCTGGCTGCATGTCTCTTCTTTCCTCTCTCCTTTTCTCAAACTCTCCTGCTTCCTGGCTTTCGTCTTTCAATTCCTCCATTTCAGTCCTGCAGCCCGGCACTACTTTTTCCTCTTGCCTCCCTTTGGCCTGCTCCCTTGGCTTTCTCCCTCTCTTCCATATCCTTCTTCCCGACTTGTCTCTTGGAGACTTTTGGCCACTTTGGACCCAAGTCTGGGCATGTTTTGGAAACTTTTCAGAGGCCTCGTTGGTGACAGGGGGGACAGCAGGCAGTGACAGGCCCGGGGCTGACAGGCTCCCCCTCCCCTAGTGGGCGCTCGGCTGCCACACCCAGCTGACATAGAACCTTTGTCACAATGCCCGCTACCGTGGTGAGGATGCGGGCACTCTGCAGGTGACAGGGACCCAGCAGGACTTGCTGTCAGCTCAGCAATTGCTCAGTTCCCCAAAGAAGCTGAATTCTGCAAATTGCTGCTTTTGCTCTTGAAATGATGTCATCAGGTGGGTGTTTTGGTGTAATACACTGAAAACCAGAGGAGAAATGCTGAAATATTCCCATGATATGCATGGTCTCTGCACCAAACCGCCATGTCTCAGCCTAAGTACATCTGCCGCTTGTTCTTTTGTACTGCCAGCTGATTGTGGAAGTACAGTATAAAAAACATCTTTATGGAGAGATCTTTCTGGTTTAGGCTTAGTCTAAGTGTCTCAAGTAGCCGGGGCTTTTGTTTGGGCCTAATCCATAACGTCTGATGGCTTTCCTCTCATCTCAAGATGAATGTGGTAGAAAATATAAATCAAAGAAACGTCCTTTGGCCTAGCCTTGCCTTGCCTTGCCTTATTTCCTTCTCATCCTGTTCTCTGTCCCAGCCTCTCTCACTAAGCCCTCGTCTGGCTGCATGTCTCTTCTTTCCTCTCTCCTTTTCTCAAACTCTCCTGCTTCCTGGCTTTTGTCTTTCAATTCCTCCATTTCAGTCCTGCAGCCCGGCACTACTTTTTTCTCTTGCCTCCCTTGGGCCTGCTCCCTTGCCTTTCTCCCTCTCTTCCATATCCTTCTTCCCGACATGTCTCTTGGAGACTTTTGGCCACTTTGGAGCCAAGTCTGGGGATGTTTTGGAAACTTTTCAGAGGCCTCGCTGGTGACAGGGGGGACAGCAGGCAGTGACAGGCCCGGGGCTGACAGGCTCCCCCTCCCCTAGCGGGCGCTCGGCTGCCACACCCAGCTGACATAGAACCTTTGTCACAATGCCCGCTACCGTGGTGAGGATGCGGGCACTCTGCAGGTGACAGGGACCCAGCAGGACTTGGTGTCAGCTCAGCAATTGCTCAGTTCCCCAAAGAAGCAGAATTCTGTAAATTGCTGCTTTTGCTCTTGAAATGATGTCATCAGGTGGGTGTTTTGGTGTAATACACTGAAAACCAGAGCAGAAATGCTGAAATATTCCCATGATATGCATGGTCTCTGCACCAAACCACCATGTCTCAGCCTAAGTATGTCTGCCGCTTTTTCTTTTGTACTGCCAGCTGATTGTGGAAGTACAGTATAAAAACCATCTTTATGGAGAGATCTTTGTGGTTTAGGCTTAGTCTAAGTGTCTCAAGTAGCCGGGGCTTTTGTTTGGGCCTAATCCATATGGTCTGATGGCTTTCCTCTCATCTCAAGATGAATGTGGTAGAAAATATAAATCAAGGAAACCTCGTTTGGCCTAGCCTTGCCTTGCCTTGCCTTGCCTTATTTCCTTCTCATCCTGTTCTCTGTCCCAGCCTCTCTCACTAAGCCCTCGTCTGGCTGCATGTCTCTTCTTTCCTCTCTCCTTTTCTCAAACTCTCCTGCTTCCTGGCTTTCGTCTTTCAATTCCTCCATTTCAGTCCTGCAGCCCGGCACTACTTTTTTCTCTTGCCTCCCTTGGGCCTGCTCCCTTGGCTTTCTCCCTCTCTTCCATATCCTTCTTCCTGACTTGTCTCTTGGAGACTTTTGGCCACTTTGGACCCAAGTCTGGGCATGTTTTGGAAACTTTTCAGAGGCCTCGCTGGTGACACGGGGGACAGCAGGCAGTGACAGGCCCGGGGCTGACAGGCTCCCCCTCCCCTAGCAGGCCCTCGGCTGCCACACCCAGCTGACATAGAACCTTTGTCACAATGCCCGCTACCGTGGTGAGGATGCGGGCACTCTGCAGGTGACAGGGACCCAGCAGGACTTGGTGTCAGCTCAGCAATTGCTCAGTTCCCCAAAGAAGCTGAATTCTGCAAATTGCTGCTTTTGCTCTTGAAATGATGTCATCAGGTGGGTGTTTTGGTGTAATACACTGAAAACCAGAGCAGAAATGCTGAAATATTCCCATGATATGCATGGTCTCTGCACCAAACCACCATGTCTCAGCCTAAGTATGTCTGCCGCTTTTTCTTTTGTACTGCCAGCTGATTGTGGAAGTACAGTATAAAAACCATCTTTATGGAGAGATCTTTCTGGTTTAGGCTTAGTCTAAGTGTCTCAAGTAGCCGGGGGTTTTGTTTGGGCCTAATCCATAAGGTCTGATGGCTTTCCTCTCATCTCAAGATGAATGTGGTAGAAAATATAAATCAAGGAAACCTCGTTTGGCCTAGCCTTGCCTTGCCTTGCCTTGCCTTATTTCCTTCTCATCCTGTTCTCTGTCCCAGCCTCTCTCACTAAGCCCTCGTCTGGCTGCATGTCTCTTCTTTCCTCTCTCCTTTTCTCAAACTCTCCTGCTTCCTGGCTTTCGACTTTCAAGTCCTCCATTTCAGTCCTGCAGCCCGGCACTACTTTTTTCTCTTGCCTCCCTTTGGCCTGCTCCCTTGGCTTTCTCCCTCTCTTCCATACCCTTCTTCCCGACTTGTCTCTTGGAGACTTTTGGCCACTTTGGACCCAAGTCTGGGCATGTTTTGGAAACTTTTCAGAGGCCTCGCTGGTGACAGGGGGGACAGCAGGCAGTGACAGGCCCGGGGCTGACAGGCTCCCCCTCCCCTAGCGGGCGCTCGGCTGCCACACCCAGCTGACGTAGAACCTTTGTCACAATGCCCGCTACCGTGGTGAGGATGCGGGCACTCTGCAGGTGACAGGGACCCAGCAGGTCTTGCTGTCAGCTCAGCAATTGCTCAGTTCCCCAAAGAAGCTGAATTCTGCAAATTGCTGCTTTTGCTCTTGAAATGATGTCATCAGGTGGGTGTTTTGGTGTAATACACTGAAAACCAGAGCAGAAATGCTGAAATATTCCCATGATATGCATGGTCTCTGCACCAAACCACCATGTCTCAGCCTAAGTACATCTGCCGCTTGTTCTTTTGTACTGCCAGCTGATTGTGGAAGTACAGTATAAAAAACATCTTTATGGAGAGATCTTTCTGGTTTAGGCTTAGTCTAAGTGTCTCAAGTAGCCGGGGCTTTTGTTTGGGCCTAATCCATAACATCTGATGGCTTTCCTCTCATCTCAAGATGAATGTGGTAGAAAATATAAATCAAAGAAACATCCTTTGGCCTAGCCTTGCCTTGCCTTATTTCCTTCTCATCCTGTTCTCTGTCCCAGCCTCTCTCACTAAGCCCTCGTCTGGCTGCATGTCTCTTCTTTCCTCTCTCCTTTTCTCAAACTCTCCTGCTTCCTGGCTTTCGTCTTTCAATTCCTCCATTTCAGTCCTGCAGCCCGGCACTACTTTTTCCTCTTGCCTCCCTTTGGCCTGCTCCCTTGGCTTTCTCCCTCTCTTCCATATCCTTCTTCCCGACTTGTCTCTTGGAGACTTTTGGCCACTTTGGACCCAAGTCTGGGCATGTTTTGGAAACTTTTCAGAGGCCTCGCTGGTGACAGGGGGGACAGCAGGCAGTGACAGGACCGGGGCTGACAGGCTCCCCCTCCCCTAGTGGGCGCTCGGCTGCCACACCCAGCTGACATAGAACCTTTGTCACAATGCCCGCTACCGTGGTGAGGATGCGGGCACTCTGCAGGTGACAGGGACCCAGCAGGACTTGCTGTCAGCTCAGCAATTGCTCAGTTCCCCAAAGAAGCTGAATTCTGCAAATTGCTGCTTTTGCTCTTGAAATGATGTCATCAGGTGGGTGTTTTGGTGTAATACACTGAAAACCAGAGCAGAAATGCTGAAATATTCCCATGATATGCATGGTCTCTGCACAAAACCACCATGACTCAGCCTAAGTATGTCTGCCGCTTGTTCTTTTGTACTGCCAGCAGATTGTGGAAGTACAGTGTAAAAACCATCTTTATGGAGAGATCTTTGTGGTTTAGGCTTAGTCTAAGTGTCTCAAGTAGCCGGGGCTTTTGTTTGGGCCTAATCCATAAGGTCTGATGGCTTTCCTCCTCATCTCAAGATGAATGTGGTAGAAAATACAAATCAAGGAAACGTCCTTTGGCCTAGCATTGCCTTGCCTTGCCTTATTACCTTCTCATCCTGTTCTCTGTCCCTGCCTCTCTCACTAAGCCCTCGTCTGGCTGCATGTCTCTTCTTTCCTCTCTCCTTTTCTCAAACTCTCCTGCTTCCTGGCTTTCGTCTTTCAATTCCTCCATTTCAGTCCTGCAGCCCGGCACTACTTTTTCCTCTTGCCTCCCTTTGGCCTGCTCCCTTGCCCTTCTCCCTCTGTTCCATATCCTTCTTCCCGACTTGTCTCTTGGAGACTTTTGGCCACTTTGCACCCAAGTCTGGGGATGTTTTGGAAACTTTTCAGAGGCCTCGCTGGTGACAGGGGGGACAGCAGGCAGTGACAGGCCCGGGGCTGACAGCCTCCCCCTTCCCTAGCGGGCGCTCGGCTGCCACACCCAGCTGACATAGAACCTTTGTCACAATGCCCGCTACCGTGGTGAGGATGCGGGCACTCTGCAGGTGACAGGGACCCAGCAAGACTTGGTGTCAGTTCAGCAATTGCTCAGTTCCCCAAAGAAGCTGAATTCTGCAAATTGCTGCTTTTGCTCTTGAAATGATGTCATCAGGTGGGTGTTTTGGTGTAATACACTGAAAACCAGAGCAGAAATGCTGAAATATTCCCATGATATGCATGGTCTCTGCACCAAACCACCATGTCTCAGCCTAAGTACATCTGCCGCTTGTTCTCTTGTACTGCCAGCAGATTGTGGAAGTACAGTGTAAAAACCATCTTTATGGAGAGATCTTTGTGGTTTAGGCTTAGTCTAAGTGTCTCAAGTAGCCGGCGGTTTTGTTTGGGCCTAATCCATAAGGTCTGATGGCTTTCCTCCTCACTCAAGATGAATGTGGTAGAAAATATAAATCAAAGAAACGTCCTTTGGCCTACCCTTGCCTTGCCTTGCCTTATTTCCTTCTCATCCTGTTCTCTGTCCCAGCCTCTCTCACTAAGCCCTCGTCTGGCTGCATGTCTCTTCTTTCCTCTCTCCTTTTCTCAAACTCTCCTGCTTCCTGGCTTTCGTCTTTCAATTCCTCCATTTCAGTCCTGCAGCCCGGCACTACTTTTTCCTCTTGCCTCCCTTTGGCCTGCTCCCTTGGCTTTCTCCCTCTCTTCCATATCCTTCTTCCCGACTTGTCTCTTGGAGACTTTTGGCCACTTTGGACCCAAGTCTGGGCATGTTTTGGAAACTTTTCAGAGGCCTCGCTGGTGACAGGGGGGACAGCAGGCAGTGACAGGCCCGGGGCTGACAGGCTCCCCCTCCCCTAGTGGGCGCTCGGCTGCCACACCCAGCTGACATAGAACCTTTGTCACAATGCCCGCTACCGTGGTGAGGATGCGGGCACTCTGCAGGTGACAGGGACCCAGCAGGACTTGCTGTCAGCTCAGCAATTGCTCAGTTCCCCAAAGAAGCTGAATTCTGCAAATTGCTGCTTTTGCTCTTGAAATGATGTCATCAGGTGGGTGTTTTGGTGTAATACACTGAAAACCAGAGCAGAAATGCTGAAATATTCCCATGATATGCATGGTCTCTGCACCAAACCACCATGAGTCAGCCTAAGTATGTCTGCCGCTTGTTCTTTTGTACTGCCAGCAGATTGTGGAAGTACAGTGTAAAAACCATCTTTATGGAGAGATCTTTGTGGTTTAGGCTTAGTCTAAGTGTCTCAAGTAGCCGGGGCTTTTGTTTGGGCCTAATCCATAAGGTCTGATGGCTTTCCTCCTCATCTCAAGATGAATGTGGTAGAAAATACAAATCAAGGAAACGTCCTTTGGCCTAGCATTGCCTTGCCTTGCCTTATTACCTTCTCATCCTGTTCTCTGTCCCTGCCTCTCTCACTAAGCCCTCGTCTGGCTGCATGTCTCTTCTTTCCTCTCTCCTTTTCTCAAACTCTCCTGCTTCCTGGCTTTCGTCTTTCAATTCCTCCATTTCAGTCCTGCAGCCCGGCACTACTTTTTCCTCTTGCCTCCCTTTGGCCTGCTCCCTTGCCTTTCTCCCTCTGTTCCATATCCTTCTTCCCGACTTGTCTCTTGGAGACTTTTGGCCACTTTGCACCCAAGTCTGGGGATGTTTTGGAAACTTTTCAGAGGCCTCGCTGGTGACACGGGGGACAGCAGGCAGTGACAGGCCCGGGGCTGACAGGCTCCCCCTCCCCTAGCGGGCGCTCGGCTGCCACACCCAGCTGACATAGAACCTTTGTCACAATGCCCGCTACCGTGGTGAGGATGCGGGCACTCTGCAGGTGACAGGGACCCAGCAAGACTTGGTGTCAGTTCAGCAATTGCTCAGTTCCCCAAAGAGGCTGAATTCTGCAAATTGCTGCTTTTGCTCTTGAAATGATGTCATCAGGTGGGTGTTTTAGTGTAATACACTGAAAACCAGAGGAGAAATGCTGAAATATTCCCATGATATGCATGGTCTCTGCACCAAACCGCCATGTCTCAGCCTAAGTACATCTGCCGCTTGTTCTTTTGTACTGCCAGCTGATTGTGGAAGTACAGTATAAAAAACATCTTTATGGAGAGATCTTTCTGGTTTAGGCTTAGTCTAAGTGTCTCAAGTAGCCGGGGCTTTTGTTTGGGCCTAATCCATAACGTCTGATGGCTTTCCTCTCATCTCAAGATGAATGTGGTAGAAAATATAAATCAAAGAAACGTCCTTTGGCCTAGCCTTGCCTTGCCTTGCCTTATTTCCTTCTCATCCTGTTCTCTGTCCCAGCCTCTCTCACTAAGCCCTCGTCTGGCTGCATGTCTCTTCTTTCCTCTCTCCTTTTCTCAAACTCTCCTGCTTCCTGGCTTTTGTCTTTCAATTCCTCCATTTCAGTCCTGCAGCCCGGCACTACTTTTTTCTCTTGCCTCCCTTGGGCCTGCTCCCTTGCCTTTCTCCCTCTCTTCCATATCCTTCTTCCCGACATGTCTCTTGGAGACTTTTGGCCACTTTGGAGCCAAGTCTGGGGATGTTTTGGAAACTTTTCAGAGGCCTCGCTGGTGACAGGGGGGACAGCAGGCAGTGACAGGCCCGGGGCTGACAGGCTCCCCCTCCCCTAGCGGGCGCTCGGCTGCCACACCCAGCTGACATAGAACCTTTGTCACAATGCCCGCTACCGTGGTGAGGATGCGGGCACTCTGCAGGTGACAGGGACCCAGCAGGACTTGGTGTCAGCTCAGCAATTGCTCAGTTCCCCAAAGAAGCAGAATTCTGTAAATTGCTGCTTTTGCTCTTGAAATGATGTCATCAGGTGGGTGTTTTGGTGTAATACACTGAAAACCAGAGCAGAAATGCTGAAATATTCCCATGATATGCATGGTCTCTGCACCAAACCACCATGTCTCAGCCTAAGTATGTCTGCCGCTTTTTCTTTTGTACTGCCAGCTGATTGTGGAAGTACAGTATAAAAACCATCTTTATGGAGAGATCTTTGTGGTTTAGGCTTAGTCTAAGTGTCTCAAGTAGCCGGGGCTTTTGTTTGGGCCTAATCCATATGGTCTGATGGCTTTCCTCTCATCTCAAGATGAATGTGGTAGAAAATATAAATCAAGGAAACCTCGTTTGGCCTAGCCTTGCCTTGCCTTGCCTTGCCTTATTTCCTTCTCATCCTGTTCTCTGTCCCAGCCTCTCTCACTAAGCCCTCGTCTGGCTGCATGTCTCTTCTTTCCTCTCTCCTTTTCTCAAACTCTCCTGCTTCCTGGCTTTCGTCTTTCAATTCCTCCATTTCAGTCCTGCAGCCCGGCACTACTTTTTTCTCTTGCCTCCCTTGGGCCTGCTCCCTGGCTTTCTCCCTCTCTTCCATATCCTTCTTCCTGACTTGTCTCTTGGAGACTTTTGGCCACTTTGGACCCAAGTCTGGGCATGTTTTGGAAACTTTTCAGAGGCCTCGCTGGTGACACGGGGGACAGCAGGCAGTGACAGGCCCGGGGCTGACAGGCTCCCCCTCCCCTAGCGGGCCCTCGGCTGCCACACCCAGCTGACATAGAACCTTTGTCACAATGCCCGCTACCGTGGTGAGGATGCGGGCACTCTGCAGGTGACAGGGACCCAGCAGGACTTGGTGTCAGCTCAGCAATTGCTCAGTTCCCCAAAGAAGCTGAATTCTGCAAATTGCTGCTTTTGCTCTTGAAATGATGTCATCAGGTGGGTGTTTTGGTGTAATACACTGAAAACCAGAGCAGAAATGCTGAAATATTCCCATGATATGCATGGTCTCTGCACCAAACCACCATGTCTCAGCCTAAGTATGTCTGCCGCTTTTTCTTTTGTACTGCCAGCTGATTGTGGAAGTACAGTATAAAAACCATCTTTATGGAGAGATCTTTCTGGTTTAGGCTTAGTCTAAGTGTCTCAAGTAGCCGGGGGTTTTGTTTGGGCCTAATCCATAAGGTCTGATGGCTTTCCTCTCATCTCAAGATGAATGTGGTAGAAAATATAAATCAAGGAAACCTCGTTTGGCCTAGCCTTGCCTTGCCTTGCCTTGCCTTATTTCCTTCTCATCCTGTTCTCTGTCCCAGCCTCTCTCACTAAGCCCTCGTCTGGCTGCATGTCTCTTCTTTCCTCTCTCCTTTTCTCAAACTCTCCTGCTTCCTGGCTTTCGTCTTTCAATTCCTCCATTTCAGTCCTGCAGCCCGGCACTACTTTTTTCTCTTGCCTCCCTTTGGCCTGCTCCCTTGGCTTTCTCCCTCTCTTCCATACCCTTCTTCCCGACTTGTCTCTTGGAGACTTTTGGCCACTTTGGACCCAAGTCTGGGCATGTTTTGGAAACTTTTCAGAGGCCTCGCTGGTGACAGGGGGGACAGCAGGCAGTGACAGGCCCGGGGCTGACAGGCTCCCCCTCCCCTAGCGGGCGCTCGGCTGCCACACCCAGCTGACGTAGAACCTTTGTCACAATGCCCGCTACCGTGGTGAGGATGCGGGCACTCTGCAGGTGACAGGGACCCAGCAGGTCTTGCTGTCAGCTCAGCAATTGCTCAGTTCCCCAAAGAAGCTGAATTCTGCAAATTGCTGCTTTTGCTCTTGAAATGATGTCATCAGGTGGGTGTTTTGGTGTAATACACTGAAAACCAGAGCAGAAATGCTGAAATATTCCCATGATATGCATGGTCTCTGCACCAAACCACCATGTCTCAGCCTAAGTACATCTGCCGCTTGTTCTTTTGTACTGCCAGCTGATTGTGGAAGTACAGTATAAAAAACATCTTTATGGAGAGATCTTTCTGGTTTAGGCTTAGTCTAAGTGTCTCAAGTAGCCGGGGCTTTTGTTTGGGCCTAATCCATAACATCTGATGGCTTTCCTCTCATCTCAAGATGAATGTGGTAGAAAATATAAATCAAAGAAACATCCTTTGGCCTAGCCTTGCCTTGCCTTATTTCCTTCTCATCCTGTTCTCTGTCCCAGCCTCTCTCACTAAGCCCTCGTCTGGCTGCATGTCTCTTCTTTCCTCTCTCCTTTTCTCAAACTCTCCTGCTTCCTGGCTTTCGTCTTTCAATTCCTCCATTTCAGTCCTGCAGCCCGGCACTACTTTTTTCTCTTGCCTCCCTTGGGCCTGCTCCCTTGGCTTTCTCCCTCTCTTCCATATCCTTCTTCCCGACTTGTCTCTTGGAGACTTTTGGCCACTTTGGACCCAAGTCTGGGCATGTTTTGGAAACTTTTCAGAGGCCTCGCTGGTGACAGGGGGGACAGCAGGCAGTGACAGGCCCGGGGCTGACAGGCTCCCCCTCCCCTAGCGGGCCCTCGGCTGCCACACCCAGCTGACATAGAACCTTTGTCACAATGCCCGCTACCGTGGTGAGGATGCGGGCACTCTGCAGGTGACAGGGACCCAGCAGGACTTGGTGTCAGCTCAGCAATTGCTCAGTTCCCCAAAGAAGCTGAATTCTGCAAATTGCTGCTTTTGCTCTTGAAATGATGTCATCAGGTGGGTGTTTTGGTGTAATACACTGAAAACCAGAGCAGAAATGCTGAAATATTCCCATGATATGCATGGTCTCTGCACCAAACCACCATGTCTCAGCCTAAGTATGTCTGCCGCTTTTTCTTTTGTACTGCCAGCTGATTGTGGAAGTACAGTATAAAAACCATCTTTATGGAGAGATCTTTGTGGTTTAGGCTTAGTCTAAGTGTCTCAAGTAGCCGGGGCTTTTGTTTGGGCCTAATCCATATGGTCTGATGGCTTTCCTCTCATCTCAAGATGAATGTGGTAGAAAATATAAATCAAGGAAACCTCGTTTGGCCTAGCCTTGCCTTGCCTTGCCTTGCCTTATTTCCTTTTCATCCTGTTCTCTGTCCCAGCCTCTCTCACTAAGCCCTCGTCTGGCTGCATGTCTCTTCTTTCCTCTCTCCTTTTCTCAAACTCTCCTGCTTCCTGGCTTTCGTCTTTCAATTCCTCCATTTCAGTCCTGCAGCCCGGCACTACTTTTTTCTCTTGCCTCCCTTGGGCCTGCTCCCTTGGCTTTCTCCCTCTCTTCCATATCCTTCTTCCCGACTTGTCTCTTGGAGACTTTTGGCCACTTTGGACCCAAGTCTGGGCATGTTTTGGAAACTTTTCAGAGGCCTCGCTGGTGACAGGGGGGACAGCAGGCAGTGACAGGCCCGGGGCTGACAGGCTCCCCCTCCCCTAGCGGGCCCTCGGCTGCCACACCCAGCTGACATAGAACCTTTGTCACAATGCCCGCTACCGTGGGGAGGATGCGGGCACTCTGCAGGTGACAGGGACCCAGCAGGTCTTGCTGTCAGCTCAGCAATTGCTCAGTTCCCCAAAGAAGTTGAATTTTGCAAATTGCTGCTTTGCTCTTGAAATGATGTCATCAGGTGGGTGTTTTGGTGTAATACACTGAAAACCAGAGCAGAAATGCTGAAATATTCCCATGATATGCATGGTCTCTGCACCAAACCACCATGACTCAGCCTAAGTACATCTGCCGCTTGTTCTTTTGTACTGCCAGCTGATTGTGAAAGTACAGTATAAAAACATCTTTATGGAGAGATCTTTCTGGTTTAGGCTTAGTCTAAGTGTCTCAAGTAGCCGGGGCTTTTGTTTGGGCCTAATCCATATGGTCTGATGGCTTTCCTCCTCATCTCAAGATGAATGTGGTAGAAAATATAAATCAAGGAAACCTCGTTTGGCCTAGCCTTGCCTTGCCTTGCCTTATTTCCTTCTCATCCTGTTCTCTGTCCCAGCCTCTCTCACTAAGCCCTCGTCTGGCTGCATGTCTCTTCTTTCCTCTCTCCTTTTCTCAAACTCTCCTGCTTCCTGGCTTTCGTCTTTCAATTCCTCCATTTCAGTCCTGCAGCCCGGCACTACTTTTTCCTCTTGCCTCCCTTTGGCCTGCTCCCTTGGCTTTCTCCCTCTCTTCCATATTCTTCTTCCCGACTTGTCTCTTGGAGACTTTTGGCCACTTTGGAGCCAAGTCTGGGCATGTTTTGGAAACTTTTCAGAGGCCTTGCTGGTGACAGGGGGGACAGCAGGCAGTGACAGGCCCGGGGCTGACAGGCTCCCCCTCCCCTAGCGGGCGCTCGGCTGCCACACCCAGCTGACATAGAACCTTTGTCACAATGCCCGCTACCGTGGTGAGGATGCGGGCACTCTGCAGGTGACAGGGACCCAGCAGGACTTGCTGTCAGCTCAGCAATTGCTCAGTTCCCCAAAGAAGTTGAATTTTGCAAATTGCTGCTTTGCTCTTGAAATGATGTCATCAGGTGGGTGTTTTGGTGTAATACACTGAAAACCAGAGCAGAAATGCTGAAATATTCCCATGATATGCATGGTCTCTGCACCAAACCACCATGTCTCAGCCTAAGTATGTCTGCCGCTTGTTCTTTTGTACTGCCAGCTGATTGTGGAAGTACAGTATAAAAACCATCTTTATGGAGAGATCTTTCTGGTTTAGGCTTAGTCTAAGTGTCTCAAGTAGCCGGGGCTTTTGTTTGGGCCTAATCCATATGGTCTGATGGCTTTACTCTCATCTCAAGATGAATGTGGTAGAAAATATAAATCAAGGAAACCTCGTTTGGCCTAGCCTTGCCTTGCCTTGCCTTGCCTTATTTCCTTTTCATCCTGTTCTCTGTCCCAGCCTCTCTCACTAAGCCCTCGTCTGGCTGCATGTCTCTTCTTTCCTCTCTCCTTTTCTCAAACTCTCCTGCTTCCTGGCTTTCGTCTTTCAATTCCTCCATTTCAGTCCTGCAGCCCGGCACTACTTTTTTCTCTTGCCTCCCTTGGGCCTGCTCCCTTGGCTTTCTCCCTCTCTTCCATATCCTTCTTCCCGACTTGTCTCTTGGAGACTTTTGGCCACTTTGGACCCAAGTCTGGGCATGTTTTGGAAACTTTTCAGAGGCCTCGCTGGTGACAGGGGGGACAGCAGGCAGTGACAGGCCCGGGGCTGACAGGCTCCCCCTCCCCTAGTGGGCGCTCGGCTGCCACACCCAGCTGACATAGAACCTTTGTCACAATGCCCGCTACCGTGGTGAGGATGCGGGCACTCTGCAGGTGACAGGGACCCAGCAGGACTTGGTGTCAGCTCAGCAATTGCTCAGTTCCCCAAAGAAGCTGAATTCTGCAAATTGCTGCTTTGCTCTTGAAATGGTGTCATCAGGTGGGTGTTTTGGTGTAATACACTGAAAACCAGAGCAGAAATGCTGAAATATTCCCATGATATGCATGGTCTCTGCACCAAACCACCATGACTCAGCCTAAGTACATCTGCCGCTTGTTCTTTTGTACTGCCAGCTGATTGTGAAAGTACAGTATAAAAGCCATCTTTATGGTAAGATCTTTGTGGTTTAGACTTAGTCTAAGTGTCTCAAGTAGCCGGGGCTTTTGTTTGGGCCTAATCCATATGGTCTGATGGCTTTCCTCTCATCTCAAGATGAATGTGGTAGAAAATATAAATCAAAGAAACGTCCTTTCGCCTAGCCTTGCCTTGCCTTGCCTTGCCTTATTTCCTTCTCATCCTGTTCTCTGTCCCAGCCTCTCTCACTAAGCCCTCGTCTGGCTGCATGTCTCTTCTTTCCTCTCTCCTTTTCTCAAACTCTCCTGCTTCCTGGCTTTCGTCTTTCAATTCCTCCATTTCAGTCCTGCAGCCCGGCACTACTTTTTCCTCTTGCCTCCCTTTGGCCTGCTCCCTTGGCTTTCTCCCTCTCTTCCATATTCTTCTTCCCGACTTGTCTCTTGGAGACTTTTGGCCACTTTGGAGCCAAGTCTGGGGATGTTTTGGAAACTTTTCAGAGGCCTTGCTGGTGACAGGGGGGACAGCAGGCAGTGACAGGCCCGGGGCTGACAGGCTCCCCCTCCCCTAGCGGGCGCTCGGCTGCCACACCCAGCTGACATAGAACTTTTGTCACAATGCCCGCTACCGTGGTGAGGATGCGGGCACTCTGCAGGTGACAGGGACCCAGCAGGACTTGCTGTCAGCTCAGCAATTGCTCAGTTCCCCAAAGAAGTTGAATTTTGCAAATTGCTGCTTTGCTCTTGAAATGATGTCATCAGGTGGGTGTTTTGGTGTAATACACTGAAAACCAGAGCAGAAATGCTGAAATATTCCCATGATATGCATGGTCTCTGCACCAAACCACCATGTCTCAGCCTAAGTATGTCTGCCGCTTGTTCTTTTGTACTGCCAGCTGATTGTGGAAGTACAGTATAAAAACCATCTTTATGGAGAGATCTTTCTGGTTTAGGCTTAGTCTAAGTGTCTCAAGTAGCCGGGGCTTTTGTTTGGGCCTAATCCATATGGTCTGATGGCTTTACTCTCATCTCAAGATGAATGTGGTAGAAAATATAAATCAAGGAAACCTCGTTTGGCCTAGCCTTGCCTTGCCTTGCCTTGCCTTATTTCCTTTTCATCCTGTTCTCTGTCCCAGCCTCTCTCACTAAGCCCTCGTCTGGCTGCATGTCTCTTCTTTCCTCTCTCCTTTTCTCAAACTCTCCTGCTTCCTGGCTTTCGTCTTTCAATTCCTCCATTTCAGTCCTGCAGCCCGGCACTACTTTTTTCTCTTGCCTCCCTTTGGCCTGCTCCCTTGGCTTTCTCCCTCTCTTCCATATCCTTCTTCCCGACTTGTCTCTTGGAGACTTTTGGCCACTTTGGAGCCAAGTCTGGGCATGTTTTGGAAAATTTTCAGAGGCCTCGCTGGTGACACGGGGGACAGCAGGCAGTGACAGGCCCGGGGCTGACAGGCTCCCCCTCCCCTAGCGGGCGCTCGGCTGCCACACCCAGCTGACATAGAACCTTTGTCACAATGCCCGCTACCGTGGTGAGGATGCGGGCACTCTGCAGGTGACAGGGACCCAGCAGGACTTGCTGTCAGCTCAGCAATTGCTCAGTTCCCCAAAGAAGCTGAATTCTGCAAATTGCTGCTTTGCTCTTGAAATGATGTCATCAGGTGGGTGTTTTGGTGTAATACACTGAAAACCAGAGCAGAAATGCTGAAATATTCCCATGATATGCATGGTCTCTGCACCAAACCACCATGTCTCAGCCTAAGTATGTCTGCCGCTTGTTCTTTTGTACTGCCAGCTGATTGTGGAAGTACAGTATAAAAACCATCTTTATGGAGAGATCTTTGTGGTTTAGGCTTAGTCTAAGTGTCTCAAGTAGCCGGGGCTTTTGTTTGGGCCTAATCCATATGGTCTGATGGCTTTCCTCTCATCTCAAGATGAATGTGGTAGAAAATATAAATCAAGGAAACCTCGTTTGGCCTAGCCTTGCCTTGCCTTGCCTTGCCTTATTTCCTTTTCATCCTGTTCTCTGTCCCAGCCTCTCTCACTAAGCCCTCGTCTGGCTGCATGTCTCTTCTTTCCTCTCTCCTTTTCTCAAACTCTCCTGCTTCCTGGCTTTCGTCTTTCAATTCCTCCATTTCAGTCCTGCAGCCCGGCACTACTTTTTTCTCTTGCCTCCCTTGGGCCTGCTCCCTTGGCTTTCTCCCTCTCTTCCATATCCTTCTTCCCGACTTGTCTCTTGGAGACTTTTGGCCACTTTGGACCCAAGTCTGGGCATGTTTTGGAAACTTTTCAGAGGCCTCGCTGGTGACAGGGGGGACAGCAGGCAGTGACAGGCCCGGGGCTGACAGGCTCCCCCTCCCCTAGCGGGCGCTCGGCTGCCACACCCAGCTGACATAGAACCTTTGTCACAATGCCCGCTACCGTGGTGAGGATGCGGGCACTCTGCAGGTGACAGGGACCCAGCAGGACTTGGTGTCAGCTCAGCAATTGCTCAGTTCCCCAAAGAAGCTGAATTCTGCAAATTGCTGCTTTTGCTCTTGAAATGATGTCATCAGGTGGGTGTTTTGGTGTAATACACTGAAAACCAGAGCAGAAATGCTGAAATATTCCCATGATATGCATGGTCTCTGCACCAAACCACCATGTCTCAGCCTAAGTATGTCTGCCGCTTGTTCTTTTGTACTGCCAGCTGATTGTGGAAGTACAGTATAAAAACCATCTTTATGGAGAGATCTTTCTGGTTTAGGCTTAGTCTAAGTGTCTCAAGTAGCCGGGGCTTTTGTTTGGGCCTAATCCATATGGTCTGATGGCTTTCCTCTCATCTCAAGATGAATGTGGTAGAAAATATAAATCAAGGAAACCTCGTTTGGCCTAGCCTTGCCTTGCCTTGCCTTGCCTTATTTCCTTTTCATCCTGTTCTCTGTCCCAGCCTCTCTCACTAACCCCTCGTCTGGCTGCATGTCTCTTCTTTCCTCTCTCCTTTTCTCAAACTCTCCTGCTTCCTGGCTTTCGTCTTTCAATTCCTCCATTTCAGTCCTGCAGCCCGGCACTACTTTTTTCTCTTGCCTCCCTTTGGCCTGCTCCCTTGGCTTTCTCCCTCTCTTCCATATCCTTCTTCCCGACTTGTCTCTTGGAGACTTTTGGCCACTTTGGAGCCAAGTCTGGGCATGTTTTGGAAAATTTTCAGAGGCCTCGCTGGTGACACGGGGGACAGCAGGCAGTGACAGGCCCGGGGCTGACAGGCTCCCCCTCCCCTAGCGGGCGCTCGGCTGCCACACCCAGCTGACATAGAACCTTTGTCACAATGCCCGCTACCGTGGTGAGGATGCGGGCACTCTGCAGGTGACAGGGACCCAGCAGGACTTGGTGTTCGCTCAGCAATTGCTCGGTTCCCCAAAGAAGCTGAATTCTGCAAATTGCTGCTTTTGCTCTTGAAATGATGTCATCAGGTGGGGGTTTTGGTGTAATACACTGAAAACCAGAGCAGAAATGCTGAAATATTCCCATGATATGCATGGTCTCTGCACCAAACCACCATGTCTCAGCCTAAGTATGTCTGCCGCTTGTTCTTTTGTACTGACAGAAGATTGTGGAAGTACAGTATAAAAACCATCTTTATGGAGAGATCTTTCTGGTTTAGGCTTAGTCTAAGTGTCTTAAGTAGCCGGGGCTTTTGTTTGGGCCTAATCCATATGGTCTGATGGCTTTCCTCTCATCTCAAGATGAATGTGGTAGAAAATATAAATCAAAGAAACGTCCTTTGGCCTTGCCTTGCCTTGCCTTATTTCCTTCTCATCCTGTTCTCTGTCCCAGCCTCTCTCACTAAGCCCTCGTCTGGCTGCATGTCTCTTCTTTCCTCTCTCCTTTTCTCAAACTCTCCTGCTTCCTGGCTTACCTCTTTCAATTCCTCCATTTCAGTCCTGCAGCCCGGCACTACTTTTTTCTCTTGCCTCCCTTGGGCCTGCTCCCTTGGCTTTCTCCCTCTCTTCCATATCCTTCTTCCCGACTTGTCTCTTGGAGACTTTTGGCCACTTTGGACCCAAGTCTGGGCATGTTTTGGAAACTTTTCAGAGGCCTCGCTGGTGACAGGGGGGACAGCAGGCAGTGACAGGCCCGGGGCTGACAGGCTCCCCCTCCCCTAGCGGGCGCTCGGCTGCCACACCCAGCTGACATAGAACTTTTGTCACAATGCCCGCTACCGTGGTGAGGATGCGGGCACTCTGCAGGTGACAGGGACCCAGCAGGACTTGCTGTCAGCTCAGCAATTGCTCAGTTCCCCAAAGAAGTTGAATTTTGCAAATTGCTGCTTTGCTCTTGAAATGATGTCATCAGGTGGGTGTTTTGGTGTAATACACTGAAAACCAGAGCAGAAATGCTGAAATATTCCCATGATATGCATGGTCTCTGCACCAAACCACCATGTCTCAGCCTAAGTATGTCTGCCGCTTGTTCTTTTGTACTGCCAGCTGATTGTGGAAGTACAGTATAAAAACCATCTTTATGGAGAGATCTTTGTGGTTTAGGCTTAGTCTAAGTGTCTCAAGTAGCCGGGGCTTTTGTTTGGGCCTAATCCATATGGTCTGATGGCTTTCCTCTCATCTCAAGATGAATGTGGTAGAAAATATAAATCAAGGAAACCTCGTTTGGCCTAGCCTTGCCTTGCCTTGCCTTGCCTTATTTCCTTTTCATCCTGTTCTCTGTCCCAGCCTCTCTCACTAAGCCCTCGTCTGGCTGCATGTCTCTTCTTTCCTCTCTCCTTTTCTCAAACTCTCCTGCTTCCTGGCTTTCGTCTTTCAATTCCTCCATTTCAGTCCTGCAGCACGGCACTACTTTTTTCTCTTGCCTCCCTTGGGCCTGCTCCCTTGGCTTTCTCCCTCTCTTCCATATCCTTCTTCCCGACTTGTCTCTTGGAGACTTTTGGCCACTTTGGACCCAAGTCTGGGCATGTTTTGGAAACTTTTCAGAGGCCTCGCTGGTGACAGGGGGGACAGCAGGCAGTGACAGGCCCGGGGCTGACAGGCTCCCCCTCCCCTAGCGGGCGCTCGGCTGCCACACCCAGCTGACATAGAACCTTTGTCACAATGCCCGCTACCGTGGTGAGGTAGTGGGCACTCTGCAGGTGACAGGGACCCAGCAGGACTTGCTGTCAGCTCAGCAATTGCTCAGTTCCCCAAAGAAGTTGAATTTTGCAAATTGCTGCTTTGCTCTTGAAATGATGTCATCAGGTGGGTGTTTTGGTGTAATACACTGAAAACCAGAGCAGAAATGCTGAAATATTCCCATGATATGCATGGTCTCTGCACCAAACCACCATGTCTCAGCCTAAGTATGTCTGCCGCTTGTTCTTTTGTACTGCCAGCTGATTGTGGAAGTACAGTATAAAAACCATCTTTATGGAGAGATCTTTGTGGTTTAGGCTTAGTCTAAGTGTCTCAAGTAGCCGGGGCTTTTGTTTGGGCCTAATCCATATGGTCTGATGGCTTTCCTCTCATCTCAAGATGAATGTGGTAGAAAATATAAATCAAGGAAACCTCGTTTGGCCTAGCCTTGCCTTGCCTTGCCTTGCCTTATTTCCTTTTCATCCTGTTCTCTGTCCCAGCCTCTCTCACTAAGCCCTCGTCTGGCTGCATGTCTCTTCTTTCCTCTCTCCTTTTCTCAAACTCTCCTGCTTCCTGGCTTTCGTCTTTCAATTCCTCCATTTCAGTCCTGCAGCCCGGCACTACTTTTTTCTCTTGCCTCCCTTTGGCCTGCTCCCTTGGCTTTCTCCCTCTCTTCCATATCCTTCTTCCCGACTTGTCTCTTGGAGACTTTTGGCCACTTTGGACCCAAGTCTGGGCATGTTTTGGAAACTTTTCAGAGGCCTCGCTGGTGACAGGGGGGACAGCAGGCAGTGACAGGCCCGGGGCTGACAGGCTCCCCCTCCCCTAGCGGGCGCTCGGCTGCCACACCCAGCTGACATAGAACCTTTGTCACAATGCCCGCTACCGTGGTGAGGTAGTGGGCACTCTGCAGGTGACAGGGACCCAGCAGGACTTGCTGTCAGCTCAGCAATTGCTCAGTTCCCCAAAGAAGTTGAATTTTGCAAATTGCTGCTTTGCTCTTGAAATGATGTCATCAGGTGGGTGTTTTGGTGTAATACACTGAAAACCAGAGCAGAAATGCTGAAATATTCCCATGATATGCATGGTCTCTGCACCAAACCACCATGTCTCAGCCTAAGTATGTCTGCCGCTTGTTCTTTTGTACTGCCAGCTGATTGTGGAAGTACAGTATAAAAACCATCTTTATGGAGAGATCTTTCTGGTTTAGGCTTAGTCTAAGTGTCTCAAGTAGCCGGGGCTTTTGTTTGGGCCTAATCCATATGGTCTGATGGCTTTCCTCTCATCTCAAGATGAATGTGGTAGAAAATATAAATCAAGGAAACCTCGTTTGGCCTAGCCTTGCCTTGCCTTGCCTTGCCTTATTTCCTTTTCATCCTGTTCTCTGTCCCAGCCTCTCTCACTAAGCCCTCGTCTGGCTGCATGTCTCTTCTTTCCTCTCTCCTTTTCTCAAACTCTCCTGCTTCCTGGCTTTCGTCTTTCAATTCCTCCATTTCAGTCCTGCAGCCCGGCACTACTTTTTTCTCTTGCCTCCCTTTGGCCTGCTCCCTTGGCTTTCTCCCTCTCTTCCATATCCTTCTTCCCGACTTGTCTCTTGGAGACTTTTGGCCACTTTGGACCCAAGTCTGGGCATGTTTTGGAAACTTTTCAGAGGCCTCGCTGGTGACACGGGGGACAGCAGGCAGTGACAGGCCCGGGGCTGACAGGCTCCCCCTCCCCTAGCGGGCGCTCGGCTGCCACACCCAGCTGACATAGAACCTTTGTCACAATGCCCGCTACCGTGGTGAGGATGCGGGCACTCTGCAGGTGACAGGGACCCAGCAGGACTTGGTGTCAGCTCAGCAATTGCTCAGTTCCCCAAAGAAGCTGAATTCTGCAAATTGCTGCTTTTGCTCTTGAAATGATGTCATCAGGTGGGTGTTTTGGTGTAATACACTGAAAACCAGAGCAGAAATGCTGAAATATTCCCATGATATGCATGGTCTCTGCACCAAACCACCATGTCTCAGCCTAAGTATGTCTGCCGCTTTTTCTTTTGTACTGCCAGCTGATTGTGGAAGTACAGTATAAAAACCATCTTTATGGAGAGATCTTTGTGGTTTAGGCTTAGTCTAAGTGTCTCAAGTAGCCGGGGCTTTTGTTTGGGCCTAATCCATATGGTCTGATGGCTTTCCTCTCATCTCAAGATGAATGTGGTAGAAAATATAAATCAAGGAAACCTCGTTTGGCCTAGCCTTGCCTTGCCTTGCCTTGCCTTATTTCCTTTTCATCCTGTTCTCTGTCCCAGCCTCTCTCACTAAGCCCTCGTCTGGCTGCATGTCTCTTCTTTCCTCTCTCCTTTTCTCAAACTCTCCTGCTTCCTGGCTTTCGTCTTTCAATTCCTCCATTTCAGTCCTGCAGCCCGGCACTACTTTTTTCTCTTGCCTCCCTTTGGCCTGCTCCCTTGGCTTTCTCCCTCTCTTCCATATCCTTCTTCCCGACTTGTCTCTTGGAGACTTTTGGCCACTTTGGAGCCAAGTCTGGGCATGTTTTGGAAAATTTTCAGAGGCCTCGCTGGTGACACGGGGGACAGCAGGCAGTGACAGGCCCGGGGCTGACAGGCTCCCCCTCCCCTAGCGGGCCCTCGGCTGCCACACCCAGCTGACATAGAACCTTTGTCACAATGCCCGCTACCGTGGTGAGGATGCGGGCACTCTGCAGGTGACAGGGACCCAGCAGGACTTGCTGTCAGCTCAGCAATTGCTCAGTTCCCCAAAGAAGTTGAATTTTGCAAATTGCTGCTTTGCTCTTGAAATGATGTCATCAGGTGGGTGTTTTGGTGTAATACACTGAAAACCAGAGCAGAAATGCTGAAATATTCCCATGATATGCATGGTCTCTGCACCAAACCACCATGTCTCAGCCTAAGTATGTCTGCCGCTTGTTCTTTTGTACTGCCAGCTGATTGTGGAAGTACAGTATAAAAACCATCTTTATGGAGAGATCTTTCTGGTTTAGGCTTAGTCTAAGTGTCTCAAGTAGCCGGGGCTTTTGTTTGGGCCTAATCCATATGGTCTGATGGCTTTCCTCTCATCTCAAGATGAATGTGGTAGAAAATATAAATCAAGGAAACCTCGTTTGGCCTAGCCTTGCCTTGCCTTGCCTTGCCTTATTTCCTTTTCATCCTGTTCTCTGTCCCAGCCTCTCTCACTAAGCCCTCGTCTGGCTGCATGTCTCTTCTTTCCTCTCTCCTTTTCTCAAACTCTCCTGCTTCCTGGCTTTCGTCTTTCAATTCCTCCATTTCAGTCCTGCAGCCCGGCACTACTTTTTTCTCTTGCCTCCCTTGGGCCTGCTCCCTTGGCTTTCTCCCTCTCTTCCATATCCTTCTTCCCGACTTGTCTCTTGGAGACTTTTGGCCACTTTGGACCCAAGTCTGGGCATGTTTTGGAAACTTTTCAGAGGCCTCGCTGGTGACACGGGGGACAGCAGGCAGTGACAGGCCCGGGGCTGACAGGCTCCCCCTCCCCTAGCGGGCCCTCGGCTGCCACACCCAGCTGACATAGAACCTTTGTCACAATGCCCGCTACCGTGGTGAGGATGCGGGCACTCTGCAGGTGACAGGGACCCAGCAGGACTTGGTGTCAGCTCAGCAATTGCTCAGTTCCCCAAAGAAGCTGAATTCTGCAAATTGCTGCTTTTGCTCTTGAAATGATGTCATCAGGTGGGTGTTTTGGTGTAATACACTGAAAACCAGAGCAGAAATGCTGAAATATTCCCATGATATGCATGGTCTCTGCACCAAACCACCATGTCTCAGCCTAAGTATGTCTGCCGCTTGTTCTTTTGTACTGCCAGCTGATTGTGGAAGTACAGTATAAAAACCATCTTTATGGAGAGATCTTTGTGGTTTAGGCTTAGTCTAAGTGTCTCAAGTAGCCGGGGCTTTTGTTTGGGCCTAATCCATATGGTCTGATGGCTTTCCTCTCATCTCAAGATGAATGTGGTAGAAAATATAAATCAAGGAAACCTCGTTTGGCCTAGCCTTGCCTTGCCTTGCCTTGCCTTATTTCCTTTCCATCCTGTTCTCTGTCCCAGCCTCTCTCACTAAGCCCTCGTCTGGCTGCATGTCTCTTCTTTCCTCTCTCCTTTTCTCAAACTCTCCTGCTTCCTGGCTTTCGTCTTTCAATTCCTCCATTTCAGTCCTGCAGCCCGGCACTACTTTTTTCTCTTGCCTCCCTTGGGCCTGCTCCCTTGGCTTTCTCCCTCTCTTCCATATCCTTCTTCCCGACTTGTCTCTTGGAGACTTTTGGCCACTTTGGACCCAAGTCTGGGCATGTTTTGGAAACTTTTCAGAGGCCTCGCTGGTGACACGGGGGACAGCAGGCAGTGACAGGCCCGGGGCTGACAGGCTCCCCCTCCCCTAGCGGGCCCTCGGCTGCCACACCCAGCTGACATAGAACCTTTGTCACAATGCCCGCTACCGTGGTGAGGATGCGGGCACTCTGCAGGTGACAGGGACCCAGCAGGACTTGGTGTCAGCTCAGCAATTGCTCAGTTCCCCAAAGAAGCTGAATTCTGCAAATTGCTGCTTTTGCTCTTGAAATGATGTCATCAGGTGGGTGTTTTGGTGTAATACACTGAAAACCAGAGCAGAAATGCTGAAATATTCCCATGATATGCATGGTCTCTGCACCAAACCACCATGTCTCAGCCTAAGTATGTCTGCCGCTTTTTCTTTTGTACTGCCAGCTGATTGTGGAAGTACAGTATAAAAACCATCTTTATGGTAAGATCTTTGTGGTTTAGACTTAGACTAAGTGTCTCAAGTAGCCGGGGCTTTTGTTTGGGCCTAATCCATATGGTCTGATGGCCTTCCTCTCATCTCAAGATGAATGTGGTAGAAAATATAAATCAAGGAAACCTCGTTTGGCCTAGCCTTGCCTTGCCTTGCCTTGCCTTATTTCCTTCTCATCCTGTTCTCTGTCCCAGCCTCTCTCACTAACCCCTCATCTGGCTGCATGTCTCTTCTTTCCTCTCTCCTTTTCTCAAACTCTCCTGCTTCCTGGCTTTCCTCTTTCAATTCCTCCATTTCATTCCTGCAGCCCGGCACTACTTTTTCCTCTTGCCTCCCTTGGGCCTGCTCCCTTGGCTTTCTCCCTCTCTTCCATATTCTTCTTCCCGACTTGTCTCTTGGAGACTTTTGGCCACTTTGGAGCCAAGTCTGGGAATGTTTTGGAAACTTTTCAGAGGCCTTGCTGGTGACAGGGGGGACAGCAGGCAGTGACAGGCCCGGGGCTGACAGGCTCCCCCTCCCCTAGCGGGCGCTCGGCTGCCACACCCAGCTGACATAGAACCTTTGTCACAATGCCCGCTACCGTGGTGAGGATGCGGGCACTCTGCAGGTGACAGGGACCCAGCAGGACTTGGTGTCAGCTCAGCAATTGCTCAGTTCCCCAAAGAAGTTGAATTCTGCAAATTGCTGCTTTTGCTCTTGAAATGATGTCATCAGGTGGGTGTTTTGGTGTAATACACTGAAAACCAGAGCAGAAATGCTGAAATATTCCCATGATATGCATGGTCTCTGCACCAAACCACCATGACTTAGCCTAAGTACATCTGCCGCTTGTTCTTTTGTACTGCCACCTGATTGTGAAAGTACAGTATAAAAACCATCTTTATGGTAAGATCTTTGTGGTTTAGACTTAGACTAAGTGTCTCAAGTAGCCGGGGCTTTTGTTTGGGCCTAATCCATATGGTCTGATGGCTTTCCTCTCATCTCAAGATGAATGTGGTAGAAAATATAAATCAAAGAAACGTCCTTTGGCCTAGCCTTGCCTTGCCTTATTTCCTTCTCATCCTGTTCTCTGTCCCAGCCTCTCTCACTAACCCCTCGTCTGGCTGCATGTCTCTTCTTTCCTCTCTCCTTTTCTCAAACTCTCCTGCTTCCTGGCTTTCCTCTTTCAATTCCTCCATTTCATTCCTGCAGCCCGGCACTACTTTTTCCTCTTGCCTCCCTTTGGCCTGCTCCCTTGGCTTTCTCCCTCTCTTCAATATTCTTCTTCCCGACTTGTCTCTTGGAGACTTTTGGCCACTTTGGAGCCAAGTCTGGGAATGTTTTGGAAACTTTTCAGAGGCCTTGCTGGTGACAGGGGGGACAGCAGGCAGTGACAGGCCCGGGGCTGACAGGCTCCCCCTCCCCTAGCGGGCCCTCGGCTGCCACACCCAGCTGACATAGAACCTTTGTCACAATGCCCGCTACCGTGGTGAGGATGCGGGCACTCTGCAGGTGACAGGGACCCAGCAGGACTTGGTGTCAGCTCAGCAATTGCTCAGTTCCCCAAAGAAGTTGAATTCTGCAAATTGCTGCTTTGCTCTTGAAATGATGTCATCAGGTGGGTGTTTTGGTGTAATACACTGAAAACCAGAGCAGAAATGCTGAAATATTCCCATGATATGCATGGTCTCTGCACCAAACCACCATGACTCAGCCTAAGTACATCTGCCGCTTGTTCTTTTGTACTGCCAGCTGATTGTGAAAGTACAGTATAAAAACATCTTTATGGAGAGATCTTTCTGGTTTAGGCTTAGTCTAAGTGTCTCAAGTAGCCGGGGCTTTTGTTTGGGCCTAATCCATATGGTCTGATGGCTTTCCTCCTCATCTCAAGATGAATGTGGTAGAAAATATAAATCAAAGAAACGTCCTTTGGCCTAGCCTTGCCTTGCCTTGCCTTATTTCCTTCTCATCCTGTTCTCTGTCCCAGCCTCTCTCACTAAGCCCTCGTCTGGCTGCATGTCTCTTCTTTCCTCTCTCCTTTTCTCAAACTCTCCTGCTTCCTGGCTTTCGTCTTTCAATTCCTCCATTTAAGTCCTGCAGCCCGGCACTACTTTTTTCTCTTGCCTCCCTTGGGCCTGCTCCCTTGGCTTTCTCCCTCTCTTCCATATCCTTCTTCCCGACTTGTCTCTTGGAGACTTTTGGCCACTTTGGACCCAAGTCTGGGCATGTTTTGGAAACTTTTCAGAGGCCTCGCTGGTGACAGGGGGGACAGCAGGCAGTGACAGGCCCGGGGCTGACAGGCTCCCCCTCCCCTAGCGGGCGCTCGGCTGCCACACCCAGCTGACATAGAACCTTTGTCACAATGCCCGCTACCGTGGTGAGGATGCGGGCACTCTGCAGGTGACAGGGACCCAGCAGGACTTGGTGTTCACTCAGCAATTGCTCGGTTCCCCAAAGAAGCTGAATTCTGCAAATTGCTGCTTTTGCTCTTGAAATGATGTCATCAGGTGGGGGTTTTGGTGTAATACACTGAAAACCAGAGCAGAAATGCTGAAATATTCCCATGATATGCATGGTCTCTGCACCAAACCACCATGTCTCAGCCTAAGTATGTCTGCCGCTTTTTCTTTTGTACTGCCAGCTGATTGTGGAAGTACAGTATAAAAACCATCTTTATGGAGAGATCTTTGTGGTTTAGGCTTAGTCTAAGTGTCTTAAGTAGCCGGGGCTTTTGTTTGGGCCTAATCCATATGGTCTGATGGCTTTCCTCTCATCTCAAGATGAATGTGGTAGAAAATATAAATCAAGGAAACCTCGTTTGGCCTAGCCTTGCCTTGCCTTGCCTTGCCTTATTTCCTTTTCATCCTGTTCTCTGTCCCAGCCTCTCTCACTAAGCCCTCGTCTGGCTGCATGTCTCTTCTTTCCTCTCTCCTTTTCTCAAACTCTCCTGCTTCCTGGCTTTCGTCTTTCAATTCCTCCATTTCAGTCCTGCAGCCCGGCACTACTTTTTTCTCTTGCCTCCTTTGGGCCTGCTCCCTTGGCTTTCTCCCTCTCTTCCATATCCTTCTTCCCGACTTGTCTCTTGGAGACTTTTGGCCACTTTGGAGCCAAGTCTGGGCATGTTTTGGAAACTTTTCAGAGGCCTCGCTGGTGACACGGGGGACAGCAGGCAGTGACAGGCCCGGGGCTGACAGGCTCCCCCTCCCCTAGCGGGCCCTCGGCTGCCACACCCAGCTGACATAGAACCTTTGTCACAATGCCCGCTACCGTGGTGAGGATGCGGGCACTCTGCAGGTGACAGGGACCCAGCAGGACTTGGTGTCAGCTCAGCAATTGCTCAGTTCCCCAAAGAAGCTGAATTCTGCAAATTGCTGCTTTTGCTCTTGAAATGATGTCATCAGGTGGGTGTTTTGGTGTAATACACTGAAAACCAGAGCAGAAATGCTGAAATATTCCCATGATATGCATGGTCTCTGCACCAAACCACCATGTCTCAGCCTAAGTATGTCTGCCGCTTTTTCTTTTGTACTGCCAGCTGATTGTGGAAGTACAGTATAAAAACCATCTTTATGGAGAGATCTTTGTGGTTTAGGCTTAGTCTAAGTGTCTCAAGTAGCCGGGGCTTTTGTTTGGGCCTAATCCATATGGTCTGATGGCTTTCCTCTCATCTCAAGATGAATGTGGTAGAAAATATAAATCAAGGAAACCTCGTTTGGCCTAGCCTTGCCTTGCCTTGCCTTGCCTTATTTCCTTTTCATCCTGTTCTCTGTCCCAGCCTCTCTCACTAAGCCCTCGTCTGGCTGCATGTCTCTTCTTTCCTCTCTCCTTTTCTCAAACTCTCCTGCTTCCTGGCTTTCGTCTTTCAATTCCTCCATTTCAGTCCTGCAGCCCGGCACTACTTTTTTCTCTTGCCTCCCTTGGGCCTGCTCCCTTGGCTTTCTCCCTCTCTTCCATATCCTTCTTCCCGACTTGTCTCTTGGAGACTTTTGGCCACTTTGGACCCAAGTCTGGGCATGTTTTGGAAACTTTTCAGAGGCCTCGCTGGTGACAGGGGGGACAGCAGGCAGTGACAGGCCCGGGGCTGACAGGCTCCCCCTCCCCTAGCGGGCCCTCGGCTGCCACACCCAGCTGACATAGAACCTTTGTCACAATGCCCGCTACCGTGGGGAGGATGCGGGCACTCTGCAGGTGACAGGGACCCAGCAGGTCTTGCTGTCAGCTCAGCAATTGCTCAGTTCCCCAAAGAAGTTGAATTTTGCAAATTGCTGCTTTGCTCTTGAAATGATGTCATCAGGTGGGTGTTTTGGTGTAATACACTGAAAACCAGAGCAGAAATGCTGAAATATTCCCATGATATGCATGGTCTCTGCACCAAACCACCATGACTTAGCCTAAGTACATCTGCCGCTTGTTCTTTTGTACTGCCACCTGATTGTGAAAGTACAGTATAAAAACCATCTTTATGGTAAGATCTTTGTGGTTTAGACTTAGACTAAGTGTCTCAAGTAGCCGGGGCTTTTGTTTGGGCCTAATCCATATGGTCTGATGGCTTTCCTCTCATCTCAAGATGAATGTGGTAGAAAATATAAATCAAAGAAACGTCCTTTGGCCTAGCCTTGCCTTGCCTTATTTCCTTCTCATCCTGTTCTCTGTCCCAGCCTCTCTCACTAACCCCTCGTCTGGCTGCATGTCTCTTCTTTCCTCTCTCCTTTTCTCAAACTCTCCTGCTTCCTGGCTTTCCTCTTTCAATTCCTCCATTTCATTCCTGCAGCCCGGCACTACTTTTTCCTCTTGCCTCCCTTTGGCCTGCTCCCTTGGCTTTCTCCCTCTCTTCCATATTCTTCTTCCCGACTTGTCTCTTGGAGACTTTTGGCCACTTTGGAGCCAAGTCTGGGAATGTTTTGGAAACTTTTCAGAGGCCTTGCTGGTGACAGGGGGGACAGCAGGCAGTGACAGGCCCGGGGCTGACAGGCTCCCCCTCCCCTAGCGGGCCCTCGGCTGCCACACCCAGCTGACATAGAACCTTTGTCACAATGCCCGCTACCGTGGTGAGGATGCGGGCACTCTGCAGGTGACAGGGACCCAGCAGGACTTGGTGTCAGCTCAGCAATTGCTCAGTTCCCCAAAGAAGTTGAATTCTGCAAATTGCTGCTTTGCTCTTGAAATGATGTCATCAGGTGGGTGTTTTGGTGTAATACACTGAAAACCAGAGCAGAAATGCTGAAATATTCCCATGATATGCATGGTCTCTGCACCAAACCACCATGACTCAGCCTAAGTACATCTGCCGCTTGTTCTTTTGTACTGCCAGCTGATTGTGAAAGTACAGTATAAAAACATCTTTATGGAGAGATCTTTCTGGTTTAGGCTTAGTCTAAGTGTCTCAAGTAGCCGGGGCTTTTGTTTGGGCCTAATCCATATGGTCTGATGGCTTTCCTCCTCATCTCAAGATGAATGTGGTAGAAAATATAAATCAAAGAAACGTCCTTTGGCCTAGCCTTGCCTTGCCTTGCCTTATTTCCTTCTCATCCTGTTCTCTGTCCCAGCCTCTCTCACTAAGCCCTCGTCTGGCTGCATGTCTCTTCTTTCCTCTCTCCTTTTCTCAAACTCTCCTGCTTCCTGGCTTTCGTCTTTCAATTCCTCCATTTAAGTCCTGCAGCCCGGCACTACTTTTTTCTCTTGCCTCCCTTGGGCCTGCTCCCTTGGCTTTCTCCCTCTCTTCCATATCCTTCTTCCCGACTTGTCTCTTGGAGACTTTTGGCCACTTTGGACCCAAGTCTGGGCATGTTTTGGAAACTTTTCAGAGGCCTCGCTGGTGACAGGGGGGACAGCAGGCAGTGACAGGCCCGGGGCTGACAGGCTCCCCCTCCCCTAGCGGGCGCTCGGCTGCCACACCCAGCTGACATAGAACCTTTGTCACAATGCCCGCTACCGTGGTGAGGATGCGGGCACTCTGCAGGTGACAGGGACCCAGCAGGACTTGGTGTTCACTCAGCAATTGCTCGGTTCCCCAAAGAAGCTGAATTCTGCAAATTGCTGCTTTTGCTCTTGAAATGATGTCATCAGGTGGGGGTTTTGGTGTAATACACTGAAAACCAGAGCAGAAATGCTGAAATATTCCCATGATATGCATGGTCTCTGCACCAAACCACCATGTCTCAGCCTAAGTATGTCTGCCGCTTTTTCTTTTGTACTGCCAGCTGATTGTGGAAGTACAGTATAAAAACCATCTTTATGGAGAGATCTTTGTGGTTTAGGCTTAGTCTAAGTGTCTTAAGTAGCCGGGGCTTTTGTTTGGGCCTAATCCATATGGTCTGATGGCTTTCCTCTCATCTCAAGATGAATGTGGTAGAAAATATAAATCAAGGAAACCTCGTTTGGCCTAGCCTTGCCTTGCCTTGCCTTGCCTTATTTCCTTTTCATCCTGTTCTCTGTCCCAGCCTCTCTCACTAAGCCCTCGTCTGGCTGCATGTCTCTTCTTTCCTCTCTCCTTTTCTCAAACTCTCCTGCTTCCTGGCTTTCGTCTTTCAATTCCTCCATTTCAGTCCTGCAGCCCGGCACTACTTTTTTCTCTTGCCTCCCTTGGGCCTGCTCCCTTGGCTTTCTCCCTCTCTTCCATATCCTTCTTCCCGACTTGTCTCTTGGAGACTTTTGGCCACTTTGGAGCCAAGTCTGAGCATGTTTTGGAAACTTTTCAGAGGCCTCGCTGGTGACACGGGGGACAGCAGGCAGTGACAGGCCCGGGGCTGACAGGCTCCCCCTCCCCTAGCGGGCCCTCGGCTGCCACACCCAGCTGACATAGAACCTTTGTCACAATGCCCGCTACCGTGGTGAGGATGCGGGCACTCTGCAGGTGACAGGGACCCAGCAGGACTTGGTGTCAGCTCAGCAATTGCTCAGTTCCCCAAAGAAGCTGAATTCTGCAAATTGCTGCTTTTGCTCTTGAAATGATGTCATCAGGTGGGTGTTTTGGTGTAATACACTGAAAACCAGAGCAGAAATGCTGAAATATTCCCATGATATGCATGGTCTCTGCACCAAACCACCATGTCTCAGCCTAAGTATGTCTGCCGCTTGTTCTTTTGTACTGCCAGCTGATTGTGGAAGTACAGTATAAAAACCATCTTTATGGAGAGATCTTTCTGGTTTAGGCTTAGTCTAAGTGTTTCAAGTAGCCGGGGCTTTTGTTTGGGCCTAATCCATATGGTCTGATGGCTTTCCTCTCATCTCAAGATGAATGTGGTAGAAAATATAAATCAAGGAAACCTCGTTTGGCCTAGCCTTGCCTTGCCTTGCCTTGCCTTATTTCCTTTTCATCCTGTTCTCTGTCCCAGCCTCTCTCACTAAGCCCTCGTCTGGCTGCATGTCTCTTCTTTCCTCTCTCCTTTTCTCAAACTCTCCTGCTTCCTGGCTTTCGTCTTTCAATTCCTCCATTTCAGTCCTGCAGCCCGGCACTACTTTTTTCTCTTGCCTCCCTTGGGCCTGCTCCCTTGGCTTTCTCCCTCTCTTCCATATCCTTCTTCCCGACTTGTCTCTTGGAGACTTTTGGCCACTTTGGACCCAAGTCTGGGCATGTTTTGGAAACTTTTCAGAGGCCTCGCTGGTGACAGGGGGGACAGCAGGCAGTGACAGGCCCGGGGCTGACAGGCTCCCCCTCCCCTAGCGGGCCCTCGGCTGCCACACCCAGCTGACATAGAACCTTTGTCACAATGCCCGCTACCGTGGGGAGGATGCGGGCACTCTGCAGGTGACAGGGACCCAGCAGGTCTTGCTGTCAGCTCAGCAATTGCTCAGTTCCCCAAAGAAGTTGAATTTTGCAAATTGCTGCTTTGCTCTTGAAATGATGTCATCAGGTGGGTGTTTTGGTGTAATACACTGAAAACCAGAGCAGAAATGCTGAAATATTCCCATGATATGCATGGTCTCTGCACCAAACCACCATGACTCAGCCTAAGTACATCTGCCGCTTGTTCTTTTGTACTGCCAGCTGATTGTGAAAGTACAGTATAAAAACATCTTTATGGAGAGATCTTTCTGGTTTAGGCTTAGTCTAAGTGTCTCAAGTAGCCGGGGCTTTTGTTTGGGCCTAATCCATATGGTCTGATGGCTTTCCTCCTCATCTCAAGATGAATGTGGTAGAAAATATAAATCAAGGAAACCTCGTTTGGCCTAGCCTTGCCTTGCCTTGCCTTATTTCCTTCTCATCCTGTTCTCTGTCCCAGCCTCTCTCACTAAGCCCTCGTCTGGCTGCATGTCTCTTCTTTCCTCTCTCCTTTTCTCAAACTCTCCTGCTTCCTGGCTTTCGTCTTTCAATTCCTCCATTTCAGTCCTGCAGCCCGGCACTACTTTTTCCTCTTGCCTCCCTTTGGCCTGCTCCCTTGGCTTTCTCCCTCTCTTCCATATTCTTCTTCCCGACTTGTCTCTTGGAGACTTTTGGCCACTTTGGAGCCAAGTCTGGGCATGTTTTGGAAACTTTTCAGAGGCCTTGCTGGTGACAGGGGGGACAGCAGGCAGTGACAGGCCCGGGGCTGACAGGCTCCCCCTCCCCTAGCGGGCGCTCGGCTGCCACACCCAGCTGACATAGAACCTTTGTCACAATGCCCGCTACCGTGGTGAGGATGCGGGCACTCTGCAGGTGACAGGGACCCAGCAGGACTTGCTGTCAGCTCAGCAATTGCTCAGTTCCCCAAAGAAGTTGAATTTTGCAAATTGCTGCTTTGCTCTTGAAATGATGTCATCAGGTGGGTGTTTTGGTGTAATACACTGAAAACCAGAGCAGAAATGCTGAAATATTCCCATGATATGCATGGTCTCTGCACCAAACCACCATGTCTCAGCCTAAGTATGTCTGCCGCTTGTTCTTTTGTACTGCCAGCTGATTGTGGAAGTACAGTATAAAAACCATCTTTATGGAGAGATCTTTCTGGTTTAGGCTTAGTCTAAGTGTCTCAAGTAGCCGGGGCTTTTGTTTGGGCCTAATCCATATGGTCTGATGGCTTTACTCTCATCTCAAGATGAATGTGGTAGAAAATATAAATCAAGGAAACCTCGTTTGGCCTAGCCTTGCCTTGCCTTGCCTTGCCTTATTTCCTTTTCATCCTGTTCTCTGTCCCAGCCTCTCTCACTAAGCCCTCGTCTGGCTGCATGTCTCTTCTTTCCTCTCTCCTTTTCTCAAACTCTCCTGCTTCCTGGCTTTCGTCTTTCAATTCCTCCATTTCAGTCCTGCAGCCCGGCACTACTTTTTTCTCTTGCCTCCCTTGGGCCTGCTCCCTTGGCTTTCTCCCTCTCTTCCATATCCTTCTTCCCGACTTGTCTCTTGGAGACTTTTGGCCACTTTGGAGCCAAGTCTGGGGATGTTTTGGAAAATTTTCAGAGGCCTCGCTGGTGACACGGGGGACAGCAGGCAGTGACAGGCCCGGGGCTGACAGGCTCCCCCTCCCCTAGCGGGCCCTCGGGTGCCACACCCAGCTGACATAGAACCTTTGTCACAATGCCCGCTACCGTGGTGAGGATGCGGGCACTCTGCAGGTGACAGGGACCCAGCAGGACTTGCTGTCAGCTCAGCAATTGCTCAGTTCCCCAAAGAAGTTGAATTTTGCAAATTGCTGCTTTGCTCTTGAAATGATGTCATCAGGTGGGTGTTTTGGTGTAATACACTGAAAACCAGAGCAGAAATGCTGAAATATTCCCATGATATGCATGGTCTCTGCACCAAACCACCATGTCTCAGCCTAAGTATGTCTGCCGCTTGTTCTTTTGTACTGCCAGCTGATTGTGGAAGTACAGTATAAAAACCATCTTTATGGAGAGATCTTTGTGGTTTAGGCTTAGTCTAAGTGTCTCAAGTAGCCGGGGCTTTTGTTTGGGCCTAATCCATATGGTCTGATGGCTTTCCTCTCATCTCAAGATGAATGTGGTAGAAAATATAAATCAAGGAAACCTCGTTTGGCCTAGCCTTGCCTTGCCTTGCCTTGCCTTATTTCCTTTTCATCCTGTTCTCTGTCCCAGCCTCTCTCACTAAGCCCTCGTCTGGCTGCATGTCTCTTCTTTCCTCTCTCCTTTTCTCAAACTCTCCTGCTTCCTGGCTTTCGTCTTTCAATTCCTCCATTTCAGTCCTGCAGCCCGGCACTACTTTTTTCTCTTGCCTCCCTTGGGCCTGCTCCCTTGGCTTTCTCCCTCTCTTCCATATCCTTCTTCCCGACTTGTCTCTTGGAGACTTTTGGCCACTTTGGACCCAAGTCTGGGCATGTTTTGGAAACTTTTCAGAGGCCTCGCTGGTGACAGGGGGGACAGCAGGCAGTGACAGGCCCGGGGCTGACAGGCTCCCCCTCCCCTAGCGGGCGCTCGGCTGCCACACCCAGCTGACATAGAACCTTTGTCACAATGCCCGCTACCGTGGTGAGGATGCGGGCACTCTGCAGGTGACAGGGACCCAGCAGGACTTGGTGTCAGCTCAGCAATTGCTCAGTTCCCCAAAGAAGCTGAATTCTGCAAATTGCTGCTTTTGCTCTTGAAATGATGTCATCAGGTGGGTGTTTTGGTGTAATACACTGAAAACCAGAGCAGAAATGCTGAAATATTCCCATGATATGCATGGTCTCTGCACCAAACCACCATGTCTCAGCCTAAGTATGTCTGCCGCTTGTTCTTTTGTACTGCCAGCTGATTGTGGAAGTACAGTATAAAAACCATCTTTATGGAGAGATCTTTCTGGTTTAGGCTTAGTCTAAGTGTCTCAAGTAGCCGGGGCTTTTGTTTGGGCCTAATCCATATGGTCTGATGGCTTTCCTCTCATCTCAAGATGAATGTGGTAGAAAATATAAATCAAGGAAACCTCGTTTGGCCTAGCCTTGCCTTGCCTTATTTCCTTCTCATCCTGTTCTCTGTCCCAGCCTCTCTCACTAAGCCCTCGTCTGGCTGCATGTCTCTTCTTTCCTCTCTCCTTTTCTCAAACTCTCCTGCTTCCTGGCTTACCTCTTTCAATTCCTCCATTTCAGTCCTGCAGCCCGGCACTACTTTTTTCTCTTGCCTCCCTTGGGCCTGCTCCCTTGGCTTTCTCCCTCTCTTCCATATCCTTCTTCCCGACTTGTCTCTTGGAGACTTTTGGCCACTTTGGAGCCAAGTCTGGGCATGTTTTGGAAACTTTTCAGAGGCCTCGCTGGTGACAGGGGGGACAGCAGGCAGTGACAGGCCCGGGGCTGACAGGCTCCCCCTCCCCTAGCGGGCGCTCGGCTGCCACACCCAGCTGACATAGAACTTTTGTCACAATGCCCGCTACCGTGGTGAGGATGCGGGCACTCTGCAGGTGACAGGGACCCAGCAGGACTTGCTGTCAGCTCAGCAATTGCTCAGTTCCCCAAAGAAGTTGAATTTTGCAAATTGCTGCTTTGCTCTTGAAATGATGTCATCAGGTGGGTGTTTTGGTATAATACACTGAAAACCAGAGCAGAAATGCTGAAATATTCCCATGATATGCATGGTCTCTGCACCAAACCACCATGTCTCAGCCTAAGTATGTCTGCCGCTTGTTCTTTTGTACTGCCAGCTGATTGTGGAAGTACAGTATAAAAACCATCTTTATGGAGAGATCTTTGTGGTTTAGGCTTAGACTAAGTGTCTCAAGTAGCCGGGGCTTTTGTTTGGGCCTAATCCATATGGTCTGATGGCCTTCCTCTCATCTCAAGATGAATGTGGTAGAAAATATAAATCAAGGAAACCTCGTTTGGCCTAGCCTTGCCTTGCCTTGCCTTGCCTTATTTCCTTCTCATCCTGTTCTCTGTCCCAGCCTCTCTCACTAACCCCTCATCTGGCTGCATGTCTCTTCTTTCCTCTCTCCTTTTCTCAAACTCTCCTGCTTCCTGGCTTTCCTCTTTCAATTCCTCCATTTCATTCCTGCAGCCCGGCACTACTTTTTCCTCTTGCCTCCCTTTGGCCTGCTCCCTTGGCTTTCTCCCTCTCTTCCATATTCTTCTTCCCGACTTGTCTCTTGGAGACTTTTGGCCACTTTGGAGCCAAGTCTGGGAATGTTTTGGAAACTTTTCAGAGGCCTTGCTGGTGACAGGGGGGACAGCAGGCAGTGACAGGCCCGGGGCTGACAGGCTCCCCCTCCCCTAGCGGGCGCTCGGCTGCCACACCCAGCTGACATAGAACCTTTGTCACAATGCCCGCTACCGTGGTGAGGATGCGGGCACTCTGCAGGTGACAGGGACCCAGCAGGACTTGGTGTCAGCTCAGCAATTGCTCAGTTCCCCAAAGAAGTTGAATTCTGCAAATTGCTGCTTTTGCTCTTGAAATGATGTCATCAGGTGGGTGTTTTGGTGTAATACACTGAAAACCAGAGCAGAAATGCTGAAATATTCCCATGATATGCATGGTCTCTGCACCAAACCACCATGACTTAGCCTAAGTACATCTGCCGCTTGTTCTTTTGTACTGCCACCTGATTGTGAAAGTACAGTATAAAAACCATCTTTATGGTAAGATCTTTGTGGTTTAGACTTAGACTAAGTGTCTCAAGTAGCCGGGGCTTTTGTTTGGGCCTAATCCATATGGTCTGATGGCTTTCCTCTCATCTCAAGATGAATGTGGTAGAAAATATAAATCAAAGAAACGTCCTTTGGCCTAGCCTTGCCTTGCCTTATTTCCTTCTCATCCTGTTCTCTGTCCCAGCCTCTCTCACTAACCCCTCGTCTGGCTGCATGTCTCTTCTTTCCTCTCTCCTTTTCTCAAACTCTCCTGCTTCCTGGCTTTCCTCTTTCAATTCCTCCATTTCATTCCTGCAGCCCGGCACTACTTTTTCCTCTTGCCTCCCTTTGGCCTGCTCCCTTGGCTTTCTCCCTCTCTTCCATATTCTTCTTCCCGACTTGTCTCTTGGAGACTTTTGGCCACTTTGGAGCCAAGTCTGGGAATGTTTTGGAAACTTTTCAGAGGCCTTGCTGGTGACAGGGGGGACAGCAGGCAGTGACAGGCCCGGGGCTGACAGGCTCCCCCTCCCCTAGCGGGCCCTCGGCTGCCACACCCAGCTGACATAGAACCTTTGTCACAATGCCCGCTACCGTGGTGAGGATGCGGGCACTCTGCAGGTGACAGGGACCCAGCAGGACTTGGTGTCAGCTCAGCAATTGCTCAGTTCCCCAAAGAAGTTGAATTCTGCAAATTGCTGCTTTGCTCTTGAAATGATGTCATCAGGTGGGTGTTTTGGTGTAATACACTGAAAACCAGAGCAGAAATGCTGAAATATTCCCATGATATGCATGGTCTCTGCACCAAACCACCATGACTCAGCCTAAGTACATCTGCCGCTTGTTCTTTTGTACTGCCAGCTGATTGTGAAAGTACAGTATAAAAACATCTTTATGGAGAGATCTTTCTGGTTTAGGCTTAGTCTAAGTGTCTCAAGTAGCCGGGGCTTTTGTTTGGGCCTAATCCATATGGTCTGATGGCTTTCCTCCTCATCTCAAGATGAATGTGGTAGAAAATATAAATCAAAGAAACGTCCTTTGGCCTAGCCTTGCCTTGCCTTGCCTTATTTCCTTCTCATCCTGTTCTCTGTCCCAGCCTCTCTCACTAAGCCCTCGTCTGGCTGCATGTCTCTTCTTTCCTCTCTCCTTTTCTCAAACTCTCCTGCTTCCTGGCTTTCGTCTTTCAATTTTTCCATTTCAGTCCTGCAGCCCGGCACTACTTTTTTCTCTTGCCTCCCTTTGGCCTGCTCCCTTGGCTTTCTCCCTCTCTTCCATATCCTTCTTCCCGACTTGTCTCTTGGAGACTTTTGGCCACTTTGGACCCAAGTCTGGGCATGTTTTGGAAACTTTTCTGAGGCCTCGCTGGTGACAGGGGGGACAGCAGGCAGTGACAGGCCCGGGGCTGACAGGCTCCCCCTCCCCTAGCGGGCGCTCGGCTGCCACACCCAGCTGACATAGAACCTTTGTCACAATGCCCGCTACCGTGGTGAGGTAGTGGGCACTCTGCAGGTGACAGGGACCCAGCAGGACTTGCTGTCAGCTCAGCAATTGCTCAGTTCCCCAAAGAAGTTGAATTTTGCAAATTGCTGCTTTGCTCTTGAAATGATGTCATCAGGTGGGTGTTTTGGTGTAATACACTGAAAACCAGAGCAGAAATGCTGAAATATTCCCATGATATGCATGGTCTCTGCACCAAACCACCATGTCTCAGCCTAAGTATGTCTGCCGCTTGTTCTTTTGTACTGCCAGCTGATTGTGGAAGTACAGTATAAAAACCATCTTTATGGAGAGATCTTTGTGGTTTAGGCTTAGTCTAAGTGTCTTAAGTAGCCGGGGCTTTTGTTTGGGCCTAATCCATATGGTCTGATGGCTTTCCTCTCATCTCAAGATGAATGTGGTAGAAAATATAAATCAAGGAAACCTCGTTTGGCCTAGCCTTGCCTTGCCTTGCCTTGCCTTATTTCCTTTTCATCCTGTTCTCTGTCCCAGCCTCTCTCACTAAGCCCTCGTCTGGCTGCATGTCTCTTCTTTCCTCTCTCCTTTTCTCAAACTCTCCTGCTTCCTGGCTTTCGTCTTTCAATTCCTCCATTTCAGTCCTGCAGCACGGCACTACTTTTTTCTCTTGCCTCCCTTTGGCCTGCTCCCTTGGCTTTCTCCCTCTCTTCCATATCCTTCTTCCCGACTTGTCTCTTGGAGACTTTTGGCCACTTTGGACCCAAGTCTGGGCATGTTTTGGAAACTTTTCAGAGGCCTCGCTGGTGACAGGGGGGACAGCAGGCAGTGACAGGCCCGGGGCTGACAGGCTCCCCCTCCCCTAGCGGGCGCTCGGCTGCCACACCCAGCTGACATAGAACCTTTGTCACAATGCCCGCTACCGTGGTGAGGATGCGGGCACTCTGCAGGTGACAGGGACCCAGCAGGACTTGCTGTCAGCTCAGCAATTGCTCAGTTCCCCAAAGAAGTTGAATTTTGCAAATTGCTGCTTTGCTCTTGAAATGATGTCATCAGGTGGGTGTTTTGGTGTAATACACTGAAAACCAGAGCAGAAATGCTGAAATATTCCCATGATATGCATGGTCTCTGCACCAAACCACCATGTCTCAGCCTAAGTATGTCTGCCGCTTGTTCTTTTGTACTGCCAGCTGATTGTGGAAGTACAGTATAAAAACCATCTTTATGGAGAGATCTTTGTGGTTTAGGCTTAGTCTAAGTGTCTCAAGTAGCCGGGGCTTTTGTTTGGGCCTAATCCATATGGTCTGATGGCTTTCCTCTCATCTCAAGATGAATGTGGTAGAAAATATAAATCAAGGAAACCTCGTTTGGCCTAGCCTTGCCTTGCCTTGCCTTGCCTTATTTCCTTTTCATCCTGTTCTCTGTCCCAGCCTCTCTCACTAAGCCCTCGTCTGGCTGCATGTCTCTTCTTTCCTCTCTCCTTTTCTCAAACTCTCCTGCTTCCTGGCTTTCGTCTTTCAATTCCTCCATTTCAGTCCTGCAGCCCGGCACTACTTTTTTCTCTTGCCTCCCTTTGGCCTGCTCCCTTGGCTTTCTCCCTCTCTTCCATATCCTTCTTCCCGACTTGTCTCTTGGAGACTTTTGGCCACTTTGGACCCAAGTCTGGGCATGTTTTGGAAACTTTTCAGAGGCCTCGCTGGTGACACGGGGGACAGCAGGCAGTGACAGGCCCGGGGCTGACAGGCTCCCCCTCCCCTAGCGGGCGCTCGGCTGCCACACCCAGCTGACATAGAACCTTTGTCACAATGCCCGCTACCGTGGTGAGGTAGTGGGCACTCTGCAGGTGACAGGGACCCAGCAGGACTTGCTGTCAGCTCAGCAATTGCTCAGTTCCCCAAAGAAGTTGAATTTTGCAAATTGCTGCTTTGCTCTTGAAATGATGTCATCAGGTGGGTGTTTTGGTGTAATACACTGAAAACCAGAGCAGAAATGCTGAAATATTCCCATGATATGCATGGTCTCTGCACCAAACCACCATGTCTCAGCCTAAGTATGTCTGCCGCTTGTTCTTTTGTACTGCCAGCTGATTGTGGAAGTACAGTATAAAAACCATCTTTATGGAGAGATCTTTCTGGTTTAGGCTTAGTCTAAGTGTCTCAAGTAGCCGGGGCTTTTGTTTGGGCCTAATCCATATGGTCTGATGGCTTTCCTCTCATCTCAAGATGAATGTGGTAGAAAATATAAATCAAGGAAACCTCGTTTGGCCTAGCCTTGCCTTGCCTTGCCTTGCCTTATTTCCTTTTCATCCTGTTCTCTGTCCCAGCCTCTCTCACTAAGCCCTCGTCTGGCTGCATGTCTCTTCTTTCCTCTCTCCTTTTCTCAAACTCTCCTGCTTCCTGGCTTTCGTCTTTCAATTCCTCCATTTCAGTCCTGCAGCCCGGCACTACTTTTTTCTCTTGCCTCCCTTGGGCCTGCTCCCTTGGCTTTCTCCCTCTCTTCCATATCCTTCTTCCCGACTTGTCTCTTGGAGACTTTTGGCCACTTTGGACCCAAGTCTGGGCATGTTTTGGAAACTTTTCAGAGGCCTCGCTGGTGACACGGGGGACAGCAGGCAGTGACAGGCCCGGGGCTGACAGGCTCCCCCTCCCCTAGCGGGCCCTCGGCTGCCACACCCAGCTGACATAGAACCTTTGTCACAATGCCCGCTACCGTGGTGAGGATGCGGGCACTCTGCAGGTGACAGGGACCCAGCAGGACTTGGTGTCAGCTCAGCAATTGCTCAGTTCCCCAAAGAAGCTGAATTCTGCAAATTGCTGCTTTTGCTCTTGAAATGATGTCATCAGGTGGGTGTTTTGGTGTAATACACTGAAAACCAGAGCAGAAATGCTGAAATATTCCCATGATATGCATGGTCTCTGCACCAAACCACCATGTCTCAGCCTAAGTATGTCTGCCGCTTTTTCTTTTGTACTGCCAGCTGATTGTGGAAGTACAGTATAAAAACCATCTTTATGGAGAGATCTTTCTGGTTTAGGCTTAGTCTAAGTGTCTCAAGTAGCCGGGGCTTTTGTTTGGGCCTAATCCATATGGTCTGATGGCTTTCCTCTCATCTCAAGATGAATGTGGTAGAAAATATAAATCAAGGAAACCTCGTTTGGCCTAGCCTTGCCTTGCCTTGCCTTGCCTTATTTCCTTTTCATCCTGTTCTCTGTCCCAGCCTCTCTCACTAAGCCCTCGTCTGGCTGCATGTCTCTTCTTTCCTCTCTCCTTTTCTCAAACTCTCCTGCTTCCTGGCTTACCTCTTTCAATTCCTCCATTTCAGTCCTGCAGCCCGGCACTACTTTTTTCTCTTGCCTCCCTTTGGCCTGCTCCCTTGGCTTTCTCCCTCTCTTCCATATCCTTCTTCCCGACTTGTCTCTTGGAGACTTTTGGCCACTTTGGAGCCAAGTCTGGGCATGTTTTGGAAAATTTTCAGAGGCCTCGCTGGTGACACGGGGGACAGCAGGCAGTGACAGGCCCGGGGCTGACAGGCTCCCCCTCCCCTAGCGGGCCCTCGGCTGCCACACCCAGCTGACATAGAACCTTTGTCACAATGCCCGCTACCGTGGTGAGGATGCGGGCACTCTGCAGGTGACAGGGACCCAGCAGGACTTGCTGTCAGCTCAGCAATTGCTCAGTTCCCCAAAGAAGTTGAATTTTGCAAATTGCTGCTTTGCTCTTGAAATGATGTCATCAGGTGGGTGTTTTGGTGTAATACACTGAAAACCAGAGCAGAAATGCTGAAATATTCCCATGATATGCATGGTCTCTGCACCAAACCACCATGTCTCAGCCTAAGTATGTCTGCCGCTTGTTCTTTTGTACTGCCAGCTGATTGTGGAAGTACAGTATAAAAACCATCTTTATGGAGAGATCTTTCTGGTTTAGGCTTAGTCTAAGTGTCTCAAGTAGCCGGGGCTTTTGTTTGGGCCTAATCCATATGGTCTGATGGCTTTCCTCTCATCTCAAGATGAATGTGGTAGAAAATATAAATCAAGGAAACCTCGTTTGGCCTAGCCTTGCCTTGCCTTGCCTTGCCTTATTTCCTTTTCATCCTGTTCTCTGTCCCAGCCTCTCTCACTAAGCCCTCGTCTGGCTGCATGTCTCTTCTTTCCTCTCTCCTTTTCTCAAACTCTCCTGCTTCCTGGCTTTCGTCTTTCAATTCCTCCATTTCAGTCCTGCAGCCCGGCACTACTTTTTTCTCTTGCCTCCCTTGGGCCTGCTCCCTTGGCTTTCTCCCTCTCTTCCATATCCTTCTTCCCGACTTGTCTCTTGGAGACTTTTGGCCACTTTGGACCCAAGTCTGGGCATGTTTTGGAAACTTTTCAGAGGCCTCGCTGGTGACACGGGGGACAGCAGGCAGTGACAGGCCCGGGGCTGACAGGCTCCCCCTCCCCTAGCGGGCCCTCGGCTGCCACACCCAGCTGACATAGAACCTTTGTCACAATGCCCGCTACCGTGGTGAGGATGCGGGCACTCTGCAGGTGACAGGGACCCAGCAGGACTTGGTGTCAGCTCAGCAATTGCTCAGTTCCCCAAAGAAGCTGAATTCTGCAAATTGCTGCTTTTGCTCTTGAAATGATGTCATCAGGTGGGTGTTTTGGTGTAATACACTGAAAACCAGAGCAGAAATGCTGAAATATTCCCATGATATGCATGGTCTCTGCACCAAACCACCATGTCTCAGCCTAAGTATTTCTGCCGCTTTTTCTTTTGTACTGCCAGCTGATTGTGGAAGTACAGTATAAAAACCATCTTTACGGAGAGATCTTTGTGGTTTAGGCTTAGTCTAAGTGTCTCAAGTAGCCGGGGCTTTTGTTTGGGCCTAATCCATATGGTCTGATGGCTTTCCTCTCATCTCAAGATGAATGTGGTAGAAAATATAAATCAAGGAAACCTCGTTTGGCCTAGCCTTGCCTTGCCTTGCCTTGCCTTATTTCCTTTCCATCCTGTTCTCTGTCCCAGCCTCTCTCACTAAGCCCTCGTCTGGCTGCATGTCTCTTCTTTCCTCTCTCCTTTTCTCAAACTCTCCTGCTTCCTGGCTTTCGTCTTTCAATTCCTCCATTTCAGTCCTGCAGCCCGGTACTACTTTTTTCTCTTGCCTCCCTTTGGCCTGCTCCCTTGGCTTTCTCCCTCTCTTCCATATCCTTCTTCCCGACTTGTCTCTTGGAGACTTTTGGCCACTTTGGACCCAAGTCTGGGCATGTTTTGGAAACTTTTCAGAGGCCTCGCTGGTGACACGGGGGACAGCAGGCAGTGACAGGCCCGGGGCTGACAGGCTCCCCCTCCCCTAGCGGGCGCTCGGCTGCCACACCCAGCTGACATAGAACCTTTGTCACAATGCCCGCTACCGTGGTGAGGATGCGGGCACTCTGCAGGTGACAGGGACCCAGCAGGACTTGCTGTCAGCTCAGCAATTGCTCAGTTCCCCAAAGAAGTTGAATTTTGCAAATTGCTGCTTTGCTCTTGAAATGATGTCATCAGGTGGGTGTTTTGGTGTAATACACTGAAAACCAGAGCAGAAATGCTGAAATATTCCCATGATATGCATGGTCTCTGCACCAAACCACCATGTCTCAGCCTAAGTATGTCTGCCGCTTGTTCTTTTGTACTGCCAGCTGATTGTGGAAGTACAGTATAAAAACCATCTTTATGGAGAGATCTTTGTGGTTTAGGCTTAGTCTAAGTGTCTCAAGTAGCCGGGGCTTTTGTTTGGGCCTAATCCATATGGTCTGATGGCTTTCCTCTCATCTCAAGATGAATGTGGTAGAAAATACAAATCAAGGAAACCTCGTTTGGCCTAGCCTTGCCTTGCCTTGCCTTGCCTTATTTCCTTCTCATCCTGTTCTCTGTCCCAGCCTCTCTCACTAAGCCCTCGTCTGGCTGCATGTCTCTTCTTTCCTCTCTCCTTTTCTCAAACTCTCCTGCTTCCTGGCTTTCGTCTTTCAATTCCTCCATTTCAGTCCTGCAGCCCGGCACTACTTTTTTCTCTTGCCTCCCTTGGGCCTGCTCCCTTGGCTTTCTCCCTCTCTTCCATATCCTTCTTCCCGACTTGTCTCTTGGAGACTTTTGGCCACTTTGGACCCAAGTCTGGGCATGTTTTGGAAACTTTTCAGAGGCCTCGCTGGTGACACGGGGGACAGCAGGCAGTGAAAGGCCCGGGGCTGACAGGCTCCCCCTCCCCTAGCGGGCCCTCGGCTGCCACACCCAGCTGACATAGAACCTTTGTCACAATGCCCGCTACCGTGGTGAGGATGCGGGCACTCTGCAGGTGACAGGGACCCAGCAGGACTTGGTGTCAGCTCAGCAATTGCTCAGTTCCCCAAAGAAGCTGAATTCTGCAAATTGCTGCTTTTGCTCTTGAAATGATGTCATCAGGTGGGTGTTTTGGTGTAATACACTGAAAACCAGAGCAGAAATGCTGAAATATTCCCATGATATGCATGGTCTCTGCACCAAACCACCATGTCTCAGCCTAAGTATTTCTGCCGCTTTTTCTTTTGTACTGCCAGCTGATTGTGGAAGTACAGTATAAAAACCATCTTTATGGAGAGATCTTTGTGGTTTAGGCTTAGTCTAAGTGTCTCAAGTAGCCGGGGCTTTTGTTTGGGCCTAATCCATATGGTCTGATGGCTTTCCTCTCATCTCAAGATGAATGTGGTAGAAAATATAAATCAAGGAAACCTCGTTTGGCCTAGCCTTGCCTTGCCTTGCCTTGCCTTATTTCCTTTTCATCCTGTTCTCTGTCCCAGCCTCTCTCACTAAGCCCTCGTCTGGCTGCATGTCTCTTCTTTCCTCTCTCCTTTTCTCAAACTCTCCTGCTTCCTGGCTTTCGTCTTTCAATTCCTCCATTTCAGTCCTGCAGCCCGGCACTACTTTTTTCTCTTGCCTCCCTTGGGCCTGCTCCCTTGGCTTTCTCCCTCTCTTCCATATCCTTCTTCCCGACTTGTCTCTTGGAGACTTTTGGCCACTTTGGAGCCAAGTCTGGGGATGTTTTGGAAACTTTTCAGAGGCCTCGCTGGTGACAGGGGGGACAGCAGGCAGTGACAGGCCCGGGGCTGACAGGCTCCCCCTCCCCTAGCGGGCGCTCGGCTGCCACACCCAGCTGACATAGAACCTTTGTCACAATGCCCGCTACCGTGGTGAGGATGCGGGCACTCTGCAGGTGACAGGGACCCAGCAGGACTTGCTGTCAGCTCAGCAATTGCTCAGTTCCCCAAAGAAGTTGAATTTTGCAAATTGCTGCTTTGCTCTTGAAATGATGTCATCAGGTGGGTGTTTTGGTGTAATACACTGAAAACCAGAGCAGAAATGCTGAAATATTCCCATGATATGCATGGTCTCTGCACCAAACCACCATGTCTCAGCCTAAGTATGTCTGCCGCTTGTTCTTTTGTACTGCCAGCTGATTGTGAAAGTACAGTATAAAAACCATCTTTATGGAGAGATCTTTCTGGTTTAGGCTTAGTCTAAGTGTCTCAAGTAGCCGGGGCTTTTGTTTGGGCCTAATCCATATGGTCTGATGGCTTTCCTCCTCATCTCAAGATGAATGTGGTAGAAAATATAAATCAAAGAAACGTCCTTTGGCCTAGCCTTTCCTTGCCTTGCCTTATTTCCTTTTCATCCTGTTCTCTGTCCCAGCCTCTCTCACTAAGCCCTCGTCTGGCTGCATGTCTCTTCTTTCCTCTCTCCTTTTCTCAAACTCTCCTGCTTCCTGGCTTTCGTCTTTCAATTCCTCCATTTCAGTCCTGCAGCCCGGCACTACTTTTTTCTCTTGCCTCCCTTGGGCCTGCTCCCTTGGCTTTCTCCCTCTCTTCCATATCCTTCTTCCCGACTTGTCTCTTGGAGACTTTTGGCCACTTTGGACCCAAGTCTGGGCATGTTTTGGAAACTTTTCAGAGGCCTCGCTGGTGACAGGGGGGACAGCAGGCAGTGACAGGCCCGGGGCTGACAGGCTCCCCCTCCCCTAGCGGGCGCTCGGCTGCCACACCCAGCTGACATAGAACCTTTGTCACAATGCCCGCTACCGTGGTGAGGATGCGGGCACTCTGCAGGTGACAGGGACCCAGCAGGACTTGGTGTTCGCTCAGCAATTGCTCGGTTCCCCAAAGAAGCTGAATTCTGCAAATTGCTGCTTTTGCTCTTGAAATGATGTCATCAGGTGGGGGTTTTGGTGTAATACACTGAAAACCAGAGCAGAAATGCTGAAATATTCCCATGATATGCATGGTCTCTGCACCAAACCACCATGTCTCAGCCTAAGTATGTCTGCCGCTTGTTCTTTTGTACTGACAGAAGATTGTGGAAGTACAGTATAAAAACCATCTTTATGGAGAGATCTTTCTGGTTTAGGCTTAGTCTAAGTGTCTTAAGTAGCCGGGGCTTTTGTTTGGGCCTAATCCATATGGTCTGATGGCTTTCCTCTCATCTCAAGATGAATGTGGTAGAAAATATAAATCAAAGAAACGTCCTTTGGCCTAGCCTTGCCTTGCCTTGCCTTATTTCCTTCTCATCCTGTTCTCTGTCCCAGCCTCTCTCACTAAGCCCTCGTCTGGCTGCATGTCTCTTCTTTCCTCTCTCCTTTTCTCAAACTCTCCTGCTTCCTGGCTTTCCTCTTTCAATTCCTCCATTTCAGTCCTGCAGCCCGGCACTACTTTTTTCTCTTGCCTCCCTTGGGCCTGCTCCCTTGGCTTTCTCCCTCTCTTCCATATCCTTCTTCCTGACTTGTCTCTTGGAGACTTTTGGCCACTTTGGACCCAAGTCTGGGCATGTTTTGGAAACTTTTCAGAGGCCTCGCTGGTGACAGGGGGGACAGCAGGCAGTGACAGGCCCGGGGCTGACAGGCTCCCCCTCCCCTAGCGGGCGCTCGGCTGCCACACCCAGCTGACGTAAAACCTTTGTCACAATGCCCGCTACCGTGGTGAGGATGCGGGCACTCTGCAGGTGACAGGGACCCAGCAGGACTTGCTGTCAGCTCAGCAATTGCTCAGTTCCCCAAAAAAGCTGAATTCTGCAAATTGCTGCTTTGCTCTTGAAATGATGTCATCAGGTGGGTGTTTTGGTGTAATACACTGAAAACCAGAGCAGAAATGCTGAAATATTCCCATGATATGCATGGTCTCTGCACCAAACCACCATGTCTCAGCCTAAGTATGTCTGCCGCTTGTTCTTTTGTACTGCCAGCTGATTGTGGAAGTACAGTATAAAAACCATCTTTATGGAGAGATCTTTCTGGTTTAGGCTTAGTCTAAGTGTCTCAAGTAGCCGGGGCTTTTGTTTGGGCCTAATCCATATGGTCTGATGGCTTTCCTCTCATCTCAAGATGAATGTGGTAGAAAATATAAATCAAGGAAACCTCGTTTGGCCTAGCCTTGCCTTGCCTTGCCTTGCCTTATTTCCTTTTCATCCTGTTCTCTGTCCCAGCCTCTCTCACTAAGCCCTCGTCTGGCTGCATGTCTCTTCTTTCCTCTCTCCTTTTCTCAAACTCTCCTGCTTCCTGGCTTTCGTCTTTCAATTCCTCCATTTCAGTCCTGCAGCCCGGCACTACTTTTTTCTCTTGCCTCCCTTGGGCCTGCTCCCTTGGCTTTCTCCCTCTCTTCCATATCCTTCTTCCCGACTTGTCTCTTGGAGACTTTTGGCCACTTTGGACCCAAGTCTGGGCATGTTTTGGAAACTTTTCAGAGGCCTCGCTGGTGACACGGGGGACAGCAGGCAGTGACAGGCCCGGGGCTGACAGGCTCCCCCTCCCCTAGCGGGCGCTCGGCTGCCACACCCAGCTGACATAGAACCTTTGTCACAATGCCCGCTACCGTGGTGAGGATGCGGGCACTCTGCAGGTGACAGGGACCCAGCAGGACTTGGTGTCAGCTCAGCAATTGCTCAGTTCCCCAAAGAAGCTGAATTCTGCAAATTGCTGCTTTTGCTCTTGAAATGATGTCATCAGGTGGGTGTTTTGGTGTAATACACTGAAAACCAGAGCAGAAATGCTGAAATATTCCCATGATATGCATGGTCTCTGCACCAAACCACCATGTCTCAGCCTAAGTATTTCTGCCGCTTTTTCTTTTGTACTGCCAGCTGATTGTGGAAGTACAGTATAAAAACCATCTTTATGGAGAGATCTTTGTGGTTTAGGCTTAGTCTAAGTGTCTCAAGTAGCCGGGGCTTTTGTTTGGGCCTAATCCATATGGTCTGATGGCTTTCCTCTCATCTCAAGATGAATGTGGTAGAAAATATAAATCAAGGAAACCTCGTTTGGCCTAGCCTTGCCTTGCCTTGCCTTGCCTTATTTCCTTTTCATCCTGTTCTCTGTCCCAGCCTCTCTCACTAAGCCCTCGTCTGGCTGCATGTCTCTTCTTTCCTCTCTCCTTTTCTCAAACTCTCCTGCTTCCTGGCTTTCGTCTTTCAATTCCTCCATTTCAGTCCTGCAGCCCGGCACTACTTTTTTCTCTTGCCTCCCTTGGGCCTGCTCCCTTGGCTTTCTCCCTCTCTTCCATATCCTTCTTCCCGACTTGTCTCTTGGAGACTTTTGGCCACTTTGGAGCCAAGTCTGGGCATGTTTTGGAAACTTTTCAGAGGCCTCGCTGGTGACACGGGGGACAGCAGGCAGTGACAGGCCCGGGGCTGACAGGCTCCCCCTCCCCTAGCGGGCCCTCGGCTGCCACACCCAGCTGACATAGAACCTTTGTTACAATGCCCGCTACCGTGGTGAGGATGCGGGCACTCTGCAGGTGACAGGGACCCAGCAGGACTTGCTGTCAGCTCAGCAATTGCTCAGTTCCCCAAAGAAGTTGAATTTTGCAAATTGCTGCTTTGCTCTTGAAATGATGTCATCAGGTGGGTGTTTTGGTGTAATACACTGAAAACCAGAGCAGAAATGCTGAAATATTCCCATGATATGCATGGTCTCTGCACCAAACCACCATGACTCAGCCTAAGTACATCTGCCGCTTGTTCTTTTGTACTGCCAGCTGATTGTGAAAGTACAGTATAAAAACCATCTTTATGGAGAGATCTTTCTGGTTTAGGCTTAGTCTAAGTGTCTCAAGTAGCCGGGGCTTTTGTTTGGGCCTAATCCATATGGTCTGATGGCTTTCCTCCTCATCTCAAGATGAATGTGGTAGAAAATATAAATCAAAGAAACGTCCTTTGGCCTAGCCTTGCCTTGCCTTGCCTTATTTCCTTCTCATCCTGTTCTCTGTCCCAGCCTCTCTCACTAAGCCCTCGTCTGGCTGCATGTCTCTTCTTTCCTCTCTCCTTTTCTCAAACTCTCCTGCTTCCTGGCTTTCCTCTTTCAATTCCTCCATTTCAGTCCTGCAGCCCGGCACTACTTTTTTCTCTTGCCTCTCTTGGGCCTGCTCCCTTGGCTTTCTCCCTCTCTTCCATATCCTTCTTCCTGACTTGTCTCTTGGAGACTTTTGGCCACTTTGGAGCCAAGTCTGGGCATGTTTTGGAAACTTTTCAGAGGCCTCGCTGGTGACAGGGGGGACAGCAGGCAGTGACAGGCCCGGGGCTGACAGGCTCCCCCTCCCCTAGCGGGCGCTCGGCTGCCACACCCAGCTGACGTAAAACCTTTGTCACAATGCCCGCTACCGTGGTGAGGATGCGGGCACTCTGCAGGTGACAGGGACCCAGCAGGACTTGCTGTCAGCTCAGCAATTGCTCAGTTCCCCAAAAAAGCTGAATTCTGCAAATTGCTGCTTTTACTCTTGAAATGATGTCATCAGGTGGGTGTTTTGGTGTAATACACTGAAAACCAGAGCAGAAATGCTGAAATATTCCCATGATATGCATGGTCTCTGCACCAAACCACCATGTCTCAGCCTAAGTATGTCTGCCGCTTGTTCTTTTGTACTGCCAGCTGATTGTGGAAGTACAGTATAAAAACCATCTTTATGGAGAGATCTTTCTGGTTTAGGCTTAGTCTAAGTGTCTCAAGTAGCCGGGGCTTTTGTTTGGGCCTAATCCATATGGTCTGATGGCTTTCCTCTCATCTCAAGATGAATGTGGTAGAAAATATAAATCAAGGAAACCTCGTTTGGCCTAGCCTTGCCTTGCCTTGCCTTGCCTTATTTCCTTTTCATCCTGTTCTCTGTCCCAGCCTCTCTCACTAAGCCCTCGTCTGGCTGCATGTCTCTTCTTTCCTCTCTCCTTTTCTCAAACTCTCCTGCTTCCTGGCTTTCGTCTTTCAATTCCTCCATTTCAGTCCTGCAGCCCGGCACTACTTTTTTCTCTTGCCTCCCTTGGGCCTGCTCCCTTGGCTTTCTCCCTCTCTTCCATATCCTTCTTCCCGACTTGTCTCTTGGAGACTTTTGGCCACTTTGGACCCAAGTCTGGGCATGTTTTGGAAACTTTTCAGAGGCCTCGCTGGTGACACGGGGGACAGCAGGCAGTGACAGGCCCGGGGCTGACAGGCTCCCCCTCCCCTAGCGGGCCCTCGGCTGCCACACCCAGCTGACATAGAACCTTTGTCACAATGCCCGCTACCGTGGTGAGGATGCGGGCACTCTGCAGGTGACAGGGACCCAGCAGGACTTGCTGTCAGCTCAGCAATTGCTCAGTTCCCCAAAGAAGTTGAATTTTGCAAATTGCTGCTTTGCTCTTGAAATGATGTCATCAGGTGGGTGTTTTGGTGTAATACACTGAAAACCAGAGCAGAAATGCTGAAATATTCCCATGATATGCATGGTCTCTGCACCAAACCACCATGTCTCAGCCTAAGTATGTCTGCCGCTTGTTCTTTTGTACTGCCAGCTGATTGTGGAAGTACAGTATAAAAACCATCTTTATGGAGAGATCTTTCTGGTTTAGGCTTAGTCTAAGTGTCTCAAGTAGCCGGGGCTTTTGTTTGGGCCTAATCCATATGGTCTGATGGCTTTACTCTCATCTCAAGATGAATGTGGTAGAAAATATAAATCAAGGAAACCTCGTTTGGCCTAGCCTTGCCTTGCCTTGCCTTGCCTTATTTCCTTTTCATCCTGTTCTCTGTCCCAGCCTCTCTCACTAAGCCCTCGTCTGGCTGCATGTCTCTTCTTTCCTCTCTCCTTTTCTCAAACTCTCCTGCTTCCTGGCTTTCGTCTTTCAATTCCTCCATTTCAGTCCTGCAGCCCGGCACTACTTTTTTCTCTTGCCTCCCTTGGGCCTGCTCCCTTGGCTTTCTCCCTCTCTTCCATATCCTTCTTCCCGACTTGTCTCTTGGAGACTTTTGGCCACTTTGGACCCAAGTCTGGGCATGTTTTGGAAACTTTTCAGAGGCCTCGCTGGTGACACGGGGGACAGCAGGCAGTGACAGGCCCGGGGCTGACAGGCTCCCCCTCCCCTAGCGGGCGCTCGGCTGCCACACCCAGCTGACATAGAACCTTTGTCACAATGCCCGCTACCGTGGTGAGGATGCGGGCACTCTGCAGGTGACAGGGACCCAGCAGGACTTGGTGTCAGCTCAGCAATTGCTCAGTTCCCCAAAGAAGCTGAATTCTGCAAATTGCTGCTTTTGCTCTTGAAATGATGTCATCAGGTGGGTGTTTTGGTGTAATACACTGAAAACCAGAGCAGAAATGCTGAAATATTCCCATGATATGCATGGTCTCTGCACCAAACCACCATGTCTCAGCCTAAGTATGTCTGCCGCTTGTTCTTTTGTACTGCCAGCTGATTGTGGAAGTACAGTATAAAAAAACATCTTTATGGAGAGATCTTTCTGGTTTAGGCTTAGTCTAAGTGTCTCAAGTAGCCGGGGCTTTTGTTTGGGCCTAATCCATATGGTCTGATGGCTTTCCTCTCATCTCAAGATGAATGTGGTAGAAAATATAAATCAAGGAAACCTCGTTTGGCCTAGCCTTGCCTTGCCTTGCCTTGCCTTATTTCCTTTTCATCCTGTTCTCTGTCCCAGCCTCTCTCACTAAGCCCTCGTCTGGCTGCATGTCTCTTCTTTCCTCTCTCCTTTTCTCAAACTCTCCTGCTTCCTGGCTTTCGTCTTTCAATTCCTCCATTTCAGTCCTGCAGCCCGGCACTACTTTTTTCTCTTGCCTCCCTTGGGCCTGCTCCCTTGGCTTTCTCCCTCTCTTCCATATCCTTCTTCCCGACTTGTCTCTTGGAGACTTTTGGCCACTTTGGACCCAAGTCTGGGCATGTTTTGGAAACTTTTCAGAGGCCTCGCTGGTGACACGGGGGACAGCAGGCAGTGACAGGCCCGGGGCTGACAGGCTCCCCCTCCCCTAGCGGGCCCTCGGCTGCCACACCCAGCTGACATAGAACCTTTGTCACAATGCCCGCTACCGTGGTGAGGATGCGGGCACTCTGCAGGTGACAGGGACCCAGCAGGACTTGCTGTCAGCTCAGCAATTGCTCAGTTCCCCAAAGAAGTTGAATTTTGCAAATTGCTGCTTTGCTCTTGAAATGATGTCATCAGGTGGGTGTTTTGGTGTAATACACTGAAAACCAGAGCAGAAATGCTGAAATATTCCCATGATATGCATGGTCTCTGCACCAAACCACCATGTCTCAGCCTAAGTATGTCTGCCGCTTGTTCTTTTGTACTGCCAGCTGATTGTGGAAGTACAGTATAAAAACCATCTTTATGGAGAGATCTTTCTGGTTTAGGCTTAGTCTAAGTGTCTCAAGTAGCCGGGGCTTTTGTTTGGGCCTAATCCATATGGTCTGATGGCTTTACTCTCATCTCAAGATGAATGTGGTAGAAAATATAAATCAAGGAAACCTCGTTTGGCCTAGCCTTGCCTTGCCTTGCCTTGCCTTATTTCCTTTTCATCCTGTTCTCTGTCCCAGCCTCTCTCACTAAGCCCTCGTCTGGCTGCATGTCTCTTCTTTCCTCTCTCCTTTTCTCAAACTCTCCTGCTTCCTGGCTTTCGTCTTTCAATTCCTCCATTTCAGTCCTGCAGCCCGGCACTACTTTTTTCTCTTGCCTCCCTTGGGCCTGCTCCCTTGGCTTTCTCCCTCTCTTCCATATCCTTCTTCCCGACTTGTCTCTTGGAGACTTTTGGCCACTTTGGACCCAAGTCTGGGCATGTTTTGGAAACTTTTCAGAGGCCTCGCTGGTGACACGGGGGACAGCAGGCAGTGACAGGCCCGGGGCTGACAGGCTCCCCCTCCCCTAGCGGGCCCTCGGCTGCCACACCCAGCTGACATAGAACCTTTGTCACAATGCCCGCTACCGTGGTGAGGATGCGGGCACTCTGCAGGTGACAGGGACCCAGCAGGACTTGCTGTCAGCTCAGCAATTGCTCAGTTCCCCAAAGAAGTTGAATTTTGCAAATTGCTGCTTTGCTCTTGAAATGATGTCATCAGGTGGGTGTTTTGGTGTAATACACTGAAAACCAGAGCAGAAATGCTGAAATATTCCCATGATATGCATGGTCTCTGCACCAAACCACCATGTCTCAGCCTAAGTATGTCTGCCGCTTGTTCTTTTGTACTGCCAGCTGATTGTGGAAGTACAGTATAAAAACCATCTTTATGGAGAGATCTTTCTGGTTTAGGCTTAGTCTAAGTGTCTCAAGTAGCCGGGGCTTTTGTTTGGGCCTAATCCATATGGTCTGATGGCTTTCCTCTCATCTCAAGATGAATGTGGTAGAAAATATAAATCAAGGAAACCTCGTTTGGCCTAGCCTTGCCTTGCCTTGCCTTGCCTTATTTCCTTTTCATCCTGTTCTCTGTCCCAGCCTCTCTCACTAAGCCCTCGTCTGGCTGCATGTCTCTTCTTTCCTCTCTCCTTTTCTCAAACTCTCCTGCTTCCTGGCTTTCGTCTTTCAATTCCTCCATTTCAGTCCTGCAGCCCGGCACTACTTTTTTCTCTTGCCTCCCTTGGGCCTGCTCCCTTGGCTTTCTCCCTCTCTTCCATATCCTTCTTCCCGACTTGTCTCTTGGAGACTTTTGGCCACTTTGGACCCAAGTCTGGGCATGTTTTGGAAACTTTTCAGAGGCCTCGCTGGTGACACGGGGGACAGCAGGCAGTGACAGGCCCGGGGCTGACAGGCTCCCCCTCCCCTAGCGGGCCCTCGGCTGCCACACCCAGCTGACATAGAACCTTTGTCACAATGCCCGCTACCGTGGTGAGGATGCGGGCACTCTGCAGGTGACAGGGACCCAGCAGGACTTGGTGTCAGCTCAGCAATTGCTCAGTTCCCCAAAGAAGCTGAATTCTGCAAATTGCTGCTTTTGCTCTTGAAATGATGTCATCAGGTGGGTGTTTTGGTGTAATACACTGAAAACCAGAGCAGAAATGCTGAAATATTCCCATGATATGCATGGTCTCTGCACCAAACCACCATGTCTCAGCCTAGGTATTTCTGCCGCTTTTTCTTTTGTACTGCCAGCTGATTGTGGAAGTACAGTATAAAAACCATCTTTATGGAGAGATCTTTGTGGTTTAGGCTTAGTCTAAGTGTCTCAAGTAGCCGGGGCTTTTGTTTGGGCCTAATCCATATGGTCTGATGGCTTTCCTCTCATCTCAAGATGAATGTGGTAGAAAATATAAATCAAGGAAACCTCGTTTGGCCTAGCCTTGCCTTGCCTTGCCTTGCCTTATTTCCTTTTCATCCTGTTCTCTGTCCCAGCCTCTCTCACTAAGCCCTCGTCTGGCTGCATGTCTCTTCTTTCCTCTCTCCTTTTCTCAAACTCTCCTGCTTCCTGGCTTTCGTCTTTCAATTCCTCCATTTCAGTCCTGCAGCCCGGCACTACTTTTTTCTCTTGCCTCCCTTGGGCCTGCTCCCTTGGCTTTCTCCCTCTCTTCCATATCCTTCTTCCCGACTTGTCTCTTGGAGACTTTTGGCCACTTTGGACCCAAGTCTGGGCATGTTTTGGAAACTTTTCAGAGGCCTCGCTGGTGACAGGGGGGACAGCAGGCAGTGACAGGCCCGGGGCTGACAGGCTCCCCCTCCCCTAGCGGGCCCTCGGCTGCCACACCCAGCTGACATAGAACCTTTGTCACAATGCCCGCTACCGTGGGGAGGATGCGGGCACTCTGCAGGTGACAGGGACCCAGCAGGACTTGGTGTCAGCTCAGCAATTGCTCAGTTCCCCAAAGAAGTTGAATTTTGCAAATTGCTGCTTTGCTCTTGAAATGATGTCATCAGGTGGGTGTTTTGGTATAATACACTGAAAACCAGAGCAGAAATGCTGAAATATTCCCATGATATGCATGGTCTCTGCACCAAACCACCATGACTCAGCCTAAGTACATCTGCCGCTTGTTCTTTTGTACTGCCAGCTGATTGTGAAAGTACAGTATAAAAACCATCTTTATGGAGAGATCTTTGTGGTTTAGGCTTAGTCTAAGTGTCTCAAGTAGCCGGGGCTTTTGTTTGGGCCTAATCCATATGGTCTGATAGCTTTCCTCTCATCTCAAGATGAATGTGGTAGAAAATATAAATCAAAGAAACGTCCTTTGGCCTAGCCTTGCCTTGCCTTGCCTTATTTCCTTCTCATCCTGTTCTCTGTCCCAGCCTCTCTCACTAAGCCCTCGTCTGGCTGCATGTCTCTTCTTTCCTCTCTCCTTTTCTCAAACTCTCCTGCTTCCTGGCTTTCCTCTTTCAATTCCTCCATTTCAGTCCTGCAGCCCGGCACTACTTTTTTCTCTTGCCTCTCTTGGGCCTGCTCCCTTGGCTTTCTCCCTCTCTTCCATATCCTTCTTCCTGACTTGTCTCTTGGAGACTTTTGGCCACTTTGGACCCAAGTCTGGGCATGTTTTGGAAACTTTTCAGAGGCCTCGCTGGTGACACGGGGGACAGCAGGCAGTGACAGGCCCGGGGCTGACAGGCTCCCCCTCCCCTAGCGGGCCCTCGGCTGCCACACCCAGCTGACATAGAACCTTTGTCACAATGCCCGCTACCGTGGTGAGGATGCGGGCACTCTGCAGGTGACAGGGACCCAGCAGGACTTGCTGTCAGCTCAGCAATTGCTCAGTTCCCCAAAGAAGTTGAATTTTGCAAATTGCTGCTTTGCTCTTGAAATGATGTCATCAGGTGGGTGTTTTGGTGTAATACACTGAAAACCAGAGCAGAAATGCTGAAATATTCCCATGATATGCATGGTCTCTGCACCAAACCACCATGTCTCAGCCTAAGTATGTCTGCCGCTTGTTCTTTTGTACTGACAGAAGATTGTGGAAGTACAGTATAAAAACCATCTTTATGGAGAGATCTTTCTGGTTTAGGCTTAGTCTAAGTGTCTCAAGTAGCCGGGGCTTTTGTTTGGGCCTAATCCATAACGTCTGATGGCTTTCCTCCTCATCTCAAGATGAATGTGGTAGAAAATATAAATCAAAGAAACGTCCTTTGGCCTAGCCTTGCCTTGCCTTGCCTTATTTCCTTCTCATCCTGTTCTCTGTCCCAGCCTCTCTCACTAAGCCCTCGTCTGGCTGCATGTCTCTTCTTTCCTCTCTCCTTTTCTCAAACTCTCCTGCTTCCTGGCTTTCCTCTTTCAATTCCTCCATTTCAGTCCTGCAGCCCGGCACTACTTTTTTCTCTTGCCTCCCTTTGGCCTGCTCCCTTGGCTTTCTCCCTCTCTTCCATATCCTTCTTCCCGACTTGTCTCTTGGAGACTTTTGGCCACTTTGGAGCCAAGTCTGGGCATGTTTTGGAAACTTTTCAGAGGCCTCGCTGGTGACAGGGGGGACAGAAGGCAGTGACAGGCCCGGGGCTGACAGGCTCCCCCTCCCCTAGCGGGCGCTCGGCTGCCACACCCAGCTGACGTAAAACCTTTGTCACAATGCCCGCTACCATGGTGAGGATGCGGGCACTCTGCAGGTGACAGGGACCCAGCAGGACTTACTCTCAGCTCAGCAATTGCTCAGTTCCCCAAAGAAGCTGAATTCTGCAAATTGCTGCTTTTGCTCTTGAAATGATGTCATCAGGTGGGGGTTTTGGTGTAATACACTGAAAACCAGAGCAGAAATGCTGAAATATTCCCATGATATGCATGGTCTCTGCACCAAACCACCATGTCTCAGCCTAAGTATGTCTGCCGCTTGTTCTTTTGTACTGACAGAAGATTGTGGAAGTACAGTATAAAAACCATCTTTATGGAGAGATCTTTCTGGTTTAGGTTTAGTCTAAGTGTCTCAAGTAGCCGGGGCTTTTGTTTGGGCCTAATCCATATGGTCTGATGGCTTTCCTCTCATCTCAAGATGAATGTGGTAGAAAATATAAATCAAAGAAACGTCCTTTGGCCTAGCCTTGCCTTGCCTTATGTCCTTCTCATCCTGTTCTCTGTCCCAGCCTCTCTCACTAAGCCCTCGTCTGGCTGCATGTCTCTTCTTTCCTCTCTCCTTTTCTCAAACTCTCCTGCTTCCTGGCTTTCGTCTTTCAATTCCTCCATTTCAGTCCTGCAGCTCGGCACTACTTTTTCCTCTTGCCTCCCTTTGGCCTGCTCCCTTGGCTTTCTCCCTCTCTTCCATATCCTTCTTCCCGACTTGTCTCTTGGAGACTTTTGGCCACTTTGGAGCCAAGTCTGGGCATGTTTTGGAAACTTTTCAGAGGCCTCGCTGGTGACACGGGGGACAGCAGGCAGTGACAGGCCCGGGGCTGACAGGCTCCCCCTCCCCTAGCTTGCGCTCGGCTGCCACACCCAGCTGACATAGAACCTTTGTCACAATGCCCGCTACCGTGGTGAGGATGCGGGCACTCTGCAGGTGACAGGGACCCAGCAGGACTTGCTGTCAGCTCAGCAATTGCTCAGTTCCCCAAAGAAGCTGAATTCTGCAAATTGCTGCTTTTGCTCTTGAAATGATGTCATCAGGTGGGTGTTTTGGTGTAATACACTGAAAACCAGAGCAGAAATGCTGAAATATTCCCATGATATGCATGGTCTCTGCACCAAACCACCATGTCTCAGCCTAAGTATGTCTGCCGCTTGTTCTTTTGTACTGCCAGCTGATTGTGGAAGTACAGTGTAAAAACCATCTTTATGGAGAGATCTTTGTGGTTTAGGCTTAGTCTAAGTGTCTCAAGTAGCCGGGGCTTTTGTTTGGGCCTAATCCATAAGGTCTGATGGCTTTCCTCCTCACTCAAGATGAATGTGGTAGAAAATATAAATCAAAGAAACGTCCTTTGGCCTACCCTTGCCTTGCCTTGCCTTATTTCCTTCTCATCCTGTTCTCTGTCCCAGCCTCTCTCACTAAGCCCTCGTCTGGCTGCATGTCTCTTCTTTCCTCTCCCCTTTTCTCAAACTCTCCTGCTTCCTGGCTTTCGTCTTTCAATTCATCCATTTCAGTCCTGCAGCCCGGCACCACTTTTTCCTCTTGCCTCCCTTTGGCCTGCTCCCTTGGCTTTCTCCCTCTCTTCCATATCCTTCTTCCCGACTTGTCTCCTGGAGACTTTTGGCCACTTTGGACCCAAGTCTGGGCATGTTTTGGAAACTTTTCAGAGGCCTCGCTGGTGACACGGGGGACAGCAGGCAGTGACAGGCCCGGGGCTGACAGGCTCCCCCTCCCCTAGCGGGCGCTCGGCTGCCACACCCAGCTGACATAGAACCTTTGTCACAATGCCCGCTACCGTGGTGAGGATGCGGGCACTCTGCAGGTGACAGGGACCCAGCAGGACTTGCTGTCAGCTCAGCAATTGCTCAGTTCCCCAAAGAATTTGAATTTTGCAAATTGCTGCTTTTGCTCTTGAAATGATGTCATCAGGTGGGTGTTTTGGTGTAATACACTGAAAACCAGAGCAGAAATGCTGAAATATTCCCATGATATGCATGGTCTCTGCACCAAACCACCATGTCTCAGCCTAAGTATGTCTGCCGCTTGTTCTTTTGTACTGCCAGCTGATTGTGGAAGTACAGTATAAAAACCATCTTTATGGAGAGATCTTTCTGGTTTAGGCTTAGTCTAAGTGTCTCAAGTAGCCGGGGCTTTTGTTTGGGCCTAATCCATAACGTCTGATGGCTTTCCTCCTCATCTCAAGATGAATGTGGTAGAAAATATAAATCAAAGAAACGTCCTTTGGCCTAGCCTTGCCTTGCCTTGCCTTATTTCCTTCTCATCCTGTTCTCTGTCCCAGCCTCTCTCACTAAGCCCTCGTCTGGCTGCATGTCTCTTCTTTCCTCTCTCCTTTTCTCAAACTCTCCTGCTTCCTGGCTTTCGTCTTTCAATTCCTCCATTTCAGTCCTGCAGCCCGGCACTACTTTTTCCTCTTGCCTCCCTTTGGCCTGCTCCCTTGGCTTTCTCCCTCTGTTCCATATCCTTCTTCCCGACTTGTCTCTTGGAGACTTTTGGCCACTTGGCACATAAGTCTGGGGATGTTTTGGAAACTTTTCAGAGGCCTCGCTGGTGACAGGGGGGACAGCAGGCAGTGACAGGCCCGGGGCTGACAGGCTCCCCCTCCCCTAGCGGGCGGTCGGCTGCCACACCCAGCTGACATAGAACCTTTGTCACAATGCCCGCTACCGTGGGGAGGATGCGGGCACTCTGCAGGTGACAGGGACCCAGCAGGACTTGCTGTCAGCTCAGCAATTGCTCAGTTCCCCAAAAAAGCTGAATTCTGCAAATTGCTGCTTTTGCTCTTGAAATGATGTCATCAGGTGGGTGTTTTGGTGTAATACACTGAAAACCAGAGCAGAAATGCTGAAATATTCCCATGATATGCATGGTCTCTGCACCAAACCACCACGATACAGCCTAAATACATCTGCCGCTTGTTCTCTTGTACTGCCAGCAGATTGTGGAAGTACAGTGTAAAAACCATCTTTATGGAGAGATCTTTGTGGTTTAGGCTTAGTCTAAGTGTCTCAAGTAGCCGGGGCTTTTGTTTGGGCCTAATCCATAAGGTCTGATGGCTTTCCTCCTCACTCAAGATGAATGTGGTAGAAAATATAAATCAAAGAAACGTCCTTTGGCCTACCCTTGCCTTGCCTTGCCTTATTTCCTTCTCATCCTGTTCTCTGTCCCAGCCTCTCTCACTAAGCCCTCGTCTGGCTGCATGTCTCTTCTTTCCTCTCTCCTTTTCTCAAACTCTCCTGCTTCCTGGCTTTCGTCTTTCAATTCCTCCATTTCAGTCCTGCAGCCCGGCACTACTTTTTTCTCTTGCCTCCCTTTGGCCTGCTCCCTTGGCTTTCTCCCTCTCTTCCATATCCTTCTTCCCGACTTGTCTCTTGGAGACTTTTGGCCACTTTGGAGCCAAGTCTGGGCATGTTTTGGAAACTTTTCAGAGGCCTCGCTGGTGACACAGGGGACAGCAGGCAGTGACAGGCCCGGGGCTGACAGGCTCCCCCTCCCCTAGCGGGCGCTCGGCTGCCACACCCAGCTGACATAGAACCTTTGTCACAATGCCCGCTACCGTGGTGAGGATGCGGGCACTCTGCAGGTGACAGGGACCCAGCAGGACTTGCTGTCAGCTCAGCAATTGCTCAGTTCCCCAAAGAATTTGAATTTTGCAAATTGCTTCTTTTGCTCTTGAAATGATGTCATCAGGTGGGTGTTTTGGTGTAATACACTGAAAACCAGAGCAGAAATGCTGAAATATTCCCATGATATGCATGGTCTCTGCACCAAACCACCATGTCTCAGCCTAAGTATGTCTGCCGCTTGTTCTTTTGTACTGCCAGCTGATTGTGGTAGTACAGTATAAAAACCATCTTTATGGAGAGATCTTTCTGGTTTAGGCTTAGTCTAAGTGTCTCAAGTAGCCGGGGCTTTTGTTTGGGCCTAATCCATAACGTCTGATGGCTTTCCTCTCATCTCAAGATGAATGTGGTAGAAAATATAAATCAAAGAAACATCCTTTGGCCTAGCCTTGCCTTGCCTTGCCTTATTTCCTTCTCATCCTGTTCTCTGTCCCAGCCTCTCTCACTAAGCCCTCGTCTGGCTGCATGTCTCTTCTTTCCTCTCTCCTTTTCTCAAACTCTCCTGCTTCCTGGCTTTCGTCTTTCAATTCATCCATTTCAGTCCTGCAGCCCGGCACCACTTTTTCCTCTTGCCTCCCTTTGGCCTGCTCCCTTGGCTTTCTCCCTCTCTTCCATATCCTTCTTCCCGACTTGTCTCCTGGAGACTTTTGGCCACTTTGGACCCAAGTCTGGGCATGTTTTGGAAACTTTTCAGAGGCCTCGCTGGTGACACGGGGGACAGCAGGCAGTGACAGGCCCGGGGCTGACAGGCTCCCCCTCCCCTAGCGGGCGCTCGGCTGCCACACCCAGCTGACATAGAACCTTTGTCACAATGCCCGCTACCGTGGTGAGGATGCGGGCACTCTGCAGGTGACAGGGACCCAGCAGGACTTGCTGTCAGCTCAGCAATTGCTCAGTTCCCCAAAAAAGCTGAATTCTGCAAATTGCTGCTTTTGCTCTTGAAATGATGTCATCAGGTGGGTGTTTTGGTGTAATACACTGAAAACCAGAGCAGAAATGCTGAAATATTCCCATGATATGCATGGTCTCTGCACCAAACCACCACGATACAGCCTAAATACATCTGCCGCTTGTTCTCTTGTACTGCCAGCAGATTGTGGAAGTACAGTGTAAAAACCATCTTTATGGAGAGATCTTTGTGGTTTAGGCTTAGTCTAAGTGTCTCAAGTAGCAGGGGCTTTTGTTTGGGCCTAATCCATAAGGTCTGATGGCTTTCCTCCTCATCTCAAGATGAATGTGGTAGAAAATACAAATCAAGGAAACGTCCTTTGGCCTAGCCTTGCCTTGCCTTGCCTTATTTCCTTCTCATCCTGTTCTCTGTCCCTGCCTCTCTCACTAAGCCCTCGTCTGGCTGCATGTCTCTTCTTTCCTCTCTCCTTTTCTCAAACTCTCCTGCTTCCTGGCTTTCGTCTTTCAATTCCTCCATTTCAGTCCTGCAGCCCGGCACTACTTTTTCCTCTTGCCTCCCTTTGGCCTGCTCCCTTGCCTTTCTCCCTGTGTTCCATATCCTTCTTCCCGACTTCTCTCTTGGAGACTTTTGGCCACTTTGCACCCAAGTCTGGGCATGTTTTGGAAACTTTTCAGAGGCCTCGCTGGTGACAGGGGGGACAGCAGGCAGTGACAGGCCCGGGGCTGACAGGCTTCCCCTCCCCTAGCGGGCGCTCGGCTGCCACACCCAGCTGACATAGAACCTTTGTCACAATGCCCACTACCGTGGTGAGGATGCGGGCACTCTGCAGGTGACAGGGACCCAGCAGGACTTGGTGTCAGCTCAGCAATTGCTCAGTTCCCCAAAGAAGCTGAATTCTGCAAATTGCTGCTTTTGCTCTTGAAATGATGTCATCAGGTGGGTGTTTTGGTGTAATACACTGAAAACCAGAGCAGAAATGCTGAAATATTCCCATGATATGCATGGTCTCTGCACCAAACCACCATGTCTCAGCCTAGGTATTTCTGCCGCTTTTTCTTTTGTACTGCCAGCTGATTGTGGAAGTACAGTATAAAAACCATCTTTATGGAGAGATCTTTGTGGTTTAGGCTTAGTCTAAGTGTCTCAAGTAGCCGGGGCTTTTGTTTGGGCCTAATCCATATGGTCTGATGGCTTTCCTCTCATCTCAAGATGAATGTGGTAGAAAATATAAATCAAGGAAACCTCGTTTGGCCTAGCCTTGCCTTGCCTTGCCTTGCCTTATTTCCTTTTCATCCTGTTCTCTGTCCCAGCCTCTCTCACTAAGCCCTCGTCTGGCTGCATGTCTCTTCTTTCCTCTCTCCTTTTCTCAAACTCTCCTGCTTCCTGGCTTTCGTCTTTCAATTCCTCCATTTCAGTCCTGCAGCCCGGCACTACTTTTTTCTCTTGCCTCCCTTGGGCCTGCTCCCTTGGCTTTCTCCCTCTCTTCCATATCCTTCTTCCCGACTTGTCTCTTGGAGACTTTTGGCCACTTTGGACCCAAGTCTGGGCATGTTTTGGAAACTTTTCAGAGGCCTCGCTGGTGACAGGGGGGACAGCAGGCAGTGACAGGCCCGGGGCTGACAGGCTCCCCCTCCCCTAGCGGGCCCTCGGCTGCCACACCCAGCTGACATAGAACCTTTGTCACAATGCCCGCTACCGTGGGGAGGATGCGGGCACTCTGCAGGTGACAGGGACCCAGCAGGACTTGGTGTCAGCTCAGCAATTGCTCAGTTCCCCAAAGAAGTTGAATTTTGCAAATTGCTGCTTTGCTCTTGAAATGATGTCATCAGGTGGGTGTTTTGGTATAATACACTGAAAACCAGAGCAGAAATGCTGAAATATTCCCATGATATGCATGGTCTCTGCACCAAACCACCATGACTCAGCCTAAGTACATCTGCCGCTTGTTCTTTTGTACTGCCAGCTGATTGTGAAAGTACAGTATAAAAACCATCTTTATGGAGAGATCTTTGTGGTTTAGGCTTAGTCTAAGTGTCTCAAGTAGCCGGGGCTTTTGTTTGGGCCTAATCCATATGGTCTGATAGCTTTCCTCTCATCTCAAGATGAATGTGGTAGAAAATATAAATCAAAGAAACGTCCTTTGGCCTAGCCTTGCCTTGCCTTGCCTTATTTCCTTCTCATCCTGTTCTCTGTCCCAGCCTCTCTCACTAAGCCCTCGTCTGGCTGCATGTCTCTTCTTTCCTCTCTCCTTTTCTCAAACTCTCCTGCTTCCTGGCTTTCCTCTTTCAATTCCTCCATTTCAGTCCTGCAGCCCGGCACTACTTTTTTCTCTTGCCTCTCTTGGGCCTGCTCCCTTGGCTTTCTCCCTCTCTTCCATATCCTTCTTCCTGACTTGTCTCTTGGAGACTTTTGGCCACTTTGGACCCAAGTCTGGGCATGTTTTGGAAACTTTTCAGAGGCCTCGCTGGTGACACGGGGGACAGCAGGCAGTGACAGGCCCGGGGCTGACAGGCTCCCCCTCCCCTAGCGGGCCCTCGGCTGCCACACCCAGCTGACATAGAACCTTTGTCACAATGCCCGCTACCGTGGTGAGGATGCGGGCACTCTGCAGGTGACAGGGACCCAGCAGGACTTGCTGTCAGCTCAGCAATTGCTCAGTTCCCCAAAGAAGTTGAATTTTGCAAATTGCTGCTTTGCTCTTGAAATGATGTCATCAGGTGGGTGTTTTGGTGTAATACACTGAAAACCAGAGCAGAAATGCTGAAATATTCCCATGATATGCATGGTCTCTGCACCAAACCACCATGTCTCAGCCTAAGTATGTCTGCCGCTTGTTCTTTTGTACTGACAGAAGATTGTGGAAGTACAGTATAAAAACCATCTTTATGGAGAGATCTTTCTGGTTTAGGCTTAGTCTAAGTGTCTCAAGTAGCCGGGGCTTTTGTTTGGGCCTAATCCATAACGTCTGATGGCTTTCCTCCTCATCTCAAGATGAATGTGGTAGAAAATATAAATCAAAGAAACGTCCTTTGGCCTAGCCTTGCCTTGCCTTGCCTTATTTCCTTCTCATCCTGTTCTCTGTCCCAGCCTCTCTCACTAAGCCCTCGTCTGGCTGCATGTCTCTTCTTTCCTCTCTCCTTTTCTCAAACTCTCCTGCTTCCTGGCTTTCCTCTTTCAATTCCTCCATTTCAGTCCTGCAGCCCGGCACTACTTTTTTCTCTTGCCTCCCTTTGGCCTGCTCCCTTGGCTTTCTCCCTCTCTTCCATATCCTTCTTCCCGACTTGTCTCTTGGAGACTTTTGGCCACTTTGGAGCCAAGTCTGGGCATGTTTTGGAAACTTTTCAGAGGCCTCGCTGGTGACAGGGGGGACAGAAGGCAGTGACAGGCCCGGGGCTGACAGGCTCCCCCTCCCCTAGCGGGCGCTCGGCTGCCACACCCAGCTGACGTAAAACCTTTGTCACAATGCCCGCTACCATGGTGAGGATGCGGGCACTCTGCAGGTGACAGGGACCCAGCAGGACTTACTCTCAGCTCAGCAATTGCTCAGTTCCCCAAAGAAGCTGAATTCTGCAAATTGCTGCTTTTGCTCTTGAAATGATGTCATCAGGTGGGGGTTTTGGTGTAATACACTGAAAACCAGAGCAGAAATGCTGAAATATTCCCATGATATGCATGGTCTCTGCACCAAACCACCATGTCTCAGCCTAAGTATGTCTGCCGCTTGTTCTTTTGTACTGACAGAAGATTGTGGAAGTACAGTATAAAAACCATCTTTATGGAGAGATCTTTCTGGTTTAGGTTTAGTCTAAGTGTCTCAAGTAGCCGGGGCTTTTGTTTGGGCCTAATCCATATGGTCTGATGGCTTTCCTCTCATCTCAAGATGAATGTGGTAGAAAATATAAATCAAAGAAACGTCCTTTGGCCTAGCCTTGCCTTGCCTTATGTCCTTCTCATCCTGTTCTCTGTCCCAGCCTCTCTCACTAAGCCCTCGTCTGGCTGCATGTCTCTTCTTTCCTCTCTCCTTTTCTCAAACTCTCCTGCTTCCTGGCTTTCGTCTTTCAATTCCTCCATTTCAGTCCTGCAGCTCGGCACTACTTTTTCCTCTTGCCTCCCTTTGGCCTGCTCCCTTGGCTTTCTCCCTCTCTTCCATATCCTTCTTCCCGACTTGTCTCTTGGAGACTTTTGGCCACTTTGGAGCCAAGTCTGGGCATGTTTTGGAAACTTTTCAGAGGCCTCGCTGGTGACACGGGGGACAGCAGGCAGTGACAGGCCCGGGGCTGACAGGCTCCCCCTCCCCTAGCTTGCGCTCGGCTGCCACACCCAGCTGACATAGAACCTTTGTCACAATGCCCGCTACCGTGGTGAGGATGCGGGCACTCTGCAGGTGACAGGGACCCAGCAGGACTTGCTGTCAGCTCAGCAATTGCTCAGTTCCCCAAAGAAGCTGAATTCTGCAAATTGCTGCTTTTGCTCTTGAAATGATGTCATCAGGTGGGTGTTTTGGTGTAATACACTGAAAACCAGAGCAGAAATGCTGAAATATTCCCATGATATGCATGGTCTCTGCACCAAACCACCATGTCTCAGCCTAAGTATGTCTGCCGCTTGTTCTTTTGTACTGCCAGCTGATTGTGGAAGTACAGTGTAAAAACCATCTTTATGGAGAGATCTTTGTGGTTTAGGCTTAGTCTAAGTGTCTCAAGTAGCCGGGGCTTTTGTTTGGGCCTAATCCATAAGGTCTGATGGCTTTCCTCCTCACTCAAGATGAATGTGGTAGAAAATATAAATCAAAGAAACGTCCTTTGGCCTACCCTTGCCTTGCCTTGCCTTATTTCCTTCTCATCCTGTTCTCTGTCCCAGCCTCTCTCACTAAGCCCTCGTCTGGCTGCATGTCTCTTCTTTCCTCTCCCCTTTTCTCAAACTCTCCTGCTTCCTGGCTTTCGTCTTTCAATTCATCCATTTCAGTCCTGCAGCCCGGCACCACTTTTTCCTCTTGCCTCCCTTTGGCCTGCTCCCTTGGCTTTCTCCCTCTCTTCCATATCCTTCTTCCCGACTTGTCTCCTGGAGACTTTTGGCCACTTTGGACCCAAGTCTGGGCATGTTTTGGAAACTTTTCAGAGGCCTCGCTGGTGACACGGGGGACAGCAGGCAGTGACAGGCCCGGGGCTGACAGGCTCCCCCTCCCCTAGCGGGCGCTCGGCTGCCACACCCAGCTGACATAGAACCTTTGTCACAATGCCCGCTACCGTGGTGAGGATGCGGGCACTCTGCAGGTGACAGGGACCCAGCAGGACTTGCTGTCAGCTCAGCAATTGCTCAGTTCCCCAAAGAATTTGAATTTTGCAAATTGCTGCTTTTGCTCTTGAAATGATGTCATCAGGTGGGTGTTTTGGTGTAATACACTGAAAACCAGAGCAGAAATGCTGAAATATTCCCATGATATGCATGGTCTCTGCACCAAACCACCATGTCTCAGCCTAAGTATGTCTGCCGCTTGTTCTTTTGTACTGCCAGCTGATTGTGGAAGTACAGTATAAAAACCATCTTTATGGAGAGATCTTTCTGGTTTAGGCTTAGTCTAAGTGTCTCAAGTAGCCGGGGCTTTTGTTTGGGCCTAATCCATAACGTCTGATGGCTTTCCTCCTCATCTCAAGATGAATGTGGTAGAAAATATAAATCAAAGAAACGTCCTTTGGCCTAGCCTTGCCTTGCCTTGCCTTATTTCCTTCTCATCCTGTTCTCTGTCCCAGCCTCTCTCACTAAGCCCTCGTCTGGCTGCATGTCTCTTCTTTCCTCTCTCCTTTTCTCAAACTCTCCTGCTTCCTGGCTTTCGTCTTTCAATTCCTCCATTTCAGTCCTGCAGCCCGGCACTACTTTTTCCTCTTGCCTCCCTTTGGCCTGCTCCCTTGGCTTTCTCCCTCTGTTCCATATCCTTCTTCCCGACTTGTCTCTTGGAGACTTTTGGCCACTTGGCACATAAGTCTGGGGATGTTTTGGAAACTTTTCAGAGGCCTCGCTGGTGACAGGGGGGACAGCAGGCAGTGACAGGCCCGGGGCTGACAGGCTCCCCCTCCCCTAGCGGGCGGTCGGCTGCCACACCCAGCTGACATAGAACCTTTGTCACAATGCCCGCTACCGTGGGGAGGATGCGGGCACTCTGCAGGTGACAGGGACCCAGCAGGACTTGCTGTCAGCTCAGCAATTGCTCAGTTCCCCAAAAAAGCTGAATTCTGCAAATTGCTGCTTTTGCTCTTGAAATGATGTCATCAGGTGGGTGTTTTGGTGTAATACACTGAAAACCAGAGCAGAAATGCTGAAATATTCCCATGATATGCATGGTCTCTGCACCAAACCACCACGATACAGCCTAAATACATCTGCCGCTTGTTCTCTTGTACTGCCAGCAGATTGTGGAAGTACAGTGTAAAAACCATCTTTATGGAGAGATCTTTGTGGTTTAGGCTTAGTCTAAGTGTCTCAAGTAGCCGGGGCTTTTGTTTGGGCCTAATCCATAAGGTCTGATGGCTTTCCTCCTCACTCAAGATGAATGTGGTAGAAAATATAAATCAAAGAAACGTCCTTTGGCCTACCCTTGCCTTGCCTTGCCTTATTTCCTTCTCATCCTGTTCTCTCTCCCAGCCTCTCTCACTAAGCCCTCGTCTGGCTGCATGTCTCTTCTTTCCTCTCTCCTTTTCTCAAACTCTCCTGCTTCCTGGCTTTCGTCTTTCAATTCCTCCATTTCAGTCCTGCAGCCCGGCACTACTTTTTTCTCTTGCCTCCCTTTGGCCTGCTCCCTTGGCTTTCTCCCTCTCTTCCATATCCTTCTTCCCGACTTGTCTCTTGGAGACTTTTGGCCACTTTGGAGCCAAGTCTGGGCATGTTTTGGAAACTTTTCAGAGGCCTCGCTGGTGACACAGGGGACAGCAGGCAGTGACAGGCCCGGGGCTGACAGGCTCCCCCTCCCCTAGCGGGCGCTCGGCTGCCACACCCAGCTGACATAGAACCTTTGTCACAATGCCCGCTACCGTGGTGAGGATGCGGGCACTCTGCAGGTGACAGGGACCCAGCAGGACTTGCTGTCAGCTCAGCAATTGCTCAGTTCCCCAAAGAATTTGAATTTTGCAAATTGCTTCTTTTGCTCTTGAAATGATGTCATCAGGTGGGTGTTTTGGTGTAATACACTGAAAACCAGAGCAGAAATGCTGAAATATTCCCATGATATGCATGGTCTCTGCACCAAACCACCATGTCTCAGCCTAAGTATGTCTGCCGCTTGTTCTTTTGTACTGCCAGCTGATTGTGGTAGTACAGTATAAAAACCATCTTTATGGAGAGATCTTTCTGGTTTAGGCTTAGTCTAAGTGTCTCAAGTAGCCGGGGCTTTTGTTTGGGCCTAATCCATAACGTCTGATGGCTTTCCTCTCATCTCAAGATGAATGTGGTAGAAAATATAAATCAAAGAAACATCCTTTGGCCTAGCCTTGCCTTGCCTTGCCTTATTTCCTTCTCATCCTGTTCTCTGTCCCAGCCTCTCTCACTAAGCCCTCGTCTGGCTGCATGTCTCTTCTTTCCTCTCTCCTTTTCTCAAACTCTCCTGCTTCCTGGCTTTCGTCTTTCAATTCATCCATTTCAGTCCTGCAGCCCGGCACCACTTTTTCCTCTTGCCTCCCTTTGGCCTGCTCCCTTGGCTTTCTCCCTCTGTTCCATATCCTTCTTCCCGACTTGTCTCTTGGAGACTTTTGGCCACTTGGCACATAAGTCTGGGGATGTTTTGGAAACTTTTCAGAGGCCTCGCTGGTGACAGGGGGGACAGCAGGCAGTGACAGGCCCGGGGCTGACAGGCTCCCCCTCCCCTAGCGGGCGGTCGGCTGCCACACCCAGCTGACATAGAACCTTTGTCACAATGCCCGCTACCGTGGGGAGGATGCGGGCACTCTGCAGGTGACAGGGACCCAGCAGGACTTGCTGTCAGCTCAGCAATTGCTCAGTTCCCCAAAAAAGCTGAATTCTGCAAATTGCTGCTTTTGCTCTTGAAATGATGTCATCAGGTGGGTGTTTTGGTGTAATACACTGAAAACCAGAGCAGAAATGCTGAAATATTCCCATGATATGCATGGTCTCTGCACCAAACCACCACGATACAGCCTAAATACATCTGCCGCTTGTTCTCTTGTACTGCCAGCAGATTGTGGAAGTACAGTGTAAAAACCATCTTTATGGAGAGATCTTTGTGGTTTAGGCTTAGTCTAAGTGTCTCAAGTAGCCGGGGCTTTTGTTTGGGCCTAATCCATAAGGTCTGATGGCTTTCCTCCTCACTCAAGATGAATGTGGTAGAAAATATAAATCAAAGAAACGTCCTTTGGCCTACCCTTGCCTTGCCTTGCCTTATTTCCTTCTCATCCTGTTCTCTCTCCCAGCCTCTCTCACTAAGCCCTCGTCTGGCTGCATGTCTCTTCTTTCCTCTCTCCTTTTCTCAAACTCTCCTGCTTCCTGGCTTTCGTCTTTCAATTCCTCCATTTCAGTCCTGCAGCCCGGCACTACTTTTTTCTCTTGCCTCCCTTTGGCCTGCTCCCTTGGCTTTCTCCCTCTCTTCCATATCCTTCTTCCCGACTTGTCTCTTGGAGACTTTTGGCCACTTTGGAGCCAAGTCTGGGCATGTTTTGGAAACTTTTCAGAGGCCTCGCTGGTGACACAGGGGACAGCAGGCAGTGACAGGCCCGGGGCTGACAGGCTCCCCCTCCCCTAGCGGGCGCTCGGCTGCCACACCCAGCTGACATAGAACCTTTGTCACAATGCCCGCTACCGTGGTGAGGATGCGGGCACTCTGCAGGTGACAGGGACCCAGCAGGACTTGCTGTCAGCTCAGCAATTGCTCAGTTCCCCAAAGAATTTGAATTTTGCAAATTGCTTCTTTTGCTCTTGAAATGATGTCATCAGGTGGGTGTTTTGGTGTAATACACTGAAAACCAGAGCAGAAATGCTGAAATATTCCCATGATATGCATGGTCTCTGCACCAAACCACCATGTCTCAGCCTAAGTATGTCTGCCGCTTGTTCTTTTGTACTGCCAGCTGATTGTGGTAGTACAGTATAAAAACCATCTTTATGGAGAGATCTTTCTGGTTTAGGCTTAGTCTAAGTGTCTCAAGTAGCCGGGGCTTTTGTTTGGGCCTAATCCATAACGTCTGATGGCTTTCCTCTCATCTCAAGATGAATGTGGTAGAAAATATAAATCAAAGAAACATCCTTTGGCCTAGCCTTGCCTTGCCTTGCCTTATTTCCTTCTCATCCTGTTCTCTGTCCCAGCCTCTCTCACTAAGCCCTCGTCTGGCTGCATGTCTCTTCTTTCCTCTCTCCTTTTCTCAAACTCTCCTGCTTCCTGGCTTTCGTCTTTCAATTCATCCATTTCAGTCCTGCAGCCCGGCACCACTTTTTCCTCTTGCCTCCCTTTGGCCTGCTCCCTTGGCTTTCTCCCTCTGTTCCATATCCTTCTTCCCGACTTGTCTCTTGGAGACTTTTGGCCACTTGGCACATAAGTCTGGGGATGTTTTGGAAACTTTTCAGAGGCCTCGCTGGTGACAGGGGGGACAGCAGGCAGTGACAGGCCCGGGGCTGACAGGCTCCCCCTCCCCTAGCGGGCGGTCGGCTGCCACACCCAGCTGACATAGAACCTTTGTCACAATGCCCGCTACCGTGGGGAGGATGCGGGCACTCTGCAGGTGACAGGGACCCAGCAGGACTTGCTGTCAGCTCAGCAATTGCTCAGTTCCCCAAAAAAGCTGAATTCTGCAAATTGCTGCTTTTGCTCTTGAAATGATGTCATCAGGTGGGTGTTTTGGTGTAATACACTGAAAACCAGAGCAGAAATGCTGAAATATTCCCATGATATGCATGGTCTCTGCACCAAACCACCACGATACAGCCTAAATACATCTGCCGCTTGTTCTCTTGTACTGCCAGCAGATTGTGGAAGTACAGTGTAAAAACCATCTTTATGGAGAGATCTTTGTGGTTTAGGCTTAGTCTAAGTGTCTCAAGTAGCCGGGGCTTTTGTTTGGGCCTAATCCATAAGGTCTGATGGCTTTCCTCCTCACTCAAGATGAATGTGGTAGAAAATATAAATCAAAGAAACGTCCTTTGGCCTACCCTTGCCTTGCCTTGCCTTATTTCCTTCTCATCCTGTTCTCTGTCCCAGCCTCTCTCACTAAGCCCTCGTCTGGCTGCATGTCTCTTCTTTCCTCTCTCCTTTTCTCAAACTCTCCTGCTTCCTGGCTTTCGTCTTTCAATTCCTCCATTTCAGTCCTGCAGCCCGGCACTACTTTTTTCTCTTGCCTCCCTTTGGCCTGCTCCCTTGGCTTTCTCCCTCTCTTCCATATCCTTCTTCCCGACTTGTCTCTTGGAGACTTTTGGCCACTTTGGAGCCAAGTCTGGGCATGTTTTGGAAACTTTTCAGAGGCCTCGCTGGTGACACAGGGGACAGCAGGCAGTGACAGGCCCGGGGCTGACAGGCTCCCCCTCCCCTAGCGGGCGCTCGGCTGCCACACCCAGCTGACATAGAACCTTTGTCACAATGCCCGCTACCGTGGTGAGGATGCGGGCACTCTGCAGGTGACAGGGACCCAGCAGGACTTGCTGTCAGCTCAGCAATTGCTCAGTTCCCCAAAGAATTTGAATTTTGCAAATTGCTTCTTTTGCTCTTGAAATGATGTCATCAGGTGGGTGTTTTGGTGTAATACACTGAAAACCAGAGCAGAAATGCTGAAATATTCCCATGATATGCATGGTCTCTGCACCAAACCACCATGTCTCAGCCTAAGTATGTCTGCCGCTTGTTCTTTTGTACTGCCAGCTGATTGTGGTAGTACAGTATAAAAACCATCTTTATGGAGAGATCTTTCTGGTTTAGGCTTAGTCTAAGTGTCTCAAGTAGCCGGGGCTTTTGTTTGGGCCTAATCCATAACGTCTGATGGCTTTCCTCTCATCTCAAGATGAATGTGGTAGAAAATATAAATCAAAGAAACATCCTTTGGCCTAGCCTTGCCTTGCCTTGCCTTATTTCCTTCTCATCCTGTTCTCTGTCCCAGCCTCTCTCACTAAGCCCTCGTCTGGCTGCATGTCTCTTCTTTCCTCTCTCCTTTTCTCAAACTCTCCTGCTTCCTGGCTTTCGTCTTTCAATTCATCCATTTCAGTCCTGCAGCCCGGCACCACTTTTTCCTCTTGCCTCCCTTTGGCCTGCTCCCTTGGCTTTCTCCCTCTCTTCCATATCCTTCTTCCCGACTTGTCTCCTGGAGACTTTTGGCCACTTTGGACCCAAGTCTGGGCATGTTTTGGAAACTTTTCAGAGGCCTCGCTGGTGACACGGGGGACAGCAGGCAGTGACAGGCCCGGGGCTGACAGGCTCCCCCTCCCCTAGCGGGCGCTCGGCTGCCACACCCAGCTGACATAGAACCTTTGTCACAATGCCCGCTACCGTGGTGAGGATGCGGGCACTCTGCAGGTGACAGGGACCCAGCAGGACTTGCTGTCAGCTCAGCAATTGCTCAGTTCCCCAAAAAAGCTGAATTCTGCAAATTGCTGCTTTTGCTCTTGAAATGATGTCATCAGGTGGGTGTTTTGGTGTAATACACTGAAAACCAGAGCAGAAATGCTGAAATATTCCCATGATATGCATGGTCTCTGCACCAAACCACCACGATACAGCCTAAATACATCTGCCGCTTGTTCTCTTGTACTGCCAGCAGATTGTGGAAGTACAGTGTAAAAACCATCTTTATGGAGAGATCTTTGTGGTTTAGGCTTAGTCTAAGTGTCTCAAGTAGCAGGGGCTTTTGTTTGGGCCTAATCCATAAGGTCTGATGGCTTTCCTCCTCATCTCAAGATGAATGTGGTAGAAAATACAAATCAAGGAAACGTCCTTTGGCCTAGCCTTGCCTTGCCTTGCCTTATTTCCTTCTCATCCTGTTCTCTGTCCCTGCCTCTCTCACTAAGCCCTCGTCTGGCTGCATGTCTCTTCTTTCCTCTCTCCTTTTCTCAAACTCTCCTGCTTCCTGGCTTTCGTCTTTCAATTCCTCCATTTCAGTCCTGCAGCCCGGCACTACTTTTTCCTCTTGCCTCCCTTTGGCCTGCTCCCTTGCCTTTCTCCCTGTGTTCCATATCCTTCTTCCCGACTTCTCTCTTGGAGACTTTTGGCCACTTTGCACCCAAGTCTGGGGATGTTTTGGAAACTTTTCAGAGGCCTCGCTGGTGACAGGGGGGACAGCAGGCAGTGACAGGCCCGGGGCTGACAGGCTTCCCCTCCCCTAGCGGGCGCTCGGCTGCCACACCCAGCTGACATAGAACCTTTGTCACAATGCCCACTACCGTGGTGAGGATGCGGGCACTCTGCAGGTGACAGGGACCCAGCAAGACTTGGTGTCAGTTCAGCAATTGCTCAGTTCCCCAAAGAAGCTGAATTCTGCAAATTGCTGCTTTTGCTCTTGAAATGATGTCATCAGGTGGGTGTTTTGGTGTAATACATTGAAAACCAGAGCAGAAATGCTGAAATATTCCCATGATATGCATGGTCTCTGCACCAAACCACCACGATACAGCCTAAATACATCTGCCGCTTGTTCTCTTGTACTGCCAGCAGATTGTGGAAGTACAGTGTAAAAACCATCTTTATGGAGAGATCTTTGTGGTTTAGGCTTAGTCTAAGTGTCTCAAGTAGCCGGGGCTTTTGTTTGGGCCTAATCCATAAGGTCTGATGGCTTTCCTCCTCACTCAAGATGAATGTGGTAGAAAATATAAATCAAAGAAACGTCCTTTGGCCTACCCTTGCCTTGCCTTGCCTTATTTCCTTCTCATCCTGTTCTCTGTCCCAGCCTCTCTCACTAAGCCCTCGTCTGGCTGCATGTCTCTTCTTTCCTCTCTCCTTTTCTCAAACTCTCCTGCTTCCTGGCTTTCGTCTTTCAATTCCTCCATTTCAGTCCTGCAGCTCGGCACTACTTTTTCCTCTTGCCTCGCTTTGGCCTGCTCCCTTGGCTTTCTCCCTCTCTTCCATATCCTTCTTCCCGACTTGTCTCTTGGAGACTTTTGGCCACTTTGGAGCCAAGTCTGGGCATGTTTTGGAAACTTTTCAGAGGCCTCGCTGGTGACACAGGGGACAGCAGGCAGTGACAGGCCCGGGGCTGACAGGCTCCCCCTCCCCTAGCGGGCGCTCGGCTGCCACACCCAGCTGACATAGAACCTTTGTCACAATGCCCGCTACCGTGGTGAGGATGCGGGCACTCTGCAGGTGACAGGGACCCAGCAGGACTTGCTGTCAGCTCAGCAATTGCTCAGTTCACCAAAGAATTTGAATTTTGCAAATTGCTTCTTTTGCTCTTGAAATGATGTCATCAGGTGGGTGTTTTGGTGTAATACACTGAAAACCAGAGCAGAAATGCTGAAATATTCCCATGATATGCATGGTCTCTGCACCAAACCACCATGTCTCAGCCTAAGTATGTCTGCCGCTTGTTCTTTTGTACTGCCAGCTGATTGTGGTAGTACAGTATAAAAACCATCTTTATGGAGAGATCTTTCTGGTTTAGGCTTAGTCTAAGTGTCTCAAGTAGCCGGGGCTTTTGTTTCGGCCTAATCCATAACGTCTGATGGCTTTCCTCCTCATCTCAAGATGAATGTGGTAGAAAATATAAATCAAAGAAACGTCCTTTGGCCTACCCTTGCCTTGCCTTGCCTTATTTCCTTCTCATCCTGTTCTCTGTCCCAGCCTCTCTCACTAAGCCCTCGTCTGGCTGCATGTCTCTTCTTTCCTCTCTCCTTTTCTCAAACTCTCCTGCTTCCTGGCTTTCGTCTTTCAATTCCTCCATTTCAGTCCTGCAGCCCGGCACTACTTTTTTCTCTTGCCTCCCTTTGGCCTGCTCCCTTGCCTTTCTCCCTGTGTTCCATATCCTTCTTCCCGACTTCTCTCTTGGAGACTTTTGGCCACTTTGCACCCAAGTCTGGGGATGTTTTGGAAACTTTTCAGAGGCCTCGCTGGTGACAGGGGGGACAGCAGGCAGTGACAGGCCCGGGGCTGACAGGCTCCCCCTCCCCTAGCGGGCGCTCGGCTGCCACACCCAGCTGACGTAGAACCTTTGTCACAATGCCCGTTACCGTGGTGAGGATGCGGGCACTCTGCAGGTGGCAGGGACCCAGCAGGACTTGCTGTCAGCTCAGCAATTGCTCAGTTCCCCAAAGAAGCTGAATTCTGCAAATTGCTGCTTTGCTCTTGAAATGATGTCATCAGGTGGGTGTTTTGGTGTAATACACTGAAAACCAGAGCAGAAATGCTGAAATATTCCCATGATATGCATGGTCTCTGCACCAAACCACCACGATACAGCCTAAATACATCTGCCGCTTGTTCTCTTGTACTGCCAGCAGATTGTGGAAGTACAGTGTAAAAACCATCTTTATGGAGAGATCTTTGTGGTTTAGGCTTAGTCTAAGTGTCTCAAGTAGCCGGGGCTTTTGTTTGGGCCTAATCCATAAGGTCTGATGGCTTTCCTCCTCATCTCAAGATGAATGTGGTAGAAAATATAAATCAAAGAAACGTCCTTTGGCCTACCCTTGCCTTGCCTTGCCTTATTTCCTTCTCATCCTGTTCTCTGTCCCAGCCTCTCTCACTAAGCCCTCGTCTGGCTGCATGTCTCTTCTTTCCTCTCTCCTTTTCTCAAACTCTCCTGCTTCCTGGCTTTCGTCTTTCAATTCCTCCATTTCAGTCCTGCAGCCCGGCACTACTTTTTCCTCTTGCCTCCCTTTGGCCTGCTCCCTTGGCTTTCTCCCTCCGTTCCTTATCCTTCTTCCCGACTTGTCTCTTGGAGACTTTTGCCACTTGGGAGCCAAGTCTGGGGATATTTTGGAAACTTTTCAGAGGCCTCGCTGGTGACAGGGGGGACAGCAGGCAGTGACAGTCCCGGGGCTGACAGGCTCCCCCTCCCCTAGCGGGCGCTCGGCTGCCACACCCAGCTGACATAGAACCTTTGTCACAATGCCCACTACCGTGGGGAGGATGCGGGCACTCTGCAGGTGACAGGGACCCAGCAGGACTTGCTGTCAGCTCAGCAATTGCTCAGTTCCCCAAAGAAGCTGAATTCTGCAAATTGCTGCTTTTGCTCTTGAAATGATGTCATCAGGTGGGTGTTTTGGTGTAATACACTGAAAACCAGAGCAGAAATGCTGAAATATTCCCATGATATGCATGGTCTCTGCACCAAACCACCACGATACAGCCTAAATACATCTGCCGCTTGTTCTCTTGTACTGCCAGCAGATTGTGTAAGTACAGTGTAAAAACCATCTTTATGGAGAGATCTTTGTGGTTTAGGCTTAGTCTAAGTGTCTCAAGTAGCCGGGGCTTTTGTTTGGGCCTAATCCATAAGGTCTGATGGCTTTCCTCCTCATCTCAGGATGAATGTGGTAGAAAATATAAATCAAGGAAACGTCCTTTGGCCTAGCCTTGCCTTGCCTTATTTCCTTCTCATCCTGTTCTCTGTCCCTGCCTCTCTCACTAAGCCCTCGTCTGGCTGCATGTCTCTTCTTTCCTCTCTCCTTTTCTCAAACTCTCCTGCTTCCTGGCTTTCGTCTTTCAATTCCTCCATTTCAGTCCTGCAGCCCCGCACTACTTTTTCCTCTTGCCTCCCTTTGGCCTGCTCCCTTGCCTTTCTCCCTGTGTTCCATATCCTCCTTCCCGAGTTGTCTCTTGGAGACTTTTGGCCACTTTGGAGCCAAGTCTGGGGATGTTTTGGAAACTTTTCAGAGGCCTCGCTGGTGACAGGGGGGACAGCAGGCAGTGACAGTCCCGGGGCTGACAGGCTCCCCCTCCCCTAGCGGGCGGTCGGCTGCCACACCCAGCTGACATAGAACCTTTGTCACAATGCCCGCTACCGTGGGGAGGATGCGGGCACTCTGCAGGTGACAGGGACCCAGCAGGACTTGCTGTCAGCTCAGCAATTGCTCAGTTCCCCAAAAAAGCTGAATTCTGCAAATTGCTGCTTTTGCTCTTGAAATGATGTCATCAGGTGGGTGTTTTGGTGTAATACACTGAAAACCAGAGCAGAAATGCTGAAATATTCCCATGATATGCATGGTCTCTGCACCAAACCACCACGATACAGCCTAAATACATCTGCCGCTTGTTCTCTTGTACTGCCAGCAGATTGTGGAAGTACAGTGTAAAAACCATCTTTATGGAGAGATCTTTGTGGTTTAGGCTTAGTCTAAGTGTCTCAAGTAGCCGGGGCTTTTGTTTGGGCCTAATCCATAAGGTCTGATGGCTTTCCTCCTCACTCAAGATGAATGTGGTAGAAAATATAAATCAAAGAAACGTCCTTTGGCCTACCCTTGCCTTGCCTTGCCTTATTTCCTTCTCATCCTGTTCTCTGTCCCAGCCTCTCTCACTAAGCCCTCGTCTGGCTGCATGTCTCTTCTTTCCTCTCTCCTTTTCTCAAACTCTCCTGCTTCCTGGCTTTCGTCTTTCAATTCCTCCATTTCAGTCCTGCAGCCCGGCACTACTTTTTTCTCTTGCCTCCCTTTGGCCTGCTCCCTTGGCTTTCTCCCTCTCTTCCATATCCTTCTTCCCGACTTGTCTCTTGGAGACTTTTGGCCACTTTGGAGCCAAGTCTGGGCATGTTTTGGAAACTTTTCAGAGGCCTCGCTGGTGACACAGGGGACAGCAGGCAGTGACAGGCCCGGGGCTGACAGGCTCCCCCTCCCCTAGCGGGCGCTCGGCTGCCACACCCAGCTGACATAGAACCTTTGTCACAATGCCCGCTACCGTGGTGAGGATGCGGGCACTCTGCAGGTGACAGGGACCCAGCAGGACTTGCTGTCAGCTCAGCAATTGCTCAGTTCCCCAAAGAATTTGAATTTTGCAAATTGCTTCTTTTGCTCTTGAAATGATGTCATCAGGTGGGTGTTTTGGTGTAATACACTGAAAACCAGAGCAGAAATGCTGAAATATTCCCATGATATGCATGGTCTCTGCACCAAACCACCATGTCTCAGCCTAAGTATGTCTGCCGCTTGTTCTTTTGTACTGCCAGCTGATTGTGGTAGTACAGTATAAAAACCATCTTTATGGAGAGATCTTTCTGGTTTAGGCTTAGTCTAAGTGTCTCAAGTAGCCGGGGCTTTTGTTTGGGCCTAATCCATAACGTCTGATGGCTTTCCTCTCATCTCAAGATGAATGTGGTAGAAAATATAAATCAAAGAAACATCCTTTGGCCTAGCCTTGCCTTGCCTTGCCTTATTTCCTTCTCATCCTGTTCTCTGTCCCAGCCTCTCTCACTAAGCCCTCGTCTGGCTGCATGTCTCTTCTTTCCTCTCTCCTTTTCTCAAACTCTCCTGCTTCCTGGCTTTCGTCTTTCAATTCATCCATTTCAGTCCTGCAGCCCGGCACCACTTTTTCCTCTTGCCTCCCTTTGGCCTGCTCCCTTGGCTTTCTCCCTCTCTTCCATATCCTTCTTCCCGACTTGTCTCCTGGAGACTTTTGGCCACTTTGGACCCAAGTCTGGGCATGTTTTGGAAACTTTTCAGAGGCCTCGCTGGTGACACGGGGGACAGCAGGCAGTGACAGGCCCGGGGCTGACAGGCTCCCCCTCCCCTAGCGGGCGCTCGGCTGCCACACCCAGCTGACATAGAACCTTTGTCACAATGCCCGCTACCGTGGTGAGGATGCGGGCACTCTGCAGGTGACAGGGACCCAGCAGGACTTGCTGTCAGCTCAGCAATTGCTCAGTTCCCCAAAGAATTTGAATTTTGCAAATTGCTTCTTTTGCTCTTGAAATGATGTCATCAGGTGGGTGTTTTGGTGTAATACACTGAAAACCAGAGCAGAAATGCTGAAATATTCCCATGATATGCATGGTCTCTGCACCAAACCACCATGTCTCAGCCTAAGTATGTCTGCCGCTTGTTCTTTTGTACTGCCAGCTGATTGTGGAAGTACAGTATAAAAACCATCTTTATGGAGAGATCTTTCTGGTTTAGGCTTAGTCTAAGTGTCTCAAGTAGCCGGGGCTTTTGTTTGGGCCTAATCCATAACGTCTGATGGCTTTCCTCCTCATCTCAAGATGAATGTGGTAGAAAATATAAATCAAAGAAACGTCCTTTGGCCTACCCTTGCCTTGCCTTGCCTTATTTCCTTCTCATCCTGTTCTCTGTCCCAGCCTCTCTCACTAAGCCCTCGTCTGGCTGCATGTCTCTTCTTTCCTCTCTCCTTTTCTCAAACTCTCCTGCTTCCTGGCTTTCGTCTTTCAATTCCTCCATTTCAGTCCTGCAGCCCGGCACTACTTTTTCCTCTTGCCTCCCTTTGGCCTGCTCCCTTGGCTTTCTCCCTCTGTTCCATATCCTTCTTCCCGACTTGTCTCTTGGAGACTTTTGGCCACTTGGCACATAAGTCTGGGGATGTTTTGGAAACTTTTCAGAGGCCTCGCTGGTGACAGGGGGGACAGCAGGCAGTGACAGGCCCGGGGCTGACAGGCTCCCCCTCCCCTAGCGGGCGGTCGGCTGCCACACCCAGCTGACATAGAACCTTTGTCACAATGCCCGCTACCGTGGGGAGGATGCGGGCACTCTGCAGGTGACAGGGACCCAGCAGGACTTGCTGTCAGCTCAGCAATTGCTCAGTTCCCCAAAAAAGCTGAATTCTGCAAATTGCTGCTTTTGCTCTTGAAATGATGTCATCAGGTGGGTGTTTTGGTGTAATACACTGAAAACCAGAGCAGAAATGCTGAAATATTCCCATGATATGCATGGTCTCTGCACCAAACCACCACGATACAGCCTAAATACATCTGCCGCTTGTTCTCTTGTACTGCCAGCAGATTGTGGAAGTATAGTGTAAAAACCATCTTTATGGAGAGATCTTTGTGGTTTAGGCTTAGTCTAAGTGTCTCAAGTAGCAGGGGCTTTTGTTTGGGCCTAATCCATAAGGTCTGATGGCTTTCCTCCTCATCTCAAGATGAATGTGGTAGAAAATACAAATCAAGGAAACGTCCTTTGGCCTAGCCTTGCCTTGCCTTGCCTTATTTCCTTCTCATCCTGTTCTCTGTCCCTGCCTCTCTCACTAAGCCCTCGTCTGGCTGCATGTCTCTTCTTTCCTCTCTCCTTTTCTCAAACTCTCCTGCTTCCTGGCTTTCGTCTTTCAATTCCTCCATTTCAGTCCTGCAGCCCGGCACTACTTTTTCCTCTTGCCTCCCTTTGGCCTGCTCCCTTGCCTTTCTCCCTGTGTTCCATATCCTTCTTCCCGACTTCTCTCTTGGAGACTTTTGGCCACTTTGCACCCAAGTCTGGGGATGTTTTGGAAACTTTTCAGAGGCCTCGCTGGTGACAGGGGGGACAGCAGGCAGTGACAGGCCCGGGGCTGACAGGCTTCCCCTCCCCTAGCGGGCGCTCGGCTGCCACACCCAGCTGACATAGAACCTTTGTCACAATGCCCACTACCGTGGTGAGGATGCGGGCACTCTGCAGGTGACAGGGACCCAGCAAGACTTGGTGTCAGTTCAGCAATTGCTCAGTTCCCCAAAGAAGCTGAATTCTGCAAATTGCTGCTTTTGCTCTTGAAATGATGTCATCAGGTGGGTGTTTTGGTGTAATACATTGAAAACCAGAGCAGAAATGCTGAAATATTCCCATGATATGCATGGTCTCTGCACCAAACCACCACGATACAGCCTAAATACATCTGCCGCTTGTTCTCTTGTACTGCCAGCAGATTGTGGAAGTACAGTGTAAAAACCATCTTTATGGAGAGATCTTTGTGGTTTAGGCTTAGTCTAAGTGTCTCAAGTAGCCGGGGCTTTTGTTTGGGCCTAATCCATAAGGTCTGATGGCTTTCCTCCTCACTCAAGATGAATGTGGTAGAAAATATAAATCAAAGAAACGTCCTTTGGCCTACCCTTGCCTTGCCTTGCCTTATTTCCTTCTCATCCTGTTCTCTGTCCCAGCCTCTCTCACTAAGCCCTCGTCTGGCTGCATGTCTCTTCTTTCCTCTCTCCTTTTCTCAAACTCTCCTGCTTCCTGGCTTTCGTCTTTCAATTCCTCCATTTCAGTCCTGCAGCTCGGCACTACTTTTTCCTCTTGCCTCGCTTTGGCCTGCTCCCTTGGCTTTCTCCCTCTCTTCCATATCCTTCTTCCCGACTTGTCTCTTGGAGAATTTTGGCCACTTTGGAGCCAAGTCTGGGCATGTTTTGGAAACTTTTCAGAGGCCTCGCTGGTGACACAGGGGACAGCAGGCAGTGACAGGCCCGGGGCTGACAGGCTCCCCCTCCCCTAGCGGGCGCTCGGCTGCCACACCCAGCTGACATAGAACCTTTGTCACAATGCCCGCTACCGTGGTGAGGATGCGGGCACTCTGCAGGTGACAGGGACCCAGCAGGACTTGCTGTCAGCTCAGCAATTGCTCAGTTCCCCAAAGAATTTGAATTTTGCAAATTGCTTCTTTTGCTCTTGAAATGATGTCATCAGGTGGGTGTTTTGGTGTAATACACTGAAAACCAGAGCAGAAATGCTGAAATATTCCCATGATATGCATGGTCTCTGCACCAAACCACCATGTCTCAGCCTAAGTATGTCTGCCGCTTGTTCTTTTGTACTGCCAGCTGATTGTGGTAGTACAGTATAAAAACCATCTTTATGGAGAGATCTTTGTGGTTTAGGCTTAGTCTAAGTGTCTCAAGTAGCCGGGGCTTTTGTTTGGGCCTAATCCATAAGGTCTGATGGCTTTCCTCCTCATCTCAGGATGAATGTGGTAGAAAATATAAATCAAGGAAACGTCCTTTGGCCTAGCCTTGCCTTGCCTTATTTCCTTCTCATCCTGTTCTCTGTCCCAGCCTCTCTCACTAAGCCCTCGTCTGGCTGCATGTCTCTTCTTTCCTCTCTCCTTTTCTCAAACTCTCCTGCTTCCTGGCTTTCGTCTTTCAATTCCTCCATTTCAGTCCTGCAGCCCCGCACTACTTTTTCCTCTTGCCTCCCTTTGGCCTGCTCCCTTGCCTTTCTCCCTGTGTTCCATATCCTCCTTCCCGAGTTGTCTCTTGGAGACTTTTGGCCACTTTGGAGCCAAGTCTGGGGATGTTTTGGAAACTTTTCAGAGGCCTCGCTGGTGACAGGGGGGACAGCAGGCAGTGACAGTCCCGGGGCTGACAGGCTCCCCCTCCCCTAGCGGGCGGTCGGCTGCCACACCCAGCTGACATAGAACCTTTGTCACAATGCCCGCTACCGTGGGGAGGATGCGGGCACTCTGCAGGTGACAGGGACCCAGCAGGACTTGCTGTCAGCTCAGCAATTGCTCAGTTCCCCAAAAAAGCTGAATTCTGCAAATTGCTGCTTTTGCTCTTGAAATGATGTCATCAGGTGGGTGTTTTGGTGTAATACACTGAAAACCAGAGCAGAAATGCTGAAATATTCCCATGATATGCATGGTCTCTGCACCAAACCACCACGATACAGCCTAAATACATCTGCCGCTTGTTCTCTTGTACTGCCAGCAGATTGTGGAAGTACAGTGTAAAAACCATCTTTATGGAGAGATCTTTGTGGTTTAGGCTTAGTCTAAGTGTCTCAAGTAGCCGGGGCTTTTGTTTGGGCCTAATCCATAAGGTCTGATGGCTTTCCTCCTCACTCAAGATGAATGTGGTAGAAAATATAAATCAAAGAAACGTCCTTTGACCTACCCTTGCCTTGCCTTGCCTTATTTCCTTCTCATCCTGTTCTCTGTCCCAGCCTCTCTCACTAAGCCCTCGTCTGGCTGCATGTCTCTTCTTTCCTCTCTCCTTTTCTCAAACTCTCCTGCTTCCTGGCTTTCGTCTTTCAATTCCTCCATTTCAGTCCTGCAGCCCGGCACTACTTTTTTCTCTTGCCTCCCTTTGGCCTGCTCCCTTGGCTTTCTCCCTCTCTTCCATATCCTTCTTCCCGACTTGTCTCTTGGAGACTTTTGGCCACTTTGGAGCCAAGTCTGGGCATGTTTTGGAAACTTTTCAGAGGCCTCGCTGGTGACACAGGGGACAGCAGGCAGTGACAGGCCCGGGGCTGACAGGCTCCCCCTCCCCTAGCGGGCGCTCGGCTGCCACACCCAGCTGACATAGAACCTTTGTCACAATGCCCGCTACCGTGGTGAGGATGCGGGCACTCTGCAGGTGACAGGGACCCAGCAGGACTTGCTGTCAGCTCAGCAATTGCTCAGTTCCCCAAAGAATTTGAATTTTGCAAATTGCTTCTTTTGCTCTTGAAATGATGTCATCAGGTGGGTGTTTTGGTGTAATACACTGAAAACCAGAGCAGAAATGCTGAAATATTCCCATGATATGCATGGTCTCTGCACCAAACCACCATGTCTCAGCCTAAGTATGTCTGCCGCTTGTTCTTTTGTACTGCCAGCTGATTGTGGTAGTACAGTATAAAAACCATCTTTATGGAGAGATCTTTCTGGTTTAGGCTTAGTCTAAGTGTCTCAAGTAGCCGGGGCTTTTGTTTGGGCCTAATCCATAACGTCTGATGGCTTTCCTCTCATCTCAAGATGAATGTGGTAGAAAATATAAATCAAAGAAACATCCTTTGGCCTAGCCTTGCCTTGCCTTGCCTTATTTCCTTCTCATCCTGTTCTCTGTCCCAGCCTCTCTCACTAAGCCCTCGTCTGGCTGCATGTCTCTTCTTTCCTCTCTCCTTTTCTCAAACTCTCCTGCTTCCTGGCTTTCGTCTTTCAATTCATCCATTTCAGTCCTGCAGCCCGGCACCACTTTTTCCTCTTGCCTCCCTTTGGCCTGCTCCCTTGGCTTTCTCCCTCTCTTCCATATCCTTCTTCCCGACTTGTCTCCTGGAGACTTTTGGCCACTTTGGACCCAAGTCTGGGCATGTTTTGGAAACTTTTCAGAGGCCTCGCTGGTGACACGGGGGACAGCAGGCAGTGACAGGCCCGGGGCTGACAGGCTCCCCCTCCCCTAGCGGGCGCTCGGCTGCCACACCCAGCTGACATAGAACCTTTGTCACAATGCCCGCTACCGTGGTGAGGATGCGGGCACTCTGCAGGTGACAGGGACCCAGCAGGACTTGCTGTCAGCTCAGCAATTGCTCAGTTCCCCAAAGAATTTGAATTTTGCAAATTGCTTCTTTTGCTCTTGAAATGATGTCATCAGGTGGGTGTTTTGGTGTAATACACTGAAAACCAGAGCAGAAATGCTGAAATATTCCCATGATATGCATGGTCTCTGCACCAAACCACCATGTCTCAGCCTAAGTATGTCTGCCGCTTGTTCTTTTGTACTGCCAGCTGATTGTGGAAGTACAGTATAAAAACCATCTTTATGGAGAGATCTTTCTGGTTTAGGCTTAGTCTAAGTGTCTCAAGTAGCCGGGGCTTTTGTTTGGGCCTAATCCATAACGTCTGATGACTTTCCTCCTCATCTCAAGATGAATGTGGTAGAAAATATAAATCAAAGAAACGTCCTTTGGCCTACCCTTGCCTTGCCTTGCCTTATTTCCTTCTCATCCTGTTCTCTGTCCCAGCCTCTCTCACTAAGCCCTCGTCTGGCTGCATGTCTCTTCTTTCCTCTCTCCTTTTCTCAAACTCTCCTGCTTCCTGGCTTTCGTCTTTCAATTCCTCCATTTCAGTCCTGCAGCCCGGCACTACTTTTTCCTCTTGCCTCCCTTTGGCCTGCTCCCTTGGCTTTCTCCCTCTGTTCCATATCCTTCTTCCCGACTTGTCTCTTGGAGACTTTTGGCCACTTGGCACATAAGTCTGGGGATGTTTTGGAAACTTTTCAGAGGCCTCGCTGGTGACAGGGGGGACAGCAGGCAGTGACAGGCCCGGGGCTGACAGGCTCCCCCTCCCCTAGCGGGCGGTCGGCTGCCACACCCAGCTGACATAGAACCTTTGTCACAATGCCCGCTACCGTGGGGAGGATGCGGGCACTCTGCAGGTGACAGGGACCCAGCAGGACTTGCTGTCAGCTCAGCAATTGCTCAGTTCCCCAAAAAAGCTGAATTCTGCAAATTGCTGCTTTTGCTCTTGAAATGATGTCATCAGGTGGGTGTTTTGGTGTAATACACTGAAAACCAGAGCAGAAATGCTGAAATATTCCCATGATATGCATGGTCTCTGCACCAAACCACCACGATACAGCCTAAATACATCTGCCGCTTGTTCTCTTGTACTGCCAGCAGATTGTGGAAGTATAGTGTAAAAACCATCTTTATGGAGAGATCTTTGTGGTTTAGGCTTAGTCTAAGTGTCTCAAGTAGCAGGGGCTTTTGTTTGGGCCTAATCCATAAGGTCTGATGGCTTTCCTCCTCATCTCAAGATGAATGTGGTAGAAAATACAAATCAAGGAAACGTCCTTTGGCCTAGCCTTGCCTTGCCTTGCCTTATTTCCTTCTCATCCTGTTCTCTGTCCCTGCCTCTCTCACTAAGCCCTCGTCTGGCTGCATGTCTCTTCTTTCCTCTCTCCTTTTCTCAAACTCTCCTGCTTCCTGGCTTTCGTCTTTCAATTCCTCCATTTCAGTCCTGCAGCCCGGCACTACTTTTTCCTCTTGCCTCCCTTTGGCCTGCTCCCTTGCCTTTCTCCCTGTGTTCCATATCCTTCTTCCCGACTTCTCTCTTGGAGACTTTTGGCCACTTTGCACCCAAGTCTGGGGATGTTTTGGAAACTTTTCAGAGGCCTCGCTGGTGACAGGGGGGACAGCAGGCAGTGACAGGCCCGGGGCTGACAGGCTTCCCCTCCCCTAGCGGGCGCTCGGCTGCCACACCCAGCTGACATAGAACCTTTGTCACAATGCCCACTACCGTGGTGAGGATGCGGGCACTCTGCAGGTGACAGGGACCCAGCAGGACTTGCTGTCAGCTCAGCAATTGCTCAGTTCCCCAAAGAATTTGAATTTTGCAAATTGCTTCTTTTGCTCTTGAAATGATGTCATCAGGTGGGTGTTTTGGTGTAATACACTGAAAACCAGAGCAGAAATGCTGAAATATTCCCATGATATGCATGGTCTCTGCACCAAACCACCATGTCTCAGCCTAAGTATGTCTGCCGCTTGTTCTTTTGTACTGCCAGCTGATTGTGGTAGTACAGTATAAAAACCATCTTTATGGAGAGATCTTTCTGGTTTAGGCTTAGTCTAAGTGTCTCAAGTAGCCGGGGCTTTTGTTTGGGCCTAATCCATAACGTCTGATGGCTTTCCTCTCATCTCAAGATGAATGTGGTAGAAAATATAAATCAAAGAAACATCCTTTGGCCTAGCCTTGCCTTGCCTTGCCTTATTTCCTTCTCATCCTGTTCTCTGTCCCAGCCTCTCTCACTAAGCCCTCGTCTGGCTGCATGTCTCTTCTTTCCTCTCTCCTTTTCTCAAACTCTCCTGCTTCCTGGCTTTCGTCTTTCAATTCCTCCATTTCAGTCCTGCAGCCCGGCACTACTTTTTTCTCTTGCCTCCCTTTGGCCTGCTCCCTTGCCTTTCTCCCTGTGTTCCATATCCTTCTTCCCGACTTCTCTCTTGGAGACTTTTGGCCACTTTGCACCCAAGTCTGGGGATGTTTTGGAAACTTTTCAGAGGCCTCGCTGGTGACAGGGGGGACAGCAGGCAGTGACAGGCCCGGGGCTGACAGGCTCCCCCTCCCCTAGCGGGCGCTCGGCTGCCACACCCAGCTGACGTAGAACCTTTGTCACAATGCCCGTTACCGTGGTGAGGATGCGGGCACTCTGCAGGTGGCAGGGACCCAGCAGGACTTGCTGTCAGCTCAGCAATTGCTCAGTTCCCCAAAGAAGCTGAATTCTGCAAATTGCTGCTTTTGCTCTTGAAATGATGTCATCAGGTGGGTGTTTTGGTGTAATACACTGAAAACCAGAGCAGAAATGCTGAAATATTCCCATGATATGCATGGTCTCTGCACCAAACCACCACGATACAGCCTAAATACATCTGCCGCTTGTTCTCTTGTACTGCCAGCAGATTGTGGAAGTACAGTGTAAAAACCATCTTTATGGAGAGATCTTTGTGGTTTAGGCTTAGTCTAAGTGTCTCAAGTAGCCGGGGCTTTTGTTTGGGCCTAATCCATAAGGTCTGATGGCTTTCCTCCTCATCTCAAGATGAATGTGGTAGAAAATATAAATCAAAGAAACGTCCTTTGGCCTACCCTTGCCTTGCCTTGCCTTATTTCCTTCTCATCCTGTTCTCTGTCCCAGCCTCTCTCACTAAGCCCTCGTCTGGCTGCATGTCTCTTCTTTCCTCTCTCCTTTTCTCAAACTCTCCTGCTTCCTGGCTTTCGTCTTTCAATTCCTCCATTTCAGTCCTGCAGCCCGGCACTACTTTTTCCTCTTGCCTCCCTTTGGCCTGCTCCCTTGGCTTTCTCCCTCCGTTCCTTATCCTTCTTCCCGACTTGTCTCTTGGAGACTTTTGCCACTTGGGAGCCAAGTCTGGGGATATTTTGGAAACTTTTCAGAGGCCTCGCTGGTGACAGGGGGGACAGCAGGCAGTGACAGTCCCGGGGCTGACAGGCTCCCCCTCCCCTAGCGGGCGCTCGGCTGCCACACCCAGCTGACATAGAACCTTTGTCACAATGCCCACTACCGTGGGGAGGATGCGGGCACTCTGCAGGTGACAGGGACCCAGCAGGACTTGCTGTCAGCTCAGCAATTGCTCAGTTCCCCAAAGAAGCTGAATTCTGCAAATTGCTGCTTTTGCTCTTGAAATGATGTCATCAGGTGGGTGTTTTGGTGTAATACACTGAAAACCAGAGCAGAAATGCTGAAATATTCCCATGATATGCATGGTCTCTGCACCAAACCACCACGATACAGCCTAAATACATCTGCCGCTTGTTCTCTTGTACTGCCAGCAGATTGTGTAAGTACAGTGTAAAAACCATCTTTATGGAGAGATCTTTGTGGTTTAGGCTTAGTCTAAGTGTCTCAAGTAGCCGGGGCTTTTGTTTGGGCCTAATCCATAAGGTCTGATGGCTTTCCTCCTCATCTCAGGATGAATGTGGTAGAAAATATAAATCAAGGAAACGTCCTTTGGCCTAGCCTTGCCTTGCCTTATTTCCTTCTCATCCTGTTCTCTGTCCCTGCCTCTCTCACTAAGCCCTCGTCTGGCTGCATGTCTCTTCTTTCCTCTCTCCTTTTCTCAAACTCTCCTGCTTCCTGGCTTTCGTCTTTCAATTCCTCCATTTCAGTCCTGCAGCCCGGCACTACTTTTTCCTCTTGCCTCCCTTTGGCCTGCTCCCTTGCCTTTCTCCCTGTGTTCCATATCCTCCTTCCCGAGTTGTCTCTTGGAGACTTTTGGCCACTTTGGACCCAAGTCTGGGCATGTTTTGGAAACTTTTCAGAGGCCTCGCTGGTGACAGGGGGGACAGCAGGCAGTGACAGGCCCGGGGCTGACAGGCTCCCCCTCCCCTAGCGGGCGCTCGGCTGCCACACCCAGCTGACATAGAACCTTTGTCACAATGTCTGCTACCGTGGTGAGGATGCGGGCACTCTGCAGGTGACAGGGACCCAGCAAGACTTGGTGTCAGTTCAGCAATTGCTCAGTTCCCCAAAGAAGCTGAATTCTGCAAATTGCTGCTTTTGCTCTTGAAACGATGTCATCAGGTGGGTGTTTTGGTGTAATACACTGAAAACCAGAGCAGAAATGCTGAAATATTCCCATGATATTCATGGTCTCTGCACCAAACCACCACGATACAGCCTAAATACATCTGCCGCTTGTTCTCTTGTACTGCCAGCAGATTGTGGAAGTACAGTATAAAAACCATCTTTATGGAGAGATCTTTGTGGTTTAGGCTTAGTCTAAGTGTCTCAAGTAGCCGGGGCTTTTGTTTGGGCCTAATCCATAAGGTCTGATGGCTTTCCTCCTCACTCAAGATGAATGTGGTAGAAAATATAAATCAAAGAAACGTCCTTTGGCCTACCCTTGCCTTGCCTTGCCTTATTTCCTTCTCATCCTGTTCTCTGTCCCAGCCTCTCTCACTAAGCCCTCGTCTGGCTGCATGTCTCTTCTTTCCTCTCTCCTTTTCTCAAACTCTCCTGCTTCCTGGCTTTCGTCTTTCAATTCCTCCATTTCAGTCCTGCAGCCCGGCACTACTTTTTCCTCTTGCCTCCCTTTGGCCTGCTCCCTTGGCTTTCTCCCTCTCTTCCATATCCTTCTTCCCGACTTGTCTCTTGGAGACTTTTGGCCACTTTGGAGCCAAGTCTGGGCATGTTTTGGAAACTTTTCAGAGGCCTCGCTGGTGACACGGGGGAGAGCAGGCAGTGACAGGCCCGGGGCTGACAGGCTCCCCCTCCCCTAGCGGGCGCTCGGCTACCACACCCAGCTGACATAGAACCTTTGTCACAATGCCCGCTGCCGTGGTGAGGATGCGGGCACTCTGCAGGTGACAGGGACCCAGCAGGACTTGCTGTCAGCTCAGCAATTGCTCAGTTCCCCAAAGAAGCTGAATTCTGCAAATTGCTGCTTTTGCTCTTGAAATGATGTCATCAGGTGGGTGTTTTGGTGTAATACACTGAAAACCAGAGCAGAAATGCTGAAATATTCCCATGATATGCATGGTCTCTGCACCAAACCACCATGACTCAGCCTAAGTATGTCTGCCGCTTGTTCTTTTGTACTGTCAGCTGATTGTGGAAGTACAGTATAAAAACCATCTTTATGGAGAGATCTTTCTGGTTTAGGCTTAGTCTAAGTGTCTCATGTAGCCGGGGCTTTTGTTTGGGCCTAATCCATATGGTCTGATGGCTTTCCTCCTCATCTCAAGATGAATGTGGTAGAAAATATAAATCAAAGAAACGTCCTTTGGCCTAGCCTTGCCTTGCCTTGCCTTATTTCCTTCTCATCCTGTTCTCTGTCCCAGCCTCTCTCACTAAGCCCTCGTCTGGCTGCATGTCTCTTCTTTCCTCTCTTCTTTTCTCAAACTCTCCTGCTTCCTGGCTTTCCTCTTTCAATTCCTCCATTTCAGTCCTGCAGCCCGGAACTACTTTTTTCTCTTGCCTCCCTTTGGCCTGCTCCCTTGGCTTTCTCCCTCTCTTCCATATCCTTCTTCCCGACTTGTCTCTTGGAGACTTTTGGCCACTTTGGACCCAAGTCTAGGCATGTTTTGGTAACTTTTCAGAGGCCTCGCTGGTGACAGGGGGGACAGCAGGCAGTTACAGGCCCGGGGCTGACAGGCTCCCCCTCCCCTAGCGGGCGCTCGGCTGCCACACCTAGCTGACAAAGAACCATTGTCACAATGCCCGCTACCGTGGTGAGGATGCGGGCACTCTGCAGGTGACAGGGACCCAGCAGGACTTGGTGTCAGCTCAGCAATTGCTCAGTTCCCCAAAGAAGCTGAATTCTGCAAATTGCTGCTTTTGCTCTTGAAATGATGTCATCAGGTGGGGGTTTTGGTGTAATACACTGAAAACCAGAGCAGAAATGCTGAAATATTCCCATGATATGCATGGTCTCTGCACCAAACCACCATGTCTCAGCCTAAGTATGTCTGCCGCTTGTTCTTTTGTACTGCCAGCTGATTGTGGAAGTACAGTATAAAAACCATCTTTATGGAGAGATCTTTCTGGTTTAGGCTTAGTCTAAGTGTCTCAAGTAGCCAGGGCTTTTGTTTGGGCCTAATCCATATGGTCTGATGGCTTTCCTCTCATCTCAAGATGAATGTGGTAGAAAATATAAATCAAAGAAACGTCCTTTGGCCTAGCCTTGCCTTGCCTTATTTCCTTCTCATCCTGTTCTCTGTCCCAGCCTCTCTCACTAAGCCCTCGTCTGGCTGCATGTCTCTTCTTTCCTCTCTCCTTTTCTCAAACTCTCCTGCTTCCTGGCTTTCGTCTTTCAATTCCTCCATTTCAGTCCTGCAGCCCGGCACTACTTTTTCCTCTTGCCTCCCTTTGGCCTGCTCCCTTGCCTTTCTCCCTGTGTTCCATATCCTTCTTCCCGACTTCTCTCTTGGAGACTTTTGGCCACTTTGCACCCAAGTCTGGGGATGTTTTGGAAACTTTTCAGAGGCCTCGCTGGTGACAGGGGGGACAGCAGGCAGTGACAGGCCCGGGGCTGACAGGCTTCCCCTCCCCTAGCGGGCGCTCGGCTGCCACACCCAGCTGACATAGAACCTTTGTCACAATGCCCACTACCGTGGTGAGGATGCGGGCACTCTGCAGGTGACAGGGACCCAGCAAGACTTGGTGTCAGTTCAGCAATTGCTCAGTTCCCCAAAGAAGCTGAATTCTGCAAATTGCTGCTTTTGCTCTTGAAATGATGTCATCAGGTGGGTGTTTTGGTGTAATACATTGAAAACCAGAGCAGAAATGCTGAAATATTCCCATGATATGCATGGTCTCTGCACCAAACCACCACGATACAGCCTAAATACATCTGCCGCTTGTTCTCTTGTACTGCCAGCAGATTGTGGAAGTACAGTGTAAAAACCATCTTTATGGAGAGATCTTTGTGGTTTAGGCTTAGTCTAAGTGTCTCAAGTAGCCGGGGCTTTTGTTTGGGCCTAATCCATAAGGTCTGATGGCTTTCCTCCTCACTCAAGATGAATGTGGTAGAAAATATAAATCAAAGAAACGTCCTTTGGCCTACCCTTGCCTTGCCTTGCCTTATTTCCTTCTCATCCTGTTCTCTGTCCCAGCCTCTCTCACTAAGCCCTCGTCTGGCTGCATGTCTCTTCTTTCCTCTCTCCTTTTCTCAAACTCTCCTGCTTCCTGGCTTTCGTCTTTCAATTCCTCCATTTCAGTCCTGCAGCCCGGCACTACTTTTTCCTCTTGCCTCGCTTTGGCCTGCTCCCTTGGCTTTCTCCCTCTCTTCCATATCCTTCTTCCCGACTTGTCTCTTGGAGACTTTTGGCCACTTTGGAGCCAAGTCTGGGCATGTTTTGGAAACTTTTCAGAGGCCTCGCTGGTGACACAGGGGACAGCAGGCAGTGACAGGCCCGGGGCTGACAGGCTCCCCCTCCCCTAGCGGGCGCTCGGCTGCCACACCCAGCTGACATAGAACCTTTGTCACAATGCCCGCTACCGTGGTGAGGATGCGGGCACTCTGCAGGTGACAGGGACCCAGCAGGACTTGCTGTCAGCTCAGCAATTGCTCAGTTCCCCAAAGAATTTGAATTTTGCAAATTGCTTCTTTTGCTCTTGAAATGATGTCATCAGGTGGGTGTTTTGGTGTAATACACTGAAAACCAGAGCAGAAATGCTGAAATATTCCCATGATATGCATGGTCTCTGCACCAAACCACCATGTCTCAGCCTAAGTATGTCTGCCGCTTGTTCTTTTGTACTGCCAGCTGATTGTGGTAGTACAGTATAAAAACCATCTTTATGGAGAGATCTTTCTGGTTTAGGCTTAGTCTAAGTGTCTCAAGTAGCCGGGGCTTTTGTTTGGGCCTAATCCATAACGTCTGATGGCTTTCCTCTCATCTCAAGATGAATGTGGTAGAAAATATAAATCAAAGAAACATCCTTTGGCCTAGCCTTGCCTTGCCTTGCCTTATTTCCTTCTCATCCTGTTCTCTGTCCCAGCCTCTCTCACTAAGCCCTCGTCTGGCTGCATGTCTCTTCTTTCCTCTCTCCTTTTCTCAAACTCTCCTGCTTCCTGGCTTTCGTCTTTCAATTCCTCCATTTCAGTCCTGCAGCCCGGCACTACTTTTTTCTCTTGCCTCCCTTTGGCCTGCTCCCTTGCCTTTCTCCCTGTGTTCCATATCCTTCTTCCCGACTTCTCTCTTGGAGACTTTTGGCCACTTTGCACCCAAGTCTGGGGATGTTTTGGAAACTTTTCAGAGGCCTCGCTGGTGACAGGGGGGACAGCAGGCAGTGACAGGCCCGGGGCTGACAGGCTCCCCCTCCCCTAGCGGGCGCTCGGCTGCCACACCCAGCTGACGTAGAACCTTTGTCACAATGCCCGTTACCGTGGTGAGGATGCGGGCACTCTGCAGGTGGCAGGGACCCAGCAGGACTTGCTGTCAGCTCAGCAATTGCTCAGTTCCCCAAAGAAGCTGAATTCTGCAAATTGCTGCTTTTGCTCTTGAAATGATGTCATCAGGTGGGTGTTTTGGTGTAATACACTGAAAACCAGAGCAGAAATGCTGAAATATTCCCATGATATGCATGGTCTCTGCACCAAACCACCACGATACAGCCTAAATACATCTGCCGCTTGTTCTCTTGTACTGCCAGCAGATTGTGGAAGTACAGTGTAAAAACCATCTTTATGGAGAGATCTTTGTGGTTTAGGCTTAGTCTAAGTGTCTCAAGTAGCCGGGGCTTTTGTTTGGGCCTAATCCATAAGGTCTGATGGCTTTCCTCCTCATCTCAAGATGAATGTGGTAGAAAATATAAATCAAAGAAACGTCCTTTGGCCTACCCTTGCCTTGCCTTGCCTTATTTCCTTCTCATCCTGTTCTCTGTCCCAGCCTCTCTCACTAAGCCCTCGTCTGGCTGCATGTCTCTTCTTTCCTCTCTCCTTTTCTCAAACTCTCCTGCTTCCTGGCTTTCGTCTTTCAATTCCTCCATTTCAGTCCTGCAGCCCGGCACTACTTTTTCCTCTTGCCTCCCTTTGGCCTGCTCCCTTGGCTTTCTCCCTCCGTTCCTTATCCTTCTTCCCGACTTGTCTCTTGGAGACTTTTGCCACTTGGGAGCCAAGTCTGGGGATATTTTGGAAACTTTTCAGAGGCCTCGCTGGTGACAGGGGGGACAGCAGGCAGTGACAGTCCCGGGGCTGACAGGCTCCCCCTCCCCTAGCGGGCGCTCGGCTGCCACACCCAGCTGACATAGAACCTTTGTCACAATGCCCACTACCGTGGGGAGGATGCGGGCACTCTGCAGGTGACAGGGACCCAGCAGGACTTGCTGTCAGCTCAGCAATTGCTCAGTTCCCCAAAGAAGCTGAATTCTGCAAATTGCTGCTTTTGCTCTTGAAATGATGTCATCAGGTGGGTGTTTTGGTGTAATACACTGAAAACCAGAGCAGAAATGCTGAAATATTCCCATGATATGCATGGTCTCTGCACCAAACCACCACGATACAGCCTAAATACATCTGCCGCTTGTTCTCTTGTACTGCCAGCAGATTGTGTAAGTACAGTGTAAAAACCATCTTTATGGAGAGATCTTTGTGGTTTAGGCTTAGTCTAAGTGTCTCAAGTAGCCGGGGCTTTTGTTTGGGCCTAATCCATAAGGTCTGATGGCTTTCCTCCTCATCTCAGGATGAATGTGGTAGAAAATATAAATCAAGGAAACGTCCTTTGGCCTAGCCTTGCCTTGCCTTATTTCCTTCTCATCCTGTTCTCTGTCCCTGCCTCTCTCACTAAGCCCTCGTCTGGCTGCATGTCTCTTCTTTCCTCTCTCCTTTTCTCAAACTCTCCTGCTTCCTGGCTTTCGTCTTTCAATTCCTCCATTTCAGTCCTGCAGCCCCGCACTACTTTTTCCTCTTGCCTCCCTTTGGCCTGCTCCCTTGCCTTTCTCCCTGTGTTCCATATCCTCCTTCCCGAGTTGTCTCTTGGAGACTTTTGGCCACTTTGGACCCAAGTCTGGGCATGTTTTGGAAACTTTTCAGAGGCCTCGCTGGTGACAGGGGGGACAGCAGGCAGTGACAGGCCCGGGGCTGACAGGCTCCCCCTCCCCTAGCGGGCGCTCGGCTGCCACACCCAGCTGACATAGAACCTTTGTCACAATGTCTGCTACCGTGGTGAGGATGCGGGCACTCTGCAGGTGACAGGGACCCAGCAAGACTTGGTGTCAGTTCAGCAATTGCTCAGTTCCCCAAAGAAGCTGAATTCTGCAAATTGCTGCTTTTGCTCTTGAAACGATGTCATCAGGTGGGTGTTTTGGTGTAATACACTGAAAACCAGAGCAGAAATGCTGAAATATTCCCATGATATTCATGGTCTCTGCACCAAACCACCACGATACAGCCTAAATACATCTGCCGCTTGTTCTCTTGTACTGCCAGCAGATTGTGGAAGTACAGTATAAAAACCATCTTTATGGAGAGATCTTTGTGGTTTAGGCTTAGTCTAAGTGTCTCAAGTAGCCGGGGCTTTTGTTTGGGCCTAATCCATAAGGTCTGATGGCTTTCCTCCTCACTCAAGATGAATGTGGTAGAAAATATAAATCAAAGAAACGTCCTTTGGCCTACCCTTGCCTTGCCTTGCCTTATTTCCTTCTCATCCTGTTCTCTGTCCCAGCCTCTCTCACTAAGCCCTCGTCTGGCTGCATGTCTCTTCTTTCCTCTCTCCTTTTCTCAAACTCTCCTGCTTCCTGGCTTTCGTCTTTCAATTCCTCCATTTCAGTCCTGCAGCCCGGCACTACTTTTTCCTCTTGCCTCCCTTTGGCCTGCTCCCTTGGCTTTCTCCCTCTCTTCCATATCCTTCTTCCCGACTTGTCTCTTGGAGACTTTTGGCCACTTTGGAGCCAAGTCTGGGCATGTTTTGGAAACTTTTCAGAGGCCTCGCTGGTGACACGGGGGAGAGCAGGCAGTGACAGGCCCGGGGCTGACAGGCTCCCCCTCCCCTAGCGGGCGCTCGGCTACCACACCCAGCTGACATAGAACCTTTGTCACAATGCCCGCTGCCGTGGTGAGGATGCGGGCACTCTGCAGGTGACAGGGACCCAGCAGGACTTGCTGTCAGCTCAGCAATTGCTCAGTTCCCCAAAGAAGCTGAATTCTGCAAATTGCTGCTTTTGCTCTTGAAATGATGTCATCAGGTGGGTGTTTTGGTGTAATACACTGAAAACCAGAGCAGAAATGCTGAAATATTCCCATGATATGCATGGTCTCTGCACCAAACCACCATGACTCAGCCTAAGTATGTCTGCCGCTTGTTCTTTTGTACTGTCAGCTGATTGTGGAAGTACAGTATAAAAACCATCTTTATGGAGAGATCTTTCTGGTTTAGGCTTAGTCTAAGTGTCTCAAGTAGCCGGGGCTTTTGTTTGGGCCTAATCCATATGGTCTGATGGCTTTCCTCCTCATCTCAAGATGAATGTGGTAGAAAATATAAATCAAAGAAACGTCCTTTGGCCTAGCCTTGCCTTGCCTTGCCTTATTTCCTTCTCATCCTGTTCTCTGTCCCAGCCTCTCTCACTAAGCCCTCGTCTGGCTGCATGTCTCTTCTTTCCTCTCTTCTTTTCTCAAACTCTCCTGCTTCCTGGCTTTCCTCTTTCAATTCCTCCATTTCAGTCCTGCAGCCCGGAACTACTTTTTTCTCTTGCCTCCCTTTGGCCTGCTCCCTTGGCTTTCTCCCTCTCTTCCATATCCTTCTTCCCGACTTGTCTCTTGGAGACTTTTGGCCACTTTGGACCCAAGTCTAGGCATGTTTTGGTAACTTTTCAGAGGCCTCGCTGGTGACAGGGGGGACAGCAGGCAGTGACAGGCCCGGGGCTGACAGGCTCCCCCTCCCCTAGCGGGCGCTCGGCTGCCACACCTAGCTGACAAAGAACCATTGTCACAATGCCCGCTACCGTGGTGAGGATGCGGGCACTCTGCAGGTGACAGGGACCCAGCAGGACTTGGTGTCAGCTCAGCAATTGCTCAGTTCCCCAAAGAAGCTGAATTCTGCAAATTGCTGCTTTTGCTCTTGAAATGATGTCATCAGGTGGGGGTTTTGGTGTAATACACTGAAAACCAGAGCAGAAATGCTGAAATATTCCCATGATATGCATGGTCTCTGCACCAAACCACCATGTCTCAGCCTAAGTATGTCTGCCGCTTGTTCTTTTGTACTGCCAGCTGATTGTGGAAGTACAGTATAAAAACCATCTTTATGGAGAGATCTTTCTGGTTTAGGCTTAGTCTAAGTGTCTCAAGTAGCCAGGGCTTTTGTTTGGGCCTAATCCATATGGTCTGATGGCTTTCCTCTCATCTCAAGATGAATGTGGTAGAAAATATAAATCAAAGAAACGTCCTTTGGCCTAGCCTTGCCTTGCCTTATTTCCTTCTCATCCTGTTCTCTGTCCCAGCCTCTCTCACTAAGCCCTCGTCTGGCTGCATGTCTCTTCTTTCCTCTCTCCTTTTCTCAAACTCTCCTGCTTCCTGGCTTTCGTCTTTCAATTCCTCCATTTCAGTCCTGCAGCCCGGCACTACTTTTTTCTCTTGCCTCCCTTTGGCCTGCTCCCTTGGCTTTCGCCCTCTCTTCCATATCCTTCTTCCCGACATGTCTCTTGGAGACTTTTGGCCACTTTGGACCCAAGTCTGGGCATGTTTTGGAAACTTTTCAGAGGCCTCGCTGGTGACAGGGGGGACAGCAGGCAGTGACAGGCCCGGGGCTGACAGGCTCCCCCTCCCCTAGCGGGCGCTCGGCTGCCACACCCAGCTGACATAGAACCTTTGTCACAATGCCCGCTACCGTGGTGAGGATGCGGGCACTCTGCAGGTGACAGGGACCCAGCAAGACTTGGTGTCAGTTCAGCAATTGCTCAGTTCCCCAAAGAAGCTGAATTCTGCAAATTGCTGCTTTTGCTCTTGAAACGATGTCATCAGGTGGGTGTTTTGGTGTAATACACTGAAAACCAGAGCAGAAATGCTGAAATATTCCCATGATATGCATGGTCTCTGCACCAAACCACCACGATACAGCCTAAATACATCTGCCGCTTGTTCTCTTGTACTGCCAGCAGATTGTGGAAGTACAGTGTAAAAACCATCTTTATGGAGAGATCTTTGTGGTTTAGGCTTAGTCTAAGTGTCTCAAGTAGCCGGGGCTTTTGTTTGGGCCTAATCCATAAGGTCTGATGGCTTTCCTCCTCACTCAAGATGAATGTGGTAGAAAATATAAATCAAAGAAACGTCCTTTGGCCTACCCTTGCCTTGCCTTGCCTTATTTCCTTCTCATCCTGTTCTCTGTCCCAGCCTCTCTCACTAAGCCCTCGTCTGGCTGCATGTCTCTTCTTTCCTCTCTCCTTTTCTCAAACTCTTCTGCTTCCTGGCTTTCGTCTTTCAATTCCTCCATTTCAGTCCTTCAGCCCGGCACTACTTTTTCCTCTTGCCTCCCTTTGGCCTGCTCCCTTGGCTTTCTCCCTCTCTTCCATATCCTTCTTCCCGACTTGTCTCTTGGAGACTTTTGGCCACTTTGGAGCCAAGTCTGGGCATGTTTTGGATACTTTTCAGAGGCCTCGCTGGTGACACGGGGGACAGCAGGCAGTGACAGGCCCGGGGCTGACAGGCTCCCCCTCCCCTAGCGGGCGCTCGGCTGCCACACCCAGCTGACATAGAACCTTTGTCACAATGCCCGCTACCGTGGTGAGGATGCGGGCACTCTGCAGGTGACAGGGACCCAGCAGGACTTGGTGTCAGCTCAGCAATTGCTCAGTTCCCCAAAGAAGCTGAATTCTGCAAATTGCTGCTTTTGCTCTTGAAATGATGTCATCAGGTGGGTGTTTTGGTGTAATACACTGAAAACCAGAGCAGAAATGCTGAAATATTCCCATGATATGCATGGTCTGTGCACCAAACCACCATGTCTCAGCCTAAGTACATCTGCCGCTTGTTCTTTTGTCCTGCCAGCTGATTGTGGAAGTACAGTATAAAAACCATCTTTATGGAGAGATCTTTCTGGTTTAGGCTTAGTCTAAGTGTCTCAAGTAGCCGGGGCTTTTGTTTGGGCCTAATCCATAACGTCTGATGGCTTTCCTCTCATCTCAAGATGAATGTGGTAGAAAATATAAATCAAAGAAACGTCCTTTGGCCTAGCCTTGCCTTGCCTTGCCTTATTTCCTTCTCATCCTGTTCTCTGTCCCAGCCTCTCTCACTAAGCCCTCGTCTGGCTGCATGTCTCTTCTTTCCTCTCTCCTTTTCTCAAACTCTCCTGCTTCCTGGCTTTCCTCTTTCAATTCCTCCATTTCAGTCCTGCAGCCCGGCACTACTTTTTTCTCTTGCCTCCCTTGGGCCTGCTCCCTTGGCTTTCTCCCTCTCTTCCATATCCTTCTTCCCGACTTGTCTCTTGGAGACTTTTGGCCACTTTGGACCAAGTCTGGGCATGTTTTGGAAACTTTTCAGAGGCCTCGCTGGTGACAGGGGGGACAGCAGGCAGTGACAGGCCCGGGGCTGACAGGCTCTCCCTCCCCTAGCGGGCGCTCGGCTGCCACACCCAGCTGACATAGAACCTTTGTCACAATGCCCGCTACCGTGGTGAGGATGCGGGCACTCTGCAGGTGACAGGGACCCAGCAGGACTTGGTGTCAGCTCAGCAATTGCTCAGTTCCCCAAAGAAGCTGAATTCTGCAAATTGCTGCTTTTGCTCTTGAAATGATGTCATCAGGTGGGTGTTTTGGTGTAATACACTGAAAACCAGAGCAGAAATGCTGAAATATTCCCATGATATGCATGGTCTCTGCACCAAACCACCATGTCTCAGCCTAAGTATGTCTGCCGCTTGTTCTTTTGTACTGACAGAAGATTGTGGAAGTACAGTATAAAAACCATCTTTATGGAGAGATCTTTCTGGTTTAGGCTTAGTCTAAGTGTCTCAAGTAGCCGGGGCTTTTGTTTGGGCCTAATCCATATGGTCTGATGGCTTTCCTCTCATCTCAAGATGAATGTGGTAGAAAATATAAATCAAAGAAACGTCCTTTGGCCTAGCCTTGCCTTGCCTTATTTCCTTCTCATCCTGTTTTCTGTCCCAGCCTCTCTCACTAAGCCCTCATCTGGCTGCATGTCTCTTCTTTCCTCTCTCCTTTTCTCAAACTCTCCTGCTTCCTGGCTTTCGTCTTTCAATTCCTCCATTTCATTCCTGCAGCCCGCACTACTTTTTCCTCTTGCCTCCCTTTGGCCTGCTCCCTTGGCTTTCTCCCTCTCTTCCATATTCTTCTTCCCGACTTGTCTCTTGGAGACTTTTGGCCACTTTGGACCCAAGTCTGGGCATGTTTTGGAAACTTTTCAGAGGCCTTGCTGGTGACAGGGGGGACAGCAGGCAGTGACAGGCCCGGGGCTGACAGGCTCCCCCTCCCCTAGCGGGCGGTCGGCTGCCACACCCAGCTGACATAGAACCTTTGTCACAATGCCCGCTACCGTGGTGAGGATGCGGGCACTCTGCAGGTGACAGGGACCCAGCAGGACTTGCTGTCAGCTCAGCAATTGCTCAGTTCCCCAAAGAAGCTGAATTCTGCAAATTGCTGCTTTTGCTCTTGAAATGATGTCATCAGGTGGGTGTTTTGGTGTAATACATTGAAAACCAGAGCAGAAATGCTGAAATATTCCCATGATATGCATGGTCTCTGCACCAAACCACCACGATACAGCCTAAATACATCTGCCGCTTGTTCTCTTGTACTGCCAGCAGATTGTGGAAGTACAGTGTAAAAACCATCTTTACGGAGAGATCTTTGTGGTTTAGGCTTAGTCTAAGTGTCTCAAGTAGCCGGGGCTTTTGTTTGGGCCTAATCCATAAGGTCTGATGGCTTTCCTCCTCATCTCAAGATGAATGTGGTAGAAAATACAAATCAAGGAAACGTCCTTTGGCCTAGCCTTGCCTTGCCTTGCCTTATTTCCTTCTCATCCTGTTCTCTGTCCCAGCCTCTCTCACTAAGCCCTCGTCTGGCTGCATGTCTCTTCTTTCCTCTCTCCTTTTCTCAAACTCTCCTGCTTCCTGGCTTTCGTCTTTCAATTCCTCCATTTCAGTCCTGCAGCCCGGCACTACTTTTTCCTCTTGCCTCCCTTTGGCCTGCTCCCTTGCCTTTCTCCCTGTGTTCCATATCCTTCTTCCCGACTTGTCTCTTGTAGACTTTTGGCCACTTTGCACCCAAGTCTGGGCATGTTTTGGAAACTTTTCAGAGGCCTCGCTGGTGACATGGGGGACAGCAGGCAGTGACAGGCCCGGGGCTGACAACCTCCCCCTCCCCTAGCGGGCGCTCGGCTGCCACACCCAGCTGACATAGAACCTTTGTCACAATGCCCGCTACCGTGGTGAGGATGCGGGCACTCTGCAGGTGACAGGGACCCAGCAAGACTTGGTGTCAGTTCAGCAATTGCTCAGTTCCCCAAAGAAGCTGAATTCTGCAAATTGCTGCTTTTGCTCTTGAAATGATGTCATCAGGTGGGTGTTTTGGTGTAATACACTGAAAACCAGAGCAGAAATGCTGAAATATTCCCATGATATGCATGGTCTCTGCACCAAACCACCACGATACAGCCTAAATACATCTGCCGCTTGTTCTCTTGTACTGCCAGCAGATTGTGGAAGTACAGTGTAAAAACCATCTTTATGGAGAGATCTTTGTGGTTTAGGCTTAGTCTAAGTGTCTCAAGTAGCCGGGGCTTTTGTTTGGGCCTAATCCATAAGGTCTGATGGCTTTCCTCCTCACTCAAGATGAATGTGGTAGAAAATATAAATCAAAGAAACGTCCTTTGGCCTAGCCTTGCCTTGCCTTGCCTTATTTCCTTCTCATCCTGTTCTCTGTCCCAGCCTCTCTCACTAAGCCCTCGTCTGGCTGCATGTCTCTTCTTTCCTCTCTCCTTTTCTCAAACTCTCCTGCTTCCTGGCTTTCGTCTTTCAATTCCTCCATTTCAGTCCTGCAGCCCGGCACTACTTTTTCCTCTTGCCTCGCTTTGGCCTGCTCCCTTGGCTTTCTCCCTCTCTTCCATATCCTTCTTCCCGACTTGTCTCTTGGAGACTTTTGGCCACTTTGGACCCAAGTCTGGGCATGTTTTGGAAACTTTTCAGAGGCCTCGCTGGTGACACGGGGGACAGCAGGCAGTGACAGGCCCGGGGCTGACAGCCTCCCCCTCCCCTAGCGGGCGCTCGGCTGCCACACCCAGCTGACATAGAACCTTTGTCACAATGCCCGCTACCGTGGTGAGGATGCGGGCACTCTGCAGGTGACAGGGACCCAGCAGGACTTGCTGTCAGCTCAGCAATTGCTCAGTTCCCCAAAGAAGTTGAATTTTGCAAATTGCTTCTTTTGCTCTTGAAATGATGTCATCAGGTGGGTGTTTTGGTGTAATACACTGAAAACCAGAGCAGAAATGCTGAAATATTCCCATGATATGCATGGTCTCTGCACCAAACCACCATGTCTCAGCCTAAGTATGTCTGCCGCTTGTTCTTTTGTACTGACAGAAGATTGTGGAAGTACAGTATAAAAACCATCTTTATGGAGAGATCTTTCTGGTTTAGGCTTAGTCTAAGTGTCTCAAGTAGCCGGGGCTTTTGTTTGGGCCTAATCCATATGGTCTGATGGCTTTCCTCTCATCTCAAGATGAATGTGGTAGAAAATATAAATCAAAGAAACGTCCTTTGCCCTAGCCTTGCCTTGCCTTGCCTTATTTCCTTCTCATCCTGTTCTCTGTCCCAGCCTCTCTCACTAAGCCCTCGTCTGGCTGCATGTCTCTTCTTTCCTCTCCCCTTTTCTCAAACTCTCCTGCTTCCTGGCTTTCGTCTTTCAATTCCTCCATTTTAGTCCTGCAGCCCGGCACTACTTTTTTCTCTTGCCTCCCTTGGGCCTGCTCCCTTGGCTTTCTCCCTCTCTTCCATATCCTTCTTCCTGACTTGTCTCTTGGAGACTTTTGGCCACTTTGGACCCAAGTCTGGGCATGTTTTGGAAACTTTTCAGAGGCCTCGCTGGTGACAGGGGGGACAGCAGGCAGTGACAGGCCCGGGGCTGACAGGCTCCCCCTCCCCTAGCGGGCGCTCGGCTGCCACACCCAGCTGACATAGAACCTTTGTCACAATGCCCGCTACAGTGGTGAGGATGCGGGCACTCTGCAGGTGACAGGGACCCAGCAGGATTTGCTGTCAGCTCAGCAATTGCTCAGTTCCCCAAAGAAGCTGAATTCTGCAAATTGCTGCTTTGCTCTTGCAATGATGTCATCAGGTGGGTGTTTTGGTGTAATACACTGAAAACCAGAGCAGAAATGCTGAAATATTCCCATGATATGCATGGTCTCTGCACCAAACCACCATGTCTCAGCCTAAGTATGTCTGCCGCTTGTTCTTTTGTACTGACAGAAGATTGTGGAAGTACAGTATAAAAACCATCTTTATGGAGAGATCTTTCTGGTTTAGGCTTAGTCTAAGTGTCTCAAGTAGCCGGGGCTTTTGTTTGGGCCTAATCCATAACGTCTGATGGCTTTCCTCTCATCTCAAGATGAATGTGGTAGAAAATATAAATCAAAGAAACATCCTTTGGCCTAGCCTTGCCTTGCCTTGCCTTATTTCCTTCTCATCCTGTTCTCTGTCCCAGCCTCTCTCACTAAGCCCTCGTTTGGCTGCATGTCTCTTCTTTCCTCTCTCCTTTTCTCAAACTCTCCTGCTTCCTGGCTTTCGTCTTTCAATTCCTCCATTTCAGTCCTGCAGCCCGGCACTACTTTTTTCTCTTGCCTCCCTTGGGCCTGCTCCCTTGGCTTTCTCCCTCTGCTCCATATCCTTCTTCCCGACTTGTCTCTTGGAGACTTTTGGCCACTTTGGACCCAAGTCTGGGCATGTTTTGGAAACTTTTCAGAGGCCTCGCTGGTGACACGGGGGACAGCAGGCAGTGACAGGCCCGGGGCTGACAGCCTCCCCCTCCCCTAGCGGGCCCTCGGCTGCCACACCCAGCTGACATAGAACCTTTGTCACAATGCCCGCTACCGTGGTGAGGATGCGGGCACTCTGCAGGTGACAGGGACCCAGCAGGACTTGCTGTCAGCTCAGCAATTGCTCAGTTCCCCAAAGAAGTTGAATTTTGCAAATTGCTGCTTTGCTCTTGAAATGATGTCATCAGGTGGGGGTTTTGGTGTAATACACTGAAAACCAGAGCAGAAATGCTGAAATATTCCCATGATATGCATGGTCTCTGCACCAAACCACCATGTCTCAGCCTAAGTACATCTGCCGCTTGTTCTTTTGTACTGCCAGCTGATGGTGGAAGTACAGTATAAAAAACATCTTTATGGAGAGATCTTTCTGGTTTAGGCTTAGTCTAAGTGTCTCAAGTAGCCGGGGCTTTTGTTTGGGCCTAATCCATAACGTCTGATGGCTTTCCTCTCATCTCAAGATGAATGTGGTAGAAAATATAAATCAAAGAAACATCCTTTGGCCTAGCCTTGCCTTGCCTTGCCTTATTTCCTTCTCATCCTGTTCTCTGTCCCAGCCTCTCTCACTAAGCCCTCGTCTGGCTGCATGTCTCTTCTTTCCTCTCTCCTTTTCTCAAACTCTCCTGCTTCCTGGCTTTCGTCTTTCAATTCCTCCATTTCAGTCCTGCAGCCCGGCACTACTTTTTCCTCTTGCCTCGCTTTGGCCTGCTCCCTTGGCTTTCTCCCTCTCTTCTATATCCTTCTTCCCGACTTGTCTCTTGGAGACTTTTGGCCACTTTGGACCCAAGTCTGGGCATGTTTTGGAAACTTTTCAGAGGCCTCGCTGGTGACAGGGGGGACAGCAGGCAGTGACAGGCCCGGGGCTGACAGGCTCCCCCTCCCCTAGCGGGCGCTCGGCTGCCACACCCAGCTGACATAGAACCTTTGTCACAATGCCCGCTACCGTGGTGAGGATGCGGGCACTCTGCAGGTGACAGGGACCCAGCAGGACTTGCTGTCAGCTCAGCAATTGCTCAGTTCCCCAAAGAAGCTGAATTCTGCAAATTGCTGCTTTTGCTCTTGAAATGATGTCATCAGGTGGGTGTTTTGGTGTAATACACTGAAAACCAGAGCAGAAATGCTGAAATATTCCCATGATATGCATGGTCTCTGCACCAAACCACCACGATACAGCCTAAATACATCTGCCGCTTGTTCTCTTGTACTGCCAGCAGATTGTGGAAGTACAGTGTAAAAACCATCTTTATGGAGAGATCTTTGTGGTTTAGGCTTAGTCTAAGTGTCTCAAGTAGCCGGGGCTTTTGTTTGGGCCTAATCCATAAGGTCTGATGGCTTTCCTCCTCATCTCAAGATGAATGTGGTAGAAAATACAAATCAAGGAAACGTCCTTTGGCCTAGCCTTGCCTTGCCTTGCCTTATTTCCTTCTTATCCTGTTCTCTGTCCCAGCCTCTCTCACTAAGCCCTCGTCTGGCTGCATGTCTCTTCTTTCCTCTCTCCTTTTCTCAAACTCTCCTGCTTCCTGGCTTTCGTCTTTCAATTCCTCCATTTCAGTCCTGCAGCCCGGCACTACATTTTCCTCTTGCCTCCCTTTGGCCTGCTCCCTTGGCTTTCTCCCTCTGTTCCATATCCTTCTTCCCGACTTGTCTCTTGGAGACTTTTGGCCACTTCGGACCCAAGTCTGGGGATGTTTTGGAAACTTTTCAGAGGCCTCGCTGGTGACAGGGGGGACAGCAGGCAGTGACAGGCCCGGGGCTGACAGGCTCCCCCTCCCCTAGCGGGCGCTCGGCTGCCACACCCAGCTGACATAGAACCTTTGTCACAATGCCCGCTACAGTGGTGAGGATGCGGGCACTCTGCAGGTGACAGGGACCCAGCAGGACTTGGTGTCAGCTCAGCAATTGCTCAGTTCCCCAAAGAAGCTGAATTCTGCAAATTGCTGCTTTGCTCTTGCAATGATGTCATCAGGTGGGTGTTTTGGTGTAATACACTGAAAACCAGAGCAGAAATGCTGAAATATTCCCATGATATGCATGGTCTCTGCACCAAACCACCATGTCTCAGCCTAAGTATGTCTGCCGCTTGTTCTTTTGTACTGCCAGCTGATTGTGAAAGTACAGTATAAAAACCATCTTTATGGAGAGATCTTTCTGGTTTAGGCTTAGTCTAAGTGTCTCAAGTAGCCGGGGCTTTTGTTTGGGCCTAATCCATAACGTCTGATGGCTTTCCTCCTCATCTCAAGATGAATGTGGTAGAAAATATAAATCAAAGAAACGTCCTTTGCCCTAGCCTTGCCTTGCCTTGCTTATTTCCTTCTCATCCTGTTCTCTGTCCCAGCCTCTCTCACTAAGCCCTCGTCTGGCTGCATGTCTCTTCTTTCCTCTCTCCTTTTCTCAAACTCTCCTGCTTCCTGGCTTTCGTCTTTCAATTCCTCCATTTCAGTCCTGCAGCCCAGCACTACTTTTTTCTCTTGCCTCCCTTGGGCCTGCTCCCTTGGCTTTCTCCCTCTCTTCCATATCCTTCTTCCCGACTTGTCTCTTGGAGACTTTTGGCCACTTTGGACCGAAGTCTAGGCATGTTTTGGAAACTTTTCAGAGGCCTCGCTGGTGACAGGGGCGACAGCAGGCAGTGACAGGCCCGGGGCTGACAGCCTCCCCCTCCCCTAGCGGGCCCTCGGCTGCCACACCCAGCTGACATAGAACCTTTGTCACAATGCCCGCTACCGTGGTGAGGATGCGGGCACTCTGCAGGTGACAGGGACCCAGCAGGACTTGGTGTCAGCTCAGCAATTGCTCAGTTCCCCAAAGAAGCTGAATTCTGCAAATTGCTGCTTTTGCTCTTGAAATGATGTCATCAGGTGGGGGTTTTGGTGTAATACACTGAAAACCAGAGCAGAAATGCTGAAATATTCCCATGATATGCATGGTCTCTGCACCAAACCACCATGTCTCAGCCTAAGTACATCTGCCGCTTGTTCTTTTGTACTGCCAGCTGATGGTGGAAGTACAGTATAAAAAACATCTTTATGGAGAGATCTTTCTGGTTTAGGCTTAGTCTAAGTATCTCAAGTAGCCGGGGCTTTTGTTTGGGCCTAATCCATAACGTCTGATGGCTTTCCTCTCATCTCAAGATGAATGTGGTAGAAAATATAAATCAAAGAAACATCCTTTGGCCTAGCCTTGCCTTGCCTTGCCTTATTTCCTTCTCATCCTGTTCTCTGTCCCAGCCTCTCTCACTAAGCCCTCGTCTGGCTGCATGTCTCTTCTTTCCTCTCTCCTTTTCTCAAACTCTCCTGCTTCCTGGCTTTCGTCTTTCAATTCCTCCATTTCAGTCCTGCAGCCCGGCACTACTTTTTCCTCTTGCCTCGCTTTGGCCTGCTCCCTTGGCTTTCTCCCTCTCTTCCATATCCTTCTTCCCGACTTGTCTCTTGGAGACTTTTGGCCACTTTGGACCCAAGTCTGGGCATGTTTTGGAAACTTTTCAGAGGCCTCGCTGGTGACAGGGGGGACAGCAGGCAGTGACAGGCCCGGGGCTGACAGGCTCCCCCTCCCCTAGCGGGCGCTCGGCTGCCACACCCAGCTGACATAGAACCTTTGTCACAATGCCCGCTACCGTGGTGAGGATGCGGGCACTCTGCAGGTGACAGGGACCCAGCAGGACTTGCTGTCAGCTCAGCAATTGCTCAGTTCCCCAAAGAAGCTGAATTCTGCAAATTGCTGCTTTTGCTCTTGAAATGATGTCATCAGGTGGGTGTTTTGGTGTAATACACTGAAAACCAGAGCAGAAATGCTGAAATATTCCCATGATATGCATGGTCTCTGCACCAAACCACCACGATACAGCCTAAATACATCTGCCGCTTGTTCTCTTGTACTGCCAGCAGATTGTGGAAGTACAGTGTAAAAACCATCTTTATGGAGAGATCTTTGTGATTTAGGCTTAGTCTAAGTGTCTCAAGTAGCCGGGGCTTTTGTTTGGGCCTAATCCATAAGGTCTGATGGCTTTCCTCCTCATCTCAAGATGAATGTGGTAGAAAATACAAATCAAGGAAACGTCCTTTGGCCTAGCCTTGCCTTGCCTTGCCTTATTTCCTTCTTATCCTGTTCTCTGTCCCAGCCTCTCTCACTAAGCCCTCGTCTGGCTGCATGTCTCTTCTTTCCTCTCTCCTTTTCTCAAACTCTCCTGCTTCCTGGCTTTCGTCTTTCAATTCCTCCATTTCAGTCCTGCAGCCCGGCACTACATTTTCCTCTTGCCTCCCTTTGGCCTGCTCCCTTGGCTTTCTCCCTCTGTTCCATATCCTTCTTCCCGACTTGTCTCTTGGAGACTTTTGGCCACTTTGCACCCAAGTCTGGGGATGTTTTGGAAACTTTTCAGAGGCCTCGCTGGTGACAGGGGGGACAGCAGGCAGTGACAGGCCCGGGGCTGACAGGCTCCCCCTCCCGTAGCGGGCGCTCGGCTGCCACACCCAGCTGACATAGAACCTTTGTCACAATGCCCGCTACTGTGGTGAGGATGCGGGCACTCTGCAGGTGACAGGGACCCAGTAGGACTTGGTGTCAGCTCAGCAATTGCTCAGTTCCCCAAAGAAGCTGAATTCTGCAAATTGCTGCTTTTGCTCTTGAAATGATGTCATCAGGTGGGTGTTTTGGTGTAATACACTGAAAACCAGAGCAGAAATGCTGAAATATTCCCATGATATGCATGGTCTCTGCACCAAACCACCATGTCTCAGCCTAAGTATGTCTTCCGCTTGTTCTTTTGTACTGCCAGCAGATTGTGGAAGTACAGTATAAAAACCATCTTTATGGAGAGATCTTTGTGGTTTAGGCTTAGTCTAAGTGTCTCAAGTAGCCGAGGCTTTTGTTTGGGCCTAATCCATATGGTCTGATGGCTTTCCTCCTCATCTCAAGATGAATGTGGTAGAAAATACAAATCATGGAAACGTCCTTTGGCCTAGCCTTGCCTTGCCTTGCCTTATTTCCTTCTCATCCTGTTCTCTGTCCCTGCCTCTCTCACTAAGCCCTCGTCTGGCTGCATGTCTCGTCTTTCCTCTCTCCTTTTCTCAAACTCTCCTGCTTCCTGGCTTTCGTCTTTCAATTCCTCCATTTCAGTCCTGCAGCCCGGCACTACTTTTTCCTCTTGCCTCCCTTTGGCCTGCTCCCTTGGCTTTCTCCCTCTCTTCCATATCCTTCTTCCCGACTTGTCTCTTGGAGACTTTTGGCCACTTTGCACCCAAGTCTGGGCATGTTTTGGAAACTTTTCAGAGGCCTCGCTGGTGACACGGGGGACAGCAGGCAGTGACAGTCCCGGGGCTGACAGGCTCCCCCTCCCCTAGTGGGCGCTCGGCTGCCACACCCAGCTGACATAGAACCTTTGTCACAATGCCCGCTACCGTGGTGAAGATGCGGGCACTCTGCAGGTGACAGGGACCCAGCAGGACTTGCTGTCAGCTCAGCAATTGCTCAGTTCCCCAAAGAATTTGAATTTTGCAAATTGCTTCTTTTGCTCTTGAAATGATGTCATCAGGTGGGTGTTTTGGTGTAATACACTGAAAACCAGAGCAGAAATGCTGAAATATTCCCATGATATGTATGGTCTCTGCACCAAACCACCATGTCTCAGCCTAAGTATGTCTGCCGCTTGTTCTTTTGTACTGCCAGCTGATTGTGGAAGTACAGTATAAAAACCATCTTTATGGAGAGATCTTTCTGGTTTAGGCTTAGTCTAAGTGTCTCAAGTAGCCGGGGCTTTTGTTTGGGCCTAATCCATATGGTCTGATGGCTTTCCTCTCATCTCAAGATGAATGTGGTAGAAAATATAAATCAAAGAAACGTCCTTTGGCCTAGCCTTGCCTTGCCTTGCCTTATTTCCTTCTCATCCTGTTCTCTGTCCCAGCCTCTCTCACTAAGCCCTCGTCTGGCTGCATGTCTCTTCTTTCCTCTCTCCTTTTCTCAAACTCTCCTGCTTCCTGGCTTTCGTCTTTCAATTCCTCCATTTCAGTCCTGCAGCCCAGCACTACTTTTTTCTCTTGCCTCCCTTGGGCCTGCTCCCTTGGCTTTCTCCCTCTCTTCCATATCCTTCTTCCTGACTTGTCTCTTGGACACTTTTGGCCACTTTGGAGCCAAGTCTGGGGATGTTTTGGAAACTTTTCAGAGGCCTCGCTGGTGACAGGGGGGACAGCAGGCAGTGACAGGCCCGGGGCTGACAGGCTCCCCCTCCCGTAGCGGGCGCTCGGCTGCCACACCCAGTTGACATAGAACCTTTGTCACAATGCCCGCTACCGTGGTGAGGGTGCGGGCACTCTGCAGGTGACAGGGACCCAGCAGGACTTGCTGTCAGCTCAGCAATTGCTCAGTTCCCCAAAGAAGCTGAATTCTGCAAATTGCTGCTTTTGCTCTTGAAATGATGTCATCAGGTGGGTGTTTTGGTGTAATACACTGAAAACCAGAGCAGAAATGCTGAAATATTCCCATGATATGCATGGTCTCTGCACCAAACCACCATGTCTCAGCCTAAGTATGTCTGCCGCTTGTTCTTTTGTACTGCCAGCTGATTGTGGAAGTACAGTATAAAAACCATCTTTATGGAGAGATCTTTCTGGTTTAGGCTTAGTCTAAGTGTCTCAAGTAGCCGGGGCTTTTGTTTGGGCCTAATCCATATGGTCTGATGGCTTTCCTCTCATCTCTAAGATGAATGTGGTAGAAAATATAAATCAAAGAAACGTCCTTTGGCCTAGCCTTGCCTTGCCTTATTTCCTTCTCATCCTGTTCTCTGTCCCAGGCTCTCTCACTAAGCCCTCGTCTGGCTGCATGTCTCTTCTTTCCTCTCTCCTTTTCTCAAACTCTCCTGCTTCCTGGCTTTCGTCTTTCAATTCCTCCATTTCAGTCCTGCAGCCCGGCACTACTTTTTCCTCTTGCCTCCCTTTGGCCTGCTCCCTTGGCTTTCTCCCTCTCTTCCATATTCTTCTTCCCGACTTGTCTCTTGGAGTCTTTCGGCCACTTTGGACCCAAGTCTGGTCATGTTTTGGAAACTTTTCAGAGGCCTCGCTGGTGACGCGGGGGACAGCATTCAGTGACAGGCCCGGGGCTGACAGGCTCCCCCTCCCCTAGCGGGCGCTCGGCTGCCACACCCAGCTGACATAGAACCTTTGTCACAATGCCCGCTACTGTGGTGAGGATGCGGGCACTCTGCAGGTGACAGGGACCCAGCAGGACTTGCTGTCAGCTCAGCAATTGCTTAGTTCCCCAAAGAAGCTGAATTCTGCAAATTGCTGCTTTTGCTCTTGAAATGATGTCATCAGGTGGGTGTTTTGGTGTAATACACTGAAAACCAGAGCAGAAATGCTGAAATATTCCCATGATATGCATGGTCTCTGCACCAAACCACCATGACTCAGCCTAAGTATGTCTGCCGCTTATTCTTTTGTACTGCCAGCTGATTGTGGAAGTACAGTATAAAAACCATCTTTATGGAGAGATCTTTCTGGTTTAGGCTTAGTCTAAGTGTCTCAAGTAGCCGGGGCTTTTGTTTGGGCCTAATCCATAAGGTCTGATGGCTTTCCTCCTCATCTCAAGATGAATGTGGTAGAAAATATAAATCAAGGAAAACTCGTTTGGCCTAGCCTTGCCTTGCCTTGCCTTGCCTTGCCTTATTTCCTTCTCATCCTGTTCTCTGTCCCAGCCTCTCTCACTAACCCCTCGTCTGGCTGCATGTCTCTTCTTTCCTCTCTCCTTTTCTCAAACTCTCCTGCTTCCTGGCTTTCGTCTTTCAATTCCTCCATTTCAGTCCTGCAGCCCGGCACTACTTTTTTCTCTTGCCTCCCTTTGGCCTGCTCCCTTGGCTTTCTCCCTCTCTTCCATATCCTTCTTGCGACTTGTCTCTTGGAGACTTTTGGCCACTTTGGACCCAAGTCTGGGCATGTTTTGGAAACTTTTCAGAGGCCTCGCTGGTGACACGGGGGACAGCAGGCAGTGACAGGCCCGGGGCTGACAGGCTCCCCCTCCCCTAGCAGGTGCTCGGCTGCCACACCCAGCTGACATAGAACCTTTGTCACAATGCCCGCTACTGTGGTGAGGATGCGGGCACTCTGCAGGTGACAGGGACCCAGCAGGACTTGCTGTCAGCTCAGCAATTGCTCAGTTCCCCAAAGAAGCTGAATTCTGCAAACTGCTGCTTTTGCTCTTGAAATGATGTCATCAGGTGGGTGTTTTGGTGTAATACACTGAAAACCAGAGCAGAAATGCTGAAATATTCCCATGATAAGCATGGTCTCTGCACCAAACCACCATGACTCAGCCTAAGTATGTCTGCCGCTTATTCTTTTGTACTGCCAGCTGATTGTGGAAGTACAGTATAAAAACCATCTTTATGTAGAGATCTTTCTGGTTTAGGCTTAGTCTAAGTGTCTCAAGTAGCCGGGGCTTTTGTTTGGGCCTAATCCATAAGGTCTGATGGCTTTCCTCCTCATCTCAAGATGAATGTGGTAGAAAATATAAATCAAGGAAAGCTCGTTTGGCCTAGCCTTGCCTTGCCTTGCCTTGCCTTATTTCCTTCTCACCCTGTTCTCTGTCCCAGCCTCTCTCACTAAGCCCTCGTCTGGCTGCATGTCTCTTCTTTCCTCTCTCCTTTTCTCAAACTCTCCTGCTTCCTGGCTTTCGTCTTTCAATTCCTCCATTTCAGTCCTGCAGCCCGGCACTACTTTTTTCTCTTGCCTCCCTTTGGCCTGCTCCCTTGGCTTTCTCCCTCTCTTCCATATCCTTCTTCCCGACTTGTCTCTTGGAGACTTTTGGCCACTTTGGACCCAAGTCTGGGCATGTTTTGGAAACTTTTCAGAGGCCTCGCTGGTGACAGGGGGGACAGCAGGCAGTGACAGGCCCGGGGCTGACAGGCTCCCCCTCCCCTAGCGGGCGCTCGGCTGCCACACCCAGCTGACATAGAACCTTTGTCACAATGCCCGCTACCGTGGTGAGGGTGCGGGCACTCTGCAGGTGACAGGGACCCAGCAGGACTTGCTGTCAGCTCAGCAATTGCTCAGTTCCCCAAAGAATTTGAATTTTGCAAATTGCTGCTTTTGCTCTTGAAATGATGTCATCAGGTGGGTGTTTTGGTGTAATACACTGAAAACCAGAGCAGAAATGCTGAAATATTCCCATGATATGCATGGTCTCTGCACCAAACCACCATGTCTCAGCCTAAGTATGTCTGCCACTTGCTCTTTTGTACTGCCAGCTGATTGTGGAAGTACAGTATAAAAACCATCTTTATGGAGAGATCTTTCTGGTTTAGGCTTAGTCTAAGTGTCTCAAGTAGCCGGGGCTTTTGTTTGGGCCTAAACCATATGGTCTGATGGCTTTCCTCTCATCTCAAGATGAATGTGGTAGAAAATATAAATCAAAGAAACGTCCTTTGGCCTAGCCTTGCCTTGCCTTGCCTTATTTCCTTCTCATCCTGTTCTCTGTCCCAGCCTCTCTCACTAAGCCCTCGTCTGGCTGCATGTCTCTTCTTTCCTCTCTCCTTTTCTCAAACTCTCCTGCTTCCTGGCTTTCGTCTTTCAATTCCTCCATTTCAGTCCTGCAGCCCGGCACTACTTTTTTCTCTTGCCTCCCTTTGGCCTGCTCCCTTGGCTTTCTCCCTCTCTTCCATATCCTTCTTCCCGACTTGTCTCTTGGAGACTTTTGGCCACTTTGGACCCAAGTCTGGGCATGTTTTGGAAACTTTTCAGAGGCCTCGCTGGTGACAGGGGGGACAGCAGGCAGTGACAGGCCCGGGGCTGACAGGCTCCCCCTCCCCTAGCGGGCGCTCGGCTGCCACACCCAGCTGACATAGAACCTTTGTCACAATGCCCGCTACCGTGGTGAGGGTGTGGGCACTCTGCAGGTGACAGGGACCCAGCAGGACTTGCTGTCAGCTCAGCAATTGCTCAGTTCCCCAAAGAATTTGAATTTTGCAAATTGCTGCTTTTGCTCTTGAAATGATGTCATCAGGTGGGTGTTTTGGTGTAATACACTGAAAACCAGAGCAGAAATGATGAAATATTCCCATGATATGCATGGTCTCTGCACCAAACCACCATGTCTCAGCCTAAGTATGTCTGCCGCTTGTTCTTTTGTACTGCCAGCTGATTGTGGAAGTACAGTATAAAAACCATTTTTATGGAGAGATCTTTCTGGTTTAGGCTTAGTCTAAGTGTCTCAAGTAGCCGGGGCTTTTGTTTGGGCCTAATCCATAACGTCTGATGGCTTTCCTCTCATCGCAAGATGAATGTGGTAGAAAATATAAATCAAAGAAACGTCCTTTGGCCTAGCCTTGCCTTGCCTTGCCTTATTTCCTTCTCATCCTGTTCTCTGTCCCAGCCTCTCTCACTAAGCCCTCGTCTGGCTGCATGTCTCTTCTTTCCTCTCTCCTTTTCTCAAACTCTCCTGCTTCCTGGCTTTCGTCTTTCAATTCCTCCATTTCAGTCCTGCAGCCTGGCACTACTTTTTTCTCTTGCCTCCCTTTGGCTTGCTCCCTTGGCTTTCTCCCTCTCTTCCATATCCTTCTTCCCGACATGTCTCTTGGAGACTTTTGGCCACTTTGGACCCAAGTCTGGGCATGTTTTGGAAACTTTTCAGAGGCCTCGCTTGTGACAGGGGGGACAGCAAGCAGTGACAGGCCCGGGGCTGACAGGCTCCCCCTCCCCTAGCGGGCGTTCGGCTGCCACACCCAGCTGACATAGAACCTTTGTCACAATGCCCGCTACCGTGGTGAGGGTGCGGTCACTCTGCAGGTGACAGGGACCCAGCAGGACTTGCTGTCAGCTCAGCAATTGCTCAGTTCCCCAAAGAAGCTGAATTCTGCAAATTGCTGCTTTTGCTCTTGAAATGATGTCATCAGGTGGGTGTTTTGGTGTAATACACTGAAAACCAGAGCAGAAATGCTGAAATATTCCCATGATATGCATGATCTCTGCACCAAACCACCATGTCTCAGCCTAAGTATGTCTGCCGCTTGTTCTTTTGTACTGCCAGCTCATTGTGGAAGTACAGTATAAAAACCATCTTTATGGAGAGATCTTTCTGGTTTAGGCTTAGTCTAAGTGTCTCAAGTAGCCGGGGCTTTTGTTTGGGCCTAAACCATATGGTCTGATGGCTTTCCTCTCATCTCAAGATGAATGTGGTAGAAAATATAAATCAAAGAAACGTCCTTTGGCCTAGCCTTGCCTTGCCTTGCCTTATTTCCTTCTCATCCTGTTCTCTGTCCCAGCCTCTCTCACTAAGCCCTCGTCTGGCTGCATGTCTCTTCTTTCCTCTCTCCTTTTCTCAAACTCTCCTGCTTCCTGGCTTTCGTCTTTCAATTCCTCCATTTCAGTCCTGCAGCCCGGCACTACTTTTTTCTCTTGCCTCCCTTTGGCCTGCTCCCTTGGCTTTCTCCCTCTCTTCCATATCCTTCTTCCCGACTTGTCTCTTGGAGACTTTTGGCCACTTTGGACCCAAGTCTGGGCATGTTTTGGAAACTTTTCAGAGGCCTCGCTGGTGACAGGGGGGACAGCAGGCAGTGACAGGCCCGGGGCTGACAGCCTCCCCCTCCCCTAGCGGGCGCTCGGCTACCACACCCAGCTGACATAGAACCTTTGTCACAATGCCCGCTACCGTGGTGAGGATGCGGGCACTATGCAGGTGACAGGGACCCAGCAGGACTTGCTGTCAGCTCAGCAATTGCTCAGTTCCCCAAAGAATTTGAATTCTGCAAATTGCTGCTTTTGCTCTTGAAATGATGTCATCAGGTGGGTGTTTTGGTGTAATACACTGAAAACCAGAGCAGAAATGCTGAAATATTCCCATGATATGCATGGTCTCTGCACCAAACCACCATGTCTCAGCCTAAGTATGTCTGCCACTTGCTCTTTTGTACTGCCAGCTGATTGTGGAAGTACAGTATAAAAACCATCTTTATGGAGAGATCTTTCTGGTTTAGGCTTAGTCTAAGTGTCTCAAGTAGCCGGGGCTTTTGTTTGGGCCTAAACCATATGGTCTGATGGCTTTCCTCTCATCTCAAGATGAATGTGGTAGAAAATATAAATCAAAGAAACGTCCTTTGGCCTAGCCTTGCCTTGCCTTGCCTTATTTCCTTCTCATCCTGTTCTCTGTCCCAGCCTCTCTCACTAAGCCCTCGTCTGGCTGCATGTCTCTTCTTTCCTCTCTCCTTTTCTCAAACTCTCCTGCTTCCTGGCTTTCGTCTTTCAATTCCTCCATTTCAGTCCTGCAGCCCGGCACTACTTTTTTCTCTTGCCTCCCTTTGGCCTGCTCCCTTGGCTTTCTCCCTCTCTTCCATATCCTTCTTCCCGACTTGTCTCTTGGAGACTTTTGGCCACTTTGGACCCAAGTCTGGGCATGTTTTGGAAACTTTTCAGAGGCCTCGCTGGTGACAGGGGGGACAGCAGGCAGTGACAGGCCCGGGGCTGACAGGCTCCCCCTCCCCTAGCGGGCGCTCGGCTGCCACACCCAGCTGACATAGAACCTTTGTCACAATGCCCGCTACCGTGGTGAGGGTGTGGGCACTCTGCAGGTGACAGGGACCCAGCAGGACTTGCTGTCAGCTCAGCAATTGCTCAGTTCCCCAAAGAATTTGAATTTTGCAAATTGCTGCTTTTGCTCTTGAAATGATGTCATCAGGTGGGTGTTTTGGTGTAATACACTGAAAACCAGAGCAGAAATGATGAAATATTCCCATGATATGCATGGTCTCTGCACCAAACCACCATGTCTCAGCCTAAGTATGTCTGCCGCTTGTTCTTTTGTACTGCCAGCTGATTGTGGAAGTACAGTATAAAAACCATCTTTATGGAGAGATCTTTCTGGTTTAGGCTTAGTCTAAGTGTCTCAAGTAGCCGGGGCTTTTGTTTGGGCCTAATCCATAACGTCTGATGGCTTTCCTCCTCATCTCAAGATGAATGTGGTAGAAAATATAAATCAAAGAAACGTCCTTTGGCCTAGCCTTGCCTTGCCTTGCCTTATTTCCTTCTCATCCTGTTCTCTGTCCCAGCCTCTCTCACTAAGCCCTCGTCTGGCTGCATGTCTCTTCTTTCCTCTCTCCTTTTCTCAAACTCTCCTGCTTCCTGGCTTTCGTCTTTCAATTCCTCCATTTCAGTCCTGCAGCCTGGCACTACTTTTTTCTCTTGCCTCCCTTTGGCTTGCTCCCTTGGCTTTCTCCCTCTCTTCCATATCCTTCTTCCCGACATGTCTCTTGGAGACTTTTGGCCACTTTGGACCCAAGTCTGGGCATGTTTTGGAAACTTTTCAGAGGCCTCGCTTGTGACAGGGGGGACAGCAAGCAGTGACAGGCCCGGGGCTGACAGGCTCCCCCTCCCCTAGCGGGCGTTCGGCTGCCACACCCAGCTGACATAGAACCTTTGTCACAATGCCCGCTACCGTGGTGAGGGTGCGGTCACTCTGCAGGTGACAGGGACCCAGCAGGACTTGCTGTCAGCTCAGCAATTGCTCAGTTCCCCAAAGAAGCTGAATTCTGCAAATTGCTGCTTTTGCTCTTGAAATGATGTCATCAGGTGGGTGTTTTGGTGTAATACACTGAAAACCAGAGCAGAAATGCTGAAATATTCCCATGATATGCATGGTCTCTGCACCAAACCACCATGTCTCAGCCTAAGTATGTCTGCCGCTTGTTCTTTTGTACTGCCAGCTCATTGTGGAAGTACAGTATAAAAACCATCTTTATGGAGAGATCTTTCTGGTTTAGGCTTAGTCTAAGTGTCTCAAGTAGCCGGGGCTTTTGTTTGGGCCTAATCCATAACGTCTGATGGCTTTCCTCTCATCGCAAGATGAATGTGGTAGAAAATATAAATCAAAGAAACGTCCTTTGGCCTAGCCTTGCCTTGCCTTGCCTTATTTCCTTCTCATCCTGTTCTCTGTCCCAGCCTCTCTCACTAAGCCCTCGTCTGGCTGCATGTCTCTTCTTTCCTCTCTCCTTTTCTCAAACTCTCCTGCTTCCTGGCTTTCGTCTTTCAATTCCTCCATTTCAGTCCTGCAGCCCGGCACTACTTTTTTCTCTTGCCTCCCTTGGGCCTGCTCCCTTGGCTTTCTCCCTCTCTTCCATATCCTTCTTCCCGACTTGTCTCTTGGAGACTTTTGGCCACTTTGGACCCAAGTCGGGGCATGTTTTGGAAACTTTTCAGAGGCCTCGCTGGTGACAGGGGGGACAGCAGGCAGTGACAGGCCCGGGGCTGACAGGCTCCCCCTCCCCTAGCGGGCGCTCGGCTACCACACCCAGCTGACATAGAACCTTTGTCACAATGCCCGCTACCGTGGTGAGGATGCGGGCACTCTGTAGGTGACAGGGACCCAGCAGGACTTGCTGTCAGCTCAGCAATTGCTCAGTTCCCCAAAGAATTTGAATTCTGCAAATTGCTGCTTTTGCTCTTGAAATGATGTCATCAGGTGGGTGTTTTGGTGTAATACACTGAAAACCAGAGCAGAAATGCTGAAATATTCCCATGATATGCATGGTCTCTGCACCAAACCACCATGTCTCAGCCTAAGTATGTCTGCCGCTTGTTCTTTTGTACTGCCAGCTGATTGTGGAAGTACAGTATAAAAACCATCTTTATGGAGAGATCTTTCTGGTTTAGGCTTAGTCTAAGTGTCTCAAGTAGCCGGGGCTTTTGTTTGGGCCTAATCCATAACGTCTGATGGCTTTCCTCTCATCGCAAGATGAATGTGGTAGAAAATATAAATCAAAGAAACGTCCTTTGGCCTAGCCTTGCCTTGCCTTGCCTTATTTCCTTCTCATCCTGTTCTCTGTCCCAGCCTCTCTCACTAAGCCCTCGTCTGGCTGCATGTCTCTTCTTTCCTCTCTCCTTTTCTCAAACTCTCCTGCTTCCTGGCTTTCGTCTTTCAATTCCTCCATTTCAGTCCTGCAGCCCGGCACTACTGTTTTCTCTTGCCTCCCTTTGGCCTGCTCCCTTGGCTTTCTCCCTCTCTTCCATATCCTTCTTCCTGACTTGTCTCTTGGAGACTTTTGGCCACTTTGGACCCAAGTCTGGGCATGTTTTGGAAACTTTTCAGAGGCCTCGCTGGTGACAGGGGGGACAGCAGGCAGTGACAGGCCCAGGGCTGACAGGCTCCCCCTCCCATAGCGGGCGCTCGGCTGCCACACCCAGCTGACATAGAACCTTTGTCACAATGCCCGCTACCGCGGTGAGGGTGCGGGCACTCTGCAGGTGACAGGGACCCAGCAGGACTTGCTGTCAGCTCAGCAATTGCTCAGTTCCCCAAAGTAGCTGAATTCTGCAAATTGCTGCTTTTGCTCTTGAAATGATGTCATCAGGTGGGTGTTTTGGTGTAACACACTGAAAACCAGAGCAGAAATGCTGAAATATTCCCATGATATGCATGGTCTCTGCACCAAACCACCATGTCTCAGCCTAAGTATGTCTGCCGCTTGTTCTTTTGTACTGACAGAATATTGTGGAAGTACAGTATAAAAACCATCTTTATGGAGAGATCTTTCTGGTTTAGGCTTAGTCTAAGTGTCTCAAGTAGCCGGGGCTTTTGTTTGGGCCTAATCCATATGGTCTGATGGCTTTCCTCTCATCGCAAGATGAATGTGGTAGAAAATATAAATCAAAGAAACGTCCTTTGGCCTAGCCTTGCCTTGCCTTATTTCCTTCTCATCCTGTTCTCTGTCCCAGCCTCTCTCACTAAGCCCTCGTCTGGCTGCATGTCTCTTCTTTCCTCTCTCCTTTTCTCAAACTCTCCTGCTTCCTGGCTTTCGTCTTTCAATTCCTCCATTTCAGTCCTGCAGCCCGGCACTACTTTTTCCTCTTGCCTCCCTTTGGCCTGCTCCCTTGGCTTTCTCCCTCTCTTCCATATCCTTCTTCCCGACATGTCTCTTGGAGACTTTTGGCCACTTTGGACCCAAGTCTGGGGATGTTTTGGAAACTTTTCAGAGGCCTCGCTGGTGACAGGGGGGACAGCAGGCAGTGACAGGCCCGGGGCTGACAGGCTCCCCCTCCCCTAGCGGGCGCTCGGCTGCCACACCCAGCTGACGTAGAACCTTTGTCACAATGCCCGCTACCGTGGTGAGGATGCGGGCACTCTGCAGGTGACAGGGACCCAGCAGGACTTGCTGTCAGCTCAGCAATTGCTCAGTTCCCCAAAGAAGCTGAATTCTGCAAATTGCTGCTTTTGCTCTTGAAATGATGTCATCAGGTGGGTGTTTTGGTGTAATACACTGAAAACCAGAGCAGAAATGCTGAAATATTCCCATGATATGCATGGTCTCTGCACCAAACCACCATGTCTCAGCCTAAGTATGTCTGCCGCTTGTTCTTTTGTACTGCCAGCTGATTGTGGAAGTACAGTATAAAAACCATCTTTATGGAGAGATCTTTCTGGTTTAGGCTTAGTCTAAGTGTCTCAAGTAGCCGGGGCTTTTGTTTGGGCCTAATCCATAAGGTCTGATAGCTTTCCTCTCATCTCAAGATGAATGTGGTAGAAAATATAAATCAAAGAAACGTCCTTTGGCCTAACCTTGCCTTGCCTTATTTCCTTCTCATCCTGTTCTCTGTCCCAGCCTCTCTCACTAAGCCCTCGTCTGGCTGCATGTCTCTTCTTTCCTCCCTCCTTTTCTCAAACTCTCCTACTTCCTGGCTTTCCTCTTTCAATTCCTCCATTTCAGTCCTGCAGCCCGGCACTACTTTTTCCTCTTGCCTCCCTTGGGCCTGCTCCCTTGGCTTTCTCCCTCTGTTCCATATCCTTCTTCCCGACTTGTCTCTTGGAGACTTTTGGCCACTTTGCACCCAAGTCTGGGGATGTTTTGGAAACTTTTCAGAGGCCTCGCTGGTGACAGGGGGGACAGCAGGCAGTACACAGGCCCGGGGCTGACAGGCTCCCCCTCCCCTAGCGGGCGCTCGGCTGCCACACCCAGCTGACGTAGAACCTTTGTCACAATGCCCGCTACCGTGGTGAGGATGCGGGCACTCTGCAGGTGACAGGGACCCAGCAAGACTTGGTGTCAGTTCAGCAATTGCTCAGTTCCCCAAAGAAGTTGAATTTTGCAAATTGCTGCTTTGCTCTTGAAATTATGTCATCAGGTGGGTGTTTTGGTGTAATACACTGAAAACCAGAGCAGAAATGCTGAAATATTCCCATGGTATGCATGGTCTCTGCACCAAACCACCATGACTCAGCCTAAGTCCATCTGCCGCTTGTTCTTTTGTACTGCCAGCTGATTGTGAAAGTACAGTATAAAAACCATCTTTATGGAGAGATCTTTGTGGTTTAGACTTAGTCTAAGTGTCTCAAGTAGCCGGGGCTTTTGTTTGGGCCTAAACCATAACGTCTGATGGCTTTCCTCTCATCTCAAGATGAATGTGGTAGAAAATATAAGTCAAAGAAACGTCCTTTGGCCTAGCCTTGCCTTGCCTTATTTCCTTCTCATCCTGTTCTCTGTCCCAGCCTCTCTCACTAAGCCCTCGTCTGGCTGCATGTCTCTTCTTTCCTCTCTCCTTTTCTCAAACTCTCCTGCTTCCTGGCTTTCGTCTTTCAATTCCTCCATTTCAGTCCTGCAGCCCGGCACTACTTTTTTCTCTTGCCTCCCTTTGGCCTGCTCCCTTGGCTTTCTCCCTCTCTTCCATATCCTTCTTCCCGACTTGTCTCTTGGAGACTTTTGGCCACTTTGGACCCAAGTCTGGGCATGTTTTGGAAACTTTTCAGAGGCCTCGCTGGTGACAGGGGGGACAGCAGGCAGTGACAGGCCCGGGGCTGACAGGCTCCTCCTCCCCTAGCGGGCGCTCGGCTGTCACACCCAGCTGACGTAGAACCTTTGTCACAATGCCCGCTACCGTGGTGAGGATGCGGGCACTCTGCAGGTGACAGGGACCCAGCAGGACTTGGTGTCATTTCAGCAATTGCTCAGTTCCCCAAAGAAGTTGAATTTTGCAAATTGCTGCTTTGCTCTTGAAATTATGTCATCAGGTGGGTGTTTTGGTGTAATACACTGAAAACCAGAGCAGAAATGCTGAAATATTCCCATGGTATGCATGGTCTCTGCACCAAACCACCATGACTCAGCCTAAGTCCATCTGCCGCTTGTTCTTTTGTACTGCCAGCTGATTGTGAAAGTACAGTATAAAAACCATCTTTATGGAGAGATCTTTGTGGTTTAGACTTAGTCTAAGTGTCTCAAGTAGCCGGGGCTTTTGTTTGGGCCTAAACCATAACGTCTGATGGCTTTCCTCTCATCTCAAGATGAATGTGGTAGAAAATATAAGTCAAAGAAACGTCCTTTGGCCTAGCCTTGCCTTGCCTTATTTCCTTCTCATCCTGTTCTCTGTCCCAGCCTCTCTCACTAAGCCCTCATCTGGCTGCATGTCTCTTCTTTCCTCTCTCCTTTTCTCAAACTCTCCTGCTTCCTGGCTTTCGTCTTTCAATTCCTCCATTTCAGTCCTGCAGCCCGGCACTACTTTTTTCTCTTGCCTCCCTTTGGCCTGCTCCCTTGGCTTTCTCCCTCTCTTCCATATCCTTCTTCCCGACTTGTCTCTTGGAGACTTTTGGCCACTTTGGACCCAAGTCTGGGCATGTTTTGGAAACTTTTCAGAGGCCTCGCTGGTGACAGGGGGGACAGCAGGCAGTGACAGGCCCGGGGCTGACAGGCTCCTCCTCCCCTAGCGGGCGCTCGGCTGTCACACCCAGCTGACGTAGAACCTTTGTCACAATGCCCGCTACCGTGGTGAGGATGCGGGCACTCTGCAGGTGACAGGGACCCAGCAGGACTTGCTGTCAGCTCAGCAATTGCTCAGTTCCCCAAAGAAGCTGAATTCTGCAAATTGCTGCTTTTGCTCTTGAAATGATGTCATCAGGTGGGTGTTTTGGTGTAATACACTGAAAACCAGAGCAGAAATGCTGAAATATTCCCATGATATGCATGGTCTCTGCAGCAAACCACCATGTCTCAGCCTAAGTATGTCTGCCGCTTGTTCTTTTGTACTGCCAGCTGATTGTGGAAGTACAGTATAAAAACCGTCTTTATGTAGAGATCTTTCTGGTTTAGGCTTAGTCTAAGTGTCTCAAGTAGCCGGGGCTTTTGTTTGGGCCTAATCCATAAGGTCTGATAGCTTTCCTCCTCATCTCAAGATGAATGTGGTAGAAAATATAAATCAAAGAAACGTCCTTTGGCCTAGCCTTGCCTTGCCTTGCCTTATTTCCTTCTCGTCCTGTTCTCTGTCCCAGCCTCTCTCACTAAGCCCTCGTCTGGCTGCATGTCTCTTCTTTCCTCTCTCCTTTTCTCAAACTCTCCTGCTTCCTGGCTTTCGTCTTTCAATTCCTCCATTTCAGTCCTGCAGCCCGGCACTACTTTTTTCTCTTGCCTCCCTTTGGCCTGCTCCCTTGGCTTTCTCCCTCTCTTCCATATTCTTCTTCCCGACTTGTCTCTTGGAGACTTTTGGCCACTTTGGACCCAAGTCTGGGGATGTTTTGGAAACTTTTCAGAGGCCTCGCTGGTGACAGGGGGGACAGCAGGCAGTGACAGGCCCGGGGCTGACAGGCTCCCCCTCACCTAGCGGGAGCTCGGCTGCCACACCCAGCTGACGTAGAACCTTTGTCACAATGCCCGCTACCGTGGTGAGGATGCGGGCACTCTGCAGGTGACAGGGACCCAGCAGGACTTGCTGTCAGCTCAGCAATTGCTCAGTTCCCCAAAGAAGTTGAATTTTGCAAATTGCTGCTTGGCTCTTGAAATGATGTCATCAGGTGGGTGTTTTGGTGTAATACACTGAAAACCAGAGCAGAAATGCTGAAATATTCCCATGATATGCATGGTCTCTGCAGCAAACCACCATGTCTCAGCCTAAGTATGTCTGCCGCTTGTTCTTTTGTACTGCCAGCTGATTGTGGAAGTACAGTATAAAAACCATCTTTATGGAGAGATCTTTCTGGTTTAGGCTTAGTCTAAGTGTCTCAAGTAGCCGGGGCTTTTGTTTGGGCCTAGTCCATAAGGTCTGATGGCTTTCCTCTCATCTCAAGATGAATGTGGTAGAAAATATAAATCAAAGAAACGTCCTTTGGCCTAGCCTTGCCTTGCCTTATTTCCTTCTCATCCTGTTCTCTGTCCCAGCCTCTCTCACTAAGCCCTCGTCTGGCTGCATGTCTCTTCTTTCCTCTCTCCTTTTCTCAAACTCTCCTGCTTCCTGGCTTTCGTCTTTCAATTCCTCCATTTCAGTCCTGCAGCCCGGCACTACTTTTTCCTCTTGCCTCCCTTTGGCCTGCTCCCTTGGCTTTCTCCCTCTCTTCCATATCTTTCTTCCCGACATGTCTCTTGGAGACTTTTGGCCAATTTGGACCCAAGTCTGGGGATGTTTTGGAAACTTTTCAGAGGCCTCGCTGGTGACAGGGGGGACAGCAGGCAGTGACAGGCCCGGGACTGACAGGCTCCCCCTCCCCTAGCGGGCGCTCGGCTGCCACACCCAGCTGACATAGATCCTTTGTCACAATGCCCGCTACCGTGGTGAGGATGCGGGCACTCAGCAGGTGACAGGGACCCAGCAGGACTTGCTGTCAGCTCAACAATTGCTCAGTTCCCCAAAGAAGTTGAATTTTGCAAATTGCTGCTTTGCTCTTGAAATGATGTCATCAGGTGGGTGTTTTGTTGTAATACACTGAAAACCAGAGCAGAAATGCTGAAATATTCCCATGATATGCATGGTCTCTGCACCAAACCACCATGTCTCAGCCTAAGTATGTCTGCCGCTTGTTCTTTTGTACTGCCAGCTGATTGTGGAAGTACAGTATAAAAACCATCTTTATGGAGAGATCTTTCTGGTTTAGGCTTAGTCTAAGTGTCTCAAGTAGCCGGGGCTTTTGTTTGGACCTAATCCATATGGTCTGATGGCTTTCCTCTCATCTCAAGATGAATGTGGTAGAAAATATAAATCAAAAAAACGTCCTTTGGCCTAGCCTTGCCTTGCCTTATTTCCTTCTCATCCTGTTCTCTGTCCCAGCCTCTCTCACTAAGCCCTCGTCTGGCTGCATGTCTCTTCTTTCCTCTCTCCTTTTCTCAAACTCTCCTGCTTCCTGGCTTTCGTCTTTCAATTCCTCCATTTCAGTCCTGCAGCCCGGCACTACTTTTTCCTCTTGCCTCCCTTTGCCCTGCTCCCTTGGCTTTCTCCCTCTCTTCCATATCCTTCTTCCCGACTTGTCTCTTGGAGACTTTTGGCCACTTTGGAGCCAAGTCTGGGGATGTTTTGGAAACTTTTCAGAGGCCTCGCTGGTGACAGGGGGGACAGCAGGCAGTGACAGGCCCGGGGCTGACAGGCTCCCCCTCCCCTAGCGGGCGCTCGGCTGCCACACCCAGCTGACGTAGAACCTTTGTCACAATGCCCGCTACCGTGCTGAGGATGCAAGCACTCTGCAGGTGACAGGGACCCAGCAGGACTTGCTGTCAGCTCAGCAATTGCTCAGTTCCCCAAAGAAGCTGAATTCTGCAAATTGCTGCTTTTGCTCTTGAAATGATGTCATCAGGTGGGTGTTTTGGTGTAATACACTGAAAACCAGAGCAGAAATGCTGAAATATTCCCATGATATGCATGGTCTCTGCACCAAACCACCATGTCTCAGCCTAAGTATGTCTGCCGCTTGTTCTTTTGTACTGACAGAATATTGTGGAAGTACAGTATAAAAACCATCTTTATGGAGAGATCTTTCTGGTTTAGGCTTAGTCTAAGTGTCTCAAGTAGCCGGGGCTTTTGTTTGGGCCTAATCCATAAGGTCTGATGGCTTTCCTCTCATCTCAAGATGAATGTGGTAGAAAATATAAATCAAAGAAACGTCCTTTGGCCTAGCCTTGCCTTGCCTTATTTCCTTCTCATCCTGTTCTCTGTCCCAGCCTCTCTCACTAAGCCCTCGTCTGGCTGCATGTCTCTTCTTTCCTCTCTCCTTTTCTCAAACTCTCCTGCTTCCTGGCTTTCGTCTTTCAATTCCTCCATTTCAGTCCTGCAGCCCGGCACTACTTTTTTCTCTTGCCTCCCTTGGGCCTCCTCCCTTGGCTTTCTCCCTCTCTTCCATATCCTTCTTCCCGACTTGTCTCTTGGAGACTTTTGGCCACTTTGGACCCAAGTCTGGGGATGTTTTGGAAACTTTTCAGAGGCCTCGCTGGTGACAGGGGGGACAGCAGGCAGTGACAGGCCCGGGGCTGACAGGCTCCCCCTCCCCTAGCGGGCGCTCGGCTGCCACACCCAGCTGACGTAGAACCTTTGTCACAATGCCCGCTACCGTGGTGAGGATGCGGGCACTCTGCAGGTGACAGGGACCCAGCAGGACTTGCTGTCAGCTCAGCAATTGCTCAGTTCCCCAAAGAAGCTGAATTCTGCAAATTGCTGCTTTTGCTCTTGAAATGATGTCATCAGGTGGGTGTTTTGGTGTAATACACTGAAAACCAGAGCAGAAATGCTGAAATATTCCCATGATATGCATGGTCTCTGCACCAAACCACCATGTCTCAGCCTAAGTATGTCTGCCGCTTGTTCTTTTGTACTGCCAGCTGATTGTGGAAGTACAGTATAAAAACCATCTTTATGGAGAGATCTTTCTGGTTTAGGCTTAGTCTAAGTGTCTCAAGTAGCCGGGGCTTTTGTTTGGGCCTAATCCATATGGTCTGATGGCTTTCCTCTCATCTCAAGATGAATGTGGTAGAAAATATAAATCAAAGAAACGTCCTTTGGCCTAGCCTTGCCTTGCCTTATTTCCTTCTCATCCTGTTCTCTGTCCCAGCCTCTCTCACTAAGCCCTCGTCTGCCTGCATGTCTCTTCTTTCCTCTCTCCTTTTCTCAAACTCTCCTGCTTCCTGGCTTTCATCTTTCAATTCCTCCATTTCAGTCCTGCAGCCCGGCACTACTTTTTTCTCTTGCCTCCCTTGGGCCTGCTCCCTTGGCTTTCTCCCTCTCTTCCATATCCTTCTTCCCGACTTGTCTCTTGGAGAGTTTTGGCCACTTTGGACCCAAGTCTGGGCATGTTTTGGAAACTTTTCAGAGGCCTCGCTGGTGACAGGGGGGACAGCAGGCAGTGACAGGCCCGGGGCTGACAGGCTCCCCCTCCCCTAGCGGGCGCTCGGCTGCCACACCCAGCTGACATAGATCCTTTGTCACAATGCCCGCTACCGTGGTGAGGATGCGGGCACTCTGCGGGTGACAGGGACCCAGCAGGACTTGCTGTCAGCTCAGCAATTGCTCAGTTCCCCAAAGAAGCTGAATTCTGCAAATTGCTGCTTTGCTCTTGAAATGATGTCATCAGGTGGGTGTTTTGGTGTAATACACTGAAAACCAGAGCAGAAATGCTGAAATATTCCCATGATATGCATGGTCTCTGCACCAAACCACCATGTCTCAGCCTAAGTATGTCTGCCGCTTGTTCTTTTGTACTGCCAGCTGATTGTGGAAGTACAGTATAAAAACCATCTTTATGGAGAGATCTTTCTGGTTTAGGCTTAGTCTAAGTGTCTCAAGTAGCCGGAGCTTTTGTTTGGGCCTAGTCCATAAGGTCTGATGGCTTTCCTCTCATCTCAAGATGAATGTGGTAGAAAATATAAATCAAAGAAACGTCCTTTGGCCTAGCCTTGCCTTGCCTTATTTCCTTCTCATCCTGTTCTCTGTCCCAGCCTCTCTCACTAAGCCCTCGTCTGGCTGCATGTCTCTTCTTTCCTCTCTCCTTTTCTCAAACTCTCCTGCTTCCTGGCTTTCGTCTTTCAATTCCTCCATTTCAGTCCTGCAGCCCGGCACTACTTTTTCCTCTTGCCTCCCTTTGGCCTGCTCCCTTGGCTTTCTCCCTCTCTTCCATATCTTTCTTCCCGACATGTCTCTTGGAGACTTTTGGCCACTTTGGACCCAAGTCTGGGGATGTTTTGGAAACTTTTCAGAGGCCTCGCTGGTGACAGGGGGGACAGCAGGCAGTGACAGGCCCGGGGCTGACAGGCTCCCCCTCCCCTAGCGGGCGCTCGGCTGCCACACCCAGCTGACATAGATCCTTTGTCACAATGCCCGCTACCGTGGTGAGGATGCGGGCACTCTGCAGGTGACAGGGACCCAGCAGGACTTGCTGTCAGCTCAACAATTGCTCAGTTCCCCAAAGAAGTTGAATTTTGCAAATTGCTGCTTTGCTCTTGAAATGATGTCATCAGGTGGGTGTTTTGTTGTAATACACTGAAAACCAGAGCAGAAATGCTGAAATATTCCCATGATATGCATGGTCTCTGCACCAAACCACCATGTCTCAGCCTAAGTATGTCTGCCGCTTGTTCTTTTGTACTGCCAGCTGATTGTGGAAGTACAGTATAAAAACCATCTTTATGGAGAGATCTTTCTGGTTTAGGCTTAGTCTAAGTGTCTCAAGTAGCCGGGGCTTTTGTTTGGGCCTAATCCATATGGTCTGATGGCTTTCCTCTCATCTCAAGATGAATGTGGTAGAAAATATAAATCAAAGAAACGTCCTTTGGCCTAGCCTTGCCTTGCCTTATTTCCTTCTCATCCTGTTCTCTGTCCCAGCCTCTCTCACTAAGCCCTCGTCTGGCTGCATGTCTCTTCTTTCCTCTCTCCTTTTCTCAAACTCTCCTGCTTCCTGGCTTTCGTCTTTCAATTCCTCCATTTCAGTCCTGCAGCCCGGCACTACTTTTTCCTCTTGCCTCCCTTTGCCCTGCTCCCTTGGCTTTCTCCCTCTCTTCCATATCCTTCTTCCCGACTTGTCTCTTGGAGACTTTTGGCCACTTTGGAGCCAAGTCTGGGGATGTTTTGGAAACTTTTCAGAGGCCTCGCTGGTGACAGGGGGGACAGCAGGCAGTGACAGGCCCGGGGCTGACAGGCTCCCCCTCCCCTAGCGGGCGCTCGGCTGCCACACCCAGCTGACGTAGAACCTTTGTCACAATGCCCGCTACCGTGGTGAGGATGCGGGCACTCTGCAGGTGACAGGGACCCAGCAGGACTTGCTGTCAGCTCAGCAATTGCTCAGTTCCCCAAAGAAGCTGAATTCTGCAAATTGCTGCTTTTGCTCTTGAAATGATGTCATCAGGTGGGTGTTTTGGTGTAATACACTGAAAACCAGAGCAGAAATGCTGAAATATTCCCATGATATGCATGGTCTCTGCACCAAACCACCATGTCTCAGCCTAAGTATGTCTGCCGCTTGTTCTTTTGTACTGCCAGCTGATTGTGGAAGTACAGTATAAAAACCATCTTTATGGAGAGATCTTTCTGGTTTAGGCTTAGTCTAAGTGTCTCAAGTAGCCGGGGCTTTTGTTTGGGCCTAATCCATAACGTCTGATGGCTTTCCTCTCATCTCAAGATGAATGTGGTAGAAAATATAAATCAAAGAAACGTCCTTTGGCCTAGCCTTGCCTTGCCTTATTTCCTTCTCATCCTGTTCTCTGTCCCAGCCTCTCTCACTAAGCCCTCGTCTGGCTGCATGTCTCTTCTTTCCTCTCTCCTTTTCTCAAACTCTCCTGCTTCCTGGCTTTCGTCTTTCAATTCCTCCATTTCAGTCCTGCAGCCCGGCACTACTTTTTTCTCTTGCCTCCCTTTGGCCTGCTCCCTTGGCTTTCTCCCTCTCTTCCATATCCTTCTTCCCGACTTGTCTCTTGGAGACTTTTGGCCACTTTGGACCCAAGTCTGGGGATGTTTTGGAAACTTTTCAGAGGCCTCGCTGGTGACAGGGGGGACAGCAGGCAGTGACAGGCCCGGGGCTGACAGGCTCCCCCTCCCCTAGCGGGCGCTCGGCTGCCACACCCAGCTGACGTAGAACCTTTGTCACAATGCCCGCTACCGTGGTGAGGATGCGGGCACTCTGCAGGTGACAGGGACCCAGCAGGACTTGCTGTCAGCTCAGCAATTGCTCAGTTCCCCAAAGAAGCTGAATTCTGCAAATTGCTGCTTTTGCTCTTGAAATGATGTCATCAGGTGGGTGTTTTGGTGTAATACACTGAAAACCAGAGCAGAAATGCTGAAATATTCCCATGATATGCATGGTCTCTGCACCAAACCACCATGTCTCAGCCTAAGTATGTCTGCTGCTTGTTCTTTTGTACTGCCAGCTGATTGTGGAAGTACAGTATAAAAACCATCTTTATGGAGAGATCTTTCTGGTTTAGGCTTAGTCTAAGTGTCTCAAGTAGCCGGGGCTTTTGTTTGGGCCTAATCCATAACGTCTGATGGCTTTCCTCTCATCGCAAGATGAATGTGGTAGAAAATATAAATCAAAGAAACATCCTTTGGCCTAGCCTTGCCTTGCCTTGCCTTATTTCCTTCTCATCCTGTTCTCTGTCCCAGCCTCTCTCACTAAGCCCTCGTCTGGCTGCATGTCTCTTCTTTCCTCTCTCCTTTTCTCAAACTCTCCTGCTTCCTGGCTTTCGTCTTTCAATTCCTCCATTTCAGTCCTGCAGCCCGGCACTACTTTTTCCTCTTGCCTCCCTTTGGCCTGCTCCCTTGGCTTTCTCCTTCTCTTCCATATCCTTCTTCCCGACATGTCTCTTGGAGACTTTTGGCCACTTTGGACCCAAGTCTGGGGATGTTTTGGAAACTTTTCAGAGGCCTCGCTGGTGACACGGGGGACAGCAGGCAGTGACAGGCCCGGGGCTGACAGGCTCCCCCTCCCCTAGCGGGTGCTCGGCTGCCACACCCAGCTGACATAGATCCTTTGTCACAATGCCAGCTACCGTGGTGAGGATGCGGGCACTCTGCAGGTGACAGGGACCCAGCAGGACTTGCTGTCAGCTCAGCAATTGCTCAGTTCCCCAAAGAAGTTGAATTTTGCAAATTGCTGCTTTGCTCTTGAAATGATGTCATCAGGTGGGTGTTTTGGTGTAATACACTGAAAACCAGAGCAGAAATGCTGAAATATTCCCATGATATGCATGGTCTCTGCACCAAACCACCATGTCTCAGCCTAAGTATGTCTGCCGCTTGTTCTTTTGTACTGCCAGCTGATTGTGGAAGTACAGTATAAAAACCATCTTTATGGAGAGATCTTTCTGGTTTAGGCTTAGTCTAAGTGTCTCAAGTAGCCGGGGCTTTTGTTTGGGCCTAGTCCATAAGGTCTGACGGCTTTCCTCTCATTGCAAGATGAATGTGGTAGAAAATATAAATCAAAGAAACGTCCTTTGGCCTAGCCTTGCCTTGCCTTATTTCCTTCTCATCCTGTTCTCTGTCCCAGCCTCTCTCACTAAGCCCTCGTCTGGCTGCATGTCTCTTCTTTCCTCTCTCCTTTTCTCAAACTCTCCTGCTTCCTGGCTTTCGTCTTTCAATTCCTCCATTTCAGTCCTGCAGCCCGGCACTACTTTTTTCTCTTGCCTCCCTTGGGCCTGCTCCCTTGGCTTTCTCCCTCTCTTCCATATCCTTCTTCCCGACTTGTCTCTTGGAGACTTTTGGCCACTTTGGAGCCAAGTCTGGGGATGTTTTGGAAACTTTTCAGAGGCCTCGCTGGTGACAGGGGGGACAGCAGGCAGTGACAGGCCCGGGGCTGACAGGCTCCCCCTCCCCTAGCGGGCGCTCGGCTGCCACACCCAGCTGACGTAGAACCTTTGTCACAATGCCCGCTACCGTGGTGAGGATGCGGGCACTCTGCAGGTGACAGGGACCCAGCAGGACTTGCTGTCAGCTCAGCAATTGCTCAGTTCCCCAAAGAAGCTGAATTCTGCAAATTGCTGCTTTTGCTCTTGAAATGATGTCATCAGGTGGGTGTTTTGGTGTAATACACTGAAAACCAGAGCAGAAATGCTGAAATATTCCCATGATATGCATGGTCTCTGCACCAAACCACCATGTCTCAGCCTAAGTATGTCTGCCGCTTGTTCTTTTGTACTGCCAGCTGATTGTGGAAGTACAGTATAAAAACCATCTTTATGGAGAGATCTTTCTGGTTTAGGCTTAGTCTAAGTGTCTCAAGTAGCCGGGGCTTTTGTTTGGGCCTAATCCATAACGTCTGATGGCTTTCCTCTCATCGCAAGATGAATGTGGTAGAAAATATAAATCAAAGAAACATCCTTTGGCCTAGCCTTGCCTTGCCTTGCCTTATTTCCTTCTCATCCTGTACTCTGTCCCAGCCTCTCTCACTAAGCCCTCGTCTGGCTGCATGTCTCTTCTTTCCTCTCTCCTTTTCTCAAACTCTCCTGCTTCCTGGCTTTCGTCTTTCAATTCCTCCATTTCAGTCCTGCAGCCCGGCACTACTTTTTCTTCTTGCCTCCCTTTGGCCTGCTCCCTTGGCTTTCTCCCTCTCTTCCATATCCTTCTTCCCGACTTGTCTCTTGGAGAGTTTTGGCCACTTTGGACCCAAGTCTGGGCATGTTTTGGAAACTTTTCAGAGGCCTCGCTGGTGACAGGGGGGACAGCAGGCAGTGACAGGCCCGGGGCTGACAGGCTCCCCCTCCCCTAGCGGGCGCTCGGCTGCCACACCCAGCTTACGTAGAACCTTTGTCACAATGCCCGCTACCGTGGTGAGGATGCGGGCACTCGGCGGGTGACAGGGACCCAGCAGGACTTGCTGTCAGCTCAGCAATTGCTCAGTTCCCCAAAGAAGCTGAATTCTGCAAATTGCTGCTTTTGCTCTTGAAATGATGTCATCAGGTGGGTGTTTTGGTGTAATACACTGAAAACCAGAGCAGAAATGCTGAAATATTCCCATGATATGCATGGTCTCTGCACCAAACCACCATGTCTCAGCCTAAGTATGTCTGCCGCTTGTTCTTTTGTACTACCAGCTGATTGTGTAAGTACAGTATAAAAACCATCTTTATGGAGAGATCTTTCTGGTTTAGGCTTAGTCTAAGTGTCTCAAGTAGCCGGGGCTTTTGTTTGGGCCTAATCCATAAGGTCTGATGGCTTTATTCTCATCTCAAGATGAATGTGGTAGAAAATATAAATCAAAGAAACGTCCTTTGGCCTAGCCTTGCCTTGCCTTATTTCCTTCTCATCCTGTTCTCTGTCCCAGCCTCTCTCACTAAGCCCTCGTCTGGCTGCATGTCTCTTCTTTCCTCTCTCCTTTTCTCAAACTCTCCTGCTTCCTGGCTTTCGTCTTTCAATTCCTCCATTTCAGTCCTGCAGCCCGGCACTACTTTTTCCTCTTGCCTCCCTTTGGCCTGCTCCCTTGGCTTTCTCCCTCTCTTCCATATCTTTCTTCCCGACATGTCTCTTGGAGACTTTTGGCCACTTTGGACCCAAGTCTGGGGATGTTTTGGAAACTTTTCAGAGGCCTCGCTGGTGACAGGGGGGACAGCAGGCAGTGACAGGCCCGGGGCTGACAGGCTCCCCCTCCCCTAGCGGGCGCTCGGCTGCCACACCCAGCTGACATAGATCCTTTGTCACAATGCCCGCTACCGTGGTGAGGATGCGGGCACTCTGCAGGTGACAGGGACCCAGCAGGACTTGCTGTCAGCTCAACAATTGCTCAGTTCCCCAAAGAAGTTGAATTTTGCAAATTGCTGCTTTGCTCTTGAAATGATGTCATCAGGTGGGTGTTTTGGTGTAATACACTGAAAACCAGAGCAGAAATGCTGAAATATTCCCATGATACACATGGTCTCTGCACCAAACCACCATGTCTCAGCCTAAGTATGTCTGCCGCTTGTTCTTTTGTACTGCCAGCTGATTGTGGAAGTACAGTATAAAAACCATCTTTATGGAGAGATCTTTCTGGTTTAGGCTTAGTCTAAGTGTCTCAAGTAGCCGGGGCTTTTGTTTGGGCCTAATCCATATGGTCTGATGGCTTTCCTCTCATCTCAAGATGAATGTGGTAGAAAATATAAATCAAAGAAACGTCCTTTGGCCTAGCCTTGCCTTGCCTTATTTCCTTCTCATCCTGTTCTCTGTCCCAGCCTCTCTCACTAAGCCCTCGTCTGGCTGCATGTCTCTTCTTTCCTCTCTCCTTTTCTCAAACTCTCCTGCTTCCTGGCTTTCGTCTTTCAATTCCTCCATTTCAGTCCTGCAGCCCGGCACTACTTTTTCCTCTTGCCTCCCTTTGCCCTGCTCCCTTGGCTTTCTCCCTCTCTTCCATATCCTTCTTCCCGACTTGTCTCTTGGAGACTTTTGGCCACTTTGGAGCCAAGTCTGGGGATGTTTTGGAAACTTTTCAGAGGCCTCGCTGGTGACAGGGGGGACAGCAGGCAGTGACAGGCCCGGGGCTGACAGGCTCCCCCTCCCCTAGCGGGCGCTCGGCTGCCACACCCAGCTGACGTAGAACCTTTGTCACAATGCCCGCTACCGTGGTGAGGATGCGGGCACTCTGCAGGTGACAGGGACCCAGCAGGACTTGCTGTCAGCTCAGCAATTGCTCAGTTCCCCAAAGAAGCTGAATTCTGCAAATTGCTGCTTTTGCTCTTGAAATGATGTCATCAGGTGGGTGTTTTGGTGTAATACACTGAAAACCAGAGCAGAAATGCTGAAATATTCCCATGATATGCATGGTCTCTGCACCAAACCACCATGTCTCAGCCTAAGTATGTCTGCCGCTTGTTCTTTTGTACTGCCAGCTGATTGTGGAAGTACAGTATAAAAACCATCTTTATGGAGAGATCTTTCTGGTTTAGGCTTAGTCTAAGTGTCTCAAGTAGCCGGGGCTTTTGTTTGGGCCTAATCCATAACGTCTGATGGCTTTCCTCTCATCTCAAGATGAATGTGGTAGAAAATATAAATCAAAGAAACGTCCTTTGGCCTAGCCTTGCCTTGCCTTATTTCCTTCTCATCCTGTTCTCTGTCCCAGCCTCTCTCACTAAGCCCTCGTCTGGCTGCATGTCTCTTCTTTCCTCTCTCCTTTTCTCAAACTCTCCTGCTTCCTGGCTTTCGTCTTTCAATTCCTCCATTTCAGTCCTGCAGCCCGGCACTACTTTTTTCTCTTGCCTCCCTTTGGCCTGCTCCCTTGGCTTTCTCCCTCTCTTCCATATCCTTCTTCCCGACTTGTCTCTTGGAGACTTTTGGCCACTTTGGACCCAAGTCTGGGGATGTTTTGGAAACTTTTCAGAGGCCTCGCTGGTGACAGGGGGGACAGCAGGCAGTGACAGGCCCGGGGCTGACAGGCTCCCCCTCCCCTAGCGGGCGCTCGGCTGCCACACCCAGCTGACGTAGAACCTTTGTCACAATGCCCGCTACCGTGGTGAGGATGCGGGCACTCTGCAGGTGACAGGGACCCAGCAGGACTTGCTGTCAGCTCAGCAATTGCTCAGTTCCCCAAAGAAGCTGAATTCTGCAAATTGATGCTTTTGCTCTTGAAATGATGTCATCAGGTGGGTGTTTTAGTGTAATACACTGAAAACCAGAGCAGAAATGCTGAAATATTCCCATGATATGCATGGTCTCTGCACCAAACCACCATGTCTCAGCCTAAGTATGTCTGCCGCTTGTTCTTTTGTACTGCCAGCTGATTGTGGAAGTACAGTATAAAAACCATCTTTATGGAGAGATCTTTCTGGTTTAGGCTTAGTCTAAGTGTCTCAAGTAGCCGGGGCTTTTGTTTGGGCCTAGTCCATAAGGTCTGATGGCTTTCCTCTCATCTCAAGATGAATGTGGTAGAAAATATAAATCAAAGAAACGTCCTTTGGCCTAGCCTTGCCTTACCTTATTTCCTTCTCATCCTGTTCTCTGTCCCAGCCTCTCTCACTAAGCCCTCGTCTGGCTGCATGTCTCTTCTTTCCTCTCTCCTTTTCTCAAACTCTCCTGCTTCCTGGCTTTCGTCTTTCAATTCCTCCATTTCAGTCCTGCAGCCCGGCACTACTTTTTTCTCTTGCCTCCCTTGGGCCTGCTCCCTTGGCTTTCTCCCTCTCTTCCATATCCTTCTTCCCGACTTGTCTCTTGGAGACTTTTGGCCACTTTGGACCCAAGTCTGGGGATGTTTTGGAAACTTTTCAGAGGCCTCGCTGGTGACAGGGGGGACAGCAGGCAGTGACAGGCCCGGGGCTGACAGGCTCCCCCTCCCCTAGCGGGCGCTCGGCTGCCACACCCAGCTGACGTAGAACCTTTGTCACAATGCCCGCTACCGTGGTGAGGATGCGGGCACTCTGCAGGTGACAGGGACCCAGCAGGACTTGCTGTCAGCTCAGCAATTGCTCAGTTCCCCAAAGAAGCTGAATTCTGCAAATTGCTGCTTTTGCTCTTGAAATGATGTCATCAGGTGGGTGTTTTGGTGTAATACACTGAAAACCAGAGCAGAAATGCTGAAATATTCCCATGATATGCATGGTCTCTGCACCAAACCACCATGTCTCAGCCTAAGTATGTCTGCTGCTTGTTCTTTTGTACTGCCAGCTGATTGTGGAAGTACAGTATAAAAACCATCTTTATGGAGAGATCTTTCTGGTTTAGGCTTAGTCTAAGTGTCTCAAGTAGCCGGGGCTTTTGTTTGGGCCTAATCCATAACATCTGATGGCTTTCCTCTCATCGCAAGATGAATGTGGTAGAAAATATAAATCAAAGAAACATCCTTTGGCCTAGCCTTGCCTTGCCTTGCCTTATTTCCTTCTCATCCTGTTCTCTGTCCCAGCCTCTCTCACTAAGCCCTCGTCTGGCTGCATGTCTCTTCTTTCCTCTCTCCTTTTCTCAAACTCTCCTGCTTCCTGGCTTTCGTCTTTCAATTCCACCATTTCAGTCCTGCAGCCCGGCACTACTTTTTCCTCTTGCCTCCCTTTGGCCTGCTCCCTTGGCTTTCTCCCTCTCTTCCATATCCTTCTTCCCGACATGTCTCTTGGAGACTTTTGGCCACTTTGGACCCAAGTCTGGGGATGTTTTGGAAACTTTTCAGAGGCCTCGCTGGTGACACGGGGGACAGCAGGCAGTGACAGGCCCGGGGCTGACAGGCTCCCCCTCCCCTAGCGGGTGCTCGGCTGCCACACCCAGCTGACATAGATCCTTTGTCACAATGCCCGCTACCGTGGTGAGGATGCGGGCACTCTGCAGGTGACAGGGACCCAGCAGGACTTGCTGTCAGCTCAGCAATTGCTCAGTTCCCCAAAGAAGTTGAATTTTGCAAATTGCTGCTTTGCTCTTGAAATGATGTCATCAGGTGGGTGTTTTGGTGTAATACACTGAAAACCAGAGCAGAAATGCTGAAATATTCCCATGATATGCATGGTCTCTGCACCAAACCACCATGTCTCAGCCTAAGTATGTCTGCCGCTTGTTCTTTTGTACTGCCAGCTGATTGTGGAAGTACAGTATAAAAACCATCTTTATGGAGAGATCTTTCTGGTTTAGGCTTAGTCTAAGTGTCTCAAGTAGCCGGGGCTTTTGTTTGGGCCTAGTCCATAAGGTCTGACGGCTTTCCTCTCATTGCAAGATGAATGTGGTAGAAAATATAAATCAAAGAAACGTCCTTTGGCCTAGCCTTGCCTTGCCTTATTTCCTTCTCATCCTGTTCTCTGTCCCAGCCTCTCTCACTAAGCCCTCGTCTGGCTGCATGTCTCTTCTTTCCTCTCTCCTTTTCTCAAACTCTCCTGCTTCCTGGCTTTCGTCTTTCAATTCCTCCATTTCAGTCCTGCAGCCCGGCACTACTTTTTTCTCTTGCCTCCCTTGGGCCTGCTCCCTTGGCTTTCTCCCTCTCTTCCATATCCTTCTTCCCGACTTGTCTCTTGGAGACTTTTGGCCACTTTGGACCCAAGTCTGGGGATGTTTTGGAAACTTTTCAGAGGCCTCGCTGCTGACAGGGGGGACAGCAGGCAGTGACAGGCCCGGGGCTGACAGGCTCCCCCTCCCCTAGCGGGCGCTCGGCTGCCACACCCAGCTGACGTAGAACCTTTGTCACAATGCCCGCTACCGTGGTGAGGATGCGGGCACTCTGCAGGTGACAGGGACCCAGCAGGACTTGCTGTCAGCTCAGCAATTGCTCAGTTCCCCAAAGAAGCTGAATTCTGCAAATTGCTGCTTTTGCTCTTGAAATGATGTCATCAGGTGGGTGTTTTGGTGTAATACACTGAAAACCAGAGCAGAAATGCTGAAATATTCCCATGATATGCATGGTCTCTGCACCAAACCACCATGTCTCAGCCTAAGTATGTCTGCCGCTTGTTCTTTTGTACTGCCAGCTGATTGTGGAAGTACAGTATAAAAACCATCTTTATGGAGAGATCTTTCTGGTTTAGGCTTAGTCTAAGTGTCTCAAGTAGCCGGGGCTTTTGTTTGGGCCTAATCCATAACGTCTGAAGGCTTTCCTCTCATCGCAAGATGAATGTGGTAGAAAATATAAATCAAAGAAACATCCTTTGGCCTAGCCTTGCCTTGCCTTGCCTTATTTCCTTCTCATCCTGTACTCTGTCCCAGCCTCTCTCACTAAGCCCTCGTCTGGCTGCATGTCTCTTCTTTCCTCTCTCCTTTTCTCAAACTCTCCTGCTTCCTGGCTTTCGTCTTTCAATTCCTCCATTTCAGTCCTGCAGCCCGGCACTACTTTTTCTTCTTGCCTCCCTTTGGCCTGCTCCCTTGGCTTTCTCCCTCTCTTCCATATCCTTCTTCCCGACTTGTCTCTTGGAGACTTTTGGCCACTTTGGACCCAAGTCTGGGGATGTTTTGGAAACTTTTCAGAGGCCTCGCTGGTGACAGGGGGGACAGCAGGCAGTGACAGGCCCGGGGCTGACAGGCTCCCCCTCCCCTAGCGGGCGCTCGGCTGCCACACCCAGCTTACGTAGAACCTTTGTCACAATGCCCGCTACCGTGGTGAGGATGCGGGCACTCGGCGGGTGACAGGGACCCAGCAGGACTTGCTGTCAGCTCAGCAAATGCTCAGTTCCCCAAAGAAGCTGAATTCTGCAAATTGCTGCTTTTGCTCTTGAAATGATGTCATCAGGTGGGTGTTTTGGTGTAATACACTGAAAACCAGAGCAGAAATGCTGAAATATTCCCATGATATGCATGGTCTCTGCACCAAACCACCATGTCTCAGCCTAAGTATGTCTGCCGCTTGTTCTTTTGTACTGCCAGCTGATTGTGGAAGTACAGTATAAAAACCATCTTTATGGAGAGATCTTTCTGGTTTAGGCTTAGTCTAAGTGTCTCTAGTAGCCGGGGCTTTTGTTTGGGCCTAATCCATATGGTCTGATGGCTTTATTCTCATCTAAAGATGAATGTGGTAGAAAATATAAATCAAAGAAACGTCCTTTGGCCTAGCCTTGCCTTGCCTTATTTCCTTCTCATCCTGTTCTCTGTCCCAGCCTCTCTCACTAAGCCCTCGTCTGGCTGCATGTCTCTTCTTTCCTCTCTCCTTTTCTCAAACTCTCCTGCTTCCTGGCTTTCGTCTTTCAATTCCTCCATTTCAGTCCTGCAGCCCGGCACTACTTTTTCCTCTTGCCTCCCTTTGGCCTGCTCCCTTGGCTTTCTCCCTCTCTTCCATATCCTTCTTCCCGACATGTCCCTTGGAGAGTTTTGGCCACTTTGGAGCCAAGTCTGGGGATGTTTTGGAAACTTTTCAGAGGCCTCGCTGGTGACAGGGGGGACAGCAGGCAGTGACAGGCCCGGGGCTGACAGGCTCCCCCTCCCCTAGCGGGTGCTCGGCTGCCACACCCAGCTGACATAGATCCTTTGTCACAATGCCCGCTACCGTGGTGAGGATGCGGGCACTCTGCAGGTGACAGGGACCCAGCAGGACTTGCTGTCAGCTCAGCAATTGCTCAGTTCCCCAAAGAAGTTGAATTTTGCAAATTGCTGCTTTGCTCTTGAAATGATGTCATCAGGTGGGTGTTTTGGTGTAATACACTGAAAACCAGAGCAGAAATGCTGAAATATTCCCATGATATGCATGGTCTCTGCACTAAACCACCATGTCTCAGCCTAAGTATGTCTGCCGCTTGTTCTTTTGTACTGTCAGCTGATTGTGGAAGTACAGTATAAAAACCATCTTTATGGAGAGATCTTTCTGGTTTAGGCTTAGTCTAAGTGTCTCAAGTAGCCGGGGCTTTTGTTTGGGCCTAATCCATATGGTCTGATGGCTTTCCTCTCATCTCAAGATGAATGTGGTAGAAAATATAAATCAAAGAAACGTCCTTTGGCCTAGCCTTGCCTTGCCTTATTTCCTTCTCATCCTGTTCTCTGTCCCAGCCTCTCTCACTAAGCCCTCGTCTGGCTGCATGTCTCTTCTTTCCTCTCTCCTTTTCTCAAACTCTCCTGCTTCCTGGCTTTCGTCTTTCAATTCCTCCATTTCAGTCCTGCAGCCCGGCACTACTTTTTTCTCTTGCCTCCCTTTGGCCTGCTCCCTTGGCTTTCTCCCTCTCTTCCATATCCTTCTTCCCGACTTGTCTCTTGGAGACTTTTGGCCACTTTGGACCCAAGTTTGGGCATGTTTTGGAAACTTTTCAGAGGCCTCGCTGGTGACAGGGGGGACAGCAGGCAGTGACAGGCCCGGGGCTGACAGGCTCCCCCTCCCCTAGCGGGCGCTCGGCTGCCACACCCAGCTGACATAGATCCTTTGTCACAATGCCCGCTACCGTGGTGAGGATGCGGGCACTCTGCAGGTGACAGGGACCCAGCAGGACTTGCTGTCAGCTCAGCAATTGCTCAGTTCCCCAAAGAAGTTGAATTTTGCAAATTGCTGCTTTGCTCTTGAAATGATGTCATCAGGTGGGTGTTTTGGTGTAATACACTGAAAACCAGAGCAGAAATGCTGAAATATTCCCATGATATGCATGGTCTCTGCACCAAACCACCATGTCTCAGCCTAAGTATGTCTGCCGCTTGTTCTTTTGTACTGCCAGCTGATTGTGGAAGTACAGTATAAAAACCATCTTTATGGAGAGATCTTTCTGGTTTAGGCTTAGTCTAAGTGTCTCAAGTAGCCGGGGCTTTTGTTTGGGCCTAATCCATATGGTCTGATGGCTTTCCTCTCATCTCAAGATGAATGTGGTAGAAAATATAAATCAAAGAAACGTCCTTTGGCCTAGCCTTGCCTTGCCTTATTTCCTTCTCATCCTGTTCTCTGTCCCAGCCTCTCTCACTAAGCCCTCGTCTGGCTGCATGTCTCTTCTTTCCTCTCTCCTTTTCTCAAACTCTCCTGCTTCCTGGCTTTCGTCTTTCAATTCCTCCATTTCCTTCCTGCAGCCCGGCACTACTTTTTCCTCTTGCCTCCCTTTGGCCTGCTCCCTTGGCTTTCTCCCTCTCTTCCATATCCTTCTTCCCGACTTGTCTCTTGGAGACTTTTGGCCACTTTGGACCCAAGTCTGGGCATGTTTTGGAAACTTTTCAGAGGCCTCGCTGGTGACAGGGGGGACAGCAGGCAGTGACAGTCCCGGGCTGACAGGCTCCCCCTCCCCTAGCGGGCGCTCGGCTGCCACACCCAGCTGACATAGATCCTTTGTCACAATGCCCGCTACCGTGGTGAGGATGCGGGCACTCTGCAGGTGACAGGGACCCAGCAGGACTTGCTGTCAGCTCAGCAATTGCTCAGTTCCCCAAAGAAGTTGAATTTTGCAAATTGCTGCTTTGCTCTTGAAATGATGTCATCAGGTGGGTGTTTTGGTGTAATACACTGAAAACCAGAGCAGAAATGCTGAAATATTCCCATGATATGCATGGTCTCTGCACCAAACCACCATGTCTCAGCCTAAGTATGTCTGCCGCTTGTTCTTTTGTACTGTCAGCTGATTGTGGAAGTACAGTATAAAAACCATCTTTATGGAGAGATCTTTCTGGTTTAGGCTTAGTCTAAGTGTCTCAAGTAGCCGGGGCTTTTGTTTGGGCCTAATCCATATGGTCTGATGGCTTTCCTCTCATCTCAAGATGAATGTGGTAGAAAATATAAATCAAAGAAACGTCCTTTGGCCTAGCCTTGCCTTGCCTTATTTCCTTCTCATCCTGTTCTCTGTCCCAGCCTCTCTCACTAAGCCCTCGTCTGGCTGCATGTCTCTTCTTTCCTCTCTCCTTTTCTCAAACTCTCCTGCTTCCTGGCTTTCGTCTTTCAATTCCTCCATTTCATTCCTGCAGCCCGGCACTACTTTTTCCTCTTGCCTCCCTTTGGCCTGCTCCCTTGGCTTTCTCCCTCTCTTCCATATCCTTCTTCCCGACTTGTCTCTTGGAGACTTTTGGCCACTTTGGAGCCAAGTCTGGGGATGTTTTGGAAACTTTTCAGAGGCCTCGCTGGTGACAGGGGGGACAGCAGGCAGTGACAGGCCCGGGGCTGACAGGCTCCCCCTCCCCTAGCGGGCGCTCGGCTTCCACACCCAGCTGACATAGATCCTTTGTCACAATGCCCGCTACCGTGGTGAGGATGCGGGCACTCTGCAGGTGACAGGGACCCAGCAGGACTTGCTGTCAGCTCAGCAATTGCTCAGTTCCCCAAAGAAGTTGAATTTTGCAAATTGCTGCTTTGCTCTTGAAATGATGTCATCAGGTGGGTGTTTTGGTGTAATACACTGAAAATCAGAGCAGAAATGCTGAAATATTCCCATGATATGCATGGTCTCTGCACCAAACCACCATGTCTCAGCCTAAGTATGTCTGCCGCTTGTTCTTTTGTACTGCCAGCTGATTGTGGAAGTACAGTATAAAAACCATCTTTATGGAGAGATCTTTCTGGTTTAGGCTTAGTCTAAGTGTCTCTAGTAGCCGGGGCTTTTGTTTGGGCCTAGTCCATAAGGTCTGATGGCTTTCCTCTCATCTCAAGATGAATGTGGTAGAAAATATAAATCAAAGAAACGTCCTTTGGCCTAGCCTTGCCTTGCCTTATTTCCTTCTCATCCTGTTCTCTGTCCCAGCCTCTCTCACTAAGCCCTCGTCTGGCTGCATGTCTCTTCTTTCCTCTCTCCTTTTCTCAAACTCTCCTGCTTCCTGGCTTTCGTCTTTCAATTCCTCCATTTCCTTCCTGCAGCCCGGCACTACTTTTTTCTCTTGCCTCCCTTTGGCCTGCTCCCTTGGCTTTCTCCCTCTCTTCCATATCCTTCTTCCCGACTTGTCTCTTGGAGACTTTTGGCCACTTTGGAGCCAAGTCTGGGCATGTTTTGGAAACTTTTCAGAGGCCTCGCTGGTGACAGGGGGGACAGCAGGCAGTGACAGGCCCGGGGCTGACAGGCTCCCCCTCCCCTAGCGGGCGCTCGGCTGCCACACCCAGCTGACGTAGAACCTTTGTCACAATGCCCGCTACCGTGGTGAGGATGCGGGCACTCTGCAGGTGACAGGGACCCAGCAGGACTTGCTGTCAGCTCAGCAATTGCTCAGTTCCCCAAAGAAGCTGAATTCTGCAAATTGCTGCTTTTGCTCTTGAAATGATGTCATCAGGTGGGTGTTTTGGTGTAATACACTGAAAACCAGAGCAGAAATGCTGAAATATTCCCATGATATGCATGGTCTCTGCACCAAACCACCATGTCTCAGCCTAAGTATGTCTGCCGCTTGTTCTTTTGTACTGCCAGCTGATTGTGGAAGTACAGTATAAAAACCATCTTTATGGAGAGATCTTTCTGGTTTAGGCTTAGTCTAAGTGTCTCAAGTAGCCGGGGCTTTTGTTTGGGCCTAATCCATATGGTCTGATGGCTTTCCTCTCATCTCAAGATGAATGTGGTAGAAAATATAAATCAAAGAAACGTCCTTTGGCCTAGCCTTGCCTTGCCTTATTTCCTTCTCATCCTGTTCTCTGTCCCAGCCTCTCTCACTAAGCCCTCGTCTGGCTGCATGTCTCTTCTTTCCTCTCTCCTTTTCTCAAACTCTCCTGCTTCCTGGCTTTCGTCTTTCAATTCCTCCATTTCAGTCCTGCAGCCCGGCACTACTTTTTCCTCTTGCCTCCCTTTGGCCTGCTCCCTTGGCTTTCTCCCTCTCTTCCATATCCTTCTTCCCGACTTGTCTCTTGGAGACTTTTGGCCACTTTGGACCCAAGTCTGGGCATGTTTTGGAAACTTTTCAGAGGCCTCGCTGGTGACAGGGGGGACAGCAGGCAGTGACAGGCCCGGGGCTGACAGGCTCCCCCTCCCCTAGCGGGCGCTCGGCTGTCACACCCAGCTGACATAGATCCTTTGTCACAATGCCTGCTACCGTGGTGAGGATGCGGGCACTCTGCAGGTGACAGGGACCCAGCAGGACTTGCTGTCAGCTCAGCAATTGCTCAGTTCCCCAAAGAAGTTGAATTTTGCAAATTGCTGCTTTGCTCTTGAAATGGTGTCATCAGGTGGGTGTTTTGGTGTAATACACTGAAAACCAGAGCAGAAATGCTGAAATATTCCCATGATATGCATGGTCTCTGCACCAAACCACCATGTCTCAGCCTAAGTATGTCTGCCGCTTGTTCTTTTGTACTGTCAGCTGATTGTGGAAGTACAGTATAAAAACCATCTTTATGGAGAGATCTTTCTGGTTTAGGCTTAGTCTAAGTGTCTCAAGTAGCCGGGGCTTTTGTTTGGGCCTAATCCATATGGTCTGATGGCTTTCCTCTCATCTCAAGATGAATGTGGTAGAAAATATAAATCAAAGAAACGTCCTTTGGCCTAGCCTTGCCTTGCCTTATTTCCTTCTCATCCTGTTCTCTGTCCCAGCCTCTCTCACTAACCCCTCGTCTGGCTGCATGTCTCCTCTTTCCTCTCTCCTTTTCTCAAACTCTCCTGCTTCCTGGCTTTCGTCTTTCAATTCCTCCATTTCAGTCCTGCAGCCCGGCACTACTTTTTTCTCTTGCCTCCCTTGGGCCTGCTCCCTTGGCTTTCTCCCTCTCTTCCATATCCTTCTTCCCGACTTGTCTCTTGGAGACTTTTGGCCACTTTGGACCCAAGTCTGGGCATGTTTTGGAAACTTTTCAGAGGCCTCGCTGGTGACAGGGGGGACAGCAGGCAGTGACAGGCTCGGGGCTGACAGGCTCCCCCTCCCCTAGCGGGCGCTCGGCTGCCACACCCAGCTGACGTAGATCCTTTGTCACAATGCCCGCTACCGTGGTGAGGATGCGGGCACTCTGCAGGTGACAGGGACCCAGCAGGACTTGCTGTCAGCTCAGCAATTGCTCAGTTCCCCAAAGAAGTTGAATTTTGCAAATTGCTGCTTTGCTCTTGAAATGATGTCATCAGGTGGGTGTTTTGGTGTAATACACTGAAAACCAGAGCAGAAATGCTGAAATATTCCCATGATATGCATGGTCTCTGCACCAAACCACCATGTCTCAGCCTAAGTATGTCTGCCGCTTGTTCTTTTGTACTGCCAGCTGATTGTGGAAGTACAGTATAAAAACCATCTTTATGGAGAGATCTTTCTGGTTTAGGCTTAGTCTAAGTGTCTCAAGTAGCCGGGGCTTTTGTTTGGGCCTAATCCATATGGTCTGATGGCTTTCCTCTCATCGCAAGATGAATGTGGTAGAAAATATAAATCAAAGAAACGTCCTTTGGCCTAGCCTTGCCTTGCCTTATTTCCTTCTCATCCTGTTCTCTGTCCCAGCCTCTCTCACTAAGCCCTCGTCTGGCTGCATGTCTCTTCTTTCCTCTCTCCTTTTCTCAAACTCTCCTGCTTCCTGGCTTTCGTCTTTCAATTCCTCCATTTCAGTCCTGCAGCCCGGCACTACTTTTTCCTCTTGCCTCCCTTTGGCCTGCTCCCTTGGCTTTCTCCCTCTCTTCCATATCCTTCTTCCCGACTTGTCTCTTGGAGACTTTTGGCCACTTTGGACACAAGTCTGGGCATGTTTTGGAAACTTTTCAGAGGCCTCGCTGCTGACAGGGGGGACAGCAGGCAGTGACAGGCCCGGGGCTGACAGGCTCCCCCTCCCCTAGCGGGCGCTCGGCTGCCACACCCAGCTGACGTAGATCCTTTGTCACAATGCCCGCTACCGTGGTGAGGATGCGGGCACTCTGCAGGTGACAGGGACCCAGCAGGACTTGCTGTCAGCTCAGCAATTGCTCAGTTCCCCAAAGAAGCTGAATTCTGCAAATTGCTGCTTTTGCTCTTGAAATGATGTCATCAGGTGGGTGTTTTGGTGTAATACACTGAAAACCAGAGCAGAAATGCTGAAATATTCCCATGATATGCATGGTCTCTGCACCAAACCACCATGTCTCAGCCTAAGTATGTCTGCCGCTTGTTCTTTTGTACTGCCAGCTGATTGTGGAAGTACAGTATAAAAACCATCTTTATGGAGAGATCTTTCTGGTTTAGGCTTAGTCTAAGTGTCTCAAGTAGCCGGGGCTTTTGTTTGGGCCTAATCCATATGGTCTGATGGCTTTCCTCTCATCTCAAGATGAATGTGGTAGAAAATATAAATCAAAGAAACGTCCTTTGACCTAGCCTTGCCTTGCCTTATTTCCTTCTCATCCTGTTCTCTGTCCCAGCCTCTCTCACTAAGCCCTCGTCTGGCTGCATGTCTCTTCTTTCCTCTCTCCTTTTCTCAAACTCTCCTGCTTCCTGGCTTTCGTCTTTCAATTCCTCCATTTCAGTCCTGCAGCCCGGCACTACTTTTTCCTCTTGCCTCCCTTTGGCCTGCTCCCTTGGCTTTCTCCCTCTCTTCCATATCCTTCTTCCCGACTTGTCTCTTGGAGACTTTTGGCCACTTTGGACCCAAGTCTGGGCATGTTTTGGAAACTTTTCAGAGGCCTCGCTGCTGACAGGGGGGACAGCAGGCAGTGACAGGCCCGGGGCTGACAGGCTCCCCCTCCCCTAGCGGGCGCTTGGCTGCCGCACCCAGCTGACATAGATCCTTTGTCACAATGCCCGCTACCGTGGTGAGGATGCGGGCACTCTGCAGGTGACAGGGACCCAGCAGGACTTGCTGTCAGCTCAGCAATTGCTCAGTTCCCCAAAGAAGTTGAATTTTGCAAATTGCTGCTTTGCTCTTGAAATGATGTCATCAGGTGGGTGTTTTGGTGTAATACACTGAAAACCAGAGCAGAAATGCTGAAATATTCCCATGATATGCATGGTCTCTGCACCAAACCACCATGTCTCAGCCTAAGTATGTCTGCCGCTTGTTCTTTTGTACTGCCAGCTGATTTTGAAAGTACAGTATAAAAACCATCTTTATGGAGAGATCTTTCTGGTTTAGGCTTAGTCTAAGTGTCTCAAGTAGCCGGGGCTTTTGTTTGGGCCTAATCCATATGGTCTGATGGCTTTCCTCTCATCTCAAGATGAATGTGGTAGAAAATATAAATCAAAGAGACGTCCTTTGGCCTAGCCTTGCCTTGCCTTATTTCCTTCTCATCCTGTTCTCTGTCCCAGCCTCTCTCACTAAGCCCTCGTCTGGCTGCATGTCTCTTCTTTCCTCTCTCCTTTTCTCAAACTCTCCTGCTTCCTCGCTTTCGTCTTTCAATTCCTCCATTTCCTTCCTGCAGCCCGGCACTACTTTTTCCTCTTGCCTCCCTTTGGCCTGCTCCCTTGGCTTTCTCCCTCTCTTCCATATCCTTCTTCCCGACTTGTCTCTTGGAGACTTTTGGCCACTTTGGACCCAAGTCTGGGCATGTTTTGGAAACTTTTCAGAGGCCTCGCTGGTGACAGGGGGGACAGCAGGCAGTGACAGGCCTGGGGCTGACAGGCTCCCCCTCCCCTAGCGGGCGCTCGGCTGCCACACCCAGCTGACGTAGAACCTTTGTCACAATGCCCGCTACCGTGGTGAGGATGCGGGCACTCTGCAGGTGACAGGGACCCAGCAGGACTTGCTGTCAGCTCAGCAATTGCTCAGTTCCCCAAAGAAGCTGAATTCTGCAAATTGCTGCTTTTGCTCTTGAAATGATGTCATCAGGTGGGTGTTTTGGTGTAATACACTGAAAACCAGAGCAGAAATGCTGAAATATTCCCATGATATGCATGGTCTCTGCACCAAACCACCATGTCTCAGCCTAAGTATGTCTGCCGCTTGTTCTTTTGTACTGCCAGCTGATTGTGGAAGTACAGTATAAAAACCATCTTTATGGAGAGATCTTTCTGGTTTAGGCTTAGTCTAAGTGTCTCAAGTAGCCGGGGCTTTTGTTTGGGTCTAATCCATAACGTCTGATGGCTTTCCTCTCATCGCAAGATGAATGTGGTAGAAAATATAAATCAAAGAAACGTCCTTTGGCCTAGCCTTGCCTTGCCTTATTTCCTTCTCATCCTGTTCTCTGTCCCAGCCTCTCTCACTAAGCCCTCGTCTGGCTGCATGTCTCTTCTTTCCTCTCTCCTTTTCTCAAACTCTCCTGCTTCCTGGCTTTCGTCTTTCAATTCCTCCATTTCCTTCCTGCAGCCCGGCACTACTTTTTCCTCTTGCCTCCCTTTGGCCTGCTCCCTTGGCTTTCTCCCTCTCTTCCATATCCTTCTTCCCGACTTGTCTCTTGGAGACTTTTGGCCACTTTGGACCCAAGTCTGGGCATGTTTTGGAAACTTTTCAGAGGCCTCGCTGGTGACAGGGGGGACAGCAGGCAGTGACAGGCCCGGGGCTGACAGGCTCCCCCTCCCCTAGCGGGCGCTCGGCTGCCACACCCAGCTGACGTAGAACCTTTGTCACAATGCCCGCTACCGTGGTGAGGATGCGGGCACTCTGCAGGTGACAGGGACCCAGCAGGACTTGCTGTCAGCTCAGCAATTGCTCAGTTCCCCAAAGAAGCTGAATTCTGCAAATTGCTGCTTTTGCTCTTGAAATGATGTCATCAGGTGGGTGTTTTGGTGTAATACACTGAAAACCAGAGCAGAAATGCTGAAATATTCCCATGATATGCATGGTCTCTGCACCAAACCACCATGTCTCAGCCTAAGTATGTCTGCCACTTGTTCTTTTGTACTGCCAGCTGATTGTGGAAGTACAGTATAAAAACCATCTTTATGGAGAGATCTTTCTGGTTTAGGCTTAGTCTAAGTGTCTCAAGTAGCCGGGGCTTTTGTTTGGGCCTAATCCATATGGTCTGATGGCTTTCCTCTCATCTCAAGATGAATGTGGTAGAAAATATAAATCAAAGAAACGTCCTTTGACCTAGCCTTGCCTTGCCTTATTTCCTTCTCATCCTGTTCTCTGTCCCAGCCTCTCTCACTAAGCCCTCGTCTGGCTGCATGTCTCTTCTTTCCTCTCTCCTTTTCTCAAACTCTCCTGCTTCCTGGCTTTCGTCTTTCAATTCCTCCATTTCAGTCCTGCAGCCCGGCACTACTTTTTCCTCTTGCCTCCCTTTGGCCTGCTCCCTTGGCTTTCTCCCTCTCTTCCATATCCTTCTTCCCGACTTGTCTCTTGGAGACTTTTGGCCACTTTGGACCCAAGTCTGGGCATGTTTTGGAAACTTTTCAGAGGCCTCGCTGCTGACAGGGGGGACAGCAGGCAGTGACAGGCCCGGGGCTGACAGGCTCCCCCTCCCCTAGCGGGCGCTTGGCTGCCGCACCCAGCTGACATAGATCCTTTGTCACAATGCCCGCTACCGTGGTGAGGATGCGGGCACTCTGCAGGTGACAGGGACCCAGCAGGACTTGCTGTCAGCTCAGCAATTGCTCAGTTCCCCAAAGAAGTTGAATTTTGCAAATTGCTGCTTTGCTCTTGAAATGATGTCATCAGGTGGGTGTTTTGGTGTAATACACTGAAAACCAGAGCAGAAATGCTGAAATATTCCCATGATATGCATGGTCTCTGCACCAAACCACCATGTCTCAGCCTAAGTATGTCTGCCGCTTGTTCTTTTGTACTGCCAGCTGATTGTGGAAGTACAGTATAAAAACCATCTTTATGGAGAGATCTTTCTGGTTTAGGCTTAGTCTAAGTGTCTCAAGTAGCCGGGGCTTTTGTTTGGGTCTAATCCATAACGTCTGATGGCTTTCCTCTCATCGCAAGATGAATGTGGTAGAAAATATAAATCAAAGAAACGTCCTTTGGCCTAGCCTTGCCTTGCCTTATTTCCTTCTCATCCTGTTCTCTGTCCCAGCCTCTCTCACTAAGCCCTCGTCTGGCTGCATGTCTCTTCTTTCCTCTCTCCTTTTCTCAAACTCTCCTGCTTCCTGGCTTTCGTCTTTCAATTCCTCCATTTCCTTCCTGCAGCCCGGCACTACTTTTTCCTCTTGCCTCCCTTTGGCCTGCTCCCTTGGCTTTCTCCCTCTCTTCCATATCCTTCTTCCCGACTTGTCTCTTGGAGACTTTTGGCCACTTTGGACCCAAGTCTGGGCATGTTTTGGAAACTTTTCAGAGGCCTCGCTGGTGACAGGGGGGACAGCAGGCAGTGACAGGCCCGGGGCTGACAGGCTCCCCCTCCCCTAGCGGGCGCTCGGCTGCCACACCCAGCTGACGTAGAACCTTTGTCACAATGCCCGCTACCGTGGTGAGGATGCGGGCACTCTGCAGGTGACAGGGACCCAGCAGGACTTGCTGTCAGCTCAGCAATTGCTCAGTTCCCCAAAGAAGCTGAATTCTGCAAATTGCTGCTTTTGCTCTTGAAATGATGTCATCAGGTGGGTGTTTTGGTGTAATACACTGAAAACCAGAGCAGAAATGCTGAAATATTCCCATGATATGCATGGTCTCTGCACCAAACCACCATGTCTCAGCCTAAGTATGTCTGCCGCTTGTTCTTTTGTACTGCCAGCTGATTGTGGAAGTACAGTATAAAAACCATCTTTATGGAGAGATCTTTCTGGTTTAGGCTTAGTCTAAGTGTCTCAAGTAGACGGGGCTTTTGTTTGGGCCTAATCCATATGGTCTGATGGCTTTCCTCTCATCTCAAGATGAATGTGGTAGAAAATATAAATCAAAGAAACGTCCTTTGACCTAGCCTTGCCTTGCCTTATTTCCTTCTCATCCTGTTCTCTGTCCCAGCCTCTCTCACTAAGCCCTCGTCTGGCTGCATGTCTCTTCTTTCCTCTCTCCTTTTCTCAAACTCTCCTGCTTCCTGGCTTTCGTCTTTCAATTCCTCCATTTCAGTCCTGCAGCCCGGCACTACTTTTTCCTCTTGCCTCCCTTTGGCCTGCTCCCTTGGCTTTCTCCCTCTCTTCCATATCCTTCTTCCCGACTTGTCTCTTGGAGACTTTTGGCCACTTTGGACCCAAGTCTGGGCATGTTTTGGAAACTTTTCAGAGGCCTCGCTGCTGACAGGGGGGACAGCAGGCAGTGACAGGCCCGGGGCTGACAGGCTCCCCCTCCCCTAGCGGGCGCTTGGCTGCCGCACCCAGCTGACATAGATCCTTTGTCACAATGCCCGCTACCGTGGTGAGGATGCGGGCACTCTGCAGGTGACAGGGACCCAGCAGGACTTGCTGTCAGCTCAGCAATTGCTCAGTTCCCCAAAGAAGTTGAATTTTGCAAATTGCTGCTTTGCTCTTGAAATGATGTCATCAGGTGGGTGTTTTGGTGTAATACACTGAAAACCAGAGCAGAAATGCTGAAATATTCCCATGATATGCATGGTCTCTGCACCAAACCACCATGTCTCAGCCTAAGTATGTCTGCCGCTTGTTCTTTTGTACTGCCAGCTGATTTTGAAAGTACAGTATAAAAACCATCTTTATGGAGAGATCTTTCTGGTTTAGGCTTAGTCTAAGTGTCTCAAGTAGCCGGGGCTTTTGTTTGGGCCTAATCCATATGGTCTGATGGCTTTCCTCTCATCTCAAGATGAATGTGGTAGAAAATATAAATCAAAGAGACGTCCTTTGGCCTAGCCTTGCCTTGCCTTATTTCCTTCTCATCCTGTTCTCTGTCCCAGCCTCTCTCACTAAGCCCTCGTCTGGCTGCATGTCTCTTCTTTCCTCTCTCCTTTTCTCAAACTCTCCTGCTTCCTCGCTTTCGTCTTTCAATTCCTCCATTTCCTTCCTGCAGCCCGGCACTACTTTTTCCTCTTGCCTCCCTTTGGCCTGCTCCCTTGGCTTTCTCCCTCTCTTCCATATCCTTCTTCCCGACTTGTCTCTTGGAGACTTTTGGCCACTTTGGACCCAAGTCTGGGCATGTTTTGGAAACTTTTCAGAGGCCTCGCTGGTGACAGGGGGGACAGCAGGCAGTGACAGGCCTGGGGCTGACAGGCTCCCCCTCCCCTAGCGGGCGCTCGGCTGCCACACCCAGCTGACGTAGAACCTTTGTCACAATGCCCGCTACCGTGGTGAGGATGCGGGCACTCTGCAGGTGACAGGGACCCAGCAGGACTTGCTGTCAGCTCAGCAATTGCTCAGTTCCCCAAAGAAGCTGAATTCTGCAAATTGCTGCTTTTGCTCTTGAAATGATGTCATCAGGTGGGTGTTTTGGTGTAATACACTGAAAACCAGAGCAGAAATGCTGAAATATTCCCATGATATGCATGGTCTCTGCACCAAACCACCATGTCTCAGCCTAAGTATGTCTGCCGCTTGTTCTTTTGTACTGCCAGCTGATTGTGGAAGTACAGTATAAAAACCATCTTTATGGAGAGATCTTTCTGGTTTAGGCTTAGTCTAAGTGTCTCAAGTAGCCGGGGCTTTTGTTTGGGCCTAATCCATATGGTCTGATGGCTTTCCTCTCATCTCAAGATGAATGTGGTAGAAAATATAAATCAAAGAAACGTCCTTTGGCCTAGCCTTGCCTTGCCTTATTTCCTTCTCATCCTGTTCTCTGTCCCAGCCTCTCTCACTAAGCCCTCGTCTGGCTGCATGTCTCTTCTTTCCTCTCTCCTTTTCTCAAACTCTCCTGCTTCCTCGCTTTCGTCTTTCAATTCCTCCATTTCCTTCCTGCAGCCCGGCACTACTTTTTCCTCTTGCCTCCCTTTGGCCTGCTCCCTTGGCTTTCTCCCTCTCTTCCATATCCTTCTTCCCGACTTGTCTCTTGGAGACTTTTGGCCACTTTGGACCCAAGTCTGGGCATGTTTTGGAAACTTTTCAGAGGCCTCGCTGGTGACAGGGGGGACAGCAGGCAGTGACAGGCCTGGGGCTGACAGGCTCCCCCTCCCCTAGCGGGCGCTCGGCTGCCACACCCAGCTGACGTAGAACCTTTGTCACAATGCCCGCTACCGTGGTGAGGATGCGGGCACTCTGCAGGTGACAGGGACCCAGCAGGACTTGCTGTCAGCTCAGCAATTGCTCAGTTCCCCAAAGAAGCTGAATTCTGCAAATTGCTGCTTTTGCTCTTGAAATGATGTCATCAGGTGGGTGTTTTGGTGTAATACACTGAAAACCAGAGCAGAAATGCTGAAATATTCCCATGATATGCATGGTCTCTGCACCAAACCACCATGTCTCAGCCTAAGTATGTCTGCCGCTTGTTCTTTTGTACTGCCAGCTGATTGTGGAAGTACAGTATAAAAACCATCTTTATGGAGAGATCTTTCTGGTTTAGGCTTAGTCTAAGTGTCTCAAGTAGACGGGGCTTTTGTTTGGGCCTAATCCATATGGTCTGATGGCTTTCCTCTCATCTCAAGATGAATGTGGTAGAAAATATAAATCAAAGAAACGTCCTTTGGCCTAGCCTTGCCTTGCCTTATTTCCTTCTCATCCTGTTCTCTGTCCCAGCCTCTCTCACTAAGCCCTCGTCTGGCTGCATGTCTCTTCTTTCCTCTCTCCTTTTCTCAAACTCTCCTGCTTCCTGGCTTTCGTCTTTCAATTCCTCCATTTCAGTCCTGCAGCCCGGCACTACTTTTTTCTCTTGCCTCCCTTTGGCCTGCTCCCTTGGCTTTCTCCCTCTCTTCCATATCCTTCTTCCCGACTTGTCTCTTGGAGACTTTTGGCCACTTTGGACCCAAGTCTGGGCATGTTTTGGAAACTTTTCAGAGGCCTCGCTGGTGACAGGGGGGACAGCAGGCAGTGACAGGCCCGGGGCTGACAGGCTCCCCCTCCCCTAGCGGGCGCTCGGCTACCACACCCAGCTGACATAGAACCTTTGTCACAATGCCCGCTACCGTGGTGAGGATGCGGGCACTCTGCAGGTGACAGGGACCCAGCAGGACTTGCTGTCAGCTCAGCAATTGCTCAGTTCCCCAAAGAAGTTGAATTTTGCAAATTGCTGCTTTGCTCTTGAAATGATGTCATCAGGTGGGTGTTTTGGTGTAATACACTGAAAACCAGAGCAGAAATGCTGAAATATTCCCATGATATGCATGGTCTCTGCACCAAACCACCATGTCTCAGCCTAAGTATGTCTGCCGCTTGTTCTTTTGTACTGACAGAAGATTGTGGAAGTACAGTATAAAAACCATCTTTATGGAGAGATCTTTCTGGTTTAGGCTTAGTCTAAGTGTCTCAAGTAGCCGGGGCTTTTGTTTGGGCCTAATCCATATGGTCTGATGGCTTTCCTCTCATCGCAAGATGAATGTGGTAGAAAATATAAATCAAAGAAACATCCTTTGGCCTAGCCTTGCCTTGCCTTATTTCCTTCTCATCCTGTTCTCTGTCCCAGCCTCTCTCACTAAGCCCTCGTCTGGCTGCATGTCTCTTCTTTCCTCTCTCCTTTTCTCAAACTCTCCTGCTTCCTGCCTTTCGTCTTTCAATTCCTCCATTTCAGTCCTGCAGCCCGGCACTACTTTTTTCTCATGCCTCCCTTTGGCCTGCTCCCTTGGCTTTCTCCCTCTCTTCCATATCCTTCTTCCCGACTTGTCTCTTGGAGACTTTTGGCCACTTTGGACCCAAGTCTGGGGATGTTTTGGAAACTTTTCAGAGGCCTCGCTGCTGACAGGGGGGACAGCAGGCAGTGACAGGCCCGGGGCTGACAGGCTCCCCCTCCCCTAGCGGGCGATCGGCTGCCACACCCAGCTGACGTAGAACCTTTGTCACAATGCCCGCTACCGTGGTGAGGATGCGGGCACTCTGCAGGTGACAGGGACCCAGCAGGACTTGCTGTCAGCTCAGCAATTGCTCAGTTCCCCAAAGAAGCTGAATTCTGCAAATTGCTGCTTTTGCTCTTGAAATGATGTCATCAGGTGGGTGTTTTGGTGTAATACACTGAAAACCAGAGCAGAAATGCTGAAATATTCCCATGATATGCATGGTCTCTGCACCAAACCACCATGTCTCAGCCTAAGTATGTCTGCCGCTTGTTCTTTTGTACTGCCAGCTGATTTTGAAAGTACAGTATAAAAACCATCTTTATGGAGAGATCTTTCTGGTTTAGGCTTAGTCTAAGTGTCTCAAGTAGCCGGGGCTTTTGTTTGGGCCTAATCCATATGGTCTGATGGCTTTCCTCTCATCTCAAGATGAATGTGGTAGAAAATATAAATCAAAGAAACGTCCTTTGGCCTAGCCTTGCCTTGCCTTATTTCCTTCTCATCCTGTTCTCTGTCCCAGCCTCTCTCACTAAGCCCTCGTCTGGCTGCATGTCTCTTCTTTCCTCTCTCCTTTTCTCAAACTCTCCTGCTTCCTGGCTTTCGTCTTTCAATTCCTCCATTTCAGTCCTGCAGCCCGGCACTACTTTTTTCTCTTGCCTCCCTTTGGCCTGCTCCCTTGGCTTTCTCCCTCTCTTCCATATCCTTCTTCCCGACTTGTCTATTGGAGACTTTTGCCCACTTTGGACCCAAGTCTGGGCATGTTTTGGAAACTTTTCAGAGGCCTCGCTGGTGACACGGGGGACAGCAGGCAGTGACAGGCGGGGGCTGACAGGCTCCCCCTCCCCTAGCGGGCGCTCGGCTGCCACACCCAGCTGACATAGAACCTTTGTCACAATGCCCACTACCGTGGTGAGGATGCGGGCACTCTGCAGGTGACAGGGACCCAGCAGGACTTGCTGTCAGCTAAGCAATTGCTCAGTTCCCCAAAGAAGTTGAATTTTGCAAATTGCTGCTTTGCTCTTGAAATGATGTCATCAGGTGGGTGTTTTGGTGTAATACACTGAAAACCAGAGCAGAAATGCTGAAATATTCCCATGGTATGCATGGTCTCTGCACCAAACCACCATGTCTCAGCCTAAGTATGTCTGCCGCTTGTTCTTTTGTACTGACAGAAGATTGTGGAAGTACAGTATAAAAAACATCTTTATGGAGAGATCTTTCTGGTTTAGGCTTAGTCTAAGTGTCTCAAGTAGCCGGGGCTTTTGTTTGGGCCTAATCCATATGGTCTGATGGCTTTCCTCTCATCTCAAGATGAATGTGGTAGAAAATATAAATCAAAGAAACGTCCTTTGGCCTAGCCTTGCCTTGCCTTATTTCCTTCTCATCCTGTTCTCTGTCCCAGCCTCTCTCACTAAGCCCTCGTCTGGCTGCATGTCTCTTCTTTCCTCTCTCCTTTTCTCAAACTCTCCTGCTTCCTGGCTTTCGTCTTTCAATTCCTCCATTTCAGTCCTGCAGCCCGGCACTACTTTTTCCTCTTGCCTCCCTTTCGCCTGCTCCCTTGGCTTTCTCCCTCTCTTCCATATCCTTCTTCCCGACTTGTCTCTTGGAGACTTTTGGCCACTTTGGACCCAAGTCTGGGCGTGTTTTGGAAACTTTTCAGAGGCCTCGCTGGTGACACGGGGGACAGCAGGCAGTGACAGGCCCGGGGCTGACAGGCTCCCCCTCCCCTAGCGGGCGCTCGGCTGCCACACCCAGCTGACGTAGAACCTTTGTCACAATGCCCGCTACCGTGGTGAGGATGCGGGCACTCTGCAGGTGACAGGGACCCAGCAGGACTTGCTGTCAGCTCAGCAATTGCTCAGTTCCCCAAAGAAGCTGAATTCTGCAAATTGCTGCTTTGCTCTTGAAATGATGTCATCAGGTGGGTGTTTTGGTGTAATACACTGAAAACCAGAGCAGAAATGCTGAAATATTCCCATGGTATGCATGGTCTCTGCACCAAACCACCATGTCTCAGCCTAAGTATGTCTGCCGCTTGTTCTTTTGTACTGCCAGCTGATTGTGGAAGTACAGTATAAAAACCATCTCTATGGAGAGATCTTTCTGGTTTAGGCTTAGTCTAAGTGTCTCAAGTAGCCGGGGCTTTTGTTTGGGCCTAATCCATATGGTCTGATGGCTTTCCTCTCATCTCAAGATGAATGTGGTAGAAAATATAAATCAAAGAAACGTCCTTTGGCCTAGCCTTGCCTTGCCTTATTTCCTTCTCATCCTGTTCTCTGTCCCAGCCTCTCTCACTAAGCCCTCGTCTGGCTGCATGTCTCTTCTTTCCTCTCTCCTTTTCTCAAACTCTCCTGCTTCCTGGCTTTCGTCTTTCAATTCCTCCATTTCAGTCCTGCAGCCCGGCACTACTTTTTTCTCTTGCCTCCCTTTGGCCTGCTCCCTTGGCTTTCTCCCTCTCTTCCATATCCTTCTTCCCGACTTGTCTCTTGGAGACTTTTGGCCACTTTGGACCCAAGTCTGGGCATGTTTTGGAAACTTTTCAGAGGCCTCGCTGGTGACACGGGGGACAGCAGGCAGTGACAGGCCCGGGGCTGACAGGCTCCCCCTCCCCTAGCGGGCGCTCGGCTGCCACACCCAGCTGACGTAGAACCTTTGTCACAATGCCCGCTACCGTGGTGAGGATGCGGGCACTCTGCGGGTGACAGGGACCCAGCAGGACTTGCTGTCAGCTCAGCAATTGCTCAGTTCCCCAAAGAAGCTGAATTCTGCAAATTGCTGCTTTTGTTCTTGAAATGATGTCATCAGGTGGGTGTTTTGGTGTAATACACTGAAAACCAGAGCAGAAATGCTGAAATATTCCCATGATATGCATGGTCTCTGCACCAAACCACCATGTCTCAGCCTAAGTCCATCTGCCGCTTGTTCTTTTGTACTGACAGAATATTGTGGAAGTACAGTATAAAAACCATCTTTATGGTAAGATCTTTGTGGTTTAGACTTAGTCTAAGTGTCTCAAGTAGCCGGGGCTTTTGTTTGGGCCTAATCCATAAGGTCTGATGGCTTTCCTCCTCATCTCAAGATGAATGTGGTAGAAAATATAAATCAAGGAAACCTCGTTTGGCCTAGCCTTGCCTTGCCTTGCCTTGCCTTATTTCCTTCTCATCCTGTTCTCTGTCCCAGCCTCTCTCACTAACCCCTCGTCTGGCTGCATGTCTCTTCTTTCCTCTCTCCTTTTCTCAAACTCTCCTGCTTCCTGGCTTTCGTCTTTCAATTCCTCCATTTCAGTCCTGCAGCCCGGCACTACTTTTTCCTCTTGCCTCCCTTTGGCCTGCTCCCTTGGCTTTCTCCCTCTCTTCCATATCCTTCTTCCCGACTTGTCTCTTGGAGACTTTTGGCCACTTTGGACCCAAGTCTGGGCATGTTTTGGAAACTTTTCAGAGGCCTCGCTGGTGACACGGGGGACAGCAGGCAGTGACAGGCCCGGGGCTGACAGGCTCCCCCTCCCCTAGCGGGCGCTCGGCTGCCACACCCAGCTGACGTAGAACCTTTGTCACAATGCCCGCTACCGTGGTGAGGATGCGGGCACTCTGCAGGTGACAGGGACCCAGCAGGACTTGCTGTCAGCTCAGCAATTGCTCAGTTCCCCAAAGAAGTTGAATTCTGCAAATTGCTGCTTTTGCTCTTGAAATGATGTCATCAGGTGGGTGTTTTGGTGTAATACACTGAAAACCAGAGCAGAAATGCTGAAATATTCCCATGATATGCATGGTCTCTGCACCAAACCACCATGTCTCAGCCTAAGTATGTCTGCCGCTTGTTCTTTTGTACTGACAGCTGATTGTGGAAGTACAGTATAAAAACCATCTTTATGGAGAGATCTTTCTGGTTTAGGCTTAGTCTAAGTGTCTCAAGTAGCCGGGGCTTTTGTTTGGGCCTAATCCATATGGTCTGATGGCTTTCCTCTCATCTCAAGATGAATGTGGTAGAAAATATAAATCAAAGAAACGTCCTTTCGCCTAGCCTTGCCTTGCCTTATTTCCTTCTCATCCTGTTCTCTGTCCCAGCCTCTCTCACTAAGCCCTCGTCTGGCTGCATGTCTCTTCTTTCCTCTCTCCTTTTCTCAAACTCTCCTGCTTCCTGGCTTTCGTCTTTCAATTCCTCCATTTCAGTCCTGCAGCCCGGCACTACTTTTTTCTCTTGCCTCCCTTGGGCCTGCTCCCTTGGCTTTCTCCCTCTCTTCCATATCCTTCTTCCCGACTTGTCTCTTGGAGACTTTTGGCCACTTTGGAGCCAAGTCTGGGCATCTTTTGGAAACTTTTCAGAGGCCTCGCTGGTGAACACGGGGGACAGCAGGCAGTGACAGGCCCGGGGCTGACAGGCTCCCCCTCCCCTAGCGGGCGCTCGGCTGCCACACCCAGCTGACGTAGAACCTTTGTCACAATGCCCGCTACCGTGGTGAGGATGCGGGCACTCTGCGGGTGACAGGGACCCAGCAGGACTTGCTGTCAGCTCAGCAATTGCTCAGTTCCCCAAAGAAGCTGAATTCTGCAAATTGCTGCTTTTGCTCTTGAAATGATGTCATCAGGTGGGTGTTTTGGTGTAATACACTGAAAACCAGAGCAGAAATGCTGAAATATTCCCATGATATGCATGGTCTCTGCACCAAACCACCATGTCTCAGCCTAAGTACATCTGCCGCTTGTTCTTTTGTACTGCCAGCTGATTGTGAAAGTACAGTATAAAAACCATCTTTATGGTAAGATCTTTCTGGTTTAGGCTTAGTCTAAGTGTCTCAAGTAGCCGGGGCTTTTGTTTGGGCCTAATCCATAAGGTCTGATGGCTTTCCTCCTCATCTCAAGATGAATGTGGTAGAAAATATAAATCAAGGAAACCTCGTTTGGCCTAGCCTTGCCTTGCCTTGCCTTGCCTTATTTCCTTCTCATCCTGTTCTCTGTCCCAGCCTCTCTCACTAAGCCCTCGTCTGGCTGCATGTCTCTTCTTTCCTCTCTCCTTTTTTCAAACTCTCCTGCTTCCTGGCTTTCGTCTTTCAATTCCTCCATTTCAGTCCTGCAGCCCGGCACTACTTTTTCCTCTTGCCTCCTTTTGGCCTGCTCCCTTGGCTTTCTCCCTCTCTTCCATATCCTTCTTCCCGACTTGTCTCTTGGAGACTTTTGGCCACTTGGGAGCCAAGTCTGGGCATGTTTTGGAAACTTTTCAGAGGCCTCGCTGGTGACACAAGGGACAGCAGGCAGTGACAGGCCCGGGGCTGACAGGCTCCCCCTCCCCTAGCGGGCGCTCGGCTGCCACACCCAGCTGACATAGAACCTTTGTCACAATGCCCGCTACCGTGGTGAGGATGCGGGTACTCTGCAGGTGACAGGGACCCAGCAGGACTTGCTGTCAGCTCAGCAATTGCTCAGTTCCCCAAAGAAGTTGAATTTTGCAAATTGCTGCTTTGCTCTTGAAATGATGTCATCAGGTGGGTGTTTTGGTGTAATACACTGAAAACCAGAGCAGAAATGCTGAAATATTCCCATGATATGCATGGTCTCTGCACCAAACCACCATGTCTCAGCCTAAGTATGTCTGCCGCTTGTTCTTTTGTACTGACAGCTGATTGTGGAAGTACAGTATAAAAACCATCTTTATGGAGAGATCTTTCTGGTTTAGGCTTAGTCTAAGTGTCTCAAGTAGCCGGGGCTTTTGTTTGGGCCTAATCCATAACGTCTGATGGCTTTCCTCTCATCGCAAGATGAATGTGGTAGAAAATATAAATCAAAGAAACATCCTTTGGCCTAGCCTTGCCTTGCCTTATTTCCTTCTCATCCTGTTCTCTGTCCCAGCCTCTCTCACTAACCCCTCGTCTGGCTGCATGTCTCTTCTTTCCTCTCTCCTTTTCTCAAACTCTCCTGCTTCCTGGCTTTCGTCTTTCAATTCCTCCATTTCAGTCCTGCAGCCCGGCACTACTTTTTCCTCTTGCCTCCCTTTGGCCTGCTCCCTTGGCTTTCTCCCTCTCTTCCATATCCTTCTTCCCGACTTGTCTCTTGGAGACTTTTGGCCACTTTGGACCCAAGTCTGGGGATGTTTTGGAAACTTTTCAGAGGCCTCGCTGGTGACACGGGGGACAGCAGGCAGTGACAGGCCCGGGGCTGACAGGCTCCCCCTCCCCTAGCGGGCGCTCGGCTGCCACACCCAGCTGACGTAGAACCTTTGTCACAATGCCCGCTACCGTGGTGAGGATGCGGGCACTCTGCAGGTGACAGGGACCCAGCAGGACTTGCTGTCAGCTCAGCAATTGCTCAGTTCCCCAAAGAAGCTGAATTCTGCAAATTGCTGCTTTTGCTCTTGAAATGATGTCATCAGGTGGGTGTTTTGGTGTAATAGACTGAAAACCAGAGCAGAAATGCTGAAATATTCCCATGATATGCATGGTCTCTGCACCAAACCACCATGTCTCAGCCTAAGTATGTCTGCCGCTTGTTCTTTTGTACTGCCAGCTGATTGTGGAAGTACAGTATAAAAACCATCTTTATGGAGAGATCTTTCTGGTTTAGGCTTAGTCTAAGTGTCTCAAGTAGCCGGGGCTTTTGTTTGGGCCTAATCCATATGGTCTGATGGCTTTCCTCTCATCTCAAGATGAATGTGGTAGAAAATATAAATCAAAGAAACGTCCTTTGGCCTAGCCTTGCCTTGCCTTGCCTTATTTCCTTCTCATCCTGTTCTCTGTCCCAGCCTCTCTCACTAAGCCCTCGTCTGGCTGCATGTCTCTTCTTTCCTCTCTCCTTTTCTCAAACTCTCCTGCTTCCTGGCTTTCGTCTTTCAATTCCTCCATTTCAGTCCTGCAGCCCGGCACTACTTTTTCCTCTTGCCTCCCTTTCGCCTGCTCCCTTGGCTTTCTCCCTCTCTTCCATATCCTTCTTCCCGACATGTCTCTTGGAGACTTTTGGCCACTTTGGAGCCAAGTCTGGGGATGTTTTGGAAACTTTTCAGAGGCCTCGCTGGTGACAGGGGGGACAGCAGGCAGTGACAGGCCCGGGGCTGACAGGCTCCCCCTCCCCTAGCGGGCGCTCGGCTGCCACACCCAGCTGACGTAGAACCTTTGTCACAATGCCCGCTACCGTGGTGAGGATGCGGGCACTCTGCAGGTGACAGGGACCCAGCAGGACTTGCTGTCAGCTCAGCAATTGCTCAGTTCCCCAAAGAAGCTGAATTCTGCAAATTGCTGCTTTTGCTCTTGAAATGATGTCATCAGGTGGGTGTTTTGGTGTAATACACTGAAAACCAGAGCAGAAATGCTGAAATATTCCCATGATATGCATGGTCTCTGCACCAAACCACCATGTCTCAGCCTAAGTATGTCTGCCGCTTGTTCTTTTGTACTGACAGCTGATTGTGGAAGTACAGTATAAAAACCATCTTTATGGAGAGATCTTTCTGGTTTAGGCTTAGTCTAAGTGTCTCAAGTAGCCGGGGCTTTTGTTTGGGCCTAATCCATATCGTCTGATGGCTTTCCTCTCATCTCAAGATGAATGTGGTAGAAAATATAAATCGAAGAAACGTCCTTTGGCCTAGCCTTGCCTTGCCTTATTTCCTTCTCATCCTGTTCTCTGTCCCAGCCTCTCTCACTAAGCCCTCGTCTGGCTGCATGTCTCTTCTTTCCTCTCTCCTTTTCTCAAACTCTCCTGCTTCCTGGCTTTCGTCTTTCAATTCCTCCATTTCAGTCCTGCAGCCCGGCACTACTTTTTTCTCTTGCCTCCCTTTGGCCTGCTCCCTTGGCTTTCTCCCTCTCTTCCATATCCTTCTTCCCGACTTGTCTCTTGGAGACTTTTGGACACTTTGGACCCAAGTCTGGGCATGTTTTGGAAACTTTTCAGAGGCCTCGCTGGTGACAGGGGGGACAGCAGGCAGTGACAGGCCCGGGGCTGACAGGCTCCCCCTCCCCTAGCGGGCGCTCGGCTGCCACACCCAGCTGACGTAGAACCTTTGTCACAATGCCCGCTACCGTGGTGAGGATGCGGGCACTCTGCAGGTGACAGGGACCCAGCAGGACTTGCTGTCAGCTCAGCAATTGCTCAGTTCCCCAAAGAAGCTGAATTCTGCAAATTGCTGCTTTTGCTCTTGAAATGATGTCATCAGGTGGGTGTTTTGGTGTAATACACTGAAAACCAGAGCAGAAATGCTGAAATATTCCCATGATATGCATGGTCTCTGCACCAAACCACCATGTCTCAGCCTAAGTATGTCTGCCGCTTGTTCTTTTGTACTGCCAGCTGATTGTGGAAGTACAGTATAAAAACCATCTTTATGGAGAGATCTTTCTGGTTTAGGCTTAGTCTAAGTGTCTCAAGTAGCCGGGGCTTTTGTTTGGGCCTAATCCATATGGTCTGATGGCTTTCCTCTCATCTCAAGATGAATGTGGTAGAAAATATAAATCAAAGAAACATCCTTTGGCCTAGCCTTGCCTTGCCTTGCCTTATTTCCTTCTCATCCTGTTCTCTGTCCCAGCCTCTCTCACTAACCCCTCGTCTGGCTGCATGTCTCTTCTTTCCTCTCTCCTTTTCTCAAACTCTCCTGCTTCCTGGCTTTCGTCTTTCAATTCCTCCATTTCAGTCCTGCAGCCCGGCACTACTTTTTCCTCTTCCCTCCCTTTGGCCTGCTCCCTTGGCTTTCTCCCTCTCTTCCATATCCTTCTTCCCGACTTGTCTCTTGGAGACTTTTGGCCACTTTGGACACAAGTCTGGGCATGTTTTGGAAACTTTTCAGAGGCCTCGCTGGTGACAGGGGGACAGCAGGCAGTGACAACCCCGGGGCTGACAGGCTCCCCCTCCCCTAGCGGGCGCTCGGCTGCCACACCCAGCTGACATAGAACCTTTGTCACAATGCCCGCTACCGTGGTGAGGATGCGGGCACTCTGCAGGTGACAGGGACCCAGCAGGACTTGCTGTCAGCTCAGCAATTGCTCAGTTCCCCAAAGAAGCTGAATTCTGCAAATTGCTGCTTTTGCTCTTGAAATGATGTCATCAGGTGGGTGTTTTGGTGTAATACACTGAAAACCAGAGCAGAAATGCTGAAATATTCCCATGATATGCATGGTCTCTGCACCAAACCACCATGTCTCAGCCTAAGTATGTCTGCCGCTTGTTCTTTTGTACTGCCAGCTGATTGTGGAAGTACAGTATAAAAACCATCTTTATGGAGAGATCTTTCTGGTTTAGGCTTAGTCTAAGTGTCTCAAGTAGCCGGGGCTTTTGTTTGGGCCTAATCCATATGGTCTGATGGCTTTCCTCTCATCGCAAGATGAATGTGGTAGAAAATATAAATCAAAGAAACATCCTTTGGCCTAGCCTTGCCTTGCCTTGCCTTATTTCCTTCTCATCCTGTTCTCTGTCCCAGCCTCTCTCACTAACCCCTCGTCTGGCTGCATGTCTCTTCTTTCCTCTCTCCTTTTCTCAAACTCTCCTGCTTCCTGGCTTTCGTCTTTCAATTCCTCCATTTCAGTCCTGCAGCCCGGCACTACTTTTTCCTCTTGCCTCCCTTTCGCCTGCTCCCTTGGCTTTCTCCCTCTCTTCCATATCCTTCTTCCCGACATGTCTCTTGGAGACTTTTGGCCACTTTGGACCCAAGTCTGGGGATGTTTTGGAAACTTTTCAGAGGCCTCGCTGGTGACACGGGGGACAGCAGGCAGTGACAGGCCCGGGGCTGACAGGCTCCCCCTCCCCTAGCGGGCGCTCGGCTGCCACACCCAGCTGACGTAGAACCTTTGTCACAATGCCCGCTACCGTGGTGAGGATGCGGGCACTCTGCAGGTGACAGGGACCCAGCAGGACTTGCTGTCAGCTCAGCAATTGCTCAGTTCCCCAAAGAAGCTTAATTCTGCAAATTGCTGCTTTTGCTCTTGAAATGATGTCATCAGGTGGGTGTTTTGGTGTAATACACTGAAAACCAGAGCAGAAATGCTGAAATATTCCCATGATATGCATGGTCTCTGCACCAAACCACCATGTCTCAGCCTAAGTATGTCTGCCGCTTGTTCTTTTGTACTGACAGAAGATTGTGGAAGTACAGTATAAAAACCATCTTTATGGAGAGATCTTTCTGGTTTAGGCTTAGTCTAAGTGTCTCCAGTAGCCGGGGCTTTTGTTTGGGCCTAATCCATATGGTCTGATGGCTTTCCTCTCATCTCAAGATGAATGTGGTAGAAAATATAAATCAAAGAAACGTCCTTTGGCCTAGCCTTGCCTTGCCTTATTTCCTTCTCATCCTGTTCTCTGTCCCAGCCTCTCTCACTAAGCCCTCGTCTGGCTGCATGTCTCTTCTTTCCTCTCTCCTGTTCTCAAACTCTCCTGCTTCCTGGCTTTCGTCTTTCAATTCCTCCATTTCAGTCCTGCAGCCCGGCACTACTTTTTTCTCTTGCCTCCCTTGGGCCTGCTCCCTTGGCTTTCTCCCTCTCTTCCATATCCTTCTTCCCGACTTGTCTCTTGGAGACTTTTGGCCACTTTGGACCCAAGTCTGGGGATGTTTTGGAAACTTTTCAGAGGCCTCGCTGGTGACACGGGGGACAGCAGGCAGTGACAGGCCCGCGGCTGACAGGCTCCCCCTCCCCTAGCGGGCGCTCGGCTGCCACACCCAGCTGACATAGAACCTTTGTCACAATGCCCGCTACCGTGGTGAGGATGCGGGCACTCTGCAGGTGACAGGGACCCAGCAGGACTTGCTGTCAGCTCAGCAATTGCTCAGTTCCCCAAAGAAGCTGAATTCTGCAAATTGCTGCTTTTGCTCTTGAAATGATGTCATCAGGTGGGTGTTTTGGTGTAATACACTGAAAACCAGAGCAGAAATGCTGAAATATTCCCATGATATGCATGGTCTCTGCACCAAACCACCATGTCTCAGCCTAAGTATGTCTGCCGCTTGTTCTTTTGTACTGCCAGCTGATTGTGGAAGTACAGTATAAAAACCATCTTTATGGAGAGATCTTTCTGGTTTAGGCTTAGTCTAAGTGTCTCCAGTAGCCGGGGCTTTTGTTTGGGCCTAATCCATATGGTCTGATGGCTTTCCTCTCATCTCAAGATGAATGTGGTAGAAAATATAAATCAAAGAAACGTCCTTTGGCCTAGCCTTGCCTTGCCTTATTTCCTTCTCATCCTGTTCTCTGTCCCAGCCTCTCTCACTAAGCCCTCGTCTGGCTGCATGTCTCTTCTTTCCTCTCTCCTTTTCTCAAACTCTCCTGCTTCTTGGCTTTCGTCTTTCAATTCCTCCATTTCAGTCCTGCAGCCCGGCACTACTTTTTTCTCTTGCCTCCCTTTGGCCTGCTCCCTTGGCTTTCTCCCTCTCTTCCATATCCTTCTTCCCGACTTGTCTCTTGGAGACTTTTGGCCACTTTGGACCCAAGTCTGGGGATGTTTTGTTAACTTTTCAGAGGTCTCGCTGGTGACAGGGGGGACAGCAGGCAGTGACAGGCCCGGGGCTGACAGGCTCCCCCTCCCCTAGCGGGCGCTCGGCTACCACACCCAGCTGACATAGAACCTTTGTCACAATGCCCGCTACCGTGGTGAGGATGCGGGCACTCTGCAGGTGACAGGGACCCAGCAGGACTTGCTGTCAGCTCAGCAATTGCTCAGTTCCCCAAAGAAGCTGAATTCTGCAATTTGCTGCTTTTGCTCTTGAAATGATGTCATCAGGTGGGTGTTTTGGTGTAATACACTGAAAACCAGAGCAGAAATGCTGAAATATTCCCATGATATGCATGGTCTCTGCACCAAACCACCATGTCTCAGCCTAAGTATGTCTGCCGCTTGTTCTTTTGTACTGCCAGCTGATTGTGGAAGTACAGTATAAAAACCATCTTTATGGAGAGATCTTTCTGGTTTAGGCTTAGTCTAAGTGTCTCAAGTAGCCGGGGCTTTTGTTTGGGCCTAATCCATAACGTCTGATGGCTTTCCTCTCATCGCAAGATGAATGTGGTAGAAAATATAAATCAAGGAAACCTCGTTTGGCCTAGCCTTGCCTTGCCTTGCCTTATTTCCTTCTCATCCTGTTCTCTGTCCCAGCCTCTCTCACTAAGCCCTCGTCTGGCTGCATGTCTCTTCTTTCCTCTCTCCTTTTCTCAAACTCTCCTGCTTCCTGGCTTTCGTCTTTCAATTCCTCCATTTCAGTCCTGCAGCCCGGCACTACTTTTTTCTCTTGCCTCCCTTTGGCCTGCTCCCTTGGCTTTCTCCCTCTCTTCCATATCCTTCTTCCCGACTTGTCTCTTGGAGACTTTTGGCCACTTTGGAGCCAAGTCTGGGCATGTTTTGGAAACTTTTCAGAGGCCTCGCTGGTGACAGGGGGGACAGCAGGCAGTGACAGGCCCGGGGCTGACAGGCTCCCCCTCCCCTAGCGGGCGCTCGGCTGCCACAGCCAGCTGATATAGAACCTTTGTCACAATGCCCGCTACCGTGGGGAGGATGCGGGCACTCTGCAGGTGACAGGGACCCAGCAGGACTTGCTGTCAGCTCAGCAATTGCTCAGTTCCCCAAAGAAGCTGAATTCTGCAAATTGCTGCTTTTGCTCTTGAAATGATGTCATCAGGTGGGTGTTTTGGTGTAATACACTGAAAACCAGAGCAGAAATGCTGAAATATTCCCATGATATGCATGGTCTCTGCACCAAACCACCATGTCTCAGCCTAAGTATGTCTGCCGCTTGTTCTTTTGTACTGCCAGCTGATTGTGGAAGTACAGTATAAAAACCATCTTTATGGAGAGATCTTTCTGGTTTAGGCTTAGTCTAAGTGTCTCAAGTAGCCGGGGCTTTTGTTTGGGCCTAATCCATATGGTCTGATGGCTTTCCTCTCATCTCAAGATGAATGTGGTAGAAAATATAAATCAAAGAAACGTCCTTTGGCCTAGCCTTGCCTTGCCTTATTTCCTTCTCATCCTGTTCTCTGTCCCAGCCTCTCTCACTAAGCCCTCGTCTGGCTGCATGTCTCTTCTTTCCTCTCTCCTTTTCTCAAACTCTCCTGCTTCCTGGCTTTCGTCTTTCAATTCCTCCATTTCAGTCCTGCAGCCCGGCACTACTTTTTTCTCTTGCCTCCCTTTGGCCTGCTCCCTTGGCTTTCTCCCTCTCTTCCATATCCTTCTTCCCGACTTGTCTCTTGGAGACTTTTGGCCACTTTGGACCCAAGTCTGGGGATGTTTTGTTAACTTTTCAGAGGCCTCGCTGGTGACAGGGGGGACAGCAGGCAGTGACAGGCCCGGGGCTGACAGGCTCCCCCTCTCCTAGCGGGTGCTCGGCTGCCACAGCCAGCTGATATAGAACCTTTGTCACAATGCCCGCTACCGTGGGGAGGATGCGGGCACTCTGCAGGTGACAGGGACCCAGCAGGACTTGCTGTCAGCTCAGCAATTGCTCAGTTCCCCAAAGAAGCTGAATTCTGCAAATTGCTGCTTTTGCTCTTGAAATGATATCATCAGGTGGGTGTTTTGGTGTAATACACTGAAAACCAGAGCAGAAATGCTGAAATATTCCCATGATATGCATGGTCTCTGCACCAAACCACCATGTCTCAGCCTAAGTATGTCTGCCGCTTGTTCTTTTGTACTGCCAGCTGATTGTGGAAGTACAGTATAAAAACCATCTTTATGGAGAGATCTTTCTGGTTTAGGCTTAGTCTAAGTGTCTCAAGTAGCCGGGGCTTTTGTTTGGGCCTAGTCCATAAGGTCTGATGGCTTTCCTCTCATCGCAAGATGAATGTGGTAGAAAATATAAATCAAAGAAACGTCCTTTGGCCTAGCCTTGCCTTGCCTTATTTCCTTCTCATCCTGTTCTCTGTCCCAGCCTCTCTCACTAAGCCCTCGTCTGGCTGCATGTCTCTTCTTTCCTCTCTCCTTTTCTCAAACTCTCCTGCTTCCTGGCTTTCGTCTTTCAATTCCTCCATTTCAGTCCTGCAGCCCGGCACTACTTTTTCCTCTTGCCTCCCTTTCGCCTGCTCCCTTGGCTTTCTCCCTCTCTTCCATATCCTTCTTCCCGACATGTCTCTTGGAGACTTTTGGCCACTTTGGAGCCAAGTCTGGGGATGTTTTGGAAACTTTTCAGAGGCCTCGCTGGTGACAGGGGGGACAGCAGGCAGTGACAGGCCCGGGGTTGACAGGCTCCCCCTCCCCTAGCGGGCGCTCGGCTGCCACACCCAGCTGACATAGATCCTTTGTCACAATGCCCGCTACCGTGGTGAGGATGCGGGCACTCTTCAGGTGACAGGGACCCAGCAGGACTTGCTGTCAGCTCAGCAATTGCTCAGTTCCCCAAAGAAGCTGAATTCTGCAAATTGCTGCTTTTGCTCTTGAAATGATATCATCAGGTGGGTGTTTTGGTGTAATACACTGAAAACCAGAGCAGAAATGCTGAAATATTCCCATGATATGCATGGTCTCTGCACCAAACCACCATGTCTCAGCCTAAGTATGTCTGCCGCTTGTTCTTTTGTACTGCCAGCTGATTGTGGAAGTACAGTATAAAAACCATCTTTATGGAGAGATCTTTCTGGTTTAGGCTTAGTCTAAGTGTCTCAAGTAGCCGGGGCTTTTGTTTGTGCCTAATCCATATGGTCTGATGGCTTTCCTCTCATCTCAAGATGAATGTGGTAGAAAATATAAATCAAAGAAACGTCCTTTGGCCTAGGCTTGCCTTGCCTTATTTCCTTCTCATCCTGTTCTCTGTCCCAGCCTCTCTCACTAAGCCCTCGTCTGGCTGCATGTCTCTTCTTTCCTCTCTCCTTTTCTCAAACTCTCCTGCTTCCTGGCTTTCGTCTTTCAATTCCTCCATTTCAGTCCTGCAGCCCGGCACTACTTTTTTCTCTTCCCTCCCTTTGGCCTGCTCCCTTGGCTTTCTCCCTCTCTTCCATATCCTTCTTCCCGACTTGTCTCTTGGAGACTTTTGGCCACTTTGGAGCCAAGTCTGGGCATGTTTTGGAAACTTTTCAGAGGCCTCGCTGGTGACACGGGGGACAGCAGGCAGTGACAGGCCCGGGGCTGACAGGCTCCCCCTCCCCTAGCGGGCGCTCGGCTGCCACACCCAGCTGACATAGAACCTTTGTCACAATGCCCGCTACCGTGGTGAGGATGCGGGCACTCTGCAGGTGACAGGGACCCAGCAGGACTTGCTGTCAGCTCAGCAATTGCTCAGTTCCCCAAAGAAGCTGAATTCTGCAAATTGCTGCTTTTGCTCTTGAAATGATGTCATCAGGTGGGTGTTTTGGTGTAATACACTGAAAACCAGAGCAGAAATGCTGAAATATTCCCATGATACGCATGGTCTCTGCACCAAACCACCATGTCTCAGCCTAAGTATGTCTGCCGCTTGTTCTTTTGTACTGCCAGCTGATTGTGGAAGTACAGTATAAAAACCATCTTTATGGAGAGATCTTTCTGGTTTAGGCTTAGTCTAAGTGTCTCAAGTAGCCGGGGCTTTTGTTTGGGCCTAGTCCATAAGGTCTGATGGCTTTCCTCTCATCGCAAGATGAATGTGGTAGAAAATATAAATCAAAGAAACGTCCTTTGGCCTAGCCTTGCCTTGCCTTATTTCCTTCTCATCCTGTTCTCTGTCCCAGCCTCTCTCACTAAGCCCTCGTCTGGCTGCATGTCTCTTCTTTCCTCTCTCCTTTTCTCAAACTCTCCTGCTTCCTGGCTTTCGTCTTTCAATTCCTCCATTTCAGTCCTGCAGCCCGGCACTACTTTTTCCTCTTGCCTCCCTTTCGCCTGCTCCCTTGGCTTTCTCCCTCTCTTCCATATCCTTCTTCCCGACATGTCTCTTGGAGACTTTTGGCCACTTTGGAGCCAAGTCTGGGGATGTTTTGGAAACTTTTCAGAGGCCTCGCTGGTGACAGGGGGGACAGCAGGCAGTGACAGGCCCGGGGTTGACAGGCTCCCCCTCCCCTAGCGGGCGCTCGGCTGCCACACCCAGCTGACATAGATCCTTTGTCACAATGCCCGCTACCGTGGTGAGGATGCGGGCACTCTTCAGGTGACAGGGACCCAGCAGGACTTGCTGTCAGCTCAGCAATTGCTCAGTTCCCCAAAGAAGCTGAATTCTGCAAATTGCTGCTTTTGCTCTTGAAATGATATCATCAGGTGGGTGTTTTGGTGTAATACACTGAAAACCAGAGCAGAAATGCTGAAATATTCCCATGATATGCATGGTCTCTGCACCAAACCACCATGTCTCAGCCTAAGTATGTCTGCCGCTTGTTCTTTTGTACTGCCAGCTGATTGTGGAAGTACAGTATAAAAACCATCTTTATGGAGAGATCTTTCTGGTTTAGGCTTAGTCTAAGTGTCTCAAGTAGCCGGGGCTTTTGTTTGTGCGTAATCCATATGGTCTGATGGCTTTCCTCTCATCTCAAGATGAATGTGGTAGAAAATATAAATCAAAGAAACATCCTTTGGCCTAGCCTTGCCTTGCCTTATTTCCTTCTCATCCTGTTCTCTGTCCCAGCCTCTCTCACTAAGCCCTCGTCTGGCTGCATGTCTCTTCTTTCCTCTCTCCTTTTCTCAAACTCTCCTGCTTCCTGGCTTTCGTCTTTCAATTCCTCCATTTCAGTCCTGCAGCCCGGCACTACTTTTTTCTCTTCCCTCCCTTTGGCCTGCTCCCTTGGCTTTCTCCCTCTCTTCCATATCCTTCTTCCCGACTTGTCTCTTGGAGACTTTTGGCCACTTTGGAGCCAAGTCTGGGCATGTTTTGGAAACTTTTCAGAGGCCTCGCTGGTGACACGGGGGACAGCAGGCAGTGACAGGCCCGGGGCTGACAGGCTCCCCCTCCCCTAGCGGGCGCTCGGCTGCCACACCCAGCTGACGTAGAACCTTTGTCACAATGCCCGCTACCGTGGTGAGGATGCGGGCACTCTGCAGGTGACAGGGACCCAGCAGGACTTGCTGTCAGCTCAGCAATTGCTCAGTTCCCCAAAGAAGCTGAATTCTGCAAATTGCTGCTTTTGCTCTTGAAATGATGTCATCAGGTGGGTGTTTTGGTGTAATACACTGAAAACCAGAGCAGAAATGCTGAAATATTCCCATGATACGCATGGTCTCTGCACCAAACCACCATGTCTCAGCCTAAGTATGTCTGCCGCTTGTTCTTTTGTACTGCCAGCTGATTGTGGAAGTACAGTATAAAAACCATCTTTATGGAGAGATCTTTCTGGTTTAGGCTTAGTCTAAGTGTCTCAAGTAGCCGGGGCTTTTGTTTGGGCCTAGTCCATAAGGTCTGATGGCTTTCCTCTCATCGCAAGATGAATGTGGTAGAAAATATAAATCAAAGAAACGTCCTTTGGCCTAGCCTTGCCTTGCCTTATTTCCTTCTCATCCTGTTCTCTGTCCCAGCCTCTCTCACTAAGCCCTCGTCTGGCTGCATGTCTCTTCTTTCCTCTCTCCTTTTCTCAAACTCTCCTGCTTCCTGGCTTTCGTCTTTCAATTCCTCCATTTCAGTCCTGCAGCCCGGCACTACTTTTTCCTCTTGCCTCCCTTTCGCCTGCTCCCTTGGCTTTCTCCCTCTCTTCCATATCCTTCTTCCCGACATGTCTCTTGGAGACTTTTGGCCACTTTGGAGCCAAGTCTGGGGATGTTTTGGAAACTTTTCAGAGGCCTCGCTGGTGACAGGGGGGACAGCAGGCAGTGACAGGCCCGGGGTTGACAGGCTCCCCCTCCCCTAGCGGGCGCTCGGCTGCCACACCCAGCTGACATAGATCCTTTGTCACAATGCCCGCTACCGTGGTGAGGATGCGGGCACTCTGCAGGTGACAGGGACCCAGCAGGACTTGCTGTCAGCTCAGCAATTGCTCAGTTCCCCAAAGAAGCTGAATTCTGCAAATTGCTGCTTTTGCTCTTGAAATGATATCATCAGGTGGGTGTTTTGGTGTAATACACTGAAAACCAGAGCAGAAATGCTGAAATATTCCCATGATATGCATGGTCTCTGCACCAAACCACCATGTCTCAGCCTAAGTATGTCTGCCGCTTGTTCTTTTGTACTGCCAGCTGATTGTGGAAGTACAGTATAAAAACCATCTTTATGGAGAGATCTTTCTGGTTTAGGCTTAGTCTAAGTGTCTCAAGTAGCCGGGGCTTTTGTTTGGGTCTAATCCATAACGTCTGATGGCTTTCCTCTCATCGCAAGATGAATGTGGTAGAAAATATAAATCAAAGAAACGTCCTTTGGCCTAGCCTTGCCTTGCCTTATTTCCTTCTCATCCTGTTCTCTGTCCCAGCCTCTCTCACTAAGCCCTCGTCTGGCTGCATGTCTCTTCTTTCCTCTCTCCTTTTCTCAAACTCTCCTGCTTCCTGGCTTTCGTCTTTCAATTCCTCCATTTCAGTCCTGCAGCCCGGCACTACTTTTTTCTCTTCCCTCCCTTTGGCCTGCTCCCTTGGCTTTCTCCCTCTCTTCCATATCCTTCTTCCCGACTTGTCTCTTGGAGACTTTTGGCCACTTTGGAGCCAAGTCTGGGCATGTTTTGGAAACTTTTCAGAGGCCTCGCTGGTGACACGGGGGACAGCAGGCAGTGACAGGCCCGGGGCTGACAGGCTCCCCCTCCCCTAGCGGGCGCTCGGCTGCCACACCCAGCTGACATAGAACCTTTGTCACAATGCCCGCTACCGTGGTGAGGATGCGGGCACTCTGCAGGTGACAGGGACCCAGCAGGACTTGCTGTCAGCTCAGCAATTGCTCAGTTCCCCAAAGAAGCTGAATTCTGCAAATTGCTGCTTTTGCTCTTGAAATGATGTCATCAGGTGGGTGTTTTGGTGTAATACACTGAAAACCAGAGCAGAAATGCTGAAATATTCCCATGATATGCATGGTCTCTGCACCAAACCACCATGTCTCAGCCTAAGTATGTCTGCCGCTTGTTCTTTTGTACTGCCAGCTGATTGTGGAAGTACAGTATAAAAACCATCTTTATGGAGAGATCTTTCTGGTTTAGGCTTAGTCTAAGTGTCTCAAGTAGCCGGGGCTTTTGTTTGGGCCTAATCCATAACGTCTGATGGCTTTCCTCTCATCGCAAGATGAATGTGGTAGAAAATATAAATCAAAGAAACATCCTTTGGCCTAGCCTTGCCTTGCCTTGCCTTATTTCCTTCTCATCCTGTTCTCTGTCCCAGCCTCTCTCACTAAGCCCTCGTCTGGCTGCATGTCTCTTCTTTCCTCTCTCCTTTTCTCAAACTCTCCTGCTTCCTGGCTTTCGTCTTTCAATTCCTCCATTTCAGTCCTGCAGCCCGGCACTACTTTTTCCTCTTGCCTCCCTTTGGCCTGCTCCCTTGGCTTTCTCCCTCTCTTCCATATCCTTCTTCCCGACTTGTCTCTTGGAGACTTTTGGCCACTTTGGACCCAAGTCTGGGCATGTTTTGGAAACTTTTCAGAGGCCTCGCTGGTGACAGGGGGGACAGCAGGCAGTGACAGGCCCGGGGCTGACAGGCTCCCCCTCCCCTAGCGGGTGCTCGGCTGCCACACCCAGCTGACATAGATCCTTTGTCACAATGCCCGCTACCGTGGTGAGGATGCGGGCACTCTGCAGGTGACAGGGACCCAGCAGGACTTGCTGTCAGCTCAGCAATTGCTCAGTTCCCCAAAGAAGCTGAATTCTGCAAATTGCTGCTTTTGCTCTTGAAATGATGTCATCAGGTGGGTGTTTTGGTGTAATACACTGAAAACCAGAGCAGAAATGCTGAAATATTCCCATGATATGCATGGTCTCTGCACCAAACCACCATGTCTCAGCCTAAGTATGTCTGCCGCTTGTTCTTTTGTACTGCCAGCTGATTGTGGAAGTACAGTATAAAAACCATCTTTATGGAGAGATCTTTCTGGTTTAGGCTTAGTCTAAGTGTCTCAAGTAGCCGGGGCTTTTGTTTGGGCCTAGTCCATAAGGTCTGATGGCTTTCCTCTCATCGCAAGATGAATGTGGTAGAAAATATAAATCAAAGAAACGTCCTTTGGCCTAGCCTTGCCTTGCCTTATTTCCTTCTCATCCTGTTCTCTGTCCCAGCCTCTCTCACTAAGCCCTCGTCTGGCTGCATGTCTCTTCTTTCCTCTCTCCTTTTCTCAAACTCTCCTGCTTCCTGGCTTTCGTCTTTCAATTCCTCCATTTCAGTCCTGCAGCCCGGCACTACTTTTTCCTCTTGCCTCCCTTTGGCCTGCTCCCTTGGCTTTCTCCCTCTCTTCCATATCCTTCTTCCCGACTTGTCTCTTGGAGACTTTTGGCCACTTTGGACCCAAGTCTGGGCGTGTTTTGGGAACTTTTCAGAGGCCTCGCTGGTGACACGGGGGACAGCAGGCAGTGACAGGCCCGGGGCTGACAGGCTCCCCCTCCCCTAGCGGGCGCTCGGCTGCCACACCCAGCTGACGTAGAACCTTTGTCACAATGCCCGCTACCGTGGTGAGGATGCGGGCACTCTGCAGGTGACAGGGACCCAGCAGGACTTGCTGTCAGCTCAGCAATTGCTCAGTTCCCCAAAGAAGCTGAATTCTGCAAATTGCTGCTTTTGCTCTTGAAATGATGTCATCAGGTGGGTGTTTTGGTGTAATACACTGAAAACCAGAGCAGAAATGCTGAAATATTCCCATGATATGCATGGTCTCTGCACCAAACCACCATGTCTCAGCCTAAGTATGTCTGCCGCTTGTTCTTTTGTACTGCCAGCTGATTGTGGAAGTACAGTATAAAAACCATCTTTATGGAGAGATCTTTCTGGTTTAGGCTTAGTCTAAGTGTCTCAAGTAGCCGGGGCTTTTGTTTGGGCCTAATCCATATGGTCTGATGGCTTTCCTCTCATCGCAAGATGAATGTGGTAGAAAATATAAATCAAAGAAACATCCTTTGGCCTAGCCTTGCCTTGCCTTGCCTTATTTCCTTCTCATCCTGTTCTCTGTCCCAGCCTCTCTCACTAAGCCCTCGTCTGGCTGCATGTCTCTTCTTTCCTCTCTCCTTTTCTCAAACTCTCCTGCTTCCTGGCTTTCGTCTTTCAATTCCTCCATTTCAGTCCTGCAGCCCGGCACTACTTTTTTCTCTTCCCTCCCTTTGGCCTGCTCCCTTGGCTTTCTCCCTCTCTTCCATATCCTTCTTCCCGACTTGTCTCTTGGAGACTTTTGGCCACTTTGGAGCCAAGTCTGGGCATGTTTTGGAAACTTTTCAGAGGCCTCGCTGGTGACACGGGGGACAGCAGGCAGTGACAGGCCCGGGGCTGACAGGCTCCCCCTCCCCTAGCGGGCGCTCGGCTGCCACACCCAGCTGACATAGAACCTTTGTCACAATGCCCGCTACCGTGGTGAGGATGCGGGCACTCTGCAGGTGACAGGGACCCAGCAGGACTTGCTGTCAGTTCAGCAATTGCTCAGTTCCCCAAAGAAGCTGAATTCTGCAAATTGCTGCTTTTGCTCTTGAAATGATGTCATCAGGTGGGTGTTTTGGTGTAATACACTGAAAACCAGAGCAGAAATGCTGAAATATTCCCATGATATGCATGGTCTCTGCACCAAACCACCATGTCTCAGCCTAAGTATGTCTGCCGCTTGTTCTTTTGTACTGCCAGCTGATTGTGGAAGTACAGTATAAAAACCATCTTTATGGAGAGATCTTTCTGGTTTAGGCTTAGTCTAAGTGTCTCAAGTAGCCGGGGCTTTTGTTTGGCCTAATCCATATGGTCTGATGGCTTTCCTCTCATCGCAAGATGAATGTGGTAGAAAATATAAATCAAAGAAACATCCTTTGGCCTAGCCTTGCCTTGCCTTGCCTTATTTCCTTCTCATCCTGTTCTCTGTCCCAGCCTCTCTCACTAAGCCCTCGTCTGCCTGCATGTCTCTTCTTTCCTCTCTCCTTTTCTCAAACTCTCCTGCTTCCTGGCTTTCGTCTTTCAATTCCTCCATTTCAGTCCTGCAGCCCGGCACTACTTTTTTCTCTTCCCTCCCTTTGGCCTGCTCCCTTGGCTTTCTCCCTCTCTTCCATATCCTTCTTCCCGACTTGTCTCTTGGAGACTTTTGGCCACTTTGGACCCAAGTCTGGGCATGTTTTGGAAACTTTTCAGAGGCCTCGCTGGTGACACGGGGGACAGCAGGCAGTGACAGGCCCGGGGTTGACAGGCTCCCCCTCCCCTAGCGGGCGCTCGGCTGCCACACCCAGCTGACATAGAACCTTTGTCACAATGCCCGCTACCGTAGTGAGGATGCGGGCACTCTGCAGGTGACAGGGACCCAGCAGGACTTGCTGTCAGCTCAGCAATTGCTCAGTTCCCCAAAGAAGCTGAATTCTGCAAATTGCTGCTTTTGCTCTTGAAATGATGTCATCAGGTGGGTGTTTTGGTGTAATACACTGAAAACCAGAGCAGAAATGCTGAAATATTCCCATGATATGCATGGTCTCTGCACCAAACCACCATGTCTCAGCCTAAGTATGTCTGCCGCTTGTTCTTTTGTACTGCCAGCTGATTGTGGAAGTACAGTATAAAAACCATCTTTATGGAGAGATCTTTCTGGTTTAGGCTTAGTCTAAGTGTCTCAAGTAGCCGGGGCTTTTGTTTGGGCCTAATCCATAACGTCTGATGGCTTTCCTCTCATCGCAAGATGAATGTGGTAGAAAATATAAATCAAAGAAACATCCTTTGGCCTAGCCTTGCCTTGCCTTGCCTTATTTCCTTCTCATCCTGTTCTCTGTCCCAGCCTCTCTCACTAAGCCCTCGTCTGGCTGCATGTCTCTTCTTTCCTCTCTCCTTTTCTCAAACTCTCCTGCTTCCTGGCTTTCGTCTTTCAATTCCTCCATTTCAGTCCTGCAGCCCGGCACTACTTTTTCCTCTTGCCTCCCTTTGGCCTGCTCCCTTGGCTTTCTCCCTCTCTTCCATATCCTTCTTCCCGACTTGTCTCTTGGAGACTTTTGGCCACTTTGGACCCAAGTCTGGGCATGTTTTGGAAACTTTTCAGAGGCCTCGCTGGTGACAGGGGGGACAGCAGGCAGTGACAGGCCCGGGGCTGACAGGCTCCCCCTCCCCTAGCGGGTGCTCGGCTGCCACACCCAGCTGACATAGATCCTTTGTCACAATGCCCGCTACCGTGGTGAGGATGCGGGCACTCTGCAGGTGACAGGGACCCAGCAGGACTTGCTGTCAGCTCAGCAATTGCTCAGTTCCCCAAAGAAGCTGAATTCTGCAAATTGCTGCTTTTGCTCTTGAAATGATGTCATCAGGTGGGTGTTTTGGTGTAATACACTGAAAACCAGAGCAGAAATGCTGAAATATTCCCATGATATGCATGGTCTCTGCACCAAACCACCATGTCTCAGCCTAAGTATGTCTGCCGCTTGTTCTTTTGTACTGCCAGCTGATTGTGGAAGTACAGTATAAAAACCATCTTTATGGAGAGATCTTTCTGGTTTAGGCTTAGTCTAAGTGTCTCAAGTAGCCGGGGCTTTTGTTTGGGCCTAGTCCATAAGGTCTGATGGCTTTCCTCTCATCGCAAGATGAATGTGGTAGAAAATATAAATCAAAGAAACGTCCTTTGGCCTAGCCTTGCCTTGCCTTATTTCCTTCTCATCCTGTTCTCTGTCCCAGCCTCTCTCACTAAGCCCTCATCTGGCTGCATGTCTCTTCTTTCCTCTCTCCTTTTCTCAAACTCTCCTGCTTCCTGGCTTTCGTCTTTCAATTCCTCCATTTCAGTCCTGCAGCCCGGCACTACTTTTTCCTCTTGCCTCCCTTTGGCCTGCTCCCTTGGCTTTCTCCCTCTCTTCCATATCCTTCTTCCCGACTTGTCTCTTGGAGACTTTTGGCCACTTTGGACCCAAGTCTGGGCGTGTTTTGGGAACTTTTCAGAGGCCTCGCTGGTGACACGGGGGACAGCAGGCAGTGACAGGCCCGCGGCTGACAGGCTCCCCCTCCCCTAGCGGGCGCTCGGCTGCCACACCCAGCTGACGTAGAACCTTTGTCACAATGCCCGCTACCGTGGTGAGGATGCGGGCACTCTGCAGGTGACAGGGACCCAGCAGGACTTGCTGTCAGCTCAGCAATTGCTCAGTTCCCCAAAGAAGCTGAATTCTGCAATTTGCTGCTTTTGCTCTTGAAATGATGTCATCAGGTGGGTGTTTTGGTGTAATACACTGAAAACCAGAGCAGAAATGCTGAAATATTCCCATGATATGCATGGTCTCTGCACCAAACCACCATGTCTCAGCCTAAGTATGTCTGCCGCTTGTTCTTTTGTACTGCCAGCTGATTGTGGAAGTACAGTATAAAAACCATCTTTATGGAGAGATCTTTCTGGTTTAGGCTTAGTCTAAGTGTCTCAAGTAGCCGGGGCTTTTGTTTGGGCCTAATCCATATGGTCTGATGGCTTTCCTCTCATCGCAAGATGAATGTGGTAGAAAATATAAATCAAAGAAACATCCTTTGGCCTAGCCTTGCCTTGCCTTGCCTTATTTCCTTCTCATCCTGTTCTCTGTCCCAGCCTCTCTCACTAAGCCCTCGTCTGGCTGCATGTCTCTTCTTTCCTCTCTCCTTTTCTCAAACTCTCCTGCTTCCTGGCTTTCGTCTTTCAATTCCTCCATTTCAGTCCTGCAGCCCAGCACTACTTTTTCCTCTTGCCTCCCTTTGGCCTGCTCCCTTGGCTTTCTCCCTCTCTTCCATATCCTTCTTCCCGACTTGTCTCTTGGAGACTTTTGGCCACTTTGGACCCAAGTCTGGGGATGTTTTGGAAACTTTTCAGAGGCCTCGCTGGTGACAGGGGGGACAGCAGGCAGTGACAGGCCCGGGGCTGACAGGCTCCCCCTCCCCTAGCGGGCGCTCGGCTGCCACACCCAGCTGACATAGAACCTTTGTCACAATGCCCGCTACCGTGGTGAGGATGCGGGCACTCTGCGGGTGACAGGGACCCAGCAGGACTTGCTGTCAGCTCAGCAATTGCTCAGTTCCCCAAAGAAGTTGAATTTTGCAAATTGCTGCTTTGCTCTTGAAATGATGTCATCAGGTGGGTGTTTTGGTGTAATACACTGAAAACCAGAGCAGAAATGCTGAAATATTCCCATGATATGCATGGTCTCTGCACCAAACCACCATGTCTCAGCCTAAGTATGTCTGCCGCTTGTTCTTTTGTACTGCCAGCTGATTGTGGAAGTACAGTATAAAAACCATCTTTATGGAGAGATCTTTCTGGTTTAGGCTTAGTCTAAGTGTCTCAAGTAGCCGGGGCTTTTGTTTGGGCCTAATCCATATGGTCTGATGGCTTTCCTCTCATCTCAAGATGAATGTGGTAGAAAATATAAATCAAAGAAACGTCCCTTGGCCTAGCCTTGCCTTGCCTTATTTCCTTCTCATCCTGTTCTCTGTCCCAGCCTCTCTCACTAAGCCCTCGTCTGGCTGCATGTCTCTTCTTTCCTCTCTCCTTTTCTCAAACTCTCCTGCTTCCTGGCTTTCGTCTTTCAATTCCTCCATTTCAGTCCTGCAGCCCGGCACTACTTTTTCCTCTTGCCTCCCTTTGGCCTGCTCCCTTGGCTTTCTCCCTCTCTTCCATATCCTTCTTCCCGACTTGTCTCTTGGAGACTTTTGGCCACTTTGGACCCAAGTCTGGGCATGTTTTGGAAACTTTTCAGAGGCCTCGCTGGTGACAGGGGGGACAGCAGGCAGTGACAGGCCCGGGGCTGACAGGCTCCCCCTCCCCTAGCGGGCGCTCGGCTGCCACACCCAGCTGACGTAGAACCTTTGTCACAATGCCCGCTACCGTGGTGAGGATGCGGGCACTCTGCAGGTGACAGGGACCCAGCAGGACTTGCTGTCAGCTCAGCAATTGCTCAGTTCCCCAAAGAAGCTGAATTCTGCAAATTGCTGCTTTTGCTCTTGAAATGATGTCATCAGGTGGGTGTTTTGGTGTAATACACTGAAAACCAGAGCAGAAATGCTGAAATATTCCCATGATATGCATGGTCTCTGCACCAAACCACCATGTCTCAGCCTAAGTATGTCTGCCGCTTGTTCTTTTGTACTGCCAGCTGATTGTGGAAGTACAGTATAAAAACCATCTTTATGGAGAGATCTTTCTGGTTTAGGCTTAGTCTAAGTGTCTCAAGTAGCCGGGGCTTTTGTTTGGGCCTAGTCCATAAGGTCTGATGGCTTTCCTCTCATCGCAAGATGAATGTGGTAGAAAATATAAATCAAAGAAACGTCCTTTGGCCTAGCCTTGCCTTGCCTTATTTCCTTCTCATCCTGTTCTCTGTCCCAGCCTCTCTCACTAAGCCCTCGTCTGGCTGCATGTCTCTTCTTTCCTCTCTCCTTTTCTCAAACTCTCCTGCTTCCTGGCTTTCGTCTTTCAATTCCTCCATTTCAGTCCTGCAGCCCGGCACTACTTTTTTCTCTTCCCTCCCTTTGGCCTGCTCCCTTGGCTTTCTCCCTCTCTTCCATATCCTTCTTCCCGAGTTGTCTCTTGGAGACTTTTGGCCACTTTGGACCCAAGTCTGGGCGTGTTTTGGAAACTTTTCAGAGGCCTCGCTGGTGACACGGGGGACAGCAGGCAGTGACAGGCCCGCGGCTGACAGGCTCCCCCTCCCCTAGCGGGCGCTCGTCTGCCACACCCAGCTGACGTAGAACCTTTGTCACAATGCCCGCTACCGTGGTGAGGATGCGGGCACTCTGCAGGTGACAGGGACCCAGCAGGACTTGCTGTCAGCTCAGCAATTGCTCAGTTCCCCAAAGAAGCTGAATTCTGCAAATTGCTGCTTTTGCTCTTGAAATGATGTCATCAGGTGGGTGTTTTGGTGTAATACACTGAAAACCAGAGCAGAAATGCTGAAATATTCCCATGATATGCATGGTCTCTGCACCAAACCACCATGTCTCAGCCTAAGTATGTCTGCCGCTTGTTCTTTTGTACTGCCAGCTGATTGTGGAAGTACAGTATAAAAACCATCTTTATGGAGAGATCTTTCTGGTTTAGGCTTAGTCTAAGTGTCTCAAGTAGCCGGGGCTTTTGTTTGGGCCTAATCCATATGGTCTGATGGCTTTCCTCTCATCTCAAGATGAATGTGGTAGAAAATATAAATCAAAGAAACGTCCTTTGGCCTAGCCTTGCCTTGCCTTATTTCCTTCTCATCCTGTTCTCTGTCCCAGCCTCTCTCACTAAGCCCTCGTCTGGCTGCATGTCTCTTCTTTCCTCTCTCCTTTTCTCAAACTCTCCTACTTCCTGGCTTTCGTCTTTCAATTCCTCCATTTCAGTCCTGCAGCCCGGCACTACTTTTTCCTCTTGCCTCCCTTTGGCCTGCTCCCTTGGCTTTCTCCCTCTCTTCCATATCCTTCTTCCCGACTTGTCTCTTGGAGACTTTTGGCCACTTTGGACCCAAGTCTGGGGATGTTTTGGAAACTTTTCAGAGGCCTCGCTGGTGACAGGGGGGACAGCAGGCAGTGACAGGCCCGGGGCTGACAGGCTCCCCCTCCCCTAGCGGGCGCTCGGCTGCCACACCCAGCTGACGTAGAACCTTTGTCACAATGCCCGCTACCGTGGTGAGGATGCGGGCACTCTGCAGGTGACAGGGACCCAGCAGGACTTGCTGTCAGCTCAGCAATTGCTCAGTTCCCCAAAGAAGCTGAATTCTGCAAATTGCTGCTTTTGCTCTTGAAATGATGTCATCAGGTGGGTGTTTTGGTGTAATACACTGAAAACCAGAGCAGAAATGCTGAAATATTCCCATGATATGCATGGTCTCTGCACCAAACCACCATGTCTCAGCCTAAGTATGTCTGCCGCTTGTTCTTTTGTACTGCCAGCTGATTGTGGAAGTACAGTATAAAAACCATCTTTATGGAGAGATCTTTCTGGTTTAGGCTTAGTCTAAGTGTCTCAAGTAGCCGGGGCTTTTGTTTGGGCCTAATCCATAACGTCTGATGGCTTTCCTCTCATCTCAAGATGAATGTGGTAGAAAATATAAATCAAAGAAACGTCCTTTGGCCTAGCCTTGCCTTGCCTTATTTCCTTCTCATCCTGTTCTCTGTCCCAGCCTCTCTCACTAAGCCCTCGTCTGGCTGCATGTCTCTTCTTTCCTATCTCCTTTTCTCAAACTCTCCTGCTTCCTGGCTTTCCTCTTTCAATTCCTCCATTTCAGTCCTGCAGCCCCTCACTAGTTTTTCCTCTTGCCTCCCTTGGGCCTGCTCCCTTTGCTTTCTCCCTCTCTTCCATATCCTTCTTCCCGACTTGTCTCTTGGAGACTTTTGGCCACTTTGGACCCAAGTCTGGGCGTGTTTTGGAAACTTTTCAGAGGCCTCGCTGGTGACACGGGGGACAGCAGGCAGTGACAGGCCCGCGGCTGACAGGCTCCCCCTCCCCTAGCGGGCGCTCGTCTGCCACACCCAGCTGACGTAGAACCTTTGTCACAATGCCCGCTACCGTGGTGAGGATGCGGGCACTCTGCAGGTGACAGGGACCCAGCAGGACTTGCTGTCAGCTCAGCAATTGCTCAGTTCCCCAAAGAAGCTGAATTCTGCAAATTGCTGCTTTTGCTCTTGAAATGATGTCATCAGGTGGGTGTTTTGGTGTAATACACTGAAAACCAGAGCAGAAATGCTGAAATATTCCCATGATATGCATGGTCTCTGCACCAAACCACCATGTCTCAGCCTAAGTATGTCTGCCGCTTGTTCTTTTGTACTGCCAGCTGATTGTGGAAGTACAGTATAAAAACCATCTTTATGGAGAGATCTTTCTGGTTTAGGCTTAGTCTAAGTGTCTCAAGTAGCCGGGGCTTTTGTTTGGGCCTAATCCATATGGTCTGATGGCTTTCCTCTCATCTCAAGATGAATGTGGTAGAAAATATAAATCAAAGAAACGTCCTTTGGCCTAGCCTTGCCTTGCCTTATTTCCTTCTCATCCTGTTCTCTGTCCCAGCCTCTCTCACTAAGCCCTCGTCTGGCTGCATGTCTCTTCTTTCCTCTCTCCTTTTCTCAAACTCTCCTACTTCCTGGCTTTCGTCTTTCAATTCCTCCATTTCAGTCCTGCAGCCCGGCACTACTTTTTCCTCTTGCCTCCCTTTGGCCTGCTCCCTTGGCTTTCTCCCTCTCTTCCATATCCTTCTTCCCGACTTGTCTCTTGGAGACTTTTGGCCACTTTGGACCCAAGTCTGGGGATGTTTTGGAAACTTTTCAGAGGCCTCGCTGGTGACAGGGGGGACAGCAGGCAGTGACAGGCCCGGGGCTGACAGGCTCCCCCTCCCCTAGCGGGCGCTCGGCTGCCACACCCAGCTGACGTAGAACCTTTGTCACAATGCCCGCTACCGTGGTGAGGATGCGGGCACTCTGCAGGTGACAGGGACCCAGCAGGACTTGCTGTCAGCTCAGCAATTGCTCAGTTCCCCAAAGAAGCTGAATTCTGCAAATTGCTGCTTTTGCTCTTGAAATGATGTCATCAGGTGGGTGT